>NC_142436.1:22197500-22888750 GCF_059453495.1 Arachis ipaensis | reverse complement strand
TTTTTATACAAATTTCTAATTTTTTATCTCTATATTTTGCTGTGTCATTTGTCTGGTATCTAACAGTGATATCAGAGCCAAAGGTTGCTGATTAATATTTTTTTTTTACTGCGAGTTACCGTCTAAAAAAATGGTAGCAAAGTATGAAATTCCAAAATTTAGTGGGAGTAATTTTTTTGTATGGAAATTGAAGATAAAAACCATTATGAGAAAAGACAATTGTGTGGCAGCAATTGAAGGTAGACCCACTGGAATTACAGATGAAAAATGGAAGGAGATGGACAACAATGCTGTTGCAAACTTACACTTGGCACTAGCTGACTGATGCGTGAGCATCTTTCATATATTTTCCTAATGAATTTGCATTTGAAATATTAAGTTTAATCAAGATTTAATTACCTTTAGCCACTATGAATGCTACTTTGAGATTTTTACAATTTTTTTTATTTCAAGTAGCATTCGGATGGATTTGACGGAGTTTTGTAGCAGAAAAGGAAGAAAGCGAATGATGCTGTCAACCCCGACCTCCTTGCACTCAAACAGAAATAACTTGAGCTACAGAGGTCCAATTGACGTGATTCTAGTGGCATTAGAAATCTAACTTCCAAATCTTTCCAACAATATATAATACATTACACTTTCATCAAAGGCACACTGGCATAGTGGCGCCTAGCTTGGAGAATCCCGAGTTAGGCGCCGGAAGAAGCAAAACTCTAAGAAACAGGATTGCCTGGGCATTGTGAAGTTAGGTGCCAGTTCAACGTGAAGCACTCCCTGGAGGCACTGCAAGGGTGGCGCCTAACTTGGAATTTCCCAAGTTAGGCGCCAGTTCATTACTACACCATGGTCCCCATGCCAATTGAAGCTATGTACGAAGATATTATTTAATTTTGATTAAAACTTTATTTTAATTACAAATAGGAAAAGATATTATTTAGTTTTAGAAAATATATTTTACATTAATTAGGATTAGATATAAAAGGAAAAAGAATCAGCCCTTCGGGCTTCATATGGGCTTCATATCTCTTCTCTCATACCTGATTCCGCACTTTACAGTTTTTCAGAATCCTTGTTTTCTCTTTGAACCATGAGCAACTAAACCTCCACTGTTAAGGTTAGGAGCTCTGTTTATTCTATAGATTAATACTATTATTGTTCTATTTTAATTCATGTATTGATTTCAATTTCAAGAATTATTTTCGTTCTTTATCTTATGAATTTGGGTGGAACGAAAGTATGACCCTTGTTCTAATTGAGTTCTTGTAAAACTTGGAAAAGCTCTCTGCTTGAACAATAGCTTGAAGACAATTTCTCAAAATTTCTAATTATCTGGACTTAACGGGATACGTGACATATAATCCTCTTATATTTGGATAATTAGGATTTTTGTGGCATATAAACTAGAATTGAACTTAACCCTCTAATTGGAATCAAGTGACCAAGGAATTGGCGGTTGATGAAGGTTAGAGGAGACTAAAAAAGTCTAAGGAATTAGGGTTTAGTCACATATAGTTTGCCATGAATTGAATCTTGCATGATTAAAATAGTTGGTAAGAAAAGTTAATCCGGAAGATAAATATCACTGAAACCTTAACTGTTTTCTCCCATATTATTCACACCAATTTACTGCTTACTTTCTGATACTCTGAATTTACTGTTAATGCTTTTGAACTCTCAAACCACAATTTTATATTTGTCTAACTAAGTAAATCACGCAATTATTGTTGCTTAGTCTATCAATCCTCGTGGGATTGACCCTCATTCACTTGAGGTACTACTTGGTACGACCCGGTGTACTTGCCGATTAGTTTGTGGGTTATAAATTCCGCACCACAAACTCAGTTTTATCAAGTGTAGCAGAAAAAAGACAGCAAAAAAAATTTTTGATGCTCTCACCAAATTATATGAAGTCAAGTCACTACACAACAAGATATTCTTGAAGAGAAGACTTTATACTCTTTGAATGAGTGAGTCCACATCGGCAACGAATCACATCAACAATCTAAATACGCTATTTTCCAAACTCTCATCGTTGGAATATACCATAGCAAAAAATGAACTTGCAGAGCTCTTACTTCAAAGTCTACCAGATTCATATGATCATCTTATTATTAACTTAACTAATAATGTTTTGACTGATTATCTTTCTTTTGATGACATGGCTGTTGTGGTTCTTGAAGAAGAATCTAGGCGCAAGAATAAGAAAGATAGATTAGAGAACTCAAAACAAGCAGAGGCTTTGTTGATGACAAGAGGGAGATCAATGGAGCGTGGTTCCAGTGGGAGTCAAGTAGACCAAATTCACAAAATAAGAAGCTGGTCAAATACTATAATTGTAATAAGAAAAGGCACTTCAAGAAAGATTATTAGAATAAGAAGAGTATAGAGAAGGCTCCAAAAAGATCAAGTTCTCAAGGATGTATTGTGAGCACCTCTGATGATGGAGAAATCCTGTATGGTAAAGCAACAATTGGTTCTAAAGGCAGTAAACAACTTACTGATGTTTGGATTGTTGATTCAGGAGCAACATGGCACTTGACTCCTCATCGTGATTGGTTTTGTACATATGAACCTGTCTTGGAAGGATTGGTGTTTATGGGAAACGATCATGCCTTAGAAATTGTTGAAATAGGTACTGTCAAAATAAAAATATTTGATGGTTCTATTCGTTCACTTCGAGGGGTAAGACACGTGAAAGGCTTGAAGAAGAATTTGTTGTTGATTGGGCAACTGGATAAACTTGGTTTCAAGACCCATATTGAAAGTGGGATCTTAAAAGTTGTTAAAGGAGCTCTTGTGGTAAAAAAACTGAAAAGATTACAGCAAATCTATACATACTTGTAGGAGATACTTTGCAAGAGGCAGGGGCATCAGTTGCTTCAGCAAGCCAAGAAGAAATGACGATGATATGGCATTGCAAACTGGGCCACATGTCAGAACAAAGCTTGAAGATTCTTGTAGAACATAATCTCATTTCCAGGTTCAAATCGGTAAATTTACCGTTTTGTAAGCACTGCGTTACAAGCAAACAACATAGATTGAAATTTGGTAGATCAACTGCTCGGAGAAAACACATATTGGAGTTGATTCATTCTGATGTGTGGGAATCACCGGAGATGTCCCTAGGAGGAGCAAAATATCTTGTATCATTTATTAATGATTACTCTAGGAGGCTATGGGTGTACCCAATCAAGAAGAAGTCAGACGTGTTTGTGATGTTCAAAGAGTTCAAAGCAAAGTTAGAACTTGAATCTTGAAAGAAGATTAAGTGTTTAAGGACAGATAATGGAGGAGAATATGTCGATGGTGATTTTCTAACATTTTGCAAGCAAGCAGGTATTCAACGAAAATTCACAGTTGCATATACTCCTCAGCAAAATGGTGTAGCAGAGCGAATGAATAGGACTCTCCTAGAAAGAGCACGAGCTATGTTGCAAACTGCAGGTTTAGCCAAGTCTTTTTGGGCAAAAGCTGTTAAAACCACCTGTTATGTGATAAATCGGTCACCATCAACTGCAATTGGGTTGAAGACACCAATGGAGATGTGGCAAGGTAAGCCACCTAATTATTCTTCTTTACATATATTTGATTGTCTAGTGTACGTGATGTACAATTCCCAGGAAAGAACAAAGTTGGACCCAAAGTCTAGAAAATGTATATTCTTGGTTTATGCTGACGGAGTTAAGGGGTATCGCCTATGGGATCCCACTACCTGCAAGGTAATTGTCAGTAGAGATGTGATATTTGCAGAAGATGAATTGCAAAAAGAACAAGAAAATGACAGCACTATTAAAGAGATAACCACTGTTCAAATAGATGAAAAATGCAGAGAAGGTGATCTTTCTGAAGCAGAACCACAGCACAAAGAACAAGAAGCAGAGGCCAATGACATAGAAGTTTGTCGATCCACTTGACAAAGAAGAACACCATAATGGCACTCAAATTATGTTTTGACAAACCATGATGCATATTGTCTTTTGACAGAAGATGGAAAGCCACCAACTTTTATAGAGACTATGCGCAATCCAGATGCTTCTATGTGGATGACAACAATGCAAGAATAAATTAAGGCATTACATAGGAACCATACCTGGAAACTTGTTGAACTTTCAGCAGGTCGGAAAAGCCATTGGTAACAAATGGGTTTACAAGATCAAACAAGATAGTAATGATCAGGTGGAATGATATCATGCAAGATTGGTTGTCAAGGGATATGCTCAAAAAGAAGGTGTTGACTTCAATGAAATATTTTCTCCAGTGGTGAGACTAACTACTATTAGAGTAGTTTTTGCTATGTGTGCTGTATTTGATTCACATCTAGAGCAATTAGATGTAAACACTGCTTTTCTTCATGGAGAACTTAAAGAAGAGATATATATGCTCCAACCAAAAGGTTTTGAAGAACAAAGAAAAGAAAACTTGGTTTGCAGGTTAACTAAATCTCCGTACGGTCTAAAGCAGGCGCCAAGGTGTTGGTACAAGAGATTTGATTCTTTCATTATTAGCCTTGGATACAACAGACTTAGTTCAAATCATTGTACCTATTACAAGAGGTCTGGTGATAATGATTTCATCATTCTGTTGTTGTATGTGGATGACATGTTGGTGGTAGGTCCCAACAAAGATCGAATCCAAGAATTGAAGGCACAGTTAGCTAGGGATTTTGATATGAAAGACTTGGGACCAGCAAACAAGATTTTAGGGATGCAAATCCACCGAGACAAAAGGGATAGAAAGATTTGGCTATCGCAAAAGAAATATTTAAAGAAGATCTTACAACGCTTCAATATGCAAGAATGTAAGCCAATTTCAATCCCACTTCCTATGAATTTCAAATTATCCTCAAGTATGTGCCCTAAGTAAAGCAGAGAGGATGAAAATGTCTCGAGTACCGTATGCATCAATGATGGGAAGCCTTATGTATGCCATGATTTGTACAAGGCCATATATTGCTCAAGCAGTTGCGGTGGTAAGTCGATTTATGGCAGATTCGGGTAAAGAGTATTGGAATGTTGTTAAGAGGATCTTGAGATACATGAAAGGGACCTCGAATGTTGCATTATATTTTGGAGAATCGGAATTCATTGTCAATGGATATGTTGATTCAGATTTTGTAGGTGATCTTGATAAACAAAAATCTACTACAAGATATATGTTCATGCTTGCAGGAGGAGCTGTGAGCTGGCTATCTAAATTACAGACTGTTGTAGCTTTATCTACTATAGAAGATGAATATATGGCAGCTACACAAGCATGAAAGGAAGTTATTTGGATCCAAAAGTTGATGGAAGAACTCGGGCACAAATAACAAAAGATTTCTGTGTATTGTGACAGTCAGAGTGCCTTGCACATTGCAAGGAATCTTGCCTTTCATTCAAGAACAAAACATATTGGAGTACAATATCACTTTGTTTGGGAAGCAGTAGAAGAAGGAAGTGTTGATATGCAGAAGATTCACACGAAAGATAACCTAGCTGTTCCAAGGGTTACCTGAAACTGAAGGTCGATCTCGGATGAGATCCGCTGTGGTGGCCGAAGCTGTCTTGTCCGACTTGTTGGACTTGATGGTGCTGCTGATCCTTCGTCACCGGAGGGTGGTGGTACCTGAAAGTCACTCCGATGCTTAAGTTAGCATGGGCTTTAAGCAGATTTTTAGTAGAATCAGAGTATGAGTTATACCTGGGTGCTCCAGTGTATTTATAGTAGTGTAGGCTGGCCTTTCTAGATAAGATAAGTTAGTTATCTTCTCTTTATCTTTAAGTGAGGTCATCTTATCTTCTGAGGAACCGGCCTTATCTTTATAGGCTTTAACTGCCTTTAGATTGGGCTGTATCCCTTCATTTGGGCCTGTTTGGGCCCCTCATGTTGATTTGACCGAACTCTTTTAAAGAAGAGGTCGGGGTCCTGACCTGAAGAGGTCGGTTGCTTTGTCTTTGATCTCCCTAGGTCGGATAGCTCGACCCAGAGTATGAACAATGCCCCTGCTTGAGCTCGATCTTTACTTTTTTAGGGTTGTGTCTTCAGTTTTCGACCCTTTCTTGGAGAAAGTCGAGCTTGAGCAGTATATAACTTCTGCTGGATTCTCTTGAATGCGAAGCATTTTCCTCCTCTTTTTTAATTGTAGCGCGGGTTGCACTTTTCTTGGGAACGTGCGAGGATTAAATGCTCATTGACTCCTTTTGCTGTTTCCTTCTTTTCACTTCATTTTTAATTTTTAAGCCCTTTTTCAGTTTCTCTTTCCTTTCCTTTCGCTCTTCCTCCTACTCGCGACGTTTTCACTCCCTTTGCACCCTTCTGTTTCACATCTCTCTTCGGAGAAGTTCGTTTGGCGTGAGTCTTGTTCGTCGTCCCTTTCTGATCTTCCTCAACGATCTCTAAAATGTTTATTGCTTTCTTCTTCTTCTTCAGGTTGGTATCTTCTTTCATTTTGATGACCCGTTCTGGTATATGAAGAATCTGTTTTGAAAGGCTAGATCTTTTTTGCTAAAGGTTGCATTTTTTAATTAGTGTTGTGCTTTCCTTGACTTGCCCCTAATCTCTTTTCCTTACTGTTGTGCTTCGTCTTCGTATTTTCACATTTTCAGGCCTTCCAACTTTCCCTGCCTTTGAAGCGACTGTTTGGTGTGGACTTTATGTTGTTCTTTGTTACTACTTTCTTCCTTGCAGGTTAGCGTTCTCTATCTTTTTCTCTTTTTCGCTTTCGACAGCTGTGCATGCTTTGATGTAGGGTTTTGACTTTTGTATCTCGCTTTTGCTCTTTGAAAAACTTTGATTCTTCTGTGAAAAGATTGTCTCTTTTTGTGTCTTGATCACGACTTGTGATTTTTCTTTGTTGCTTGCTTTTTTTAGCGAAGAATGTGCGCCTTCCGGTGATCTTGTTCAGGGACTTCGTTGCTGTTCTTGTATCATTGTTTTTGGCTTTTGCTTCTAGCTTAGCACTCTTTTGATGATAAACTGTTAGTAAGAGAATTTGTGACTTTTGGTGCTTTTTGCTGGTGGTGATGATTTCTTCTTCGAGATGTTTAGAGCGTAGGTTGTCGATTTCCTTTTTCCTGGTTCTTACCTTGTTATTGCCTCCAAAGGGTGCCCCTGGGATTTTGGTGTGAGTCCTGGGGTTTACCTTTTACTGACTTCTTAATTTTCATATGTTATTGTCCGAGTTGTTTCCTTATTTGTCCGAGTTGTCTGGTAGTAACTCGTTTTATTTTTTCTTAATGTAGGAATAGTTGACCCATGTCACATCCCAAAAACATTGTTGCAATGTCCTCTAAGATCCCGGATGGCATATTAGATTGGCTGGATTTCGTTGTTCTGATGTGTGTTACAGTTGCCGACTCTGAATATTGCGTGCGGCTTAGGAGACACCATAGGATTTGTAGTGATAGGGATCAAGAGAAGAACTATGAGTTAGTGTCGCCTGATCCTGAAGAGAGAGTCAGTTTTTCCTCTTTGGTTCAAGGGGAACGTCCCTTCTTCTATGCTTATGAATCTTTCTTTAGTCAGTTGAATATTACCATTCCTTTCACTCCTTTTGAGACCGAGTTGATATGGTCTTGCAATGTAGCTCCTTCTCAGCTCCACCCGAACTCTTGGGGCTTTATTAAAATCTTCCTGTTGTTGTGTCAGGAGTTAGATATCCGTCCCACCCAAACTCTTTTTCTTTATCTTTTCATACTAACGAAGCCTGGGGTAGCGAAGAAGAAAGCCTCCTGTGTTTCTTTCCGATCTACTCAAGGCAAAAATGTTTTCTCTATGTATGACGAGTCCTTTAGGGACTTTAAAAATTATTATTTCAAGGTCCGAGCTATTGAGGGAGCTCAGCCCTTCTTTTTGGATGAGAATGATAAACCCACTTTCCCTTTGTGTTGGCAAAAGAACGTGGTAGTATCCAGGTATTCCTGGAAAAGTCTAGATGAGGTTAAGCAGGCTTTTGTAAATGTGTTGGAGGAAAACTAGGGGGAGCCCCCACATCATGATACAAAGAAGTTTCTAAGGGATCCCTCCCTTCTTCGAGTTGATGGTTAAGTCTTCGAATTCTATGAGGCATTTTTGCAGGGCCAAGAAGGCAACGGCTGCTCTGAACATTTCGGCCCAGACTTCTGGAAAGGGATCAACTCAGGCTTCTCTGAAGAAGCTAAACTCGGACACTGCGAAGTTACGGAAAGTCATCCCGACTCCCCAGGTTTGCTTGGTTCCCTCTGATCCTCCGCCTTCAACTTCTGGTGCTGCTTCTGGTGCTGCTCCCAAAAAACAGAAAACTGTGGACAAACAAAAAACTGTGGATCCTTTTGACTTGGATGCCCCTGATTTTGATGCCATGGGGTTTGTTGATAACCAAATTGCCCCTTATGGTCGACTTCCTATGGACGACGTGTCCATTCTTCATCACTTGAATTTTATCACCCATAACAGCATCCAGATGGCTCATATGGGTGTGGCTTTGTTTCGAACTATCCAAGGTTCCCCTGTTAATGCTACTAAGGAATTCTTGGAGGATGCAAAGTCGGAATTTGATAGAATCAAAGGATTGAAGGATGAGCTTGACGCTAGGGTGATTAAGCTGGAGTTAGACTTGGAGAAGGAGAAGTTGCGAGTGGTCAGGGCTAAAGCAGCTTCAAATTTAGCAGAGGAGATGGCAAAAAAGCACAAGGAGAGTTATACCCGCACTTAGGGGTGGCAAACGGGCCTAAACCCACCGGGCCAGCCCGCGTAACCCGCCATAAAAAGGCAGGCCGGGCTGGAAATTTGGGACCGCCGAAAGACAAAAGCCCGCCTAACCCACACCGCTTAAACCGTGGGCTTTGGCGGGGCGGGGCGGGCTTTCCCGGCGGGCTGGAGCGTTTTTTTGTTATAGGGCTGATTGTTTTAGCCCAGATCCAGAACCCATTAACCCAATTAACCCCGACCCGACCCAACTCCCCAATGAAACCCTACTGAATCCCTAATTCCAATTTCAGATTTGCAGCTTCCTCTACCTCAATCCTCACCGTCACTCTCAGTCTCTCACTCGGTCACTCCCTCGGTTGTCAACACAGAGGACAGAGCTTCAGCCTTCAACCTTCAGCTTCTCCACTCTCCACTCTCCACTCTCCACCCATAGACCATAGTCAGTCTCACTCAAGATCGCACTTTCGTCGACCTCAGCCCTCACACTCGCTGAGTCGGATTTTTGCCCTCACCCCTGATGCTCGTTGAGTCGCAGTCATCGTCGATCTTCAGTCCTCGTGGGTTCTAGCCACTGCTGCTGCTCTGTCTAGCCGTCGTCGCTGCTGGTCTCGGTCCTGGGCTCCTGGGTCTTGTCCTCTCACTGCTGGTCTCACTCTCTGGGTCTCCTTGTTTGTCTTCATCACCGCGACATGGCTGCTCCTTGCCTTCTCTGTCCTGGTCCTCGCCTCCTCTGGTTAGTTTTCTGGCTTAGGGTTTGAGATCAGAAATTTAGGTTTGTTTGTTGTGTTTTGTGTTGTTTGATATAGGTAAATTAGGGTTTATGGTTGATAATGGTTATTTGATTATATCTGATGCAGTGGGTTTTCTGATATAGGTAAATTAGTTTTCTGGCTTAGGGTTTGCTTGTTTGTTGTTTGATATAGGTTTGTTGTGTATTCAGAAATTGTTTGCTATTTTTTGTGTTGTTTGATAATGGTTGAGTTTTGATTATGGTTGATAATGGTTGATATTTGGTTCAATCTGATGCAGATTCAGAAATTGTTTGCTATTTTTTGTGTTGTTTGATAATAGTTGAGTTCTGATTATGGTTGATAATGGTTGATATTTGGTTAAATCTGATGTAGATTCAAAAATTGTTTGCTGTTTTTTGTGTTGTTTGATAATGGTTGAGTTTTGAGTATGGTTGATAATGGTCGATATTTGGTTGGATCTGATGCAGATTCAGAAATTGTTAGCTGTTTTTTGTGTGGTTTGCTAATGGTTGAGTTTTGATTAAATCAGATGAGTTGATACTTGTTTTATTTCAGATTCATATAAATAATTTACATTTGCTTTTATTTCAGAAAATATGAATTCTGAAACTGTGAGTAACCTTGTTACTGCTGGAGTTGGTTCTGAGGCTGCTCCGATCGAGGTTGATGAACCTAGTTCGAAAAGGCTGAGACGAGCAACATCCGATGTTTGGAATTTTTTCAAAAAGCTCGGTCCAGATAAGGATGGAGTAGAACGTTCTGAGTGTAAAGGATGCAAGAAGGTGTTTAAAGCTGGAGGTAAGCGATATGACACTTCTACTTTAAAACGACATCTTGATAGTTGTACTCAAATTAAGCATGAAGATATTGGTCAAACTATAGCAGAATTGCAACTTAAAATGGTTTCACTTAAGATTGATTCAGGAGTGGCTAGAGATATGTTTGCTTCTTATGTAGTTGCTGGGGATAAGCCATTCAATATGGTTGATGATAAGAGATTTAGAAATTGGGTGAAATATATTAGTCCAACTTTGAAACTTCCTTCTAGGAATACGGTTAAGGCTGACATAGTGAAAGTTCACAAGAGAGAAGCTGCAAAACTTAAAAAAATTTTAGTTTCCATTCCAAATAGAATTTGCTTAACATCTAATCTTTGGACTTCCAGTACCAATGAGGGGTTTATATGTTTGACTGCACATTTTGTTGATGAGAACTGAAAATTACAGAGTAAAATTCTCAATTTTTGTCATATGCCTCCTCCTCACACAGGATTTGAGTTGTCTTCTAAAATCTTTACGATTTTGACTGGGTGGAAAATTGATAAAAATATTTTTTCCATTACTTTAGATAATGCTTATTTTAATGATACTTGTGTTGAACACTTGAAAAGTACTTTGGATGTGCATGATTCATTGTTGTGTGATGGTGAATTCTTTCATGTTCGTTGCTCTGCTCATATTTTAAATCTTATTGTCCAAGATGGAATGAGAATATGTGGTGATGCAGTGCATAAGATTAGAGATTCTATTAAGTATCTGAGAAAATCTGAAAGTCGAATGGTTAAGTTTAAAGAATGTTTTGAAGATATTGAGGGACTTGAGTATACGACTGCATTATGTTTAGATGTTCCTACTAGGTGGAATTCACTTTATGCAATGCTTGTAAGTACTATTCCATATAAGAAAGCTTTTGAAATGTATAAAGTAAAAGATGCTGGATTTAGGGAGTATTGTCCTTCATCAGATGAGTGGAGAAGAACTGAAAAGATATGTGATTACTTGTTATCATTTTACGAAACTACCAAGTTGATGTCTGGAACTTCTTACCCAATATCCAACTTGTATTTTTTACAAGTTTGGCAAATCCAGCTTATTTTAATGAATAGTTTGAAGAATGATGAAGTGCTTATAAGGAACATGGGAGAAAAAATAATGATTAAGTTCAAGAAATATTGGGAGGAATACAGTGTTGTACTTGCATTTGGGGCAGTTCTTGATCCTAGATTTAAACCCAACACTTTGGTTCATTGCTATAATGAGATTGATCCTATTAGTGCTAAAGACAAAGTGGAGCATGTGAAGAGTAAGTTATACAAGCTCTTTGAGGTTTATGACCACAATTCCTCTACAACTGTAGAGAGTTCTTCCCAACTTCTAAGTAATTTTTCTCAAGCAACATCTTCTGCAATTGGAACTCAGCTTATTAAAATTGTTGGTGTAAGTATTTTTATCTACTTGGTTATATGTATTTTTTATTTTTCATACTTTTTGATTCATATATTGTTTGCAATGCAAAGTATTTGATGTCCCGTAATCAAGAAGCTGAAGTAAAAAGTGGAAAGAACCAACTTGATATTTATTTGAGTGAGGCAACATTATTTTGCAATAATGCAATCATTGATGTTTTGCAATGGTAGAAAGACAACCATCATCGTTTTCCAACACTATCACTAATGGCACGAGATTTGTTGAGCATTCCTATTACTACCGTGGCTTCAGAATCTGCATTTAGCATGGGTTCTCATGTTTTGAATAAGTATAAAAGTCGTTTGTTGTCAGATAATGTTGAAGCGGTGATTTGCACCAGAAATTGGATACGTGGATATGATGATTTTGGTATAATTATATTTATGACATACATACTTGAGTAATTTTGAACATTATTATGTACTATTTTTCTAATATATTTATTTATTTTTTTCTAGAGGAAGATAAAGATGAGGAAGATATTGCAAAAGGAGAAGGCTATTCTTCAGAAGTTGGTTCCAATGATATTATTGACTTACATGAAGATGAAGATGAAAATTAAGTGTTTCGAATTATGTTTAATTTTCTTTGAAGACTATTTATAATTATGTTTTTGGATTTTGGATTATATTTATTTTGTCTTTGGGACTATTTATAACTATGTTTTTGTATTTTGGATTATGTTTATTTATTTTGGAGACTATTTATATTTAATATTTGCATTTATATTGACTTAAATAGAAGATATGTCCTTATAAAAAAAAAGAAGTTTAGGCGGGCTTAGCCCGCCAGCCTGCTAGCCCGCCATTAGGCGGGGCGGGCTAGGATTTTGGGACCGCCTGAATAGGCGGGGTGGGGCGGGGCAGGGCGGGCTTCTTCGCCTAACACCACTACCCGCACTTATGGCGAGGTGTTAGAGCTGAGGAGGAGGGTTGAGACTGCCCACGTGGACTATGCCGACCTCCAGGGACATCTTGTAGATACTGTGACAAGTGCTTATGAGAATTTAAAGGCATAGGTCCGAGTTCTTGCTCCTGAACTCGACCTGACTCTTTTTAGCCTGGACAATGTTGTGGAGGATGGGAAGATAGTGCTTGCTTCAGAAGATGAAGATGATGGGCCTCCTCCTGCACCTCCAGCCAAAGCTTCTGCAGCCATGACTTCTTCAAATCCTTCTGCTGAGGTCGACCGTTCTCAACCTGATCCGGATTGTGAAATTCTTAATCGTGAGAATGGGACCGTGGATGCTGTCCCTGTGAATATCATTCCTCCTCCTTCTACTACTGATGCTGCAACTGGGGAAACTTTGCACCCCTTATAATTGATGTGTTTTATCTCCATAGCCTGACTTGTGGGCTTTTGAAACTCTATTTTTTGTAATTATGTTTATGATTTGGTTTTCTTTGACTGTTGGTTGCTTCTTATGCAACTTAGTAGAAAAACAAAGTGCTTCTGAACCCTTGAGGCCTTCTTTCAGGTTGCCTTCTGAATGATTGCTGATTGTTCTTTTGCAACTTTGTGACTTTGTAGATCTTTATAGAGTGCCGGTACTCTATTTGTCCGACCTCTTTTTGTTTAGACCTTTTATCTGTCTTCTGGTTGGGCGAGGTGGCCCTTGTGGCTAACTTGCTCGACAACTTTTTAGTATTCTGACAGAACCTTTCTAGTTAGCCTCGAAACAATTTTGTGGTTTTCTGGACAGGGCTGCATGCTTTGGATGGTCGACTTTGTTGGTTTGAGATACCACTTTCATTGGTCGACTTCTCTTGTTGAACCCTCTTAAGTTGTTTTTTAGTAATCCATTTTTATTCAGACCTTGCCAGGCCTTTTTCTATGGTTTTACTTTTTATAACTTTTTTTGCGTTAGTGGGTTTGATGTCGAATCATCTTAAGTTATTTTTTGGTAATCCATTTTTACTCAGACCTCGCCAGGTCTCTTTCTATGGATTACTTTTTATAACTTTTGTCGCTTTGCTTGGTCCGACTTCTCTTTTGTCGAATCTTCTTAAGTTTTTTTTAGTAATCTATTTTTAGTAAGACCACGTCAGGCCACTTTTTATGGATTGCTTTTTATAACTTTTGTTGATTGCCTTGATCCGACTTCTTCTTGTCGAATCTTCTTATTTTTAGTAATCCATTTTTAGTAAGACCTCGTCAGGCCACTTTTTATGGATTACTTTTTATAACTTCCTGCATTAACCTATTTTTGTTATTTTCACCTTGCCGACTTCCTTGTAATCGGGCGATAAGTTTGGTTCTCATCTTGCTGATTTTGTCGTGATCGGGCGATGAATTTGGTTTTCATCTTGCCGACCTTGTCGTGTTCGGATGGTGAATTCTTGTACACAGATTAATACGTCTTGGTAAATAACCTTTTTATGGAATCTGAAAAGCTTTATTCGAGTAGAAATATAAAATAGACAAGAGTATATACATATAAGTTCTTACTCTTCTAAGTCGGTCAATTTTGTAGATCTCGGCTTGGCGCCTTATTAAAAAACCTTTTCAGGAAAAAGAGTGCACCTTAACATAAGATCTTTATCACTTTCTAACTATAGTACCTTCTTAGGTTACAGGCATGCCATGACCATCGTAGTTCTCGCCCTTCAAGATCGTACACCTTCTAGTAACCTTTTCCCAGTACCTCTACAACTCGGTAAGCTCCTTTCCAATTTGCTGCTAGCTTCCCCTCTCCTGATCGACCTGCTCTGATGTCGTTTCGGATTAAGATGAGATCATGGTTGGCGAAGCTTCGTTGGATTACCTTCTGATTATATCTTGAAGTCATTCGACGCTTTAGTGCTTCCTCTCTAATCCGAACTCTTTCTCGGACCTCGGGTAGTAGGTCAAGATCTTCCCTTTGGTTTTGGGAGTTGAATTCTTCATTGTAGAGGATTGTTCTGGGGGATCCTTCCTCTCTCTCCACTGGGATCATTGCCTCCATTCCGTAAGCAAGTCGGAAGGGTGATTCTCCTGTGGTGGAGTGCGGAGTTGTTCGATATGTCCATAGGACTTGCGGGAGCTCTTCTGCCTAAGCTCCCTTTGCATCCTGTAGTCTCCGTTTTAACCCGGCTAGTATGACTTTGTTGGTGGCTTCTGCCTGTCCATTAGCTTATGGGTGTTCTACGGATGTGAATTGGTGCTTTATTTTCAGGTCGGCTACCAAGTTCCTAAAGCTTGTATCAGTAAATTGCGTACCATTATCTGTGGTAATGGAGTAAGGGGTTCCAAACCTCATAATGATGTTCCTGTATAGAAATTTTTGACTTCTTTGGGTAGTGGCATTGGCTAGGGGTTCTGCCTCAATCCATTTTGTGAAGTAGTCCACCCCTACAATGAGGAATTTTACTTGTCCCGATCCTTGGGGAAAGGGTCCGAGGAGGTCTAGCCTCCATTTTGCACATGGCCAGGGTGATGTTACACTGATGAGTTTTTCTGGTGGGGCGATGTGGAAGTTAGCATGCTTTTGACATGGTGGACATGTCTTGACGAACTCTGTTGCTTCCTTTTGCAAGGTCGGCCAGAAGAATCCAGCTCGGAGTACCTTTTTAAAGAGAGCTCGTGCCCCCAAGTGGTTACCACATATGCCACTGTGTACTTCTTTCAGGACTTCTTTTGTATTGGAGGATGGTACGCATTTCAGGAGGGGTGTTTGAGAACCCTCTCTTGTATAAGATGTCGCCCACCATGGTGTAGTATTGTGCTTCTTGTCTTTGACGCTTTGCCTCTTTCTTGTCTATGGGGAGTGTTTTTGTTTTGAGGTATTTGATTATGGGGGTCATCTACCCCTGATCCTGACCTGATAATGTTAGGACCCTTTCTTCTTCTAAGATTGATGGGTTTTGTAATGTTTCCTGGACGAGGCTTCTATTATTGCCCCCTGGTTTGGTGCTGGCTAGTTTTGAGAGTGCATCAGCTCGAGCATTCTGTTCCTGAGGTATATGTTGGATCTCATATTCCCCGAGTTGTCCGAGTTGTTCTCTAGTCTTGTCCAGATATTTCTTCATGGTGGGATCTTTAGCTTGATACTTCCCTTCTATTTGTGAGGTAACTATTTGAGAATCACTGAAGATGGTAAACTTTTGAACTCCTACCTCCTTAGCCAGCCTCAAACCAGCCAATAAAGCTTCGTATTCGGCTTGATTATTTGAAGCAGGGAATTTAAACTTTAGCAAGAGTTCGATTTGGGTTCCCTGATCGCTTTTTATTATTACTCCTACCCCATTCCTAGCTTTGTTTGAGGATCCATCTACGTAAAGATTCCATTTTGTGGGAGTTCTCGGGGTATCAGTGTACTCAGTAATGAAGTCGGCCAGATACTGTAATTTAATTGTGGTCCAAGCTTCATATTGCAAATCGAATTCGGACAGCTCGACTGCCCACTGTAGTATTCTCTCAGCTAAGTCTGTCTGTAGAATGCCTTTTATGGGCTGACTAGTCCGTACCTTCATGGTGTGTGCTTGAAAGTATGGGCAAAGTCGTCGGTAAGTGAGTATGAGGGCGTAGGCAAAACTCTCTATCTTTTGATAGTTTAGCTCGGCCCCTTGTAGGGCTTTGCTGATGAAGTAGATGGGTTGTTGTCCGCTTTCATCTTCTCTAACTAGTGCTGAAGCTATTGCCCGATTTCCTACTGCCAGGTATAGTATGAGTGCTTCTCCCTCCTGTGGTCGGGTAAGAACGGGTGGTTGCCCCAAGAAACTCTTGAAATCTTGGAAAGCATTTTCTCACTCTTCAGTCCATTCAAACCTCTTTCCCTTCCTTAATGTGGCATAAAAGGGGAGGGATCTTATGGCCGAACCGGCTAAGAACCTGGACAGAGCTGCCAATCTTCCGTTGAGCTGTTGTACTTCTTTAACACAGGTCGGACTTTTCATGTTGAGTATAGCCCGGCATTTATCTGGGTTTGCTTCAATTCCTCTCTGTGTGATCATGAAGCCCAGGAATTTGCCAGCTTCTACCGCAAAGGTACATTTTGCAGGATTGAGCTGCATACCATGCTTTCTGATGGTGTCGAACACTTTTGCAAGGTCAGTCAGCAAGGATTCCTCATTTTGTGTTTTTACTAGCATATCGTCGACGTAGACCTCCATTAGTTTCCCGATGTGTTCTGCAAAGACTTTATTCATTAATCTTTGATAGGTAGCTCCTGCGTTCTTGAGTCCGAACGGTATGATGATGTAGCAGTAATTTGCTTTGGGAGTTAAAAACGAGGTCTTTCTTGGTCAGGTGGATACATCGGGATTTGGTTGTATCCTGAATAAGCATCCATGAAGGAGAGGTAGTTGTATCCTGAAGATGCATCTACTAGAGCGTCTATACTTGGTAGTGGGTATGGATCTTTCGGGCAAGCTTTATTGAGATCGGTGTAGTCAGTACACATCTGCCACTTCCCATTTGACTTTTTTACCAAGACAACGTTAGCTAGCCATAGTGGGTATTTGACTTCCCTTATGAATCCTACCTCCAGTAGGGCTTGCACCTGCTCTTCCACAGCTTGGGACTTTTCTGGTCCGAGCTTCCTACGCTTCTGCTGCACTGGCCAAGATCCAGGGTATACCGCCAGTGTATGGCACATTAGTTTGGGATCTATACCGGGCATGTTGATGTGTGGCAGAGGTTAGACCAATTAAGAGATTCTTAAATAGAGAATTGCGTTGCAAGTATAGCCTTTAACTAGCTAAAGTCTGCCTCACCAATTTAAAAAGGGTTGTCACAAATTTTAGAATTAAAAATACTGGGAGTGAGTCCCAGGTCGTCTCCCAACGAGTTGCAGGAAAGCGTGCTATTTTATTAACTAGAAGTTTTCCAGAAAAGTTGAGTTTTGAAAATGAGTAAAATTAATTGTAAATTAAAAAATAAAAATAAACTAAGAACAATTATTGATATTCTAAATAAAGGCCTTGACTGGGGGAATGATTAATTGGAAGTTCTATCCTTGTTGGAATCTTCTCAAGTGTAGTGTAAAGAGGTTGCTGTTTTCACTTAGTTAGCCCTTACTAAATAAAGGAAAGTCAAGTGATTGAGCTAACTCTTACCCGCAAATCCTAGTCCTCTCCCTTAGGAAGGTCCAGCATTAGTAGGTACTGAATTAGCCAACAACGTCCAATTTAACTGAGCACTTGAGCATTCCAACTCAAGTGTCTCCTCTTAATCAATCCCCATGTCAAGTAGAAAATTTACTCCATTGACATGGAATTAATACTCATAAAAATATAAAAAGACATAATTAAATGAAATAAAATAGAGATTTAAAATTAATTAAAAATAAAAGTAACTCTATATATTAATAAATCCAAAATGCAACATACTTATTTGAATATGGTCAATGATCAACATAAAAAGAGTAAAGGAATAAGGAAACAAACTAAAGTGATGTCTTTACGGAGGTAATGACTCTTCAGCATCCAAAATCCAAAGCGAAAGCATAAACTATCAATGTAAAAACTAATCTAGATTCAGATCTAAAACTAAAAGTAATCCTAATATCAATGTATCTGAATGTGTGTGGATGCGTATTGAGTCTCTACATGTTCCCTAGCTTTAGTCTGTGTTTCTGGGCCAAACACTAGGTCAAAACGCGGCCCAAAATTGCCCCCAGCGTATTCTGTTATTTTTGCAGATCGCGCAGGTCACACGTACGCGTCGTCCATGCGTTCGTGTCATTCAGCGTTTTTTCCTTGTCACGCATTCGCGTCGTCCACGCGCACGCGTCATTCGTGCAGATTCCACTCCATGCGTTTGCATCAGGCACGCGTTCACGTCGTTGCGATTTCTTCATTTCGCGCGCTCACGTGAGCCATGTGCTCGCGTCAGTGTTCGCTGGTCATCTCCTTAGTTTCTTGTGTTCCTTCTATTTTTGCAAGCTTCCTCTCCATTCTCCAAGCCATTCCTGCCCTATGAAGTCTGAAACACTTAACACACAGATCACTGCATCGAATGGGATAAAGGAGAGTTAAAATGTATAAATTAAAGGTCTCTAGGAAGCAAGTTTTCAACTATAAACAATACTAGGAAGGAATTATAAAATCATGCAATCCATATGAATAAGTAGGTAAAGACTTGATAAAACCACTCAATTAAACATAATATAAATCATAAAATAATGCGTTTAATCTCTCTGTTAGAGACTTCTGCTTGCCCATTGGTCTGTGGATGGTAAGTTGTTGCTACTTTATGAACTATCCCATGCCTCTTCAGTAATCCTGTTAGTCTCCTGTTACAAAAGTGAGTGCCTTGATCGCTCACGATTGCTCGTGGTGATCCAAAGTGACAAATAATATGATTTCCAACAAAGGAAACAACAGTGTTAACATCATCAGTACGGGTAGGAATTGCTTCCACCCATTTAGAAACATAATCTACAGCTAACAGTATATAAAAGTAACCATTAGAATTTGGAAATGGACCCATGAAGTCAATGCCCCAAACATCAAAAATTTCACAGAAAAGCATAATCTGTTGAGGCATCTCATCCCTCTTTGATATATTACCAAACCTTTGGCAAGGAGAACAAGATTTACAAAATTCAGCAGCGTCTTTAAAAAGAGTAGGCCACCAGAATCCACAGTCTAGAATTTTTTTAGCTGTTCTTTGAGGGCCAAAATGTCCTCCACTCTCAGATGAGTGGTAGGCCTCTAAAATGGACTGAAATTCTGATTGAGGCACACACTGTCTAATTATCTGGTCAGCACCACACCTCCATAAATATGGATTATCCCATATATAATATTTGGACTCGCTTTTCAGCTTGTCTCTTTGATGCTTAGTAAAATTTCGAGGAAAAGTGTGGCTAACTAGATAATTAGCTACAGGTGCATACCAAGGAACTACTTCAGATACTGCATGTAAGCTATCAAATGGGAAATTATCATTTATAGGAGTGGAGTTGTCTTTAATGTGCTCAAGGCGACTCAAGTGGTCTGCCACTAAATTCTGGTTACCACTCATATCCTTAATTTCTAAATCAAATTCTTGCAGTAGCAGTATCCAACGTATTAGCCTTGGTTTGGACTCCTTTTTAGCTAATAAATATTTTAGAGCTGCATGGTCTGAGTACACTACTACCTTAGTACCAAGTAAATAGGCTTGGAATTTATCCAGAGCAAAAACAATAGCTAGAAGCTCTTTTTCAGTAGTAGTATAATTAGATTGAGCGGCATCTAAAGTCTTAGATGAATAAGCAATTACAAAGGGATCTTTACCTTCGCGCTGAGCCAGCGCCGCTCCTATTGCATGGTTGGAAGCATCACACATAATTTCAAATGGCTGGCTCCAGTCTGGTCCTCTCACAATTGGGGCTTGAGTCAGGGCAATCTTCAGCTTATCAAATGCTTGCATACAATCCTCACTGAACTCGAACTCAATATCTTTCTGCAGCAATCTGGATAAAGGCAATGCTACCTTACTGAAGTCCTTAATGAATTTTCTGTAAAAATCTGCATGGCCAAAGAACAAACAGACTTCCCTCACAGAGGAGGGGTAAGGTAAACTAGAAATAACATCCACCTTTGCTGGATCTACAGAAATGCCAGTATTAGATACAACATGTCCTAGTACAATTCCCTGTTTTACCATAAAGTGACATTTCTCAAAATTTAATACAAGGTTGGTACCAACACACCTGTCTAATACTCTAGATAAACTATCCAAGCAAAGGCTAAATGAATCATCATATACGGTAAAATCATCCATAAAAACCTCCATACAGTTCTCAATGAGATCAGAGAAAAGACTCATCATGCATCTTTGGAAAGTAGCTGGTGCATTACACAAGCCAAAAGGCATTCTTTTATAAGCATAAGTTCCAAAGGGGCATGTAAAAGTAGTCTTCTCATGATCCTCAGGACCTATATGAATTTGAAAGTATCCTGTATAGCCATCTAAAAAGTAATAATGGGATTTACTTGACAGGCGATCAAGCATTTGATCAATGAATGGCAAGGGGTAGTGATCCTTGCGAGTGGCTTGGTTGAGATGCCTATAGTCAATGCAAACTCTCCATGAGTTCTGCACTCTAGTTGTCAGGAGTTCTCCATGCTCATTTCTTACTGTTGTGACTCCAGACTTCTTGGGCACCACTTGTACTAGACTGACCCATTCACTGTCTGATATGGGGTAAATGATATCTGCTTCAAGTAGTCTGGTTACTTCTTTCTTGACAACTTCTAAGATGGTGGGATTCAATCTTCTTTGAGGCTGACGGACAGGCTTTGCTCAATCTTCCAAGAATATTCTGTGCTCACAAACTTGAGGGCTGATACCTACTATATCCGCCAAGCTCCATCCAATTGCTTTCTTATATTTTCTCAGCACACTGAGCAGTTGCTCTTCTTGTTGAGAGGTGAGTTCCCGTGCAATGATAACTAGGAACTTCTGCTTATCCTCAAGGTAAGCATACTTGAGGTGTGGAGGGAGGGGCTTTAATTCTAATTTCTGCTCATAGCTAGGCTCTGAATCATCCGGGGCTGGTGATAATGGTAAAGTGTCTTCATTGTTTTCAAAAAGTGTCCCCACACTTGGACCCTGCTCCATGTACTTCTCTTCTAATGCTTCCTCGTGAACTTCAGCTACAGTTTCATCAATAATGTCGCATTGGAAGATAGAATGATCTTCTAGAGGATGCTTCATAGCTTCATTTAAAATGAATTTCACTGTTCTGTCATCTATCTCAAATGAGTAAGTTCCCGAGAATGCATCCAGCTTGAACTTTGAAGTCTTCAGGAATGGTCTTCCAAGCAGGATTGATGATGGTCTTTCTGAGTCATTAGGGGGCATTTCCAGGATATAGAAGTCAATGGGAAATGTGAGCCCCTTAATGCTCACTAATACGTCTTCAGCAATTCCAACTACTGTAATAATGCTTTTATCTGCTAACACAAAACGAGCTGCCGACTTTTTTAAGGGAGGGAGCCTCAAAGTATCATATATAGACAATGGCATTATACTAACACATGCTCCTAAATCACACATGCAGTCATAAAATATCACACCTCCAATGGTACAGTTAACCATACATGGACCTGGATCACTACATTTTTCAGGTATACCTCCCATCAAGGCAGATATAGAACTACCTAAAGGAATAGTTTCTAATTCATTAATTTTATGTTTATGTATGCATAAATCTTCTAGAAACTTTGCATATTTAGGTACCTACTGAATAACATCAAAAAGGGGAATAGTTATCTCAATCTTTTTGAATATTTCTACCATTTTGGGATCAAGTTCCATATGCTTTCTGGGCTTCCTTGCAAGTTGTGGGAATGGAATAGGAAGGGCGTTACTTGCAGCTTCTACATCCCTTGGTGTTTCATTCTGTGGTTGAGCTGCTTCTTCTTCAACTATGTTTTGTACGTCCTCTTCCTCTTCAGCATCTTCCACTTCCACTACATCCTCAGCTGGGACGTGTTCTGGTAGGCTTGGCTCCTCCTGGTTCCTCTCTTGCAATGTGGTTCCGGACTTTAAAGTGATGGCATTAATTTCACCCTTGGGATTAGGTAGGGGTTGAGAAGGAATTCCACTGGAGCTTGAAGGTTGATTGGTGGAATTAGGTGATGAATCTAACCGGGAGACGAGAGCTTGTAAAGTAGCAATCAGACCATTTAAAGTAGAGTTCAGCTGTGTCTACATGTCTTGTTGTCCTTGTGCAAGAGAACGGAGCATCTTGTCATTTGATGAGGAATTGGAATAAGTGATCTGAGGAACCTGTTGTTGGTTGTGCTGGAATCCTTGAGATTATCTCAGGTGAGGTGCTCTATAAGGCTGGTTCTGATTCTGCTGTCTGTTGTTGTTATTCCACCTCTGGTTTCCATTGTTATCTCTGCCTCCTCTGTTATAGTTGTCCCTCCAATTATGGTAAGAATTATCTCTCCAACCTTGATTGGAGTTATCCTTCCATCCTTGGTTATGGTTTCTACCTTGGTTGTAATTGTCGCCTTGTTGATTGTATCATTGATTCGGGCGGTCATAGAAGTTATGAGTAGCTGCCACAGCATTGTCTTCCTGTTGGAGCTGCAGACATTCATCAGTATAATGACTATAATAAGCACAGATTTCGCATACTCTTTGGGAAACTAACTGTTGGCTCTGTTGTGGTGGGTGAGGCTGAGCTTGTTGTTATTGGTTCAACTGCATTTGCTTCAGTAGGTTGGTCATTTCACATATACTCTGTGTAAGAGTAGTAGTCTCAATGCTAGAGGAAACCTCTGTAATAGTTTTTGAGTGGCTGCACCTCTGCCTGTGATTCCTAGCGGATTCAGCTAAGTCGCTGATCAGTTGCCATGCTTCACCTGCGGTTTTGTACTTTTTCATAGAACCATTACTAGCACCATCCAGTGTAGTCTTATCCTAGGGGTTCATGCCTTGAGTGAAGTAGCTGATCAACACTAGTCTGTCAATCATGTGATGGGGGCATGCATCTAGAAGGTTCTTAAAACGCTCCCAATATTCATAGAGAGTCTCTGAATCACCTTGAACAATACAGGAGATCTCTTTTCTCAGTCTATCTGTGACTTCAGCTGGGAAGTATTCTTCCAAAAATTCTCTTCTGAGTGTATCCCAGTTGGTAACAATCGCTTCAGGTTGGGAGTAGTACCATTCCCTTGCCTTTCCCTCAAGAGAAAATAGGAAGGCAGTTAACAGAATAGAAGTTTTATCTGCACCATTACGCCTGACAGTAGAACAGGCTGTCTAGAAATCCCTAAGGTGCTTAATAGGCTCTTGAGCAGGTAAGCCATGAAACTTAGGCATCAAGTTGATTAGTGTAGTCTTCAATTCAAAATCTGCATCCAGATTTGGATGATGCACTTGATAAGGTTGCAATGTGAAATTTGGGGCTCCAGCTTCCTGGAGAGTAATCCTCCTAAGTTCTGCCATGTTACCTGCACATGAATCAACTGGATCAGTAGTAAAGGAGCTTGTCTCGCTCTCAGATGGCGGTTCAGATTCGTCCTCAGAGGAGACTGGTGAATCGATAACAATCACTTCACCTCCCTCAGAGGCTAACCGACGTCGAGCTCACCTAATACGTGAAAGAGTTCTTTCAATTTCATTATCAAAAGCAGCTAAGCTCGGATCAGGCAATGAACGCGTCATTCAATGAGAAAGACATATAGCTCATGGTAACAAAAATAAAAATAAAATATGCAAATAAAATAAAAAAAGTACACTAATTAATAATCTAGCACACTATTGCAACTCCCCGGCAACGGCGCCAAAAATTGATACGTGGCAGAGGTTAGACCAATTAAGAGATTCTTAAATAGAGAATTGCATTGCAAGTATAGCCCTTAACCAGCTAAAGTCTGCCTCACCAATTTAAAAAGGGTTGTCACAAATTTTAGAATTAAAAATACTGGGAGTATGAGTCCCAAGTCTTCTCCCAACGAGTTATAGGAAAGCGTGCTATTTTATTAACTAGAAGTTTTCCAGAAAAGTTGAGTTTTTATAATGAGTAAAATTAATTGTAAATTAAAACAATAAAAATAAACTAAGAACAATTATTGATATTCTAAATAAAAGGCCTTGACTGGGGGAATGATTAATTGGAAGTTCTATCCTTGTTGGAATCTTCTCAAGTGTAGTGTAAAGAGGTTGTTGTTTTCACTTAATTAACCCTTACTAAATAAAGGAAAGTCAAGTGATTGAGATAACTCTTATCCGCAAATCCTAGTCCTCTCCCTTGGGAAGGTCCAGCATTAGTAGGTACAGAATTAGCCAACAACGTCCAATTTAACTGAGCACTTGAGCATTCCAACTCAAGTGTCTCCTCTTAATCAACCTCCATGTCAAGTAGAAAATTTACTCCATTGACATGGAATTAATACTCATAAAAATATAAGAAGACATAATTAAATGAAATAAAATAGAGATTTAAAATTAATTAAAAATAAAAGTAACTCTATATATTAATAAATCCAAAATGCAACATACTTATTTGAATAGGGTCAATGATCAACATAAAAAGAGTAAAGGAATAAGGAAACAAACTAAAGTGATGTCTTCACGGAGGTAATGACTCTTCAGGATCCAAAATCCAAAGCGAAAGCATAAACTATCAATGTAAAAACTAATCTAGATTCAGATTTAAAACTAAAAGTAATCCTAATATCAGTGTATCTGAATGTGTGTGGATGCGTATTGAGTCTCTGCATGTTCCCTAGCTTTAGTCTGTGTTTCTGGGCCGAACACTGGGTCAAAACGCAGCCCAAAATCGCCCCCAGCGTATTCTGTTATTTTTGCAGATCGCGCAGGTCACGCGTATGCGTCGTCTACGCGTTCGCGTCATTCAGCGTTTTTCCTTGTCACGTGTTCGCGTCGTCCACGCGTTTGCGTCAGGCACGCATTCGTGTCGTTGTGATTTCTTCATTCCGCGCGCTCGCGTGTGCCATGCGCTCGCGTCAGTGTTCGCTGGTCATCTCCTTAGTTTCTTGTGTTCCTTCCATTTTTGCAAGCTTCCTCTCCGTTCTCCAAGCTATTCCTGCCCTATGAAGCCTGAAACACTTAACACACAGATCACGGTATTGAATGGGATAAAGGAGAGTTAAAATGTATAAATTAAAGGTCTCTAGGAAGCAAGTTTTCAACCATAAACAATACTAGGAAGGAATTATAAAATCATGCATTCCATATGAATAAGTAGGTAAAGACTTGATAAAACCAATCAATTAAACACAATATAAATCATAAAATAATGGTTTATCACATGTCTGCGGCCTTTCATGCAAAGAGATCAACGTTTTCCTTTAGGAACTGTATCAGAGATTCCTTTAGCTCTCTTTTCAAGGTTACCCCAATATTTGTTGTTTTGTCCTGATCATCACCAATTTGGACCTCTTCCGTTTCGCCTTCAGGTTGTGGGTGGAATTCCTCGCGAGTTCGAATTCCCCCAAGTTCAATGGTGTTGACTTCCTCTCCTTTGGGGTTGCCTTTGAGGTTCAAACTTTCATTGTAACAGCGTCGCACAATTTTTTGGTCTCCTTTTATTGTTGCGATCCCTTCTGAAGTTGGGAACTTCATACACAGATGTGGAGTTGAAACTACTGCCGCGAGCTGGTTTAATGTTATCCGACCTATTAGGGCATTGTAGGCTGAGCTCACGTCGACTACTATGTAATCTATGTTGAGTGTCGTTGACCGGGTTTCTTTTCCGAAGGTTGTATGTATCGAGATATATCCAAGTGGTTGGATTGGGGTATCTCCTAGCCTGAATAAGCTGTTCGGATATGCTCTGAGCTCTTTTTCTTGTAGGCCGAGTTTGTCGAAGGCAAATTTGAACAAGATGTCTGCAGAACTTCCTCGATCCACTAATGTTCTGTGAAGATTTGCGTTGGCCAATATGATTGTAATGACCATGGGATCATCATGTCCTGCGATGACACCTATTTCATCTTCTTTAGTAAAGGTAATTGTGGGGAGGTCGATTGACCTCTCTCCTTCCCCGACATGATATACTTCTTTAAGGTGTCTTTTCCGAGATGATTTAGAGATTTCTTCTCCTGCGAATCCTCTGTTTATCATGTGGACATGTCTCTCGGGAATGTGAGGTGGTCGTTCAGTTCGCCCGACCTCTTCATCCCTTCTCCTTTTTCTTGGTTCCTCCATCTTGTTAGCTAAGTACCGATCTAGTCGACCTTCTCTGGCCGATTTTTCTATGACATTCTTCAGGTCGAAGCATTCATTGGTGAGATGTCTGTAAATTCGGTAGTACTCACAGTACTCTGTCCAATTTCCCCCTCCTTTTTTCTTTTGATTGGGCGAGGTGGAGGGATCTTCTCAGTGTTGCATATTTCTCGATAAACATCTACAAAGGACACCTGAAGTAGGGTGTAGTTGTGGTACTTTCTTGGCTTCCCACTGGGCTGGTCTTCTTTCTTCTTGGATTCTTTGTCCTTGTCCCTAGATGGGTAAGGGAATCCATATTTTGAGGTCTCTCCTAGTCGTGAGTTTTCCTCCATGTTAATATACTTTTCTGCTCGCTCTTGTACCTTATTCAAGGACGTCGGATGTTTTTTTATATGGTGTGGCTAAAAAGCCCTTCTCTTAGGCCATTGATGAGACCCATGATAGCTATTTCTGTTGGCAGACTTTGTATGTCCAGACATGCTTTGTGTTGAATCTTTCCATGTAGTTGCGGAGACTTTCCTGTTCTCCCTGCTTGATTCCTAACAGGCTCGGGGCGTGTTTGGCTTTGTCCTTTCGAATGGTGAATCTGGCAAGGAACTTTTTGGTTAGGTCATCAAAACTTGTGATGGACCTGGGGGAGCAAACTGTCAAACCATTTTATGGCTGTTTTTGTCAGGGTTGTCGGAAAGACTTTGCATCGAACGGCGTCCGAGGCATCGGTAAGATACATTCTACTCTTAAAATTGCTGAGATGATGGCTGGGATCCGAGGTACCGTCGTATGACGTCAGGTTTGAAGGTTTAAATCTTTTGGAACTTTAGCTTTCATGATCTCTTTGCTGAACGGGTCTTGGTCTTTTTGGGAGTTATCCTCATGTTTAGAGTGAGTAGTTCTGGTCTTGAGGTCGGCTTCTAGCTTTAGAAGATTATCCTCTAGATCTTGTCGTCGCCTGGTTTCTCTGCGGAGGTCTCTTTCAGCTCCTCGCTGGTGTTTAGCCTCTTGTTCGAGCTGTTTGAGGCGTTCTTGTTGTTCTCGGATGGCTTCCAATATTTCTGTGTTTGGGTTGGAAGGTTGTTTATCCCCCTTGTTTTGAGGCATGCTGGAGCTACAGAAGCCCAATTGGTGTGCTCTCAATTGCGTTGGAACGTAGACATCCTGGACTTTCCAGAAATATATAATAGTCTATACTTTTCCCAAGATTTAATGGCTCAAACCGGCGTTCCAAGTCAGCTCAAGAATTCTGGCGTTTAACTCCAAAACTGGCACAAAAGCTGGCGTTTAACTCCAAGAAAAGTCTCTACACATGGAAGCATCAATGCTCAGCCCCAGCACACACCAAGTGGGCCCGGAAGAAGATTTCTGCATTAATTACTGATTTCTGTAAACCCTAGGCTACTAGTTCTCTATAAATAGGACCTTATACTATTGTATTTTCATCTTTGATAAGTCTTATGCTATCTTAGACACGTTTGAAGGCTGGCCATTCAGCCATGCCTAGACCTTGTTCTTATGTATTCTCAATGGTGGAGTTTCTACACACCATAGATTAAGGTGTGGAGCTCTGCTGTTCTTCATGAATTAATACAAAGTACTATTATTTTTCTATTCAACTCAAGTCTATTTCTTCTCCAAGATATTCATTCGTTCTTCAACTTGATGAATGTGATGATCCGTGACACTCATCATCATTCTCACCTATGAACATGTGTCTGACAACCACCTCTGTTCTACTAGCAATGGCTTGAATGCGTATCTCTTGGGCTTCTAATCTAAGATTGGAACCTTCGTGGTATAGGCTAGAATTATTGGCGGCCATTCCTGAGATCCAGAACGTCTAAACCTTGTCTGTGGTATTCTGAGTAGGATCTGGGAAGGGATGACTGTGACGAGCTTCAAACTCGCGATTGTGGGGCGTGTGACAGACGCAAAAGGATCAATGGATCCTATTCCGACATGATCGAGAACCGACAGATGATTAGCCGTGCGGTGACAGCGCATTTGGAACGTTTTCACTGAGAGGACGGGAAGTAGCCATTGACAACGGTGATGCCCAACATAAAGCTTGCCATGGAAAGGAGTATGAATGATTGGAAGAAGGCAATAGGAAAGCAGAGGTTCAGGGGGAACAAAGCATCTTCATACGCTTATCTGAAATTCCAACCGAAGAATTACATAAGTATCTCTATCTTTATTTTATGTTTTATTTAAATTTTAATTATCAATTCTCCATCACCATCTGAATTTGCCTGACTTAGATTTACAAGGTGACCATAGCTTGCTTCAAGCTGACAGTCTCCGTGGGATCGACCCTTACTCACGTAAGGTATTACTTGGACGACCCAGTGCACTTGCTGGTTAGTTGTGCGGAATTGTGACAAAGTGTGATTCACGTTTGAGAGCTCCAAGTTCTTTTGGCGCCATTGTTGATGATCACAATTTCGTGCACCAAGTTTTTGGCGCCGTTGTCGGGGATTGTTCGAGTTTGGACAACTGACGGTTCATCTTGTTGCTTAGATTAGGTACTTTTCCTTTTTATTTTTCGAAAAAAAATTTCAAAAATACAAAAAGATTTTCTATTTTGTTCTTCAGAGTTTTTAAGAATGAAGTCTAGAGTTTCATGATGATTTGTTGAAGTCTGGCTGGCTGAGAAGCCATGTCTAATCTTTTGGACCGAGGTTTCAACTTATCATCACAAGAGCTTGTTGATTTCTATCAATTTTGCTATTGAGAGCAATGATCTGCTAAAGCTTGGCTGGCCATTGGCCATGTCTAGTGTTTTGGACCGGAGCTTTCATTGAAAGCTTGGCTGGCTAATAAGCCATGTCTAATTCCTGGACCGGAGTCTTAGACTAACATTGCATGATTCCTGGAATTCTTATTAAAAGTTTTGATTCTCTTTATTTTCTTTTCCATATAAGTTTCAAAAATCACAAAAAAATTTATAAAACCATAAAAATAAAAAATATTTTGTGTTTCTTGTTTGAGTCTAGTATCAATTTTTAAGTTTGGTGTCAATTGCATGTTTTTATTCTTCTTGCATTTTTCGAATACATGCATTATGTTCATTAATCTTCAAGTTGTTCTTGATGATTTACTTGTTCTGATCTTTAAATACTCTTGTTTTGTGTGTTTTGTTGTTTTTAATAGGCATTTTCAATTTGTTAGTGTCTCTAGTATGAAAATTTCTAAGTTTGGTGTCTTGCATGCATTGTTTACTTGATCTTAGTTGCATTTTTATTGTTTCTCATCATCAAAAATTCAAAAAATATTTTTAAAACTATGTCTTTTGAAGTCAATAATATAGAGAATTGAAGATTCAGAACATTCAGCAGAGGAATCAAACAGAAAAAGCTGGGCGTTCAAAACGCACAGTGAAGAAGGCAAACTGGCGTTTAAACGCCAGCCAGGGTACCTGACTGGGCGTTTAACGCCCAAAAAGGTAGAGTTTTGGCCGTTAAACGCCAGAATGGATGCCATTCTCGGCGTTTAATGCCAGGATGACATTAGAGGGAAGATTTTGTTTTTAATTCAGATTTTTTTTAAATCTTCATAATTTTTCAAAATCAAATCTTTTTCAAATTATATCTTTTCAATAATATCTCTTCAAAATCAATTTCTTTCCATTTTTTTTTACTATTTTTGAAAATCCTTGCTAAAATTAATAATTTACTTCAAAATTTTCAAGTTGTTACTTGCATATTAAGAAAGGATCAAATTTTAAATTTTAAGAATCATATCTTTTAATTTCTTATTAGTCAAGTAATCAACTTTAATTTTAAAACTTTCTCTTTTTTTATTTGATTTTCAATCATATCTTTTCAATCATATCTTTTCAATCACATCTTTTTCAAAATTAATTTTTCAATCATATCTTTTTAATTTCTAATTTCAAAATCTTTTTCAAAAATCACTTTATTTCTTTCCCAATCTTAGTTTTCGAAAATCTCAATCAAATTTTCAAATTTCTTTTTAATTATTTCAAAAGCTTTTTAATTTATTTTCGAAAATTCTTCCCCTCTTCTCACATCCTTCTATTTAAGGGACTAACACTCCTCCTCAAGGTATAATTCGAACTCTATTCCTCTTAATAAGTTCGAATTCTCTTCTATCTACCTCCTCCTTCTATTCTTCTTTTCCTCTGACACCTCAAAGAATCTCTATACTGTGACATAGAGGATTTCCTACTTTCTTGTTCTCTTCTCTTTCATATGAGCAGGAGCAAAGATAAAGGCATACTTGTTCAAGCTGATCCTGAACCTGAAAGGACCTTGAAGAGAAAGCTAAGAGAAGCTAAAGCACAGTTCTCTTTAGAAGGCCTAACAGAACTCTTCAAGGAAGAAGATACCATGGCAGCCGAAAACAATAATGCCAACAATGCAAGGAAGGTGCTTGGTGACTTTACTGCACCTACTCCCGACTTCTATGGGAGAAGCATCTCAATCCCTGCCATTGGAGCAAACAACTTTGAGCTTAAGCCTCAATTAGTTTCTCTAATGCAACAGAATTGCAAGTTTCATGGACTTCCATTGGAAGATCCTCATCAGTTCTTAGCTGGATTCTTGCAAATCTGTGACACTGTCAAGACCAATGGGGTTGACCCTGAAGTCTACAGACTTATGCTTTTTCCTTTTGCTGTAAGAGACAGAGCTAGGACATGGTTGGATTCACAACCTAAAGAAAGCCTGAACTCTTGGGAAAAGTTAGTCAATGCCTTCTTGGCAAAGTTCTTTCCACCTCAAAAATTGAGCAAGCTTAGAGTGGAAGTCCAAACCTTCAGACAGAAGGAAGGTGAACCCCTCTATGAAGCTTGGGAAAGATACAAGCAATTGATCAGAAGATGCCCTTCTGACATGCTTTCAGAATGGAGCATCATAGGTATTTTCTATGATGGTCTATCTGAACTATCCAAGATGTCATTGGATAGCTCTGCTGGAGGATCTCTTCATCTGAAGAAGACTCCTGCAGAAGCTCAGAAACTCATTGAAATGGTTGCAAATAACCAATTCATGTACACTTCTGAAAGAAATCCTGTGAATAATGGGATAGCTCAGAAGAAATGAGTTCTTGAGATTGATACTCTGAATGCCATATTGGCTCAGAATAAAATATTGACCCAACAAGTCAATATGATTTCTCAGAGTCTGTCTGGAATGCAAGCAGCAACAGGCAGTACTAAGGAAGCTTCCTCTGAAGAAGAAGCTTATGATCCTGAGAACCCAGCAATGGAAGAGGTGAATTACATAGGAGAACCCTATGGAAACACCTATAATCCTTGATGGAGAAATCATCCAAATCTCTCATGGAAGGATCAACAGAGACCTCAACAAGGTTTCAACAACAATAATGGTGGAAGAAACAGGTTTAGCAATAGCAAGCCTTTTCCATCACCTTCTCAGCAACAGACAGAGAATTCTAAGCAAAGCCACTCTGACTTAGCAACCATTGTCTCTGATCTAATCAAAACCACTCAAAGTTTCATGACTGAAACAAGGTCCTCCATTAGAAATTTGGAGGCACAAGTGGGTCAGCTGAGTAAGAAAATTACTGAACTCCCTCTTAGTACTCTCCCAAGCAATACATAAGAGAATCCAAAGAGAGAGTGCAAGGCCATAAACATGTCTCACATGGCCGAACCTGGAGAGGAGGAAGAGGCAGTGATCTCCACTGAGGAAGACCTCAATGGACGCCCACTGGCCTCCAAGGAGTTCCCTAATGAGGAATGATGAGACACAGAAGTTGGTGAATTAAAAATTATTAGAATAGTTACGTTGCAAGTATAGCTCTTAACTCACCGAAAATATTCCTATCAATTTAGAAATATGTCACAGAGAGTTTAAATTAAAAATTACTGGGAGTTTAAGTCCCAGGTCGTCTCCCAACGAGTTGCAGAAAAGTGTGCTATTTTATTAATCAGATGTTCCAAGAAGTTGAGTTAAGTAGGTGGAAAATTAAATTGAGAAAATTCAAATAATATGAATAAAAGCCTTGACTGGGATTTGATTAGTTGGAATCTCTATTATTGATGGAATGATCTCAAGATTAATTTATAATTAATGGTTGTTCTGTTTAGTTATCCTTTACTAGGTAAAGGAAAGTCAAACAAGTTGGAATGCTAGATCTATTCACGAGTTGCAACCCACTTAGTTCAAAGGGATTGGTGTTAGTGATTAGATAACAATCCAACAGTTAACCCAATTACAAATTTTCTTTCAATCCTTCCAACTCAATAGTTCCTTTCAATCAACTCCCCATCAAGTGAGGGAACTACTCACTCATTGTAAATAATAAATCCATAACACATGAAAGGGAATTAAAAGAAGACATGATTATTGGAATGGAAAAATAAATTAAAATGGAAGAAATAATCCTTGTATTAAATAATCATGAAAGTATTCAAATAACAAAATTGAACAAAGCGAAGAACATGGAAGAATAAAACCAAGTTAAGAGAACGAACTAGAATGACGAAGTCTTGATGAGGAAAATAACTCTTCTCAATGTTCCAATGCTAAGACCAATTGAAAATTAAAATTCTTAAACCTAGAGAGAGAAACGTAAGGGAGTAAAACTAGATCTAAAACTGAAAACTGTGTAGAATAAATGTTGTCTCTTGTTTCTGCATATTCTCTGGCTCTAGTCTGCTATTCCGGGCCGAAAACTGGGTCGAAATAAGGTCCAAAATCGCCCCCAGCGAATTCTGCAGATTATGCAGATCGTACATGTCACGCGATCGCGTCATTCGTGCTTTTCCTTGCCACGCGTTCGCGTCGTCCACGCTACCGCGTCGACTGTGCTTTTCCAATCCGCGCGGCCGCGTGAGCCATACGGCCACGTCACTGCGATTTGCTCTCCTTCGCGCGGTTGCGTGAGCCATGCGACCGCGTCACTTCTCGCTGGTTATCTCCTCAAATTCTTGTGTTCCTTCCATTTTTGCTAGCTTCCTTTCCAATCTCCAACTCATTCATGCCCTATAAAGTTTGAAACATTCAACACACAGATCACGACATCGAATGGAATAAAGGAGAATTAAAAATACATAATTAAAGTCTCTAAGAAGCAGTTTTCAAACATGTTATAAATTCAGGAAGGAATTATAATTTCATGCTAATTTAATGAATAAGTGGGTAAGGATCATGATAAAACCACACAATTAAACACAATATAAACCATAAAATAGTGGTTTATCAAGGAACCATGGGAATCTGAGGCTCAGACTGAGACCATAGAGATTCCATTAAATTTACTTTTGCCATTCATGAGCTCTGATGAGTATTCATCCTCTAAAGAGGATGAAGATGTTACTGAAGAGCAAGTTGCTAAGTATCTTGGAGCAATCATGAAGCTAAATGCCAAGTTATTTGGTAATGAGACTTGGGAGGAAGAACCCCCTTTGCTCATCAAAGAACTGGATGACTTGACTAGGCAGAGATTACCTCTGAAGAGACAACATCCTGGAAAGTTCTCAATACCTTGTACCATAGGCACCATGACCTTTGAGAAGGCTCTGTGTGACCTAGGGTCAAGCATAAACCTCATGCCTCTCTCTGTAATGGAGAAACTAGGGATCATTGAGGTACAAGCTGTAAGAATCTCATTGGAGATGGCAGACAATTCAAAGAAACAGGCTTATGGACTTGTAGAGGATGTCTTGGTAAAGGTTGAAGGTCACTGGTGCACGAAATTGTGATGTCCAGGCTCGAACAATCCCTGGTAATGGCTCCAAAGCTTGGTGCTTTGATCTTAATTCATAATTGTCACAACTTCGATACAACTAACCAGCAAGTGCACTGGGTCGTCCAAGTAATACCTTACGTGAGTAAGGGTCGAATCCCACGGAGATTGTAGGTATGAAGCAAGCTATGGTTACCTTGTAAATCTCAATCAGGCGGATATAACATAATCATGGAGTTTTCGAATAATAAATAATAGAATAGGGATAGAGATACTTATGTAAATCATTGGTAGGAATTTCAGATAAGCGAATGGAGATGCTTTTCGTTCCTCTGAACCTCTGCTTTCCTGCTATCTTCATCCAATCCGTCTTACTCCTTTCCATGGCTGGCTTTATGCAAGGGCATCACCGTTGTCAGTGGCTACATCCCCTCCTCTCAGTGAATAATATGCTCACGCACCCTGTCACGGCACGGCTATTCATCTGTCGGTTCTCGATCATGCTGGAATAGGATTCACCCTCCTTTTGCGTCTGTCACTAACGCCCAACAATCGCGAGTTTGAAGCTCGTCACAGTCATTCAATCATTGAATCCTACTCAGAATACCACAGACAAGGTTTAGACCTTCCGGATTCTCTTGAATGCCGCCATCATTCTAGCTTACGCCACGAAGATTCTGGTTAGGAGATCTAAGAGATATTCACTCTAGCTTAATTCATGTAGAACAGAAGTGTTTGTCAGGCACGCGTTCATAAGGGAGAAGGATGATGAGCGTCACACATAATCATCACCTTCATCACGTTCTTGGGTGCGAATGGATATCTTAGAAGCGAAATAAGATGAATTGAATAGAAAACAGTAGTACTTGCATTAATCTTTGAGGAACAGCAGAGCTCCACACCTTAATCTATGGAGTGTAGAAACTCTACCGTTGAAAATACATAAGTGGAAGGTCCAGGCATGGCCGAGATGGCCAGCCCCCTAAAGCGTGATCAAAGGATCATAAGGTAATCCAAAGATGCCTAATACAATAGTAAGAGGTCCTATTTATAATAAACTAGCTACTAGGGTTTACATGAGTAAGTATTTGATGTATAAATCCACTTCCGGGGCCCACTTGGTGTGTGTTTGGTCTGAGCTTAAGTGTTGCACGTGCAGAGGCCATTTGTGGAGTTGAACGCCAGTTTTTGTGCTAGTTTGGGCGTTCAACTCTGGTTTTGGATCCTTTTCTGGCGCTGGACGCCAGATTTGGGCAGAAGGCTGGCGTTGAACGCCAGTTTACGTCATCAATTCTTGGCCAAAGTATGGACTATTATATATTGCTGGAAAGCCCTGGATGTCTACTTTCCAACGCAATTGGAAGCGTGCCATTTCGAGTTCTGTAGCTCCAGAAAATCCACTTTGAGTGCAGGGAGGTCAGAATCCAACAGCATCAGCAGTCCTTTTTCAACCTCTGAATCTGATTTCTGCTCAAGTCCCTCAATTTCAGCCAGAAAATACCTGAAATCACAGAAAAACACACAAACTCATAGTAAAGTCCAGAAATGTGAATTTAACACAAAATCTATTAAAAACATCCCTAAAAGTAACTAGATCCTACTAAAAACATACTAAAAACAATGTCAAAAAGCGTATAAATTATCCGCTCATCAGCCACTACATCCCTGCTAACTTCATAATTCTAGAGACTGGGAAGTGTATGGATGAATCTATTATCCTTGGCAGACCCTTCCTAGCCACAGCCAAAGCTGTGATTGCTGTTGACAGAGGAGAATTGATCATTCAAGTGAATGGAGACTCCCTTGTGTTTAAAGCTCAAGGATATCCCTCTATCACCATGGAGAGGAAGCATGAAGAGCTTCTCTCAATACAGAGTCAAACAGAGCCCCCACAGTCAAACTCTAAGTTTGGTGTTGGGAGGCCACAACCAAACTTTAAGTTTGGTGTTGAACCCCCATATTCAAACTCTAAGTTTGGTGTTGGGAGGTTCCAACATTGCTCTGAACATCTGTGAGGCTCCAGGAGAGCCCACTGTCAAGCTATTGACATTAAAGAAGCGCTTGTTGGGAGGCAACCCAATTTTTACTTATCGATGTTAAATTTCTATTTTCTTTTGTTATTTTATGTTTTCTGTAGGTTGATGATCATGTGAAGTCACAAAAACAATTGAAAAAGCAAAAACAGAAAGAAAAACAGAATAAAAAAAAGAACACCCTGGAGGAGAAACTTACTGGCGTTTAAACGCCAGTAAGGGTAGCAGAATGGGCGTTTAACGCCTAGTCTGGCATCATTTTGGGCGTTTAACGCCAGAAATGGGCACCAGACTGGCGTTTAATGCCAGGAATGGGCAAGAAGCTGGCGTTAAACGCCAAAAATGGGCAGCAGCCTGGCGTTTAACGCCAGGATTGGCAGCAAGGGGCGCTTTGCACGCCACATGGTGTAGGGATAAGAAATTCTTGACACCTCAGGATCTGTGGACCCCACAGGATCCCCACCTACCCCACCTCTCTCTCTCTTCTTCAACCATTCACCAATCACCTCAATACCTCTTCCCCAAAAACCCCTCACCTATCAAATCCTACCATTCTCTTCACCACTCACATCCATCTTTCATAAAACCCCACCTACCTCACCATTCAAATTCAAACCACTTTCCCACCCAAACCCACCCATAATGGCCGAACCATACCCCCCCTCTCCACTGCTATATAAACCCATCTTCACTCCTTCATTTTCACACAACATACACACTACCCATCCCCCTTGGCCAAAACACAAAGCCCCCTCCATCTCCTCTATTTCTTCTTCTTCTACTCTCTTCTTTATTCTTTTGCTCGCGGACGAGCAACCTTCTAAGTTTGGTGTGGTAAAAGCTAAAGCTTTTTGTTTTTCCATAACCATTTATGGCACAAAAGGCCGGAGAAACCTCTAGAAAGAGGAAAGGGAAGGCAAAAGCTTCCACCTCCGAGTCATGGAAGATGGAGAGATTCCTCTCAAGGGTGCATCAAGACCACTTCTATGAAGTTGTGGACAAGAAGAAGGTGATCCCCGAGGTCCCTTTTAAGCTCAAAAAGGGCGAATATCCGGAGATCCGACATCAGATCCGAAGAAGAGGTTGGGAATTTCTCACCAACCCCATTCAACAAGTCGGAATCTTAATGGTTCAAGAGTTCTATGCCAATGCATGGATCACCAAGAACCATGATCAAAGTGTGAACCCGGATCCTAAGAATTGGCTTAAAATGGTCCTAGGAAAATACTTAAATTTTAGTCCGGAAAATGTAAGGTTGGCATTCAACTTGCCTATGATGCAAGGAGATGCACACCCATACACTAGAAGGGTCAACTTTGATCAAAGGTTGGACCAAGTCCTCATGGACATCTGTGAAGAGGGCGCTCAATGGAAGAAAGATTCAAGACGGAAGCCGGTTCAACTAAGAAGGCATGACCTCAAGCCCGTGGCTAGGGGATGGTTGGAGTTCATCCAACGCTCAATCATTCCTACTAGCAACCGGTCTGAAGTTACTATAGACCGGGCTATCATGATTCATAGCATCATGATTAGAGAGGAAGTAGAAGTTCATGAGGTTATATCCCAAGAACTCTACAAGGTGGCGGACAAGTCCTCCACTGTGGTAAGGTTAGCCTTCCCTCATCTCATTTGTCACCTCTGCAATTCAGCTGGAATTGACATAGAGGAAGACATCCTCATTGATGAGGAAAAGCCTATCACTAAGAAAAGGATGGAGCAAGTGAGAGAACCTCACCAAGAGCATGAGGAAACTCCTCATCATGAAATCCCTGAGATGCCTCAAGGGATGCATTTTCCTCCACAAAACTATTGGGAGCAAATCAATACCTCCCTAGGAGAATTAAGTTCCAACATGGGACAACTAAGGGTGGAGCAACAAGAGCATTCCATCCTCCTCCATGAAATTAGAGAAGACCAAAGAACCATGAGAGAGGAGCAACAAAGGCAAGGAGGAGACATTGAGGAGCTGGTAAACCACTATTTTATGGTTTATATTATGTTTAATTGTGTGATTTTATCATGATCCTGACCCACTTATTCATTAAAATAGCATGCATTTATATTTCCTTCCTGAAATTATTACATGAGTGAAAACTGCTTCCTAGAGATGATTAATTAGACATTTTACATCTTCTTTATTCCATTCGATGCCGTGATCTGTGTGTTAAGCGTTTCAGGCTTTATAGGGTAAGAATGAGTTGGAGATTGGAAAGGAAGCTAGCAAAAATGGAAGGAACACAAGAAATTGAGGAGATGACCAGCGAGAAGCGACGCGGCCGCATGGACGACGCGACCGCGTGGAGAAGATCAAATCGCAGTGATGCGGCCGCATGGATGACGCGACCGCGCGAAATGGAAAAGCACGAGCGACGCGGAGGCGTGGACGACGCGCCCACGTGGTGAAGCGAAACGCGAATGACGCGTCTGCATGAGCGACGCGATCGCGTGGCATGCGCGATCTGCATAATTTGCAGAATCGCTGGGGGCGATTTTGGACCCTATTTTTGACCCAAGTTTTGGCCCAGAACAGCAGACTAGAGCCAGAGAACATGCAGAAACCAAAGACAACATTCATTCTACATAGTTTTAGCTTTTAGATCTAGTTTTACTCTTCCTCTAGGTTTTCTCTCTACACATTCATAGTTCTTAGGATTTTAGTTTCTCTTTTTTTTTTGGCATTGGAACACTGAGAAGAGTTATTACCTCATCAAGACTTCGTCATTCTAGTTCGTTTTCTTTACTTGGTTTACTCTTCCATGTTCTTTGCTTTGTTAATTTTACCATTGGAATACTCTTAGGATTATTTAATACAAGGATCACTTTTATTTTTAATTGACTATTTTAATTTTTATTTACAATGTCTTTCTTTAATTCCTTTTCATATGCTATGAATTTTACCTTTACAATGAGTGAGTAGTTCCCTAACTTGATGGGAAATTGATTGAAAGGAACCCTTGAGTTGGAAGGCTTGAAAGAAAAATTGTAATTGGGTTTATGGTTGGATTGCTTCCTAATCATTAACACCAATCCCTTTTAATTAAGTGGATTGCAACTTGTGAACGGACGTAGCATTCCAACTCGTTTGACTTTCCCTCACCTAGTGAAGGATAACTAAACAGGATAACCTTTAATTGTCAATTAATCCTGAGAGCATTCCAACAATAATAGGGATTCCAACTAATCAATTCCCAGTCAAGGCTTTTATTCACATTATTCAAATTCATCAATTTAATTTCCTGTTTGCCCAATTCAAATCTTTTTGAAAACCTCTGATTAATAGAATAGCACACTTTTCTGCAACTCGTTGGGAGACGACCTGTGATTCATACTCTCAGTATTTTAAATTCAATTTTCTGTGATACCTTTCTAAATTGATAGGCGGATTTCTGGCGAATTAAGAACTATACTCGCAACATATATATTTTAATAATTTTTAATTCGCTAATTTCTGCCCGCATCAATTTTTGGCGCCGTTGCCGGGGCGTTGCAATAGAGTGCTAAAGTTATTAATTAGAATTTATTTATTTGCATTTTATTTTATTTTGCTACTATGAGCTTCCTGTTTCTTTCGTCAAATGACGCGTTCACTTCCTGATCCATGCTTGCTAATATTCGATCCTGAAATAGAAAGGACTATTTCACGAATAAGGCGAGCTTGGCATCGGTTAGTCCGCTCTGAGGGCGGATCTGAAAGTGAACTTGAGGAAGAAACCAGCTCCCGTTCTATTGATTCGGTTGATTCACATGTAGAAGACATGGCAGAACCTAGGAGAGTTACCATCCAGGAAGAAGGAGCCCCTAATTTTACAATGCAACCTTTTCAAGTGCATCACTCAACAGTGGCTACAAATTTCGAAATAAAGACCGCACTGCTCAATTTGATACCCAAGTTTCATGGCTTACCTGCTCAAGAGCCTATCAAGCACCTGAGAGATTTCCAGGCAGCCTGTTCTACTGTCAAGCGAGATGGTACAGATGAAACTTCAATTCTGCTAAAAGCTTTCCCGTTTTCTCTTGAGGGAAAAGCAAGAGAGTGGTACTACACTCAACCCCTAGCAAATGTATCCAACTGGGATACGCTCAAAAAAGAGTTTTTGGAGAAATTCTTTCCATCTGAAGTTACTGATAAACTAAGGAAAGACATTTCCGCAATTGTTCAAGATGACAACGAGACTCTCTTTGAATACTGGGAGCGCTTCAATAGTCTTCTGGAAGCATGCCCCCACCACATGATCGACAAGATAGTGTTACTCAGCTATATCACACAGGGTATGAGGCCCCAAGATAAGACCACATTGGAAAGTGCTAGCAATGGGTCTATGAAAAAGTACAAGACCACTGATGAGGCATGTCAATTGATCAGCGACTTAGCTGAATCTACTAGGAACCACAGACAGAAGCAAGGCCGTTCAAAAGCTGTTGCAGAAGTATCCTCTAGCAGAGAGACTGCTGCTCTAACCCAAAGTATCTGTGAAATGACCAACTTGCTGAAGCAGATGCAATTGAATCAACAATAAGTTCAGCAAGCTCAACCTCCTTCACCACAGCAAAACCAACAGTTAGTCCCACAGAGAGTTTGCGAAATTTGTGCTGATTATAGCCATTATACTGATGAATGCTCGCAACTCCAGCAGGAAGACAACATGGTGGCATCCACTCATAACTTCTATGACCGCCCCAACCAAGGGTACAATCAAGGTGGAAATAATAACCATGGATGGCAGGACAATTCTAACCAGAATTGGAGGGACAACAATAATAGAGGAGGCAGAGATAATCAGGGAAATCAGAGGTGGAATAATAATAACAACAGGCAGCAGAACCAACCTTACAGAGCACCTCACCTGAGGCAGTCCCAAGGACCACAGAATACCCAACAGCAGACCTCTTAATTTACTCACCCTTCTTCATCTCCTAATGAAGAGTTACTAAAATTTTTTGTGCGAAGTCAACAGACCATGGAAAATAACATTAATGCCAGTCTGAATGGTCTGACCGCTACTTTGCAAGCTCTTGTCTCACAGATTGGATCAATGCAAAATTCCAATAACCAATCTTCAAGTTCCACTGGAATTCCCTCTCAACCATTACCCAATCCGAAAGGGGGCATTAATGTCGTCACCCTAAGGTCCGGAACCACACTGCAGGAGAGGAATCAGGAGGAGCCAAGCCCACCAGAACACGCCTCAGATGAAGAGGTCGTAGAAATAGAAGATGTTGAAGAGGAAGAGGACATACAGGACATAACTGAAAAAGAAGAAACCCAACCACAGGAGGAAGTACCAAGAGGTGCAGACACTGCAGAAAACACCACTCCCATTCCATTTTCACAACTTGCAAGGAAGCCCAGGAAGCAACTGGAACACGATCCCAAAATGGTAGAAATATTCAAAAAGGTTGAGGTAATCGTTCCTCTTTTTTATGTTATTCAACAAGTACCTAAATATGCAAAGTTTCTAAAAGATTTATGTATACATAAGGACAAAATTCATGATTAGAAACTATTCCTTTAGGTAGTTCCATATCTGCTTTAATGGGAGGATTACCTGAGAAGTGTAGTGACCCAGGTCCTTGTATAGTTAGTTGTACTATTGGTGGAGTAGTAATTTATGATTGCATGTGTGATTTAGGAGCCTGTGTTAGTATAATGCCTTGTCTATATATGATATTTTGAGGCTCCCTCCCTTAAAAAGGTCGGTAGCTCGTTTTGTGTTAGCAGATAAAAGCATTATTACAGTGGCTGGAGTTGCTGAAGATGTTTTAGTGAACATTAAAGGGCTTACATTTCCCACTGATTTTTATATCTTGGAGATGCCCCATAATGACTCAGATAAGCCATCATCAATCCTACTTGGAAGACCATTCCTGAAGACATCAAAATTCAAATTGGATGTTTTTTCAGGAACATACTCTTTTGAAATAGATGGCCGAATAGTAATCTTCAATCTGAATGGAGTCATAAACAACCCTCCAGAAGATCATTCTATCTTCTAGTGTGATGTCATAGATGAAAATGTAGCTGAAGTTCACAAGGAAGAGTTAGAAGAGAAGCACATTGGACAAGGTCCAAGTGTGGGGACCCTCTTAACTGACAATGAGGGCACTTCGCCATTTTCACAAGCTCCAGATAATCCAGAGCCTGCCCATGATCAGAAGTTAGAGTTGAAACCCCTCCCTCCACATCTCAAATATGCTTATCTTAAAGATGAGCAGAAGTTTCTGATGTGCATAAACTTGATATGCTACGATTTAGGAAATTGCACGATCGGCAAAATTCCTTCCGGCAAGTGCACCGGTTATCGTCAAGTAAAAACTCACAATAGAGTGAGGTCGAATCCCACAAGGATTGGTTGAGTGAGCAATTCGGATTAGAAGTATGTTCTAGTTGAGCGGAATCAAGATTTAGATGAGAATTGCGGAATGTAAAATTGCATGAATTAAAGAGCGAGAAGCTAAATTGCTGAAATTAAAAGGGATGGGGGTGATTGCAGGAATTTAATTGCAGAATGTAAAGAGAAAGTGGTAAATCAGAAATGGGGAGTTCATTGGTGTTAGGAGATATTGAGATCTCCGAATCAAAACAACTTTTATCCCTTCCTCAACCAATGCATTCATTGAATTTTGCTTGGCAATCTTAGATGATTGGATCCCAATCCCTTGGCTCACCAATTCTCTCTAAAAACAAACAAATTCCCAATCCCTTGGTTTAAATGTTCATAAGAAGAGATGATGCTCGATCACTGATTATACCACACAGTTTCATGAACCACAATTTGGTAGGATTACATGTCACAATATCCATCCAAACCCCAATCCAATTCACTGTGAGAAAGCTTCTCTAGCATGAATCCTTCATTCCTTTCCCAAGGTTCCGAAGGATTCCAATTATGAGTAGTTTCTTTCCCAAGACAACTACCCAATGGAATTAGATCGAGAAGCTTCCTAACAAAATTCAAGAGAAAAGATTGAAGAAGAAGATAAAACTATTATTGATTCATTGAATTACAATAGAGCTCCCTAACCCAATGAAAGGGGTTTAGTGAGTCATAGCTCTGAATTCAATTACAAAACTAAAAGAAAATCATCCAAGTTCTCCCCCCTCAAAAAAGTGTCAACTAACTTAAATTCTATCCTATTTATACACTTTCTAAATTGAGCTTCTGTTGTGTTTCTTGGGCTTTGAGGCCTTTCCCTGATTTCCTTTTGCTTTGGGTTTATGGTCCATAATCCTGATGAGGCTGTGATCCACTTCTGTAACATTCATTGAGCAAACATAGTGATAAACAAGTAATGACACAAGACTCAACAAATTGAAGCTCCAGACTCATCAATTCTTCAGGCCCAATCCCATAACCATGATATTCAATTGGGTTTCATACCATAATACGTTTAAGTTAATGTTTGTGCTCAAATGCTAACTTAAACTTCAATATATTTGGCCCAGAAATCCTTTCAAAAAGTGGCGTTTAAGTTGAAGTTTAAGTTTTAGTTTAAGGTTAAACTGAAACTTAAACGTGGAAATGGAAGAAAGCAACCCAGGAGTGTGAAATGTCGAACACGTTTAAGCTTCAGTTTAAGGTTAAACTGAAGCTTAAACGTGGAAATGAGAAAGCAACCCTGGAGGAGAGAAATAGTCGAACACGTTTAAGCTCCAGTTTAACCTTAAACTGGAGCTTAAACGTGGAAATGCTCCTGGTGCCTTTCTTACTTCTGGCGTTTAACCTCCAGTTTAAGGTTAAACTGGAGGTTAAACGTGGAAATGCTTCCTGGTGAGAAATGTGTCGAACACGTTTAAGCTCCAGTTTAAGGTTAAACTGGAGCTTAAACGTGGAAATGCTCCCTTGGTGAAATTCTCATTCTGGCGTTTAACTTCCAGTTTAAGGTTAAACTGGAGGTTAAACGCCAGTTCCAGCATTTCTTAGCCTTCATGATTCTGGCGTTTAAGCTCCAGTTTAGGCTTAAACTGGAACTTAAACGCCATTTCCAGCATTATATGGTTTGGTAGTTTAAGTTCCAGTTTAAGCTTAAACTGGAACTTAAACTCCACATGTGATATTCAAGCTTCCTTTATTGATTTTGTTGCTTCCTTGCCTAGCCTCTTCTTCCCTGAAATCATCCAAACAATTGCATCAAAGTCTTGCAAAATTTCATGAGAAATCTTCCATTCATAGCATTCAAGTAATATAACTAAAAACTCATGGAATTTGCATCAAAATCATACTGTTTGGATGGTTCATTGCTTTGTTATTCATTTAACCATTCTTGGTTACTTTAAGCTCAAGAAAATGCATAAAACAACTAAAACTAACAGAAAAATGCTAGTGAAACTAGCCTAAGATGCCTTGGCATCAGTTTCCGGTTATCATTGCAAGGGAACTTACTTCTCAACAAGAAGAGCAGTTACTTGATGTACTGAGGAGGCACAAGAAGGCAATTGGTGGAGTTTGGCAGACATAGTAGGCATCAACCCTCAAGTATGTGAGCACAGAATATTTTTAGAAGAGGGAGCAAGACCTGTCCGTCAACCCCAAAGAAGATTGGATCCCACTATCTTGGAGGTTGTCAAAAAGGAAGTGACCAGACTATTGGAAGCAGGTATCATCTATCCCATTTCAGACAGTGAATGGGTTAGCCCAGTACAAGTGGTTCCCAAGAAGTCTGGAGTCACTACAGTGAAGAATGAGCATGGAGAGCTCATAGCAACTAGAGTTCAGAATGCTTGGAGAGTTTGCATTGATTACAGGCGTCTCAACCAAGCTACCCGTAAGGATCACTACCCACTTCCATTTATTGATCAAATGCTGGATCGCCTGTCAGGTAAATCACATTATTGCCTTTTAGATGGTTACACAGGTTATTTCCAGATTCATATAGCTCCTGAGGATCAGGAAAAGACCACTTTTACATGTCCTTTTGGGACTTATGCTTACAAGAGAATGCCCTTTGGCTTGTGCAATGCACCAACTACTTTTCAAAGGTGTATGATGAGTCTTTTCTCTGATCTTATTGAGGACTGTATGGAGGTTTTTATGGATGATTTTAGCATTTATGGTAATTCTTTTAGCATTTGCTTAGATGGATTATCTAGAGTATTAGATAGATGTGTTAATACAAACCTTGTATTGAATTTTGAAAACTGTCATTTTATGGTGAAACAAGGGATTGTATTAGGACATGTGGTATCTAATACTGGCATTTCTGTAGACCCAGCAAAGGTGAATATTATTTCTAGTTTACCTTACCCCTCTTCTGTGAGGGAAGTCCGTTCGTTCCTTGGCCATGCAGGTTTTTACAGGAGATTTATTAAGGACTTTAGTAAGGTAGCACTTCCCTTATCCAGATTACTACAGAAGGATATTGAGTTCAAGTTCAGTGAAGATTACAAGCAAGCATTTGATAAGCTGAAGGCCGCCCTGACTTAAGCTCCAATTGTGAGAGGACCAGACTGGAGCCAGCCGTTTGAAATCATGTGCGATGCTTCCAACCATGCAGTAGGAGCAGCGCTGGCTCAGCGCGAAGGTAAGGATCCTTTTGTTATTGCTTACGCGTCTAAGACTTTAGACGCTGCCCAGTCCAATTATACTACTACTGAAAAAGAGCTTCTTGCTATTGTTTTTGCTCTGGATAAATTCCGAGCTTATTTACTTGGTACTAGAGTAGTAGTGTATTCGGACCATGCAGCTTTAAAGTATTTATTATCTAAAAAGGAACACAAACCAAGGCTCATACGTTGGATACTACTATTACAAGAATTTGATTTAGAAATAAAGGATATGAGTGGTAACCAGAATTTAGTGGCAGACCACTTGAGTCGCCTTGAGCACATTAAGGATGATTCTACTCCTATAGATGATAATTTTCCATTTGATAACCTGCAAGCAGTATCTGAGGTATCTCCCTGGTATGCATCTGTAGCTAATTATCTAGTTAGCCACACATTTCCTCCTAACTTTTCTAAGCATCAAAGAGACAAGCTGAAAAGCGAGTCTAAATATTATATATGGGATGACCCATATTTATGGAGATGTGGCACTGATCAGGTAATTAGACGGTGTGTGCCTCAATCAGAATTCCAGTCCATCTTAGAGGAATGTCATTCATCTGAGAGTGGAAGACATTTTGGCCCTCAAAGAACTGCTAGAAAAATCTTGGACTGTGGATTCTGGTGGCCTACTCTTTTTAGAGACGCTGCTGAATTTTGTAAATCTTGCCCCCCATGCCAAAAATTTGGTAATATATCCAGGAGGGATGAGATGCCTCAACAAATTATGCTTTTCTGTGAAATTTTTTATGTTTGGGGCATTGACTTCATGGGTCCATTTCCAAATTCAAATGGTTATTTTTACATATTATTAGCTGTGGACTATGTTTCCAAATGGGTGGAAGCAATTCCTACCCGCACTGATGATGCTAACACTGTTGTTTCCTTTGTGAGAAACCACGTTATTTGTCGCTTTGGATCACCACGAGCAATCGTGAGCGATCAAGGCACCCATTTTTGTAACAGGAGACTAACAGGATTAATGAAGAGGCATGGGATAATTCATAAGGTTGCAACAGCATACCATCCTCAAACCAATGGGCAAGCCGAGGTATCAAACAGAGAGATAAAGCGTATCTTGCAGAAGATAGTCAAACCTCATAGAAAAGACTAGAGCACCAGGCTACAAGATGCACTCTGGGCGTACAGAACAGCATACAAAACACCCATTGGGATGAGTCCGTTCTGCTTAGTTTATGGAAAAGCTTGTCATCTCCCTGTTGAGGTAGAGCACAAAGCCTTTTGGGCAGTCAAGGAGTGCAACATGGGGATGGAGAACGCCGGAGCTGAAAAGAAGTTGCAACTGCAAGAACTAGAAAGCCTTCGCCTAGAAGCTTATGAGAACTCAAGACTATACAAGGAAAAGATGAAGGCTGCACATGATCAACACATCAAGAGGAAAGAGTTCCAACCTGGGGATTTAGTCCTCCTTTACAAATCTCATCTGAGGCTCATGCCAGGCAAGTTGAGATCCAGATGGGAAGGTCCATACAGAGTAGAGAAGGCCGAATCGTACGGAGTTTATCACCTAAGTCATCCTTCAAGTTCTGAACTTATCAAAGTTAATGGACAACGCCTAAAGCTATACCATGGCGAGAAGATGCAGAAAAACAAGGAGCTTGAGATCTTCCTCTTGGAAGATCCCCACATAGCAGAAGATTGAGCTAGTGGAGCGTCCAACTTACGGACGTTAAAGCAAAGTGCTAGGTGGGAGACAACCCACCATGGTATGATCGTTCTTTTCTTTATTTTTAGTTTTTCATATTCAATAACTCTTCTCTTTATCAGTACTTTCGTGCATCTGCATCTGTATATTTAAAAAAAAAAAAGGGGGAAAGTGCCATGTGACGCGTCCGCGTGGCAAGGAGAGGAGAGAAAAATTAAAAACGAATAGAGAGTCATGCTGGAGCGTGGCTGGAGGAGTGCCAGTGGCACAAATCAGCCTACACGACCACGTCGCCGATGCGTCCGAGTCGTATGGGCATAATGACCTCTCACGCGACCGCGTGCCCTGATTTTTGACGTAGAAAGAGTGCACAGCTGAAAGTTGTGCTAGAGTGGTGCTGGACTGGCGCTGGACGCGCAGTCCCCCTCACGCGACCGCGTGCCCCACGCGGCCACGTCGTACCCCATAAACTTCCCACTCACGCGATCGCATGCCCCATGCGATCGCGTCACCTAAAAGTTGGCATTTAATGATTTTGAACAGAGAGTTGTGCGAGTGCGAGGCAACCCTCGCGCCACTGGCACAAACTGGGTCACGCGACTGTGTGACCGACGCGACCGCGTCCCTCACCTTAAGCGCAAGTCGCGCGACCGCGTGCCCCATGCGATTGCGTCGCTTGCACCGCACAGCTCAACCTAATTTTGCCAATTATCATATCTTTTTCTTCTCCAAATCCTACTTTTTCTTTTCCCTCCTTATCTCTTCCTCCTCCCCGCTTCCTTCTATCTCACCTTTCACTCTCTCTCCCTCACCTCTATTAACAAGGTTTTATTTTCTTCTTCATCCTTCTCTTTTCTATCATTCTTATTTTTTTATGTTATTTTCTTTTCATTATTCATATTTTCTTCCTTCTTCTTTCCTTTTTACATGGTGTTAGAATTTTATTTGAGTCATTATTTTTTATTATATGCTTGTGAATTGTTGCAAATTGTTTGACAATTATATATTATTTTCTTTAAAGGGTTGCTTGCATGTTCACTTTAATACTTTCTATACCTTCTTCCCCATGCATGCTATGTGTTTGTGAAAAAGCCCATATGGCATTATGCACTTCTCTATGTTATTCTACTATTCAATGCTTGCTTTTCACAACTTCCCTTTACTATTATATTAATTGAATTTAATTGTCAATACAAACGTGATGGTTTGTTACAAAGTAATGCTTGGTCTATGCTACTCATGCCCTTTGCCGGCATGCCAATAAACACCTTGCATTCACTTGTCATCATATGCACTAACTATTTTCCATTAATGATCTTTCACATGTACTCATGAGCGTGTGTTGACATCATTTACCTTTTAATGTGTGTTTACGACCATCCTTTTTCGTTCTCTTCATTGCTATATATCTCTTTGAATTCAATCTACTCTCTCTTCCCTTTTCAGGATGGCCACCAAGAAAGGAAAAGAGAAAGCTACTCCCAAACCACCAGCAAGAAGAGGAACTAAAAGAGCACTAGTGGCAGAGCCTTCTTCAACTGCAGTCAAGCCCTCAACAAAAAGGGTTAAGAGGATTATCAAGGTTGATGAAAAGGAGAAAGCCTTTCTAGCAAAGGACACTGCGCGATTTCCAAATCGCTACTGTGAGCATATGTTCCCCATCCTGGCTGAAAGGAGTTACAACAACGATCACCTTCTTATCCTCCCGCCTAATATTGCTACTTTTGTTGAGCCGCAAATTGAACGAAGACAATGGGGTTTTCTACAGCGACAACAGAAGCAGGTCAATCTTTCTTGGGTAGTCGAGTTCTACTCTAACTTCTACCTGCCTATCCTGCAATCTGTCTTTGTTCGTCAGAAGTAAGTCCCCATTACAGAAGAGGCTATTCAACAAGCTTTGAGTCTTCCCCCTATTCCAGAAGGATTGGACGCTTTTCAAGAAGCTGCACTCAAGCGCCAGATGTACCAATTTGACTGGGAAGCTGTTCTCAGAGTTATCGCACTACCTGGCAGCCGTTGGATCTACGGATACCATCGTACCCACCCTAAGGGAATATCAGCTTCCGCACTTACCTTGGAGGCTCATGTTTGGGCACAGATCATGTCCCATTACGTCTTTCCGAGCACTCACGAGTCCTCCTTCACTGCAGACATGGCCGTTCTACTATGGTGCATCCTTACAGACCAGCCTCTGAATCTACCAAGACATATCCGGAATGCCATGGGACACGTACAAATTGTGGGAACTTACCTTTTCCCGCCTTGGTCTCAGATCTTGTCTCAGCAGCCGGTGTTTCCTACAGAGCTGGAGACACCAAAGTCATGCTTCCACGGGATGATCAGTATGGTCCCCAATGGGAAGTACCTCAGACTTTCAGCAGCCACTACAAGCCTTCCTACTGCTCCGGTTGAAGATATCCCTTCTTCAACATCACAAGCACCTACAACAGATGAATTGCTCCAGCAGATAATCAAAAGATTAGATCGGCAAGAACAGAAAGCGAAGTTAAGAGAGCGCCGTAACGAGCGCCGATTCAAACACCTCAAGGAGCTACTCAAGGGACACTTCAAGGACTCAGACACCCCGGACTCCACTTCTTTTACCAGCACAAGGAGCCATGATGGTCCTAACTGTGGAGATACTGCTACCAGCCCACCCCTGTTCCTGACAGATGGCACCGAGGACGGTGCAAAGCCTTAAGTGTGGGGAGGTCGGTCAGTACCTGATTTCCGGAGGTAATTTTCTCTTCCCTAGCACCAATAAATTAGGATATTTTAGTTAGTTTTTCTTTCTTTTATAGAATAGGATAAATTGCATAGTAATAGGTTAGTTGCATGCATGCTCTACTTGATTGAAAAGACAATAAGTTTCTTCTAAGACTCTATCTTTGGAACAAAATTTCACTAATTTTTAAAATTTTTATGATAAATTTGCTTGAAGTTGTATTTGGAACATGATGTTTGAGCTAAAGAATACATAACCTGTAAAGATTTGAGCCTTTATGCATGGTTACATTATTTAACTATAATTATTTTATTCTTGTGTGTTTACTTCTCTATGATTGTAATCTATATTTTGTTTTATCTTATATGTCTAATATTTATTATATTTGTATGCTTGCATATGATTGAGGCCATTATTTGTTTAAACTCACTTACCCAAATTAAGCCTACCCTTTTTCAACTACCTTTCTTAACCACTTTGACCCTTTAATTCCCATTTGTTCTATATTTCACCACATCACTAGCCTTAAGCGGAAAAACAATTGTATGTCCCAAATTGAATCTTTGGTTAGCTTGAGATAGAATTGTGTGTGCCAATTAAATATGGAAAATTGTGGGAACAAAAGTTATTAAGGGAATGTGTCGTGATAATTTAATGGGAATTTGGATACCTACTCATGTGAAACTATAAGAATTAAAAATCTAGGTGCATTGATAAGCTATGTTTATTTTTGCTTCCATAAAAAAATTAAAAAAAATTATTTTTAATAAATAAATAAGGGGACAAAATTACCCCAATGCTGAATTGAGAATTCAAATATCAATGCACATATGATAAAAATTAAAATAAAAAGTTGATACATGAGTATGGAATGTAAAAGGGGAATTATGGGTAGCTAGGTATGAATTCTAAGGTTATGCAAGTTATACAGGTTAGGTTGAAGCTTGGGTTAATTAAAGATTCAATTTATAAGCTCACTTGACCATACATGTATCCCTACCTACCTTGGCCCCATTACAACCTTGAAAAGACCTCATGATATTTGCATTGGTATATTAACTGTTGTTGATTGGTTAGGAGAAGAACAAAAGTTAGAGAGCATGATTAGAGAAGGATAGAGTGATTACCCTATACACTAGAGAGATTAGAGCGTATATATATCATCAGTGAGGGTTCAATGCTTGAATTTTCATGTTCCCTGCTTTCATAAGCTATCTTCTTGCACTTTTATCTATCTTACTGTATAATGATAGAATTAGTGGAATTTGATTTGTAATTGTTTTGAAGAGCTTATTTACTTTTGATCAAGTGGGCAAGAATCATATAGTTGCATTCATATATATAGGATTGCATTGCATTGCATTGCATGAATTTCTGCATGTTCATACCTATTTACTTTATCTCCTTCAATTAAACATGAGGACATGCTAATGTTTAAGTGTGGGGAGGTTGATAAACCACTATTTTATGGTTTATATTGTGTTTAATTGTGTGGTTTTATCGTGATCCTGACCCACTTATTCATTAAAATAGCATGCATTTATATTTCCTTCCTGAAATTATTACATGAGTGAAAACTGCTTCCTAGAGACAATTAATTATACATTTTACATCTCCTTTATTCCATTCGATGCCGTGATCTGTGTGTTAAGCATTTCAGGCTTTATAGGGCAAGAATGAGTTGGAGATTGGAAAGGAAGCTAGCAAAAATAGAAGGAACACAAGAAATTGAGGAGATGACCAGCGAGAAGCGACGCGGCCACATGGACGACGCGACCGCACGGAGAAGATCAAATCGCAGTGACGCGGCCGCATGGATGACGTGACCGCACAAAATGGAAAAGCACGAGCGACGCAGAGGCGTGGACGACGCGCCCGCGTGGTGAAGCGAAACGCGAATGACGCGTCTGCATGAGCGACGCGATCGCGTGGCATGCGCGATCTGCATAATTTGCAGAATCGCTGGGGGCGATTTTGGACCCTATTTTTGACCCAAGTTTTGGCCCAGAACAGCAGACTAGAGCCAGAGAACATGCAGAAACCAAAGACAACATTCATTCTACATAGTTTTAGTTTTTAGATCTAGTTTTACTCTTCCTCTAGGTTTTCACTCTACACATTCATAGTTCTTAGGATTTTAGTTTCTCTTTTTTTTTTGGCATTGGAACACTGAGAAGAGTTATTACATCATCAAGACTTCGTCATTCTAGTTCATTTTCTTTACTTGGTTTACTCTTCCATGTTCTTTGCTTTGTTAATTTTACCATTGGAATACTCTTAGGATTATTTAATACAAGGATCACTTTTATTTTTAATTGACTATTTTAATTTTTATTTACAATGTCTTTCTTTAATTCCTTTTCATATGCTATGAATTTTACCTTTACAATGAGTGAGTAGTTCCCTAACTTGATGGGGAATTGATTGAAAGGAACCCTTGAGTTGGAAGGCTTGAAAGAAAAATTGTAATTGGGTTTATAGTTGGATTGCTTCCTATTCATTAACACCAATCCCTTTTAATTAAGTGGATTGCAACTTGTGAACGGACGTAGCATTCCAACTCGTTTGACTTTTCCTCACCTAGTGAAGGATAACTAAACAGGATAACCTTTAATTGTCAATTAATCCTGAGAGCATTCCAACAATAATAGGGATTCCAACTAATCAATTCCTAGTCAAGGCTTTTATTCACATTATTCAAATTCATCAATTTAATTTCCTGTTTGCCCAATTCAAATCTTTTTGAAAACCTCTGATTAATAGAATAGCACACTTTTCTGCAACTCGTTGGGAGACGACCTGGGATTCATACTCCCAGTATTTTAAATTCAATTTTCTGTGACACTTTTCTAAATTGATAGGCGGATTTCTGGTGAATTAAGAACTATACTCGCAACGTATATATTTTAATAATTTTTAATTCGCTAATTTCTGCCCGCATCAGGAGCTCAAGCACTCCATAAGATCTTCAAGAGGAAGAACAAGCATCCATCACTAAGGTGGACCCGTTCTTTATTTTCCTGTTTTTTGAATTTTTATGCTTATGTTATTTATGTTTATGTCTTTATTACATGATCATTAGTGTCTAAGTGTCTATGCCTTAAAGCTATGAAAATGAATCCATCACCTTTCTTAAATAAAAAATGTTTTTAATTGAAAAAGAAAAAGAAGTACATGAATTTCAAATTTTAAAACAGTTTAATTATTTTGATGTGGTGGCAATACTATTGTTCTTCTGAATGAATGCTTGAACAGTGCATATTTTTGAATTTGTTGTTTAAAGAATGTTAAAAATGTTGGCTCTTGAAAGAATGATGGAAAAAGGAAAAATGTTATCTGATGATCTGAAAAATCATAAAATTGATTCTTGAAGCAAGAAAAAGCAGTGAAAAGCTTGCAGGAAAAAAAAGGAAGAGAAAAAGAAAGAAAAAGAAAAAGCAAGCAGAAAAAGTCAATAGCCCTTTAAACCAAAAGGCAAGGGTAAAATAAAAAAGGGGATCCAAGTCTTTGAGCATCAGTGGATAGGAGGGCCCACAGGAATAGAATCCTGGCCTAAGCGGCTAAACCAAGCTGTCCCTAACCATGTGCTTGTGGTGTGAAGGTGTCAAGTGAAAACTTGAGACTGAGCGGTTAAAGTCGTGGTCCAAAAGCAAAAAGAGTGTGCTTAAGAGCTCTGGACACCTCTAATTGGGGACTCTAGCAAAGCTGAGTCACAATCTGAAAAGGTTCACCCAGTTATGTGTCTGTGGCATTTATGTATCCAGTGGTAATACTGGAAAACAAAGTGCTTAGGGTCACGGCCAAGACTCATAAAGTAGCTGTGTTCAAGAATCAACATACTTAACTAGGAGAATCAATAACACTATTCGGATTCTGAGTTCCTATAGATGCCAATCATTTTGAACTTCAAGGAATAAAGTGAGATGCCAAAACTGTTCAGAAGCAAAAAGCTAAAAGCCCCGCTCATATAATTAATACTGATCTTCATAGATGTTTTTGGAATTCATTGTATATTCTCTTCTTTTTATCCTATTTGATTTTCAGTTGCTTGGAGACAAGCAACAATTTAAGTTTGGTGTTGTGATGAGCGGATAATTTATACGCTTTTTGGCATTGTTTTTAGTATGTTTTTAGTATATTTTAATTAGTTTTTATTATATTTTTATTAGTTTTTAAATAAAAATCACTCTTATGGACTTTACTATGAGTTTGTGTGTTTTTTTGTGATTTCAGGTATTTTCTGGCTGAAATTGAGGGACCTGAGCAAAAATCTGATTCAGAGGCTCAAAAAGGACTGCAGATGCTGTTGGATTCTGACCTCCCTGCACTCAAAGTGGATTTTCTGGAGCTACAAAAACTCAATTGGCGCGCTCTCAATTGCATTGGAAATTAGACATCCTGGGCTTTCCATCAATATATAATAGTCCATATTTTTCCCGAGATTTGATGGCCCAAACCGGCGTTCCAAGTCAGCTCAAGAATTCTGGCGTTTAACTCCAAAACTGGCACAAAAGCTAGCGTTTAACTCCAAGAAAAGTCTCTACACATGAAAGCTTCAATGCTCAGCCCAAGCACACACCAAGTGGGCCCGGAAGAAGATTTCTGCATTAATTACTGATTTCTGTAAACTCTAGGCTACTAGTTCTCTATAAATAGGACCTTATACTATTGTATTTTCATCTTTGATAAGTCTTATGCTATCTTAGACACGTTTGAAGGCTGGCCATTCGGCCATGCCTAGACCTTGTTCTTATGTATTCTCAACGGTAGAGTTTCTACACACCATAGATTAAGGTGTGGAGCTCTGCTGTTCTTCATGAATTAATACAAAGTACTATTATTTTTCTATTCAACTCAAGTCTATTTCTTCTCCAAGATATTCATTCGTTCTTCAACTTGATGAATGTGATGATCCGTGACACTCATCATCATTCTCACCTATGAACATGTATCTGACAACCACCTCTGTTCTACTAGCAATGGCTTGAATGCGTATCTCTTGGGCTTCTAATCTAAGATTGGAACCTTCGTGGTATAGGCTAGAATTATTGGCGGCCATTCCTGAGATCCGGAATGTCTAAACCTTGTCTGTGGTATTCTGAGTAGGATCTAGGAAGGGATGACTGTGACGAGCTTCAAACTCGCGATTATAGGGCGTGTGACAGACGCAAAAGGATCAATGAATCCTATTCCGACATGATCGAGAACCGACAGATGATTAGCCGTGCGGTGACAGCGCATTTGGAATGTTTTCACTGAGAGGACGGGAAGTAGCCATTGACAACGGTGATGCCCAACATAAAGCTTGCCATGGAAAGGAGTATGAATGATTGGAAGAAGGCAATAGGAAAACAGAGGTTCAGGGGAACAAAGCATCTTCATACGCTTATCTGAAATTCCAACTGAAGAATTACATAAGTATCTCTATCTTTATTTTATGTTTTATTTAAATTTTAATTATCAATTCTCCATCACCATCTGAATTCGCCTGACTGAGATTTACAAGGTGACCATAGCTTGCTTCAAGCCGACAGTCTCCGTGGGATCGACCCTTACTCACGTAAGGTATTACTTGGACGACCTAGTGCACTTGCTGGTTAGTTGTGCGGAATTTTGACAAAGTGTGATTCACGTTTGAGAGCTCCAAGTCCTTTGGCGCCATTGTTGATGATCACAATTTCGTGCACCAAGGCACCTCTTTCGATGTGGCGTCCGCGTTTTTGTTTGGTGTTCTGTCCACCAAACCAGAGTCGTGGTCGTTGTTATGGTCATCCGCCATGGTGAGGGGATGACTTCCAGGTTTCCCGGCAACGACGCCAATGTTCCGAGGGTTACCTGAAACTGAAGGTCGATCTCGGATGAGATCTGCTGTGGTGGCCGGAGCTGTCGTGTCTGACTTGTTGGACTTGATGGTGCTGCTGATCCTTCGTCACCGGAGGATGGTGGTACCTGCAAGTCACTTCGATGCTTAAGTTAGCATGGGCTTTAAGCAGATTTTTAGTAGAATCAGAGTATGAGTTATACCTGGGTGCTCTAGTGTATTTATAGTAGTGTAGGCTGACCTTTCTAGATAAGATAAGTTAGTTATCTTATTTTTATCTTTAAGCGAGGTCATCTTATCTTCTGGGGAACCGCCCTTATCTTTCTAGGCTTTAACTGCCTTTAGATTGGGCTGTCTCCCTTAATTTGGGCCTGTTTGGACCCCTCATGTCGATTTGACCGAACTCTTTTAAAGAAGAGGTCGGGGTCCTGACCTGAAGAGGTCGGTTGCTTTGTCTTCGATCTACCTAGGTCGGATAGCTCGACCCAGGGTATGAACACTAGCAGATGCCATGACAAAACCAATTAACATAGAAAAGTTTGAATGGTGTAGATCCTCATATGGCCTGTCGAATACATGAGCAACATGAATTTTAAAATTTATCAAAATGAGCTTTAAGTGGGAGATTGTGAAAATTAGTAAAGTTAATTTTAGAAAATAAATAAATAAATAATAATTAAATAAAATGAAAGGTAATAAATAATCCTAATTTATAACATTAGAATTTTAATGGTTGAAAAAGAGAAGAATTATATACCTCTAATTGACAGATGGTTCATATTGAAGAGACTCACCTATAAATTGAGTTTTTTCTTTAATTCATTTCAATCAAGTCATCTAGATAGAATAACATAATATTTCTTTGAGTAGTTTTCTCCTATATATAGAGAGAGAAATGTGTTCTCCTTTTGTTGAGAGAAAATGTTATTGTAATCTCCTTATGATAGAGAGGAGTTGTAATTCTCAATGAAAGTTATTCAATTGTTTATATGTTTTATACAAATTTCTAATTTTTCATCTCTATATTTTGCTGTGTTATTTGTCTGGTACCTAACAATTAGTCTTTTTAAAATTAAATTTAAAATTTCTAATTTCTAACTTCTAGTACAAGTAAACAAAATTAATTTCAAAAAGACTACTTTTGTCTTTTTAAAATTACTTCCAAATTTTTTAAACTTTCTTTTGTTTTAGTAATAATTTAATAATTTTATAATAATTCGATATTAATTCCAAAATAAAATAGAACCAAAACAGACCAAAAGAGTCTTAGTCCAAACAAATTTTAAATAAAGAAAAATAAAATAAATATAAAACAATTTGCTTCTAACTTTTTGAAAAAGAAAATTCAGTGCTCCAACGTAATAAAGAAGATCGCATCCTGTTTGAAAGCCATGCTGCGTTGCCAAACTTACGTGACAACGAAAAACTTCTTCCTTTCTCCAATGCAAATCAGGTCGAAAAAATAATTTGGAAAAACATTTCAATGCCTAAATCATCAAGGATCAAATAGTATCTTAAAATTTTGTGCAAAAACTATTCTTACCCTTTTGTAAAATTTCTCCTTTTATACTATTTTGAGAGTTTTTAGTTATGTAGCAACTTTATTTGCTATTATCCGTATCTTAATTTTTCATTTTTTTTTTAAGGTGTTTGCTACGGTACGATCATAAATTTATACGTACCGATATGTTTAAAATATGGACAAATAACAATAAGCTATGTGAAATTTATTTTCCACATCAACATTTAATTTTTTAAAAAAATATATATATTATATCACTAATTTTACTAAAACACCCTTAGCAAGTCTTGCATATGTCTACAGTAATTTTATATTATAGATACAGAAAGTGGCAAAATCACTATCCAAATAACCAAACCCACCACAACTTATGTAGAATTCTTCACAAGACCTAAACTTCGTGTTGGATTTAAACAACAAAGCCATTTAATTTTTACTAAAGTTGTTTGTTGCGGCCTATAATAATTGAAAGTCAAAAATAGTAACTGAGCTCTTCTTATCTGCCATCCTTGAGTAGTTAAGTTTGGCATTGTCAGGGTTTAAAGTTTCTCCCTTTTCAGCCTCTACACACTCAACAAATAAATAAAAAGAATGAATCAGAGATCTAACCAAAGCCAAGACCATCATAGGAAGTTTGTCTATAGGTATCCAAATCCATAATATAATGGTTTCAATTTCTAGTTACACCACCCCCTTCTTCAAAGGCAACAAGAACACATCAAATTTGGGAATGCTTTTTCTTCTATTTTCTACTTAATCCAACAACGAGAGAAATTAAAGTGTTTAAAAGACTATATAAACATGAAAAATTACATGAACTAGAACCTGAAACTTGTTGCACATACATCATAAAATCGTCAACAATATTTGATTATTTGAAATTGATTGATGTTAACAAATTTAAAGAATAAACAAAACATCTTCCATATTTTTAACCACCAATTAGGCATCGGTATCTTAAGATTCAACCTTTATATCTAAATACATCCTTGTCAATTAGATTGTTCAGAAACAAGAATAATAATAATGCAATCACACACTTTAGTTCATACTATGCATTGTATTTGTCTTTTTTAGCTCAAACGATGCAAAATTATTTGTAAAGAGACAAGAGGGCCAACTCATGCATGCCACAAATTCTGAAGTCAAAGTCTTTCTTACTGAGAGGATGTTACCGGAAGGGAGAGGCTGACGACGGTGATGATGAACGAGGAAGATGGAGACGCTCTCTGGAACCAGGAAGATGGCGACGTCCTCTGACATGACAACGTTCTCCTCGGTTGGGTGAGGCGCGCGACGAATGCTGTGGTGACAGGGCGCCGTGGAGGAAGCTTCTTCGTCTTTTTTACTGGAGAGAAGAGAGAGTGTGAAGAGAAGAGAGGGAGACAGAGAAGATATACGAAGGTTCGGTGAGAAACCCAGAAAAAGAAAGAACAAAGTGATATTTTTTTTGTATTTTTTAAATTTTTTTTTTTTTTTTGGTACGAACGAATGATTAAGGTTTATGAAAGATGTTAATAAGATTGAAATAATTTTTTTTAGTATAGATAAATAATTAAATGTGTTTTTGTTTTTGTTTTTTAAATTATTTAAATTTTAAAACTATAAAATTAAACAATTTAATTCAATTTAATTAATTTAAAAAGATAATTATTTAAAAAAGGGTATTTAAGTCTTTTAAAAAATTAAATAAAAAATATTTTTTATTTTTATTAAATTATAAGGATATTTTAGTAAAATTAGTGATATATATATATATATATATATATATATATATATATTAAAAAAAAATAGATGTTGATGTGGAAAATAAATTTCACATAACTTATTGTTATTTGTCTATATTTTAAACGTATCGGTACGTATAAATTTATGATCGTACCGGAACAAACACCTTTTTTTAATGTCTTATTGGTATCTTAATTTGGTGCATTATATTTGTGACATAACATTTTGCCTTTATTAGCTTGCGTAAATTCCTTAATTAAATAGAATCTGAGGTCTCATGATCTCCAACGCGTGATTCAGTGATTGTCACTTTATCAGGTGGGAATGGGATTCGAGGTTGATGGAACTTTGACTCTTTTTTCTCCTGAGCTTAATTCCTTAGATGCTTGGGCCTAAATTGATACGCGTTACCACGGTCATCTTTTAACGTGATATACCTAGATCAATTTGATAAAATCATGTCTCGAAATATGCTGCACCTGAGTAGTTTATTTAAACTTTGGCGAATGGTGTTAAATATGAGTCCTTTAGTGTTGTATACTTGTATATAGTGTGAGTGTATTGTGGTACTTAAAATTAAAAATTGTGCTGAATCTATTTGACAAAAAAAAAAAAAAAAAACTCTTCAATTTTCCTTATTATAATAAATTTCGTAGTTGACAAGTCAACCTTCAAAGTTCAAACTAAAAGATGAACAATTAAGAACAACAACACGGAAAATATTGGAATTGACATCGACATTTTATTTGCTGAGATATCCAGAATTCTGCTTACATCGTTACATGTGATATCTCTAGAATACTACATTGCCATCAATAGTTGAATTATACATTGGCAACGCCAGCAAAGATAAGACCGAAAGTTCAATTCAAATTATACATACTACAACCTTTTACATTAATTTTGCTTAATAATTAATTTATAAACCTTATCATATAAAATAGATAAATTCTACCAAACTTTTTCAATTTAAAAGATAAATTATTCTTTGTAACATGGCACATTATTATTAAATGAAATGGATTAATTTATCATATTTAATTTTAACCTTTTATCAAATTTAAATTTTAATAACCTAACTAATTAACTATGGTATAGTTCTTTTGGAATTTGAAGAATAACATGGTATAAGACATAAATTAAATAGAAATCAATGCACAAATCATAACTTGGTAAACCCTTATATTATCGCAATAATAAGACAGAAATTATGCATATTGAATTAAAAAGAGATTAAATGAATAGTAGAAGAAAAAAAAGTAAAAAAAAAGGATGTTATACGATAGGCTCTATGTAATGAAAATTTTATATTTTCAGTGGCAGCTATATGAGATTTTATAGCTTTTCTTCATGCAACACATAAATTCTTCACACGGAGAAAAAAAAAGAAAGGATAGCTAAAATGATAACAAAGATTTTCCGGGATGAATGAATTTTTTTTTTTTTTTGAAAAAATGAAGAGAGAGAATTATCAAGAAAGAGAATTTTTTATTTTTTGGTTCTCTTAAATTTTTTATTTGCTTTTTTTTTAATCTTTTCAAATGGTTGAAAATGTGATTAATAGATATGTGATTTAAGAAAAATGGGACTTCTCTAAATATTTTTATAAATTGTAAAAAAAAAAAAAATATACCATGATTAATTGGTTAAGTTATCAAAATTTAAGTCAGATAAAAAGTTAAAATTAATTATGATAAGTCAACTTATTTTATTCAATAATAATATGACATATTATAAGAGGTAACTTACTTTTTATAATTAAGAGCATAGGATAGAATTTATCTATAAAATAACAACCATAAACATAAAAAATAATTACGGCATAAAAATACATATTTAATAATTATAAAACATTTAATTATACTACAATAAAAAGATTTAATTATTTTATCCTAAAATATTTAATTATTTTGATAATTAATTATTTTGTTGAATATATATGAAATTTTTGTTCCTGACCATTGAAAAATACTTTTAAGTCTTTGACCTTCACAAAACTTGGACGGATCAGTCCCTCCGTCCAAATGCCTCCGTCAGGGACTGATCCGTCCAAATGCCTCAGTCAGGGACTGATCTGTCCATGTTTTGTGAAGGTCAGGGACTTAAAAGTATTTTTCAAAGGTCAGAGATGAAAATGTCTGCGGGACAAAAGATCAGGGACCTATTTGTCCTTTTCTCGTATATAAATATACTTATAAAAATACATAACAACTACTTTGATGATTGACTTTTAGTCATGGTTTTGAAAATAGGACTAAACTGGCCGATCGGACCAATTCAATTACAAATTAGATGCCAATACGGTTTGGTTTAACATAAAAAACCGTCCAACTCAAAACTGCTTCTAAACTGTTGAACCGATCGTCAAATCGAATGGGATCCGGCTGGTTCTTATGAAACGTCATCATTTACTCGTTTTATGTTTAGGGATAAAAAAATCGGATCCTCATCCTCCCCGCTCAATCTCTCTTGAGCCATTCCCCCAATCTTCAGTCTCTCCTCTCTCAACTCTTGACCCTAGGTTACAGTCTCCTCCACCGTCACAAGGAGAGACTTAGAGCTGCCTTTTGTTCAACAAGCCTACGTTCATAGCTCCGCACTTCTTCCTCATTCAATAATCGGTGCATCTTTCTCGAGCATGCCGTGAGTTATTGGTCGTCCTCTGCTCAGCCATTCTTCTGCCGTTAGCCGTTGCGCTCAGGCACAACTGTCTTGGTTTGTTCATTGTGGTGGAACATGGAAGTTTCCAACAGTCCAACCCCTCTCTTCATTCACCATCAGTCCAACCTCTCTCCAACAGTCAGTCGCTGGTCTTCATTCACCATCAGTCCAACCTCTCTCTCTCTCTCTCTCTCTCTCTCTCTCTCTCTCTCTCTCTCTCTCTCTCTCTCTCTCTCTCTCTCTCTGTGTGTGTGTGTGTGTGTGTGTGTGTGTGTGTGTGTGTGTCACCACCATGGTTCTCTTCACTCTTCATTAATGTCGTGACTCGATGGTTTCATGCTTAGCAATGTTGCCGTTGTGGTGTGTTTAATGTGTATTCATAAAGTGTTCTCTTTTAGTCGCCATCCGTTATGTTACTATCTGTCCAAAACACTAATCTTAAAATTTAATTTGATTATAATATCTACTAATATTCTTTTTCTAATAAATATTTGTAAAATTTAGTGGGCCATACTGGAAAATAGACCTGAGAATGATAAAAAAATGTTTGAGATTGATCTATGTATTAATTTTTCTTGGGGACTAAAATGTTCATTTTTAAAATTCTTGATGATTGATTTGGATAATTATTCTACCAAAAAATGAACTGAAAACTAATTTGTCTACCAGAATAAAATCTTAAAAATGTTTTTGTGTATTAATTCTTTTTAAAGACTAAAATATCTACTTTTAAATTTTTTTTTTTTTTGGAAAGGAGAAGCTCAACACAACAAGTGGAGCATAAGAAGACAACAAACTGAATCAAACAAACAAATTAAAAGAAAGCAACCAACGCAAAGAACACTGATAGATATCCCCTGTCATCTTCGGCATTGCCATCAACAACAGAAAGGATCCACACCTAACCATTCCTTATAGTTCATAAAGGATTGATGAACAATATCTTCAACCCCTTTTCCTATATTCTGAAAAATCCTTCTATTCCTTTCTAGCCAAATGTTCTAGATAATCGCACAGAAACGCACCATCCACCTCTTTCGCCCCTCCTTACTAGTTGATAGCTCAGTCCAACTTTGAAAATGTTCATTTAGCGTCCCTGGGCACGACCATTGCCTTCCAACAAAAGACAACTATGCACACCAAACCTGCCAAGAAAAATCACAGCCAAGAAACAAGTGGTAACCATATTTAACACCTTTATTACATAACACACATACAACATCTTCCTAGCTAACCACCCTAAATTGACTCAGTCTCTCCTTCGTATTGACTCTTCCAGACAAAACAAACCAGACAAACAGTTCAACTCTTGGTGGCACTAGTCATTTCCAAACTGTCCTAGTAAAGCTATAACTTGTTATATCCTCCGGAATGATTTCCACCTGCATCACCTACACAAAGGAGTTAGTAGAAAATATACCTTGTTTATCAAATTTTCACACAATTCTATCCTCTCTATCATAAACAAGTTTGACCAGTCTTAAAGTTTCATGGAATTGGTTTACTAAGTCCAACTCCCATTGGAATAGCTCTTGCCTCCATTGGAAGGTCCATCTCCACTCTAACCTATCCCAGAACCCACAATCCCCTATAACAGATCCTCTTTGGTTTGAAACTAAGAAGAGCCTCAAAAATTGATCCTTCAGAGAACCACCACGCAGCCATACATCCTCCCAGAACCGAGTCCCTCTCCCGTCACCAATCTCCATAGACAGCCCATTAATTACCTCCTATCTTGCTTGTTGGTCCCTGAACTGTATATGGCAAATATCCTTCCATCCCCTCCCCCCCCCTCCCGGGGAGATAACACCTGGGATGACAGCATCACATTTGGGTTCAGGTTGTTACAAGAGCAAACCACCTTCTTCCATAGGGGACAATCCTCCTTCGAAAATCGCCACCACCACTTAAATAGGAGAGCTGTGTTACACACCATAGCATCCCCAACGCCCAATCCACCAAACTTTTTGGGATTCTGTACCACCTCCTACCTGACCATTGCCATACCATTCCTACCATCCTCCTTACTCCACAAAAATCTTCTTTGTAAAGAAATCAGTTTCTCTGCAACAGCCTTTGGCATTTTATATAAACTTAAATAATAGACAGGGAGGCTAGTCAATACAGATTTAATGAGCACCAATTTACCGGCTTTATTGAGAACCTTGACTTTCCATATGCTCAGCTTTTCCTACACTTTTTTTATAATGGGTTTCGAAGTCTTCACCAGCCTCGGGTTCGCTCCTAGGGGGATCCCCAAGTATCTCACAGGAAGAGACGCTACCTTATAGCCCAACACACTACACATACGATATACCCACTGATCATCACACTTAATTGGAATCAAGCTAGATTTATCAAAATTAATATTCAGCCCCGACATTAACTCAAAACAACGAAGGATCCTCCTGTAGTTCTTAATGGTCTCTTCCTCTGAGGGGCAGAAGAACAGTATCATCCACAAACTGAAGATGTAACAACTCAATATGATCTCTACCCACCAGTAACGGCGAGATGCGCCTATTTCTTACTACCTCCCCAAACAACCTATGTAGAACATCAACGATAAGTACAAATAGAAATGGAGACAGTGGATCACCCTGTCGCAAACCCCTTTCCATCTTAAATGCCTTAGATGGTGAGCCGATTATCAGCACTGACATAGAACACGTACTTACACACTCCATAACCCAACTCCTCCATCTTCGCCCAAAACCCATCTTTTCCAACACAAGGTATACAAAGCTCCACTTGACTCTATCATATGCTTTCTGGAAGTCTAGCTTTATTATCACCGCTTCCTTCTTCCTCATTTTAATACATTGAACCGTTTCACATGCGATACGAGCCCTGTCATGAATCTTTCGCCCCTTCACAAAAGCACTCTGTGTCTCGCCTACTAGTCGTGGCATAATTGCTCGCATCCTCCTAACCAGCACTTTCGAAATGACTTTATACACGCAACTTACCATGCTGATTGGCCTCAAGTCTTTGATTTCCTTTGCACCAGTGAACTTAGGGGCCAGCGCCACCCAAGTGAGATTAGCATCCGCTAGTAACTTGGAAGTGAGGAAAAAAATCCAACACTGCTGTTGTAAGTTCACCGCCAATTTTGGCCCAACACCTCTTTATGAAGTTCATGTTGTACCCATCACTTCTTGGATCCTTGGATGATTCGCAATCCCACACTACTTCTCTAACCTCCTCAGGAGTCGGTTGTACCTCCAAAACCAAAGCATCCTCTTCACCAATCATTTCCACCAGACCGTCCCTGAACCCCACCAAAGGAGACTCTTCCTGATGATACAAGTTCTTATAAAAGTCCCTAATCGCAATCTTAATTCTACCTTGATTCCTTATCAAACTTCCATTAATCAGCAGCGCATCAATCCTATTGTTTCTCCTTCTCGCAAAAGCTAAGTTGTGGAAGTACCTCGTGTTCTTATCAATGTCCTTCGCATGTCTATAGCGCAACATCTGCTTCCAATGTAGTTCCTTTCTTACATACCATTTCTCACAGCAAACCACAAGTGCCTTTCTTCTTGCCTCTATTGTTCCATCATAAACACCCTCACCCACCATGTCATCAGTCTTCTTAATCTCTTCCTCAAACTTCATGATTTTCTTGTCCATATCACCAAAATAATCTTTATGCCATCTTCCCAGGGCTACTGACAAGGCTTTCAATTTATCTGTGAATTGCGTGTTACCTAGTCCTCTCCATTCCTCCTTGACCATCCTGAGGAAACCGTCATGTGTAAACCACGAGTCAAGACTTCGGAACGGCCTCGGCCCATCTCTCTGCCTCTTATCTTTCACTATAATAGGACAGTGATCAGACAAGCCCCTTGGACCACCTCGTAACCGAGTCTCTGGAAACTTCTCAAGCCATTCCAGGCTAACTAGAACCCTATCGATAGAGCTGCAGGATCGACCTCTGAACCATGTAAACTTGTGGTCAGTAATCGGCAAGTCTACCACCCCCATGTCATGTATCCAATTCTTGAAGTCTTCAGCTGACAAGGATAAACTATCAGTGCCGCGTCTTTCTTCCACTTGTACAATCTCATTAAAGTCCCCCATGAAACAACAGGGAACCTGGCATAACCCAGCTATATAGCTCAACTCCTCCCACACAACAAGTTTCTCATCTCTAGCATGTGTACCATAGACCAAAATAAAGGCACAATTAAAATTATTCTTCAACAACTCCCCTTCAACACACAACCATCTCTCCCCTTTATAACTATTTGTTATTTTTAAAAAATTATCATCCTAGATTAACAACAACCCACCAGATGCACCATCAGACTCAACATAGTCCCACCCTGCACAACTATTCCCCCAAATTTTTGATATATCAAACTTAGTCACTAACTGTCTTTTAGTTTCTACCAAGCCTAACATGTTTAGTCTATATTTTCTCTTCAGGTCCTTTACCATTCTCAACTTCCCGTCACCCCTCGACACCTTTACATTCCAATAACTAAAAATTATTTCAATAAATTATTGCACACCTTTTTAAGAGTTTTAGGTTTGCTCTGCCTTGCTTTTGCCTTCTGTTTCGCCAATCTTCTTTTCTGAGTAATTTTTTCATTCTGTTGTTAGAGGATAGCCATAATATCGTCTTCCTCATTATACAGCACTGCTCCAGACTCCTTTGCTAAGTCCCAAGTTCTTTTGTTTTCTAAACGCTACTCCTCCAATGTTAAACCCTCATTGTCACTGGCTTCATCACCATTGGTTTGACCTGCATCCTCCAAGTTGTCTTCATCATCGTCATATCCATCTCCGTCATTAAGAATTGGAATATTTCTGTCAACAATTGTTTCCATTCCCAACCCTGACTTAACAATTTTTTCATTATCTTCACTATTTTGTTTAGATTCATCAACATCACTGTGTCCGTTTTTTAAATAGTGTTCCGCGCCCACAACTCCTTGTATCCCATCAGCCCCTCCATCGTGTTTTAAAATTTTTGGAACTTTTAAAAATTGATTTGAGTAATTACTCTTTTTATTTAGTTTCAATTCATGTTTTTGTTTATCTTTCCTTTTTCTTATCAAAGTATCATTCGGAGATGGTCGACTCGTCATTTGACCCAATTTTGTAGGGGTGAGCACGGGTAGCGGGTACCCAATTACCTATCCGAACCCGAATCGAACCAATTAAATTAGTTCTGGAACCAACGGGTAATCGGGTCCAACCCGAACCAAACCAATGGCCTTTGTTAGTGATTGGTTTGGGTATCGGTTCTGGGGGTGCGAAATCCGAACCAACCTGTGAACCCAATCATATATTAATTAAATAAAAAAATAAAAATATATATATGACTTTTAGCGGCTTTTAGTGAGATTATTCACTATTAATATGTTTGGATTTTAATGAGTTTAGTTTTTAATGTATTTGGTGTTTAAGATGTTTAGATTATTTATATTAATGTTCCATATTTATTGTACTTGTTGAATTTTTAAGATAAAAATTTGGTTTTTTTATGAATTTCAAAGTCATCGAGTACCCAATTACCCAAACCGAACTAATCCGTTCTTAATCGATTTGGTTTAGTTCGGGTACATACACAAAAAAATATAAATCCGAACTAAACCGAACTAATTATATTTTGATCAGTTCAGTTTTAGTTTCACCTTAAACTCGAACCAAATCGATCCGTGATCACCCCTACGATTTTGGGAACGCATTCGTATCTCTCTAATCACGAGATGATCCTAAGCATCAAATGGGATTCTAACCTCCCACTACACGATTGACTATGCTGCCAATAACGGCAATTATTGTATGACCTAATAACGGGACAGTTCCAACAAATTAACATCAAACCACAAACTATTTATAAATACTCCTCAGGTAACATTTTCAATTTACGTAACTTACACTTTACACATATACATGCTAATTTTGATTTCAGAGTCTCTTATATATATGTATTTTTCGCAATGGCCATTCACATGCCCGTTTATTTTTGGCCCACTTACTTTCGTTAGTCGAATATATCACGTTGGGTCAGAATTCTATATTAAAACCAAAAGATTATGTGTTTAATTTTTGTAGTTAACAAAATAATTTTTTTATGGCTTATTCATGATGAAAGGTACTTTGGAAAGAAAATTTGTAAAACAATTCTACTCTCCCGTATCCCTGTCATGTATAGTGTACCTTTCCGATATCCTCGGCTGACAAACTCATAACCAAGAACAAGTCAAACACATCACAGGCACCAAGAATCTCGCACTAACCAAACTCATACGATGATTTCCGGTAACAAACCCTGAAAAACTAAACATTACTCAAACGTTCAGCTTCCCCTACCACGCAGTCTATTTAAACAGACGAGCAAACCTCGTCTAGGGCAAGCGAGAAGGAAAACCATAAGCTACTGAGAAAATCACTCCATAGCATCAACCCTGCAAATCCTTTATTTTTACTTTTACTGGTTAAAGTTTATATAATCCAGTGATAAACCCATATTTTATGATATAATTTGTGCTCAAATTGAGTGTTTCTATCAATTCTTCACCCACTTATTCATATAAATTGCATGGTTTTACTATTCCTTCCTTATTTTATGATATATGTTAAAAACATGTTTCCTATGCTTTAAAAATATTAATTTTAATTACCTTTTATTACCATTCGATGTCGTGATTTGTGTGTTAAGTATTTTCAGGTCTCATAAGGCAGGAATGGCTTAAAGGACAGAAAGAAAACATACAAAAATGGAAGAAAAACACAAAAATGGAGTTTTGAAGAAAAGCCAGCGACGCAACGCATGCCTAGCGCGAAATGGCATCGACGCGTATGCGTGACAAGAAAAACTCCCAGATGACGCGAACGCGTGACCCACGCGAACGCGTGACTGACGCCACGTACAAGAATCTGCAGAAAACGCCCCCAGTGATTTCTGGACCCTTTTTCAGCCCAAATCCAAGTCAGAAACACAGGATATAAACGAGAGAATGAAGGAATCAAACAACTTAACAACTGAGTGATAGATACAATATCGATATTTTTAGGATTAGATGTAGTTTTAGAGAGAGAGGCTCTCTCCTCTCTCTTAGGATTAGGATTTAGGATTTCTATTATGTTTAAGCTATAATCTCTTCAATCACAGGTTCAATATTCCTTAAATTTATTTTCTACTTTTATTTATTCCATTACTTTAATTGTCATTTATCTTTTCATTATTGATTTACAAACTTTCCATGTTAGGATTTGAATTTATGTTTAAATGCAATTTGAGGTATTTCAGATTTGATTTTACTTTAATTTATTTATGAATGATTTTAATTTAATTTAAGATATTTTTCCCTTTTGACCTTGGTTAAGTAATTAGTAACACTTGAGTTATCAAACTCAGCTGTTGATTGATATTGGAATTCTTTGCTGATTAATTTGTACTCCAATAACTCTAGTCATTCCATAGGAGTTGACTAGGACCTGAGGATCAAATTAATTTGTTCACTTGACTTTCCTTTGTTTAGCAAGGGTTAATTAAAGTGGGAGCAAAATCCAATTCTCATCACACCTGATAAGGATAGTTAGGATAGGACCTCAATTTCTTACACCTTGCCAAGAGATTTTTATAATTATTAATTTATTTTCTTGTCATTTAAATTACCTGCTCCTTATTTCGAAAACCCAAAAACATACAATTTTCCATAACCAATAATAAATCATACTGCCCTGCAATTCCTTGAGAGACGACCCGAGGTTTAAATACTTCGGTTATAAATTTTATTGGGTTTTGTTACTTGTGACAACCAAAGTTTTTGTAAGAAAGGAATTCTTGTCGATCTAGAAGCTATACTTACAACGGAAATTTATTTGCAAAAATTCTAGATCGCGCGAGAGTTTCGTTCTTCATCCAGCACTAACTTGAGCGTCGGAGTCCTTTTTGCAGGTTCCACGCCGAGGTCACCAGTTCCAAGGAGAATACTTCCGAGCCCCTGACAGATCCTGTAGCCGATCAAACTTCGGGAGTTTTATCTCACAAGGAACATTTGGCGCCCACCGTGAGACCACCCCCCTCATTTCTCTTTCTAGTAATAACACTGTTTCACATGCCTCGTGCTCTATTTTTCTTTTCAGAAATCAAAGCATGACGGACCAGTCGGATACTCAACCACATCCTCGCACCAATGCCAATCTTATGGCGGCCAACGCTGTTTTGCTCACAGAGAATCAGCGCATGGCCGAATTGTTAGCCATGCTACCAAATGGTGGCGAAAGGAAGAATGTCAACAAAGAAGCAAATACCGAACAACATGAGGAGCACCAATCAGAATCCAATGCGAAAACAGGGAAAACGCCCCCGAAAACAGGGAGACGACGAACTAACCCTTTTTCTGAAGAAATTAGGAGTTTTAAGATGCCTAAAAACTTCACACTTCCTATGACTTTGGCACTGTACAAAGGGATCGAAGATCCTAAAGTCCATGTCACAAAATTTGAATCTATGATGTTCCTCAATAGTGACTCCGATCCTATTCTATGGCGGTCTTTTCCCACTTTTTTAGATGGTGCTGCGTTATTATGGTTCTCTAATTTACCTGCAGGGTCAATAACCAGCTTCGACGACTTCTCTAAGTTGTTCATCAATCAGTTTGCAGCCTCTAAGATCTATGTGCGAGACTCGGACTACCTTAGCATGATTAGACAAGGACAATATGAAAGCTTGAAGATTACATGACACGCTTTACAACAGCCGCCATGGAGATCCCCGACCTCAATCCCGAGGTACAGTTGTATGCCATCAAGAGCGGTCTCCGACCAGGGAAGTTCCAGGAGGCCATAGCCGTCGCAAAACCAAAGACATTGGAGGAATTTCGAGACAAAGCAATCGGGCATATCGAAATCGAAGAGCTGCATGAAACTCGGAGGAACGAGAAACAACCACTCCGAAAGGAAGAGGACAAACCTCAGACAAGGGACTCTAAGAGACCTTTCAGGTTAACTACGAAGTTTGACTCATACACAAGATTCAATACAAAAAGAGAAGACATTCTAAAAGAAATACTACATAACAAGCTAATAAAGCCACCAAGCAGAGCCGGCTCATACCAAGACCAGAGGTTTGTTGACAAATCAGAGCATTGTATTTTTTACCAAAAGTTTGGGCATACAACCGATGAATGCGTAATTGCCAAGGACCTCCTGGAAAGACTGGCGAGACAAGGACACCTAGATAAATACATAAGCGACAAAGCAAGACCAACTTCAGAAAATCAAAGTGACCGACACCAAGAGCGAACTCCCAATATACCAGACAAGCTCAGAACACAACCTCCGCCGCCAAGGGGAGTTATAAATTATATTTCAGGGGGATTTGCGAGTGGTGGTCAAACCAACTCGGCATGCAAACGCAGATTCCGAGAAATGCTAACAATGCAACAAACAAACGAGGCAACAACCCACAAACCACAAACACCGAACATATCTTTCAAACAATCCGACTACCAAGTGAGGACGGATAACCTAGACGATCCGGTCGTAATCTCTATCCAAGCAGGAGATATCCTCGTGAAGAAAGTTCTACTCGACCCCGGCAGCAGTGCCGACATACTTTTTTACTCCACTTTCAAGAAAATGAAGCTCAGCGAACAAGCCATGCTACCATCCTCCGGAGAGCTAGTCGGATTTTTGGGAGAACGTGTATCTATCCTCGGCAGCGTTTGGTTACAAATAACCATTGGAGACCATCCCCTCAGCAAAACTAAGGATGTGCAGTTCTCAGTTGTCAACTGCAACAACCCCTATAATATCATCTTAGGCAGGCCTTTTTTAAATTCTTTTGGGGCTATTGTTTCAACCATTCATCTTTGTGTTAAATTTCAGGTACAAGGAGATGAGATAGCCACTATACACTCCGACCACATCAAAGCCCGACAATGTTACAACGAGAGCCTGAAGATAAGATTGGAAAACAATCAGAAAGCCAATCCCAACAAGGGAATATATGATATCACCAACGTCGTCGGCGTCACCGACCTCGATCCCAGAGAGGATCTTCAAGACAGGCCCGCACCAACAGACGACCTTGAAAAGGTACAATTAGATAACAACAACGACCATTTTACTTATATAAGTTGTTCTCTTCTTTCAGGAACTAAATAACAAATCATCAAACTACTTCGGGCCAATGCTGACCTGTTTGCTTGGACACCCGCGGATATGCCCGGAATTGACCTAGGCCTCATATGCCACAAACTACAAATTGATCCTAAAGCTCGGCCAGTATCCCAAAAGAAGCGAAACATGGGTAACGAGAAAAGAGCGGCGTGTTTGGAAGAAACCCAAAAACTCTTACGAGCAATGTTCATAGAGGAGCTACGATTTACAACATGGCTCTCAAACGTGGTCATGGTAAGAAAAACATCGGGTAAGTGACGAATGTGTGTAGACTTCATTGACCTAAACAAAGCATGTCCTAAGGATGCTTACCCACTCCCATGCATAGATAAACTGGTAGATAATGCATCAGGATACAATATTTTGAGTTTCCTAGATGCATACTCTGGATACAACCAGATTCTAATGCACCCAAAAGATAAGGACAAAAGAGCTTTCATAACCGAACTAGGAAACTATTGTTATAAAGTTATGCCTTTTGGACTTAAGAATGCAGGTGCTACTTATCAACGGCTAATGGACAAGGTTTTTAGCAAGAAAATAGGGAGGAATTTGGAGGTATACGTTGACGACATGGTCGTCAAGTCTCAACAAGACCACATCCATGACGCTGACTTAGAAGAAGTATTCAAATAGATAAGAGAACACAATATGAGACTCAACCCAGAGAAATGTGCTTTCGGAGTCAAGGGGGGAAAATTCCTAGTCTTCATGCTAATAGCAAGAGGCATTGAGGCAAACCCCGAGAAATGCGAGATGATTATCAACATGAGGAGTCCTCGGTCAATAAAGGAAGTACATCAATTAAATGGGAGACTAGCCGCACTATCCCGATTCATACCAGCAATATCCACGCACTCCCAACACTTCTTCAACACACTCAAGAAGCAAACATGATTTAATTGGAATACATAATGTGAAACGGCTTTTCAAAAGTTGAAGACGATGTTATCCTTTCCCCCGATCCTACAGAAACCAAGCTCAGGTAAACCCCTACTCCTATATTTATTAGTATCTTCTAATGCTGTTAGCTCAGTACTTGTGACAGAAATCAAAGAAAAGAAAGAGCCAGTTTACTTCGTCAGCAAATCACTGCAAAACATGGAACTGAGGTACCCACCAATGGAGAAGCTAGCTTACACATTAATACTCACAGCAAGGAGATTAAGGCACTATTTTCAAAGTAACCAAATCATCGTCAAAACAAATTAGCCCCTGCGATAGATCCTCACAAGACCCGAGGTCTCAGGAAGACTCACCAAATGGTCCATAGAGCTTTCTGAATTTGACATCATCTACGAACCAAGGTCAGCTATCAAAGCTCAGTTCTTAGCAGATTTCCTAGCAGAACTTACAGATCAGCCAAACCAAGACTATACCTGGGAACTATATGTAGACGGCGCCTTAAATGCGGAAGGATCAGGAGCAGGTGTATACCTCACCAACAAACACGATCTTCAAACCGAGCAATCAATCAGATTCTCATTCCAAACAAGCAATAACCAGGCCGAGTACGAGGCATTGCTCACCGGGTTACGACTAGCACAATTACTAAATATAACACACCTCCAGGTCTATTGTGACTCACAGCTCGTCGTACAGCAAGTAAGAGGACATTTTTAGGTAAAAGATCAATTATTGGAAAAATATCATACACTGGTAAAAGACCTCATCCCCCAATTCCATTCAATACAAATCACACATATAGCTCGGGAACAAAACACCCGAGCAGATGCATTATCAAAACTAGCGACAACTCGGAAATACATGCAAAAATCTGTTATCTCTCAATTAACCCTCGCTGAACCAAGTTTCAGCAACAAAACAATATTATTCATATCACAGGATCAGGACTGGAGGACACCATACAAAAACTACCTACAAACGGGAAGCATACCAACAACAACCAAGGACCCTAGAGCATTCAAAAGAAGGGCAGCATCTTTCACACTCATAGGGACCGACCTATACAAAAGAGGCTTCTCACAACCGCTCTTACGATGCCTAGACGCAGACGAAGCAAAAGTCGCTATGGACGAAGCCCATGAAGGAGTATGCAGCAACCACACAGGAGGAATGAGCTTAGCATCAAAAATAGCCCGAGCTGGATATTATTGGCCGACGATGAGGAAAGATTGAATAAACAAAGTCAGAAGATGTGATAGTTGCCAAAAGCACACACCACTAATACACAACCCGGCCGAGCTATTGCACACCTCGGAGGTAAGCTGGCCATTTGACAAATGGGAGCTCGACATCCTCGGTCCGTTCCTTAGAGCCCCTGGGCAGGTAAAATATTTAATTGTAGCAATTGATTATTTCTCGAAATGGATCGAGGTCATGCCTTTAGCAAAAATAGGGGCTGATAAGGTCCGATCTTTTATTTGGAAAAATATTATTTGCCGCTTCGGCCTATCTCAGGCCATCATAACTGACAATGGTAGGCAGTTTACTGACCAAAGTCTGGCAGAATTTTTACAGGATTTTCAAGTTAAACATCATTTCTCATCAGTGGAGCACCCACAAACAAATGGACTCGCCGAAGCCGCAAACAAAGTAATCTTAACTGCACTCAAAAAGAAGCCCGGCGATGCCAAAGGTGAATGGGCCGATCTAATACCAGAAATTCTATGGAGTTACAATACAAAAAAGCAAACCACAACACAAGAAACTCCCTACTGACTTGTCTACGGAGCAGTCGCGATGATCCCAGTCGAAATTTCCATAACATCAAAAGGGGCAGGACTCACATCAACAACCAACAATACCAGCATTAGACAAATAGAGTTGGACACAATAGAGGAAGACAGAAACAAAGCCGAGCTAAGACATAAAGCTATGCAAAATATAACGCAGTGAAAGTACAACAAAATGGTCAAGCCCAGATTGTTCGCCGAACACGATCTCGTCCTACGACGAACCGAAGAGGCAAGGAAATCACAAGCCCATGGATAGCTCGCCGCAGCATGGGAAGGACCCTACCGAGTTACAAAAATACTCGGCAAAGGAGCATACAAGCTCCAAACACTACAAGGGACCAATGTCCCTGGAATCTGGAATGTATCTTCATTAAAGTCTTACTTATCTTAAAATGATATGGGCACGAGGAGACACTCTTTTTCCTACTCACAAGGTTAGCTGGGTTTTTCTTGGAGAGGTTTTAATGAGGTCCCCCACCCCGTATCATATCTATGTATATCAATCCAAGTGCAATAAGCCAATACCTTACAATACATATGCGCGCATTCAAATATAAAACCCTCCGCAGATACAAAATAACATTCAAATATAAATCCCTCAGAGGGTACAAAATCCTATCCAAACAAGTTCCCAATTCAAAAACTACAAATTAAACATTCAAAATACGAACAGATTCTCTAATCTCCCCTTTTCTCAACCGACACGCTCTCATCTTGATTCTCGGCCAATGTCCCATCATCCATAAGGCGACCATCACTAACAATTTTTGTCACATCAAGAAAACTGACATCAACCTCAGGAGCAACAACACCGATCTGGGCAACAGCACAATCGAAACCCATCGTAAATGCAGCCAATACCTTTTCCTCAAGTTCAGGAACCCTTGCCTTCAATCCTTCATTCTCGGCAAGGCTTGCCTCCAGATCTCCCTTAACTCTCTTAACCTCGGTTTCGGAAGCCTTCGCTATTTCCCTCAAACTCTTCAACTCATCTCTCAGCTTTTCCAACTTCAAATCCCTCTCCTGCAACGACTCTTTAAGTTTCTTTATAGCAACAACATTATCCGCATCCAGAATGGCATCAAGTTTAGACGTCCGCCCAATAGACAACAAACGAGTACCAATAACCTACAGACGAAAAACATTAGAATACAAAAACAAAATGCAAATAAACACAACTACCAACTAACCTGTAGATAATGAGCAACCCCTATCTTTCCAGCCTCATGAATCGTTTTCACATCAGCATCAACTTGAGCCACTTCATCAGCCACTGCCATGAAGGGATAAGAGGCTGACCATATGGAATTCTTCGGCCCATCCTTATACCGGTGCAAAACAAGTTGGCTCTAATGCGTCGACTTAATTTCCTCGGTTGTGAACACAGCTTCATCCTCCTGTTGTTCAGTCAAATCCACGATCTTCGAAGGACCCCCACCCCCTTTTCCTTTTTAATGGAATCTCTTGCTCAACTGAACCACCTCCTTCCTTCACCACGTTAGTAGATGACCCCTCTTTCTCCTTCTTCTTAGCCTTATTAACAAAAGCCTTAAGATTTGCAGTCGTCAAAGTTGACACCTTTTCACCTAACAAAATAACAAAACTCAGTCAAAAACTTAGTACAGCAAGAACCTAGAGACACAAACAAACAAGATATACCTAAATACTCATCTAAAGCCTCCCTATCCCCTTCAAGTCTCAACAGAGTAGGAATAGAAAGCAGCTCAGACGAAGACATCACCGAAATCAGGAACCCAATGATATAATCCTCACTTTTTACCCTCTCCTCACACTCTAACACCTGCCTAGGCTCAGCTGACCAAAACACGGGAAACCTCTCCTCCATTAGGGAATCAAGATAGAATGGGTAATAATCCTCACATACCTGAACTTTAACAAACATTTCCTTAAAATCCTTAAAAGAGGACTTGTACAAACTAAAGATAGCTCGACCTGGGTGACTACTTAAGTTAACCTAACCCCCTTCCATACCCCCTTTGCCTGGAACAACGAAAAGAAAACCCCCAATGAGGGGTAGCACTCCAAATAATCCATTAAACATTCAAAGGCACGAACAAAGGCCCATGAATTAGGATGCAGCTGCGTGGGGGCGCAATTTAACAGCGACAGTAGACCACACTCAAAGTCAGTAAATGGAAAGCGAACCCCAAGCTCAGTCAAAATGCATGTATAAATATAAAAGTAAGACCAATCATTCCTCTTTTCATACACCCTATCATTTTTACCACAAGGTAAGAACTTCACTCTCAAACTATCACCACCCCTGACCCACCTAGCATCATTCAGTTGAGACAACATTTCAACAGTATTAAACACAGACACCGGTGACTTAACATCGCTATCAACCTAGCCATAGGAGTCGTTTTCATCAACAACAACTCCTTTCTTTCCCATAGAGAGAAGAGGACAAACGAAGAACAGGTAGGAGAAAACAAAAAATTTAAAGTACTTACCTTTTCTGCTCATTCTGTTACTCAAAAATCAAACTCCCAAGAAGCCTAACAGACAGGGGACAACGAGTTACTAAGACACAGTATCCTACGAAGCCCCTCTATTTTCCATTAACTATACCACTCACGTAACCCCACTCCCCGGAAAAAAAAACAACACGCACAACACCTACAAACATTGTGGCAAGCCCAATATCCAAAGCCCATACCGCGCAAGCCCAGCCAGAGAAACATGTTGAGCTTGGGGACTACCCCGGCACTAAATCCATTTCTATCAAACAAACCAATTTCAGGAGCCGAGGATATAGAAAGCTCAACATGTTCTCCATGCCGAGCTTGGGGGCTGTATACCTTCCCGATATCCTCGGCTAACAAACTCACAACCGAGAACAAGTCAAACAGGTCACAAGCACCAAGAATCTCGCACTAACCAAACTCATACGATGATTTTCGGTAACAAACCCTGAAAAACCGAACATTACTCAAACGTTCACCTTTCCCTACCGCGTGGTCTATTTAAACAGACGAGCAAACCTCGTCTAGGGCAAGCGAGAAGGAAAATCATAAGCTACTGAGAAAATCACTCCATAGCATCAACCCTGCAAATCCTTTATTTTTACTTTTACTCGTTGAAGTTTATATAATCCAGCACTAACTTGAGCGTCGGAGTCCTTTTTGCAGGTTCCACGCCGAGGTCACCAGTTCCAAGGAGAATACTTCCGAGCCCCTGACGGATCCTGTAGCCGATCAAACTTTGGGAGTTTTATCTCACAAGGAACATATAGTATAAAAGTATAAATTATAATTAAATAAAAAATTATTGGTAAAAAATAAATTTTTTTATTATCAGTAACTTTGGCCATTGAAACCGTATTTTGACTGGAAAAACAAAATTAGGCAAGTTGGAGTCAACTAAAAAGTTACAAAAAATGTAAAAACCGAAAGGTAATGGGTGACCTCTTTTGAAGTATTAAAAGCTTCATCCGATCTTTAAAACTAGAAATGAGAACATGGGAGCGAAAATTGAGAAACAAGTTAGTACTTGAAGACTAAAAATGATATGGTTGTCAAAACTTGGAGATAAAAGTTCTTTATAGTCAAGGTAAGGTCATAATTGAGAAAAAAGAGGAAATGAGATCGTAAACGACATGCTCCAAGATCAGTCAAATTCATATGGTCTATAAATAGTAGAAATTCAAAAGAAGTTCAGGACTTCACTCAAAAATATTAGATCATCACTTAAACTCATAAAATTCTCAGTCTCTACGACGCAACGGAAGAACATAGAGTGCAAGTGCATGTGAGTGTCAGAAGTCAATCTTTAATTTATTTGCTTTTGCTCATCGTATTCATTGTTATTTGTTTTCTTTGCATGTTATTATTAGTTTGTTTTAATCAACATTTTACACTTTCATCATATTATTTATTCATTCCCTCGTCATCTGTCATAAATTTATCACTAGCGACTCTAATATAAATCGCCTCGACATTAATTAAGTAATTCCTAGGTCGAGCTCACTCTTTTTTCAGAGTCGTTGTATTTGCTCCCCGATATTTGAGATCTTGATACAAGCTCGTTTTGACACTGCTTGTCGAAGTTGACCAAAAAACGAGTGAAACAAGAGTAAAGTATTATTTTTGTCTCCAACATTTGGAGTAAGTCCTATATGTATCCCTAACGTTTAAATTGTCCTATTTGTATTTCTAACGTTTGTAAAAGTAATTCAATATTATCCTGCGGTCAATTACACATCATAAGTTTTAGTTATATATATATAGAGTCAAGAATGAGACTCGAACCTACGACCTCTAAATGAGTATGAAGAGACTATGCTATTTGAGTTATAGTTCGTTGGCGTATATATATATATATATATATATATATAAAATGTTTTGCAAGATTATTTTCTTGATAAAATTTTTTTCATAAATTTTATTACTCTTTCTATTATTTTGTATTTTTTAATAATAGGAACAAAAAAGAATTTTTTATTTTTATAAATTAAATAAATATAATAATTATTAAAATAAATAATTTTAAAAATATTTACCGAAATAAATAATTTTCTCTTATCTCGTTTCCAGTGTAAACGAGATAAGAGAAGGATATACGACATGTGTTTATCTCGTTTACATGTATTTTTTTAAAAAAAATTAAAAATAATAAAAAATATTAATAATATCAATAATCTAAACTTTTGCAATGCAATTAGTACATAAAAAAGTTGGTAGAAAAGATTAAAATGGATATGTTTGATTAATTTTAGTCCATTTTAAATGATAGGGATTAACACATTTACTTAGAAACCATTAGACTGTCCACTATTAATACAGATATCTCTTTTCTAACTGTTTAAAAATTTAAAATATAATTTAAATACACGTAATTTATTTAATGATCCAGTTAATATATGTCACTACTCTATTGGTATATAATATGAAACCTTTTTTTACTTAAATTATATTTCAAATTTTGATGTACTTCCATGCAACAAATAAAATTTATATGTATTACCGTACAACAAAAAAAATAAATAAATATAGAAGAAACAAATATATTAATAATATACCATTAAAAATATATTTATAACTGTCCATTATTATTAATAGTATGTTGTAAATATATTTATAACTATTCATTATCTATAGTGAACTGTCTATTATTAATAATGTGTTGGAAATATATTTATAACTATTCGTAAATGCTGCTTGTGTTTTGCACTCTTCCTCATAGCTTTCGGTTTTTTTGTCAGTATTACTAATTTCTTTACCTTTATTTCACTCAAATTGTTTTAATTTCACCATTCTTTCAAGTTTCAAGAATTAATAAATTGAAGAGGTGTATGAATTGGGGTGTTACCCTACTATCATTGCATGATTTCTATTATTACTATAACTTGGAACACACTATAACTCTCTCTCTCTCTCTCTCTATATATATATATATATATGGACATTGATGTGATATAATAATGTATATAAAACCAAGAGTATCGACAGATCAGAGGGAGAAGAGAGATAGAAAATAAGAGCATATCAATAATTAATATGCATGCATACTTAATTAGAAATTAAATTGATAGATCATTTTACACTTTATTCATTGCAGCCCAATAGGGGAAATTAATGTGATGTAATAATGTATATAGAACCAAGAGCATGGCATATCAAAAGGAGAAGAGATAGAGAGAATAACATATCTATAATTAATATGCATGCATACTTAATTAGAAATTAAATTGATAGACCATCCCACACTTTATTTATTATAGCCAATGGATAGTAACAAATATATTTTCAGTATATTGTTAATAATGGACAGTTCACTATAGATAATAAATAATTACAAATATATTTTCACCGTATTATTAATAATAATAGATAATTATAAATATATTTTTAATTGTACATTATTAATATATTTGTTTCTTACATATTTATTTATTTTTTTTGTTTGTTACATGAGAATATTTATAAATTTTATTTGTTATATGGGAGTACATCAAAATTTGAAATATAATTTAAGTATAAAAAATTTTATATTATATATAGTGACATGCCGAGTCATTCAATAAATCACGTGTATTTAAATTATATTTTAAATTTTTAAACAGTGAATAATTAAAAAAAAAGGTAAGTTTAATGGTTTCCAACTAAATGTGTTAATCATTTAAAATGGACTAAAATTGATTAAACATATCCATTTTAATTTCTTTTACCAATCTTTTTATGTACTAATTGCATGACAAAAATTTAGATTATTGATATTATTAATATTTTGTTATTTTCAAATTTTTAAAATATATATATATATCGATTACACTGTAAAAGAGATACATGTAAAATTATCTCGTTTATAGTGTAAACGAAATAAGATAAGAATATTTATTTTGGTAAATATTTTTAAAATTATTTATTTTAATAATTATTACATTTATTTAATTTATGAAAATAAAAAATCCGAACAAAAAATAATATACTATTAAATTTTTATCAATAAACAATTATCTGTCAACGAAGAAAAGAAATTTCTTCAAACAATAATGGAGTAATTTTTGGCATACAAGCGATTAAGGCTTGTAAGCCTTACAAGTTCAATTAAAACTAACGCTCAAAACACGCTTCGAACCATTCTTCTTCCTCTTCGTCTTCTCTTTCTTCTTTTCTTTCGTTTCTTGCCTTCTCTTTCTCTTTCTTCTTCTTCTTCTTCTTCTTGCTGCACGTTCTCCTTCCTCTTACTCTTCTTCTTCTCCTTTTCTTTTGTTTCTGCACGTTTTTCTTCATTGTCTTCCTCTTCTTCTTCATTTACGTTCTTTCTCTCTGTTTTATCTTTTTTTTTTTCGATTTTTCATGGTGAAATCATTTTTGAAGAAGAAGACGCAGTAGAAGATGAGGAGGAGAAAGAGAAAGAGTTTTGAATTATGCATAAGATGTATTTTAACAAATTTTGGGTGTATTTCTTTAAATCCTTTGAGTGTATTTTCTGTAATCCTTTGGTGTATTTCTATAATCGTTTGGGTAAATTCTTGTAACCGTTTAGGTGTATTTCTGTAATCATTTTGAGTGTACTTCTGTAATCGTTTGGGTGTATTTCTGAAGTTCCATTATCTTCAAAAGGATTACAGAAATACACCAAAGGATTACGAAAAATACACCCAAAGTATTTAAGAAATACACCCAAAATTCGTTGCATAATTCAGAACTCTTTCTCTTTCTCTTTCTCCTCATCTTCTACTGCTTCTTCTTCTTCAAAATGATTTCAAAGCTTGATTTCAGAAATTATGAAAATCGAAAAAAAAAAAAAACGAAGAAGAAGAGGAAGAGGAAGAGGAAGAGGAAGAAGAAGAGGAAGAGGAAGAAGAAGAAGAACCGTTCTGAATGTAGCGCTTTGAAAATAGAAAACGTTGAATAACGCATTAAAAGGTCTAATAACTTATAAGACTTGTAAGTCAAAAAGACTTGTATGTGTAGCACTCCTCTAAAACAATTACTTCACTACGGATTGTTGATTTGTCGTAGCTTCTGACTTTTATTTCTATCTTACTTTTAAAAACCGGTGTCCAATTTTCATTTCCCAACGTAGTTGACTAGTTATCAAGTGATGAAACTTCTCTCTAAACCTTTTTCTGCAAAACACGTCTCTTTATATAGTCTACATATGGCCCCGAACCTTGCATCATGTATTCACATTCAACAAAAGAACATACTGTATCACAATAATTAACACAAGCACTGCAACATAGCTAAAAATAAAATGACACCATTAATCTCCTACACCTTCCTTTCTATTCTCTTCCTCGTCATAACGCTCAAGTTCCTCTTCTCAACAAGAAGGTTCAAGAACCTTCCACCAGGTCCACCACCTCTTCCCATCTTGGGCAACCTCCGCCAACTCAACTTCCCCTTGCACCGAACCCTTCACGCCTTCTCTCAAAAGTACGGCCAAGTCTTCTCCCTCTGGTTCGGTTCCCAACCCGTCATCGTCGTCTCATCGCCCTCTCTCGTTCAAGAATGCTTCACAAAGAACGACATCATCTTGGCCAACCGGCCGCCGCTCCGTTCCGCGAAACACGTCGGCTACAACTTCACCACCGTCACGGTCGCACCTTATGGCGACCACTGGCGCAATGTCCGCCGCATTATCTCGCTTGATGTCCTCTCCACGCACCGCCTCAACTCGTTCTTGGGAATACGAAGGGACGAGATCCTGAGGCTGGTACAAAGCCTTGCGGCTCCATCGCAAAATGGTGAAGATTTTGCCAAGGTTGAGCTGAAGTCGAAGCTCACGGAGATGACGTTCAACACCATCATGAGGATGATCTCGGGGAAGAGGTATGTTTTGAAAATTAAACTAAATTAACAATTTCTTATATTTTATATTTTAATATATATTAATTTATATTAATATTTTATTTTAATAATTAATTTAGTGTATATTTAATATAATTGTAATTATAATTATATTATATATTTATTATATTAAAAATACACAATTATTTTAGTGATTTCTACTGTTTTCCTTACATTTTTGTATTTATCCATGAAAGGTACTATGGTGATGACTGTGACGTCGCGGACACAGAGGAAGCGAAGCAGTTCAGGGAGCTCATCAAGGAACTTTTATCGTTGGGAGGGTCTAGTAACCCTTTTGAATTCGTGAAGGTTCTTCGGTGGTTCGATTTTGGGAACCTAGAGAAGAGGCTCAAAGGTATTGCTAGGAGAAGCGATGTATTCTTGCAGGGGCTTATTGATCAGCACAGAATGAAACAGGGTGGAGATAAAAATACTATGATTGACCATTTATTGAGCTTGCAACAGTCGCAGCCCGAGTACTACACGGATCAAATCATCAAAGGCATTGTTCTGGTGATTGTTGCTTTCACTCTCTTTTAGCTGCTGCTTCTTGTGTTATATAACAGAAAGAGGTCTTACAACTATATAATAAATACATGGGCCATGGCCTTCTTTATCAAAATAGCTGTCGCTTTTACTCTTTTAATTCACTGAATTGTTTAGATACATTAACTTTTTAATGAACCTAAAAGGTGACGGTTATTTTAAAACAGAACGAGTATACAAAAGCATATAATGTACAAAAATTGCCTGAAGTAGGAAGTATTCACCGAATAAGGTGGTGCTGGAAATTTCGAACTGAGCTTTAATCAGAGAGTAAATTACCAATTAAAGAGGAATAAAACAGTGCAGAGTAAAGAGTGTGTCCTTTACTGTTAGCAATTAGTCGTTAGTCTGACGACTATTTACGTTAGAGTTTGATAGATGAGAACTTCTAGAGTGCATAGTGGTGCACCCGATTATCCTACTCCCAATCTCAAATCTCAGCTATCACTGCTGGTTTTTTAATCTTCATTTTATTCTCCGCGAAAATCAATAGTACTCAGATTTTCCAAACTTTCTAAGTTTTGTCTCCATTCACCAACTTTTGAATATGAAGAAAGTTACTAGTTTTATGAAAACGAAACAAAGATTTTACTCTTCTCATGGTGTCGAATTTGACTTGAACTCGCAGGTTATGCTTCTTGGAGGAACAGAAACATCAGCAACTTCTTTAGAATGGGCTATGGCTGCATTACTAAACCATCCAGAAGTGTTAAAGAAGGCCAAGGAAGAAATAGATACTCAAATAGGACAAGATCGCTTAATAGTAGAATCCGACATTTCGAAACTCCCTTACCTACAAAATGTTATCCACGAGACATTTCGGTTGCACCCTGCACTTCCATTATTGGCGCCACATTATTCTTCAAAAGATTGCACCGTAGGAGGATACAACTTCCCAAAGAATACTATTCTGTTGGTAAATGCTTGGGCTATTCATAGAGATCCTGAACTATGGAGCAACCCTACTGAGTTCAAGCCTGAGAGATTTGAGAAAGAAGGAGAAGCAGAAAAGTTGATTCCGTTTGGGCTTGGAAGAAGGGCATGTCCTGGAGCAAACTTGGGGAACCGTACAGTGAGTTTAACTTTGGGTTTATTGATTCAATGTTTTGAATGGAAGCGAATAAGTGAAGACGAAATTGATATGAGTGAAGGAAGAGGAGCCACCACCCCAAAGTTGATTCCTTTGGAGGCCTTATGTAAAGCAGATTCAAGTATCATTGACAAGGTTTTTTAAGGAGCTGGTAAGGAAAAGAAAATCTTAGACTAATGGAAAGAATTTGCTATGCTTTGTTTAAATCTTATAATATTTCATCACTTTTGTTGTATTATATAGTAAAATAATTATGTAAGTAGTTATGTGAAGAACTAAACTAGGCATAATAAAACGTGCTACTCGGTTATCTAGTACTGAAAACGCTATTTGTATTTAAGTAAGCAAAAAGGGTTGGCAACTTGCCAACTTTATTTAGTTAGCTATCACGAGGAGCTTTGGCAAAGAGGATTTTAGACACTCTAAATGATTTTTCCTTATTTTAAGGATATTCAAATTCAAATCGACAAAAAAAAAAAAAAAAGTTTGCCAATATAAACATATACAAATAGAAAAAGCAGAACAAGCTGCGGAATTTTGAGTAATTTTGGATTTTAGATAAGAATTCCATCTATACTACATCTGCGGTACATAGTCGGTCCCAAGTCCGAATAAAAGAGAAGGGTTGTGTTAGGCCTTCGACAGCCAACATAAAGACTTAGTCGAATCTTCATGACATAGATCAAAGACGTTATTGTGCTAAAGTTAGATCGTTGCTCGAAAGCAACGCGCTGTATGGCTTGCGTACAGTGTCAAATGAGCAAGAGCCGTTGCATTGGTACCTGGGTGTAGTGTTAAATGATTAAGGGTTTCCGCATTTTCGTGAACGGACGAGGGTAAATAAGTTAGTTCACAAAGAAAAAGGTAAAGGTAAAAGATCGGAGCTACATAAGGTTGAGATTTGGGATATAGAACATTGGCACTCTAACAGGAAAATCCATGGAGGTGGTGGATACCATGACAAAGAGGAAGATTAACATCATGTGCCTACAAGAAACAAAATAGGTCGGTGTGAAGGCTAGAGAGTTGGATGCTTTCGCGTTCAAACTTTGATATACAGGAAATGTGAAGAATAGGAATTGGGTAGGTATTATCGTGGATAAGCAGTGGAAGAGAGACGTAGAGGATGTCAAGAGGATGGGAGATTGGATCATCTCTATCAAACTTGCAGTGGAAAGATGTACTCACTACAAGATAGGCGGAGGATAGCGACAAAAAAATTCTAGCCATTTATCTAACCACCGCAAATATCAAAAATTACAGCAATTGACATCATGTGCCACAGAGTCTGATTGATTAGCGGCTATTTCTTGAACAACCACCGCTAATCAGGACCTTGATCCTATTATTATTATTATTATTATTATTATTATTATTATTATTATTATTATTACTAATAAAGTACTAACACCATCAGATATACTACTCCCCCCTTCCAAAAACACTCATCGCGCTCTTCTCCTTCGTTATACATTCCCCACCAGCCCTAACCCTCAGCCCGGACTCCCTATGCCTTCCAGCCGTGAAGCACTCGCCTCTGGAAGCTCTCACCTTAAGCAGCCCTCGCCTGTAGCAGCTCTCGCCGTCGAAGGTCTGGCATCTCCTCGCGTCGCCAGAAGGTCATTCGGAGTTGCTGGTCACGATGACGTCTCTTCCCTCTTCGTCAAGCCCAGACCTCCTCCTCGTCGTCGTCGGTTTGTACTTGCTGCTGGCTCATCTTCTCGTCTCTGGTAAGTTCTCATCCCTAATTCTTCAGTTGTATTTTTTTCTTTCCTATTTTCTTGGTGCGAACAAGAACGGGAACAGAGGCGCGAAACAAATCTCCAATCGTGAATCCTTGCCGCCGTGTAGCCTCGCTCGTCAGATACCAGTTGCGTGGTGCTTCCCCCTGCTGGTGGGTCCACCGCCGATCTGCTCTCTCCTCCCTCTGGTCCCGATCCTAGGTATGCCCATACTCTTGGTTCAAATTGTTGGGATTTAAAAAATTTTGCCTTTCAATTTGGTCTCAGATTTCAATTTTGGTTCACATTATACCTTTTCTTCTTGATTTGGTTTCAATTTAGTCTTTTATTTTGGTTTTGGTCTTGCCATGAACAGAGGACAAAAGGGGGTGAAGCAAAATCTTGACTTGCAAGACGCACCGGTATCTCTGTGAAATATTGTCGCCGCAACGCCAGGCATGTTCTTCTTCTCTTTTAATATGCACAAGCCAAAATAATGTAAAATCATGCAGATTGCTAATAATTCTCACCTTCTAGAAAGGTCAAGTATGAAGTTTGCTCCCCTGAGGCATTGAATAAACTATTGGTGAATTTTGGAGTGACTCAACCAGCAACGGACACTGCCTAGTATTAACAATATCAGCAATAAAGTGAATAAGTTACCAAAGAGTGGTGCCCTTCACTGACATTAGGTCCATCCGGAGGCAGTCGCCTGCACTTGGATGGCAATATATCATTGTTGTTCTATCATCAGGTGAAGCTCTTGTGATGAATCTAAATGGATTTTTTCTGGGGTAACATTTTCGGTAGCATTGATTATGTAAATAAAATGTATATGATTCTCTCATCAATGGAGACTTGCTTTCATCTTGAGTAGGTTTAAATATTTGTGGCTTTCTATACCCTTCTGTTTTTGACAATTCTATCTGGTGTGAATAAAATCTTCGTGCAGGACTTGCTTATCCTCTACTGTACTTCTATAGTGGAGGAGTCAAAGAATTCCTTGCTACAATTAAGCAACATGTTCTTCTTCTGAGGTTAGCATCTAGCATTCCTTTTTATTTAATATGTTTAAGTCATTATCTTTTACAGGTAAGTGATTAGCTATATGATGAATTCTCAGATCCGCCGAAGATGCAAATGTGTTCCTTGTGAATGATTCTCAACATACACTGCAGGTATGTGTTATTTGATTTTTTTTGTTAATGTTTATATGGGGTTGGCAACTGGATTATTGGTGCATGATATCTATAACTTTTATCTACATGGAGGAATATCTTAAAACATAAAGAGAAAAGTTTTCATCAGCAGGAACTTGTCCGACTTTAGTTGGATAGTGAAAAATTGTAGGTTTTTAGTTGAGTGCCACATGTCAACATTCAAAAGAATGCTTCTAAGATATTATATGCATAGAGATATATATAAATCTTAGGATAGGCACTCATATTATATATGGGTTTTTGGCTACTCTCTTGAAAATGGATAACGAGAGTGTAGATGCTTACATCTGGATGCCTTATGAGTCTGAAGTATCCTTGATTTATTAGATTCAATTTTATATCATAATATTTGGCTAGCTAAATGTTCCAATTATTGGATTGACTGCCAGAGGGCTTTGTCTTCTTTGGAGCTGCCTAGGGCTGTTTTTGTTGCATGTGGACCTTTAGTTGATGAAATAAATTTGAATGAGAACCAAGAAAGGACTGATAGTGGTGCCAATAATCTAAGTGCCAGTGTTCTTCAATTCCATGGTAGACCAAAACATAAAGCTCATGATCCTCGGGACCTTTCTATTCAAGTGTTAGAGAAGTTCTCTCTTGTAACAAGATTTGCTCGTGACACAACATCTCAACTCTTTGGTGAAAACCAGAATAATGGGTTCAGTGGCTATGAAAGGAGCACCCAAATCCAGCCTAACCTTGATCAGCCTAAGAAATCTACCGATATTGCTGAAAATGTTCCTGCTGAAAATCCTGTTATCTCAGATCCTAAGGCGGTAACTTATTCACTTCATTGCTGATATTGTTAATACTAGTCTTACTGTAAGCAAGAGAATTTCATGGTGTCTGTTGTGAAAGGTGACTATTAATCATTGCGAATGTTGATGATTGCTTTATCATTCAGCCAGTCCCTAATAGTTATCTAAGAGGGTTTATAGTATGCTAGTTTCCTTTTAATGTAACTTGATAGTTATTTAAGAGCTTGATTGACACCTGTTGTACACACCTTTTCAATGCGTACTATATGTGCCCATAGCTGTTGCTCTATATTTTGGTTTGTATATTTTTTAAGTTTAGTGCAAAGGATGTATCAGTTAATTTTGTTATTTCTACCACAAGTTATATTCAATAGATGAAAAATATTAAGATTTATGGCATTAAAAAAATCCAGAAAAGGCAAAAAATTTTATCTTTAAAATTAAACAAAAAAAAATCAGTGTTTTTTAAAAGAAATTTTTTTTAATTTGTATTGAAATTAGCGGCGGTTTTATAACCGCCGCAAACATTCATAAATTAAAAAACATAATAACATTGTGGCGGTTCGTAATCGCCGGTGAAAATGGACTAAATTATAACACTTGTATATCGCGGCGGTTTAAAACCGTCACTAAATTAATTGCCGCAAAAAATTGATTCAGCGGCAGTTATACCAGCGGTTGCTAGAAACCGCCGCCAAACACAATCCCGGCGCCTATATCCATGGCAGTCCACTGAACCGCTGGCCTTTGATTTTGCGGCGGTCGCTAATAGAGAAAAAAATCGCCGCTAAGTAGCGCCTCTATTGTAGTGACTTTTCATGTAATTAGTGCCTATGCATCGCAAGTGGATTTGGACGAACAACCCAAGATAAGGTTTTAGAAATATCTAAAGAGTTTGGTCCAAGAAATACCATTAGGAGATAAAATTTTCTTAGGAGGAGATTTAAATGGTAATATTAAAAGAGAAGTGAGTAGGTATGAAAGTATTTACGGAGGCCATGGTTTCAGAGTGGTTAATACCAAAGGTAAAACTATTTTGGACTTTTCCTCAACCTTTGATCTTCTCATCGCAAATACATGTTTTAAAAAGAGAGACAAACATCTTATAACCTATAGGAGTGGCATGACAAGCTCTTAAATCCACTTCTTCTTGTTGAGGAGAGTCGATCAAAAGTTTTGCATAAATTGTAAAATTATTTCGGGAGAGAGTTTAACAATACAACATAGGATGCTCGTCATGGATTTTTGCATTGAGCAAAAGTTGAGGAAAAGACATCATACGAAGAATCAACAGACGAGGTGGTGGCGGATGAAAGGTGAGAAACAAAGAATCTTCCTAAGACGGGCAGGAGAAGAGACAAAGTGGAATGGAGATGGAAGCGCAGAGGAGATGTGGAGGGAGATGGCATAAGTTATTAGAAGAATAGCAAAAGAAAGTTTTGGTAAATCTAGCAGGATAGGACCAAGAGATAAGGAGTCCTGGTGGTAGAATGTGAGTATACAAGAAAAGATAAAAATAAAAAAAAGTGTTTTAAGGAGTGGTCTTTGTGCCACAATGCAGATAATTGAAAAAAATATAAGGCGGCTAAGAAAGAGACAAAAGTGGCTGTAAGTGAAGTAAGAACAAGAGCATATGAGGGTCTCTACCAGTCTTTAGGCACAAAAAAGGAGGAAAATGTATATATAGAATCGCAAAGAGCCGTGAAAGAAGAACGAAAGACTTGGATCATGTTAAGTGCATAAAGAATAAAGACGGAGAGGTTTTGGCTCAAGAGGAGAAGATCAGTGAAAGGTGAAAGAGTTACTTCTACGAGTTATTTATTAAAGGATAGAAGACTCTTCTGAGTCTTGGTCAGTTATGCACGAGAGAAGATCAAAACTTCGACTACTATCGAAAGACTTCGAGATAAAAGAGGCTCTAAAGCAGATGAAAAATAGTAAGACAGTAGGACTCAATATTCTGATTGAAGTTTGGAATGGCCTTGGAGAGAAATGCATCAATTGGTTAACCAAGCTTTTTAATGAGATTTTAAGTTCAAAGAAGATGCCAGATGAGTGGAGAAAGAACATCTTGATACCTATCTACAAGAATAAGGGGGATATACAAAGTTGCGAAAACTATAGAGGGATCAAGCTCATGAGCCATACCATGATGTTATGGAAAAGAGTGATAGAATGGAGGATGAGACAAGAGACACAAGTAACATAGAACTAATTTGGTTTTATGTCAGGCAGATCCATTACTGAAGTGATATACCTATTAAGAAGGATGATAGAGATGTATTGTAGTAATAAAATGGATCTACATATGGTGTTTATTGATTTGGAAAAAGCGTACGATAGGATGCCAAGGGAGGTCTTATGGAAGGTTTTAGAAAGAAAGAGAGTAAGGATCGCATATATTCGTGTAATTAAAGACATGTATGATGAGGCTACAACTAGTGTGAAGACTCAAGGTGGTGTGACAGAGAAATTTCTTATTGGTATAAGATTACACTAGGGATCATCCTCAAGTCCATACCTTTTCACATTAGTTTTGGAAGTACTCACAAAGCATATCCAAGAGCCTGTGCCATGGTGCATGCTTTTTGCTGATGATATCGTCCTTTTGAGAGAGTCAATGGAAGACCTAAATAAGAAGTTAGATTTATGGAGAGAAGTTCTAGAAGTGTATAGTCTATGCATAAGCCGTAGCAAGATGGAATATATGGAATGTAAGTTTGGTCGCCGAAGGAAAAACCCTAATACAGAGATGAAGATTGGAGAAAACATCTTACAAAAAGTTAAAAGGTTTAAGTATCTTGGGTGCATTATACAGGATAATGGAGAGATTGAACAGAATGTAAATCATAGGGTCTAAACTGATTGGTTAAAATGACGGAGTACATCTGATTTTATATGTGACAAAAAAATGTCTTTAAAACTTAAATGTTGCTTTATGTTTTAAGTACAATTGCTTAGGCCCCAAGCTAAAATAGGACGTGGGAATGCCAATTGCCACCTTGAGGGTCAAGCTAAACTTTGAACGTGAATCTAACCAATGTTATGAAAATCGGACCGGACCGGCCGGTCGGACCAGTTCAATTGGGAACTGGCATAAAAAATGGTCCGGTCCTCCTCCTAAAACTGTCATTCTCAAAATCGCTTGAAAACCGTTGAACCGGCTGGTAACCGGTCGGTTGGATCGGACCTGAAACCGACCGATTCTTAAGAAACGATGTCATTTTCATTTTTTTTTTTAAAAATTAAAAAAACCCCACCCCCCACGCAAGTCCCTCACTTGCTTACCCCCCACCCCCCACACACACCAAACACCCACACACTCAACCCTAAGGTTCCCCAAATGGCCAAACCTAAAAGCCGTCGTCCGTGGTTGTTGGCGTTTCTGCAGCCTCCTCCTTCCCCTGTCCCAAATCCATACGGCCAGGCCTTCTCTTCTAGGCTTTCTAGCTCGGCATGTCGTCCTGTCTTTGTCGGTGACTTCGCTGTTCAAGGCTTCCAGGTACTGTGCCGTCGTGTCACTGTCGTCGTCCTGCTGTTAGTGGAAGGTTAGTGAATTTGTTTTTTATTTTGAGCTGTTTCAGTGTTATGAATTTGATTTTGAATGTCTGATGAGTGATTTGTGATTTTTGAATCTGAAATTAATTAATTTGTGATCAGTGTTTTGAATTTGAAATTTGTGATCAGTGATTTGTTATACTGCATTGCTGCTGTTAGTATTTAATTTGTTGTTGAAATAGTTACTGATTTGTTGAAATAGTTACTTATTTGTTTAATGTCTGAATGCTCGGTTCTTCTTCTTCCTTTTAATTTCTGAAATTTTTGTTCAAATTTTCTTGTAATGTTTTGTAATGTTTTGTATGTTTGTTGCTATTTTGTAATTGCTGGTTGTTGGGTGCAGGTTTAGTATCATCACTGATTTGGAATGTTTTATAATGTACAATGTTTGTTGCTATTTTGTAGTTGCTGTTTTGTAATTGCTGGTTGCAGATTTAGTGTGATTATTAGTTAATGTTTTGTAATGTTTGGTGCTGAAGGCTGATTGTTGAGTTCAGATATAGTTGTTTATTTTGATTGGGGTAAAGAGACCTATAGTCATTTTTTCTGCTTTGTACCAATTCAGATGATTATTTTCAGATGATGAGCACTTATTTATGTATATTGAGAAACTGTTTCTGTTTGTTATGAGCACTTAGTTTCACCAAATGGTCTTCAAAGCAACTCATCCAAAATGCTGCTGCACAAACCCAAGTCTATTATCTCTTAAAGCCTGCATGCTCCTTTATTTAGTGAAGCCTTTCTAGCACTAGTCCACTGCCAACTTTATTATTAATAATGTTATCAAATTTGTTTATCCAAGTACTATGTTTATATTTTTCAGTTGGATTTATGATAATTCATTTGATATTCTTCCTATTCTTGTCAGATATTTCTTTTAACATTTTGTGTACTGATGAGGAATTGTACTTGCTTGGTATCATGCTTTCATCTGGCAATTTTGTATTTACTATTAAAAAAAAGAAAATCCTAAAAGAGTAATTCACCACTCCATTGAAAAAACTTCATGCTATCTTATACCCTCAATTTAATACTTGCATATTTATAATTTAATTATTATTTTATTGTAAAGCAATTTTTTTATTGAACTACCGATTGAATCGATTGGACCAATAAACTAATAAATTAATGATTAGAACCGTTTGATAACCGATCCGATTCTCATAACCTTGAATCTAACAAATAGAATAAAAGTTGTCTATGGATAGAAAATTCTTGAGTCTAAAAGGAAGACTTTCAATTTTGCAACTCAGCTATACACTAAGATTCTGACGAAGACACCAAAAATAATAATAATAGAATGGTGTATATAAGTGTTTGGAAGTATTTTCTTATGTTTTTATTTTATTTTTAGTCTTTGTCTGTTTTCAATTCTTTAAGTTTTGTCTTCATTTATTTATCTATTTTTTAGTATCCAAAAATTTTGTTTAACTTTAGATTTAGTTTCACTTCAAGTTACATGTTTGATTTTTATTGTTCAACTTTGAATTTTTTTTTTCATATATAAGATCTCACTCAATCAGTAATATAATATTTAGGGCAAAATATTATAATAAGTCAAGGAGAACGAAATTTTATACAAATCAGTCAAATGGAAAATTGATTCATGAATTCACTAATGCACGTTATTATATAGTTCGAATAAGTATGTTTCGAACTAGAATTTCATGTAATTCGAATCAATGTGATTTGAATTACTCACCCACGCAGACACACTATAATTCGAATCAACCTAATTCGAATTACACCCACAGTAATTCGAATAAGGGTAATTCGAATTACACTCACACACGCTGCACAAAGTAATTCGAATTGGCCATATTCGAATTACTCATGATTTAATTCTGCCCATTCTTTTATTAAAAAATTAATAATTGATTAAAAAATTAATAATTTAAAAATTAAAAAATATATATTTTATTTCATGCATTAAAAAAAAGCTAACAAAATATTTAATTACGAGATTTCTTTAAAATATTAATGAATTATCAATTCGAATTTCATACAATACTCTTTTGCCCATTTTTAATAGCTCATGAATATTTTTTTATAAATTTTTTTAATAAATTTATTTAAATTATACCACAAAATAATATTTTATTCTATACAAAATAATTTAAAAAAATGGCTTAAAAGATGTTAGGAGTACTATAAAAATTTGTAATGTCCTCATGACTTAGGATATTAAAGAAATACTCTGCATAGTCAATAATAATTTAAAAATTAAAATAAATATAGTTATAACCAGTATTTACCTAAATTATTGGAATATTACAAACTTTTATAGTACTCCTAACATTTTTTAAGCCATTTTTTAAAATTATTTTGCATAGAAAATGGCTTAAAATAGCTTAAAATGTCCTTTATTCTATGCAAAACAATTTTTAAAAAATGGTTTAAAAAATGTTAGGAGTATTATAAAAATTTGTAATGTCCTAATGACTTAGGACATTAAAGAAATACTCTACATAGTCAATAATAATTTAAAAATTAAAATAAATATAGTTATAACCAGTATTTACCTAAATTACTAGAATATTACAAACTTTTATAGTACTCCTAACATTTTTTAAGTCATTTTTTTTAATTATTTTGCATAGAATAAAGGGCATTTTAAGCCATTTTAAGTCATTTTAAGCCATTTTTTATGCAAAATAATATTAAAAAAAATGACTTAAAAATGTTAGGAGTACTATAAAAGTTTGTAATATTCTAGTAACTTAGGTAAATACTGGTTATAACTATATTTATTTTAATTTTTAAATTATTATTGACTATGTAGAGTATTTCTTTAATGTCCTAAGTCATTAGGACATTACAAATTTTTATAGTACTCCTAACATTTTTTAAGCCATTTTTTAAAATTATTTTGTAAAGAATGAAATATTTGTTTGTGGTATAATTTAAATAAATTTATTAAAAAAATTTTCATGAGCTATTAAAAATGGGCAAAAGAGTATTTTATGAAATTTGAATTGATAGCTCATTAATATTTTAAAAAAGTCTCGTAATTAAATATTTTGTTAGCTTTTTTTTTAATGCATGAAATAAAATATATATTTTTTTAATTTTTAAATTATTAATTTTTTAATCAATTATTAATTTTTTAATAAAAAATGGGCAGAATTAAATAATGAGTAATTCGAATCTGACCAATTCGAATGACTATATGCAGAGTGTGTGAGTGTAATTCGAATTACTGTGGTTGTAATTCGAATCAGGTTGATTTGAATTATAGTGTGTCTGCGTGTGTGAGTAATTCGAATCACATTGATTCGAATTACATGTAATTCTAGTTCGAAACATACTGATTCGAATTATATAGTAACATGCATTGGTGGATTCATGAACCAGTTTTCCATTTAGATTCTTTGCTTAAAATTTCGTTTTCCTTGGCTTATTATAATATTTTACCCTAATATTTATATTCTCTTTTCACTATTTGCAAAATTTATTTTGACATTCATAATCAATAAGTTTTGAGGTCGAATTCTAAAAGAAATGATATCTGTTTTTTAAATTAAAATCTTGATACAAGTTTGGCTAATATCTCATGTCAAAGTCGAAAAATCAAAATCTAACCGAAACATCTATATAATTATTCTCAATTGGTGAATTTGATCTATCAGGCTAGTTTTACTCACATATCGTCCAATTGGCAGTGAGTGACATTTATAGTTCATGCAAAATATTTGTCTGAATAATAAATAACTTCAGTTCTATTCTCTTACAATAAGATATTAAGACATATGGGTACGGGGTACCGGAGAAAGATGAAAAAAAAAAAAAAAAAAAGAGAATTCCCGTCATTATATGCCTTTCGACCTTATTAAAATCTTGATATGTTGAGACATTTGTCCTCTACTCTGTCATGCCACTAGACCATTTATTACTTGCAGCCTTCTTAATTCATTATTCATTCCGTGGAGCAATTATTTATTTTTTATTATATTATTACATTAATGAATCTGAAGTGGCACGCCAACTTGGTGGGCACTTCAAAAGTATGCAACCAATCATTTTTCCACCGTGAGTAAGACTTAATTATTTTTCAAGGCTCAAATCAAATAGTTTGAGACTCAGGGTAGTTGATAAATCAACTATCACATGTACACCAGAAAATACAAAATAGAAATAAAAAAATGAAAATGAAGAAAAATCAAAGCTGACGACTTGACCTCTTCTGAAGTCGTCTTCGCTAACACTATCCATAGTTCATAGTCACAGATGCCATGATTGTAGCTGAAATTGTTCATCACACGCACCAATTTTCCATGGCAATTCATCATCAGTTTTACACAATTCAACACTCTCTGCCTTTACTGCTACTACTTGTTATTCAGCTCTCATCACTTCAGTTCCACTCCCATGGGTATGATTCCCAAACAAAGTACTTCATCAATTGCGGATCGAGCAGCAATGCTAAGGACACCGAGAGTGGGAAAACTTACGTTGGGGATTCAAGCCAGGTCAGTTATAGCAAGGGGAGCAAAACAGAATCCAACCAATCATCAGTTCCTTCACCTATCTACCAATCCGCAAGAATCTTCCCAAGTCAATCTTTCTATGAGTTCCCAATTGACACCGCTGGCACCTCCATAATACGCCTTCATTTCCTTGCTTTCACTTCGCCTAGCAACCTCTCTTCTGCAACGTTCAATGTCTCGGTTCCTAATTTCATGCTGCTGCAAAACTTCACGCCCAAGAACTATACAAAATCTCCTCTGGTTAAAGAGTATTACGTGAAGATATCTCTTGGTAAATTCAGAATCACTTTCGACCCTCTCCCTTCCTCGTTTGCCTTTGTGAATGCCATAGAAGTCTTCCTACTCCCCCGCTTCTTAATCGCTGATAAGGTCTCAGGTTTTGATCCACAACCTGCCATTGGACAAAATAGTTTGTCTAGTTATAGTGGGGTACTCACGCGAGCGTTGGAGACCAAACACAGGCTCAACGTCGGTGGCACTAATATCACAAGTGGCGTAGATCCCTTGTGGAGAACCTGGTCTTTTGATGATACTTACCTTGTTAATAGTCAAAATGCCAAAAATTTTACATATAATGGGAGCATTAAGTCCAAGGTAACTCCTGATTCTGATGGTCCAAATGCTAATATGTATACTGCGCCATTAGATTATGTTTATGGAACAGCTAAAGTGGTTAATGATTCCAACATAACCTGGAGTCTTCCTGTAGACAAGAATGTAGACCACCTAATTCGGTTTCACTTCTGTGACCTTTGGTCTATACAGGGTGACCTTACCACATTTGGCCTGTACATTTATGACCTGCCCGCTTTGGTCATTAATAACGACACGAATGTGTCTTCACAATTGCCGGCGCCTTTTTATTATGATCTTGTGGTCCAATCTGATAACTCTGGCCTTTTTCTGATCACTGTTGAGCCTAATAGTTCTGCTTTGGTTCCTAGAGCCTTTTTGAATGGTCTAGAAATAATGCGAATGGTTGATTCATCAGATTTGAGTTACTTGCAAGACCATTCCAATGGAAAGGCTAGTGTTCTTCCGGTGGTGCTGGGCTCAGTAATTGGAGGTTTGGTCCTGGTTGCATTGGTTGTTATTGTGTTAGTTTGGCGTCTTAAGACCAACAAACAAAAGCCGGTGGAGGGTTCAGATTGGTTGCCAATTCCTGCCACGGCAGGAGGAAGTTCTCACAGCAGAACAAGCCGGTTGACTGATGGAACCATTCAAGGCTCTCCGCTTCGCAACATTAATCTAGGACTGAAGGTTCCTCTGCAGGATCTTCAATTGGCAACCAAGAACTTCGACGAGAAGCAGATAATTGGCAAGGGCGGTTTTGGAATTGTCTACAAGGGAGTTCTCAAGAACGGCATGAAAGTAGCAGTTAAGAGGAGTGAGCCAGGGTCCGGTCAGGGCCTTCCGGAGTTCCAGACTGAGATCATGGTTTTGTCCAAAATTCGCCACAGGCACCTCGTTTCCTTGATCGGCTACTGCAAGGAAAGGTACGAGATGATACTGGTTTATGAATACATGGAGAAAGGGACATTAAGGGATCATTTGTACAATACAAAACTGCCAAGCTTGACTTGGAAGCAAAGGCTTGAAATTTGCATTGGAGCCGCAAGAGGCCTTCAGTACCTTCACAAAGGCGCTTCCGGGGGAATCATTCACCGGGATGTTAAATCCACAAACATTCTCCTTGATGAGAATCTTGTGGCTAAAGTTGCTGATTTCGGCCTTTCGAGAACAGGTCCTCTTGACCAGCATTCCTATGTCAGCACAGGTGTTAAAGGAACTTTTGGTTATCTTGATCCGGAGTATTTTCGGTCGCAGCAGCTGACAGAAAAATCTGATGTCTATTCATTTGGTGTAGTTCTTCTGGAAGTGTTATGTGCCAGGCCGGCTATCGAACCTTCGCTCCCAAGGGAGCAAGTGAACTTGGCTGAGTGGGGAATCCTTTGCAAAAACAAAGGGATTCTAGAAGACATCATTGATCCCACCATCAAAGGCCAATTAGATCAAAACTCGTTCAGGAAGTTTAGCGAGACGATAGAGAAATGCTTGCAAGAAGATGGTTCTGATAGGCCAACCATGGGTGATGTGTTGTGGGACTTGGAGTATGCACTGCAGCTTCAGCGCGGCGCAATACACAGAGAGCCGCATGAGGATAGTTCTAGCAGTGCTTCTGCATCGCTTCAGTTGCCCAATGTTAGGCGTCTTCCTTCTCTGTCCACCTTGAGCGAAGTGGATGACATGTCCATTGCAATGGGTGATCGGTCTGATACAGCAGACGATTCAGTTTTTTCTCAGTTGAAAATCGATGAAGCTAGATAAATTTCAAGCTCTTCGTCACGCATTACCATAGTTTTAAAATGTATGAAGTAGAGTTAACTGCATTTTGGACTGCTTCAGTTGCTACTTCATTCTTGTTTTCATGTGTTCTGCATTTCCCCTGTAGTCTATTCTAGCTGAAATAAATTTCTCCAAGCAATTGTAAAAGATCAATGACTTCATTTATATCTGATGTTTGTACTGAATTGTCTATAAATTAGATCCATATTGTTAAATATACATGCTTCAATTTTCTTCACCTTGTTTTGGCATCAGTGGCATTCAAATCAGTTTGTAACAGGGAGAGAAGAGTGGCATTGTTGGTCTAGCAGCTACTGAAGGAATTTCCGTCTGTTTTGTGTAACTGTTACCTGAGTGCCAAAGTGACGAATACAAACCAGTCAAATTCATTGAGCACTAACAAGGTATTTGTTTATCAGTTTTTGTATAAATTAGAAATAACGGTTTGCCAAAGATAGCATAGATTTCTACCTCAATCTCTTACACTTGAAGCAGTTATATACAATATGTCTATTTAGTTGATGAATGCTGCAATGGATCCTGTGCCCAGGCCATATCTATAACACTAGTCAAGTGCTTAACATTAGACCAAACGTTGTAATAATTAGGAAAAACTCTTTTTCCATTTTAATGTATCACTATAATTGTTGATGCCTTTGACTCTATTTAGGCCTTGCCAAGGTAAGATGTTATGTTAGCCCACTGAACATATATGTTTATTGGTTCGGTCAAGAATTCTGTTATTGAGATTGTTTCCTATAAGGATTATTGAAATTGCGATAGAAACCGCTGACTTATCAATGTAGATTGTTCAATTGTTGTTAATTAGTTATACCTCTGCTGTTACTAGACTAGCCAGTACATGATTCAAGTTTCAACCAATGGAGGCATAGTAACACTAACACGGTCACAAGACTATCGAGCCCAGTTATACAGACTCACCAGAGCAGCCTCAAGCCCTCAGCTATAAATAGTTACTTATTAGCTTTCTCTTGTTTTGTTTCTAAAGAAAGTCTGTTTGTTAAGTTGGTTAAGTTTTGCTTAGCTGGCACATATCAGTCTGGTTAGTTTGTAACATAAGTTAGAACTGTAATTGTACTTCTCTTCAGAATGACTTCTTCTATTCATTCTCTACACTTGTTCATGTTTTCACCTTCATTCAATCTTACTGTCATTTCTGCTAGAAGCTCAAGAAGCTTCTTCCTTTTGCTACTGCTGTAAAGTGAGATCACTTGGGTTTCATTTCTACGGATCGATATTCAAATTCGTGCAGATACTGTCCTGTTGTTTCACCATATTGAATCAACCATATTTGTTGGTCATTTATATTGCATCGTCGGCGTAGACTGTAGACATTGTTCATTGTTCATTATTAGTTTCCATACTCCCCTTGTCACTTACTTGGACAAGAATCTTCTCCCTTCAAGTTCTGTTTGCAACCAGTGACTTCACAGAACAGAGAAGATCGCGGGCAATTAGAGTGGCCGCGAAAAATAGTTACAGCTTAGTTTTAGCTCTGTAGTTAACTTTTTGCAGTTTTGAAATGTTGCTTATAGATTTCATGAACCAGATCAAAATGTCAATGCTGTGTTTGTTCAACTACCTATCTATTCAGAAGCTAGATTTAGCAGGTTTATGGATTCTAAATATAATTTAAACAAAAACAAAACATACCTATATTTTCAATCACTGATTGGTTTATTGGCCAATTATCATACTCCGAGTTTGCAGTCATATTAATTTTATTGCCCCTTTAGTTTGACCAATTTGAGCATAGTATAATTAATATGCCTCCCATACGAATCAATGTCAGTTATTCCCTCTATCACTGTATTCAACTATCTCACTAGAAATCCAACATTTCTTTCTATGTACTCTTTAGACACCAAAAGGTTGCTCAAAATTACAAGTGAAAGTTTTGATTGTAAATAAAATCCGTGAATCTTTTCTGGGAATAGATAAACTAGAGAAAGTGTTTTGACTTGGCACCTCAAGCGTGGACCTGATTATTGACTTGCAAAACCGAAGGTTGGCTCTCCCAAGAGCTAGTCAACTACCTTGTCCTATTTTGGTAACCAACTACCGGTGTTGTAACCTTTTTTCTTCTAAAGAACATGAAGTTGGTCACGGCAGTCACAATTAATTCATATACCCTAAAGTTTTTAAGTTGAAAATTCAATATTGAATTTTGAGTTTGGCACTTGGCGCTTTGCCTCCGTGCTCATTTGACTTGCAACAAAAAGCTCTTAATTGACCCATTTACGTACTAAATTTTTACCTCATTAGTCATTACTACAAAAAAGTTAAGGTTCAACCACTTTCTAGAGGCATGGATTAACGAATAAAATTACTTTAAAATGGCGCAAAAACCATTTCAGATCCCCCCAAAAAAAATCTTATTTAGATCAAGCATTTATCATTAGGCCAAAAGTTATAGTTCTTGACAAAGATACAACTTTAGTTCCTGAGAATCATATCCATAGGTCACATACACCTATTGCATAGGCCATGAGCTGTGATGTTAAGCTCATCTAATTTTAAAAGTGAGGCTAGTTAAACAAATGGTCTCTTTTACTGTGCCTAAATTTCACTTGTATGATACAAAAATAAAAAGATGAATTCAACCTTATTCCAACACTACTTTTAGGAAAATTCAGTAAAAGTTCTATCGGCTCCAACAAATTTTTCTAAATTAATACCCACATTTTTTCATTATTGCACCTAATTCAAAAGATTACAAAGTTTAATATTGTGATCACTTAGGCAGTTATAGTTACTGCTACTAGAATCTGGTTCATAAGGAAAATCTAGGGAGAGTTCAGATTTCAGAATTTTCACACCATCGTGATTATTGAAATTGACACTTTATCTTTCAACTGACAATATAATTAACAATGAAATTTAAACTAATCATGTCAACTAAAAATCCAATTTCACAGAGAAAAAAAGAAAAAAGAAGAACAATAAACTTGAGAACTGAGAGCTTCAACTCTATCAACAAACTCACATCTTTTATGGGCTATAAACAGAAGATAAGGTTTTAGGAGGATCTAAAGAGTTTGGTCCAAGACATACCCTCGGGATATAAGATTTTTTCTTAAAAGGAGATTTAAATGGCCATATTGGAAGTGAGTGGGTATGGAAGTATTCACGGAGGCCATGGTTTTGGGATGGTCAATACCAAGGGTAAAACTATTTTAGTCTTTTCCTCAACATTTGACCTTCTCATCGCAAATACATGTTTTAAAAAGAGAGACAAACATTTTATAACCTATAGGAGTAGCATGACAAGTTCTCAAATCGACTTCTTCTTGTTGAGAATATTCGATTGAAAATTTTGCATTAATTGTAAAATTATTCCGGAGAGAGTTTAACAACACAACATAGGATACTTATCATGGATTTTCACATTGAGTAAAAGTTGAGAAAAAGACATCATATGAAGAATCTACAGACGAGGTGGTAGTGGATGAAAGGTGAGAAACAAAGAAGTTTCCTAAGATGGATAGGAGAAGAGGTAATGTGGAATGGGGATGGAAGCGCGGAGGAGATGTGGAAGGAGATGGCATAAGTTATTAGAAGAACAGCAAAAAAAAGTTTTGGTGAATCTAGAGGGATAGGACTAAGAGACAAGGAGTCTTGGTGGTGGAATGCGAGTGTACAAGAAAAGATAAAGGCAAAAAAGGAGTGTTTTAAGGAGTGGTCTTTGTGCTGCAATCCAGATAATTGAAAAAAATATAAGGCGGCTAAGAAAGAGACTAATGGCTATAAGTGAAGCAAGAACAAGAGCATATGAGAGTTTCTACCAGTCTTTAGGCATAAAAGAAGGAGGAAAAGGTATATATAGAATTGCAAAGAGCCGTGAAAGAAGAACGAGAGACTTGGATCAGGTTAAGTGCATAAAGGATAAAGACGGAGATGTTTTGGCTCAAGAGGAGAAGATCAATGAAAGGTGGAAGAGCTACTTCTACGAGTTATTTAATAAAGGATAGAAGACTCTTCTGAGAATTGGTCGGTTATGCACGAGGGAAGAAGATCAAAATTTCGACTACTATCGAAGAATTCGAGGTAAAAGAGGCTCTAAAGAGGATAAAAAATAGCAGGACAGTAGGACCCGATATTCTAATTGAAGTTTCGAAGGGCCTTGGAAGGAAATGTATCGGTTGGTTAACCAAGCCTTTTAATGAGATTTTAAGGTCAAAGAAGATGACAGATGAGTGGAGAAAGAATACCTGGATACCTATCTAAAAGAATAAGGGGATGTACAAAGTTGCGAAAACTATAGAGGGATTAAATTCATGAGCCATATCATGAAGTTATGGAAAAGGGTGATAGAACAGAGGCTGAGACAAGAGACATAAGTGTAAGACCCCTAAATTTTTAAAAGTTATTAATAAATTATTATGATTTATTATATTTATTTAAGACTACATTTTAAATATTTTTATATAAAAATTGAGTAAACTCTTATTTATTATTTAGAGTTCTTATAATTGAAAAATAATGAGTATTTTATATGCCTTAATTTTAATATATAAATTCTTAACCTTATTTTATAAATGAAGGAGAATTAATCTAATTACCATCGATTTTCGTTGAATTAGTATTTATTCGAAAATAGATTTCAAGTTGATAAAATGGTATTTCAAAGATAATAATTTTATATTAAATTTTAATTTAAATTATTACTTAACCCTATTATCTTATTAATATTTTTACTTTATACAAATTTTAATTTTTACACAACAAAACCTTAGTTTTAAAATTTTTTTCCCTTTTCCCCAACCGCCATTACGCTCCCCCTTTCTCCTATTCTAGAAACGTAAACATAACAAAGAAATCAAGGAAAAAGAAAGAAAAAGAAAGAAAGAGGGAAACAAGGAAGGGAGATTCGAGAGAGGGGAGCACCGGTGGAGGAGGTCGTGCAATCATCGCGGACCGCCGCTGCCGCTACGTCCTGCTACTTGCGCCGCCGCCGCCATCTAAGAAGCTACCGCTTCTGTTTTCCATCGCCGTTCGTCCTCACCACGTTGCCGTTGTAACAGCCCAAACCACCCGCTAGCACGATATTGTCCGCTTTGGCACACAAGGCCTCACGGTTTTGCCTTTGACGATAGGGATGATAGCCGAAGCCCCCCACACTCACTCGTCAAAACGCGTCATGCTAGGGAGAGGTATCCACACCCTTATAAGGCATGCTTCGTTCCCCTCCCCAACCGATGTGGGACCTTACATTCCACCCCCCTAAGGGAGCCCAGCGCCCTCGCTGGCACATCGATTCGGGCTCCGACTCTGATACCATCTGTAACGGCTCAGACCACCCGCTAGCACGATATTGTTCGCTTTGACATGCAAGGCCTCACGGTTTTGCCTTTGACGATAGGGATGATAGCCGAAGCCCCCACACTCACTTGTCAAAACGCGTCATGCTAGGAAGAGGTATCCACACCCTTAGAAGGAATGCTTCGTTCCCCTCCCCAACCGATGTGGGACCTTACAGCCGTCGCCGTTGAGATCGCGAAGAGAGATGGCTTGCGAGTGAGGGGAGGTCGCGGGCTTGGAGCCGTTGCGTCTTCACCACCGCTGCTCGCCATTCCCGTCGCTGCCGTCCAACGCGAAGCCAGCCGCGGTCGTCGCATCCTCCAGCTGTGTTTGCCACCACCGTGTCGTCGAGAGGGAAGCCGTCGGATCGCACAGAGTGAGAGAGAGAGAGAAAGCACGGGAGCAGAGGAGAGAAAAGAGAGACCTGCACCAGCCACCGCCGCTTCTACCGCTCGAAACCTTGCTGCCGCCACCGGAGAACGCACTGTCGGTAAGGGTTTTAAAGTTTGGTTTCTGTTCTTTTAGATTCCGGAAACCTTTATCGTTGCTGCATGTTTATTTCAGTCGTCTGCCGCCACTGCTTATTGTTCTAAACTACTGCACCATCGTTGCCACCGTTCTGGTCACCAGGTGTGGCGTGGGTGTTGTTGGGACCACCATCGGAGCTGCCGCTACTGGGTTTAGTCGCTCTTCCTTTGTTGCGGTAAGCATTTTTGTTTCGAAAAGCCTTTCAGTCAGTATTCTGTTATTTTACGCTGAGGTGTTGTGGCATTGTCTGTCATAGGGTTGTATATCGATGCTTGCATGTCGTGCTCGGAGTTTGCAGCTGCTTTGTTTCACTAGTTCAGTAAGTATTTATGTGTCAAAAGTCCATGCGTTAGTATTTTGTTCCGTGTAATAAAGTATTTACAATGTTAATGGTTTTAGGAGTTAGAATTCGGGTTTGTTTGTGGCATTTGAAGCTAATTCTGCTTTTGAGAGAGCAAGCAGAGCCGAGGTTTTGGTTGCCGTCAATTCGGGTTGAGGCGAAAGGAACTCTGTGAGGCGTTTGGGCTATGTGCTTCGACTTATCGAGGTAGGGTTTTTCTTAAAACTTAATTTCATCTTACAGAGTTGTTATAAATAGATATCAATGTGAAAAATATATTTCTGTGATTATGTTTGTCCTATGGATGTGGCTGTTGCTGTATTGAATTATTAATTGCTTCAGTGATGTGTGGTTATTGATAAAAGAGTGGTTTGTAAAGTTATTTGATTTAATGTTATTAAATGTGGTTTTTTTTTCTGGTCTTGAAGTTAGTTTGTTAACGTAACTGAGTCAGTTTTAAAATGGTTTGAGATATGAAAATGGATGGATTTTTTGGAAGCAGTTTGGTTTTAAATTAGTTTGATTTTATAAATTACTTAAATTTGGAGCTGGTTTGATTTTTATGGAAGTGATTCAATTTGAAAATAATTTGACATTGAAAATGGATGAATTTTGGAAAATATTTGAGACTTTGAAATGGTTGAGAAAGGTTTGAGAAATGTTTCGGATGGGACCCGAAAAGGGAGGCAGGGTCCGAGTTTTAGAGGAGATGCTGCCGAAATTTTATAAAATTGGAAGTTTCGTTTAATTATTTAAAAAGATTTGGTTTTAAACATTATATGTTTTAAGATTGATTTATTTAAAAAGAAAGAGTTATGTTTTGAACTAGGATCGTTGATTAATGGAATGGAAAGAAGGATAATGAGGATTGACTTTGAAATGTGATTTTTTAATGAATTTGGAAATGAGATATGGATTGACGAATGATGATGAAATTGAGAATGACTTAGATATTGATGAATGATGAATGATTTATTCCTATTGCTTATGAATTTGAATTATCTGAGACACGAGTTTCCCTGGGTAGACGCAGTGGCTTGCCACCACTTGCTCCAGGTTGAAACTCGATACTCTGTTGACCCTACGACGTAAGGGTGACCGGGCACTTATAAATTCCCGGGAATGGTACCCCCATTGAGCGATTTGATATATATATATATATATATATATATATATATACATGAGAAAAAGCTATGCATAGACTCATGGGGATGCGCGTCGGAGGACAGTCTAAGGTTTTCGGACTTGTCGGGTTGGTTGGATAACCGACAGATGAGCTCATTAGCCATAGGACGACAGGCATGTATCATGTGCATTTGTATGCTTTGCTTGGGTTTGAACGTGTTTTGGTGTGTCTAATTGTTAAACTTTTCTTAACTGCTACCTGAACTATTTGCTGTAACTGCTACCTAAACCTGTGCTTTTCTTGTCTGTTTTGCCTGTGTTTGTCCTGGTGTGCTACTTTTGGGAATGAGCTTTGGTGCTGAATTGATGATTTTATTGATTGATTGCGTGGTTGGTCTATGATTAAGATTTTCTTATAAGAGAAGAAAGATTTTGGATTTCTGAAAGATTAAATATTGTTTCTTTGAAAAGGTTTTAAATGATTAGCTTTTGATTTTAAAAGATTCATAAGGCAATGATAATCACTGAGTTTGAAAACAGTTTTCTCATTAAGTATCTTCTTATGACAACTCTGAAACTCCGTGGTGAGACCGTGGGGTTAGGTTCTCACCCCCTACAGGTTAACCTTTTCAGGAATCGAATGAAGAAGCATTATGAAGAGTTATACTGCGTTTTGGTTTATATGATGTTGTATTAATTAGATTATTTTTCTTCCCTCGTCTTTGTTATTACAATTTTGTAAGAGGGATAGGAGTTTGGTGTTTTATATGTATATTATATTAAAAGCTATTATGTAAGAAATCTTGTATATGAATCTATGCCTGTTTGTTTTTTTAAGATAAAGTATTTATTTCCGGTTTTCAAAGAAATCAGTGATACAGTGTCGAGTCATAGGCTCCTATTTTAATATTAAGTATATAAAATAGTCGTAATACTTCTTGCTATCAGAGTAGCACAGCCGGAAGCGTGACATTCTGGTAGTGAGGGTGTTACATAAGAAACAGAGAACTAATTTAGTTTTATGGCAGGCAGATCCACCACTGAAGTGATATACCTGTTAAGAAGGATGATAGAGAGATATCGTAGTTTAAAAGGGATCTACATATGGTGTTTATTGATTTGAAAAAAGCGTATGATTGGATAATGATGAGCGGATAATTTATACACTTTTTGGCATTGTTTTTAGGTAGTTTTTAATATGTTTTAGTCACTTCTTATTATATTTTTATTAGTTTTTAATTAAAAATCACATTTCTGGACTTTACTACAAGTTTATGTATTTTTCTGTGATTTCAGGTATTTTCTGGCTGAAATTGAGGGAGCTGAGCAAAAATCAGATTCAGAGGTTGAAGAAGGACTGCTGATGCTGTTGGATTCTGACCTCCCTGCACTCAAAATGGATTTTCTGGAGCTACAGAACTCAAAATGGTGCGCTTCTAATTGCGTTAACAAGTAGACATCCAGGGCTTTTCAGCAATATATAATAGTCCATACTTTGTCCGAGTTTAGATGACGCAAACTGGCGTTCAACGCCAGCTCTCTGCCCAATTCTGGCGTCCAGCGCCAGAAACAAGTTGCAAAGTGGAGTTCAACGCCCAAAATGGCACAAAAGCTGGCGTTCAACTCCAAGAATGACCTCTCCACGTGTAGACTTCAAGCTCAGCCCAAGCACACACCAAGTGGGCCCTGGAAGTGGATTTATGCATCAATTACTTACTTCTGTAAACCCTAGTGACTAGTTTATTATAAATAGAACTTTTTATCATTGTATTCGTAGTCTTGGTTACTCCGGTTCCCCTCTGGGGCCGAGACCAATGAACTCCATTATCACTTATGTATTTTCAACGGTAGAGTTTCTGCACTCCATAGATTAAGGTGTGGAGCTCTGCTGTTCCTCAAAGATTAATGCAAAGTACTACTGTTTTCTATTCAATTTATCTTATTTCGCTTCTAAGATATTCGTTCGCACTTCAACCTGAATGTGATGAACGTGACAATCATCATCATTCCCTATGAACGCGTGCCTGACAACCACTTCCGTTCTACATTAGATTGAATGAGTATCTCTTAGATCTCTTAATCAGAATCTTCGTGGTATAAGCTAGATTGATGGCGGCATTCATGAGAGTCCGGAAAGTCTAAACCTTGTCCGTGGTATTCCGAGTAGGACTCTGGGATTGAATGACTGTGACGAACTCCAAACTCGCGAGTGCTGGGCGTAGTGACAGACGCAAAAGGATAGTAAATTCTATTCCAGTATGATCGAGAACCTCCAAGATGATTAGCCATGCAGTGACAGCGCATCGGACCATTTTCACAGAGAGGAATAGGATGCAACCAACGACAAGGGTGATGCCTCCAGACGATTAGCCGTGCTGTGACAGAGCATTTGGACCATTTTCCCGAGAGGATTGAAAGTAGCCATTGGCACCGGTGACATCCTTACATAAAGCCAGCCATAGAAAGGAGTAAGACTGATTGGATGAAGACAGCAGGAAAGCAGAGGTTCAGAGGAATGAATGCATCTCCATACGCTTATCTGAAATTCTCACCAATGATTTACATAAGTATTTCTATCTTTATTTTAGTATTAATTTCGAAAACTCCATAACTATTTTATATCCGCCTGACTGAGATTTACAAGGTGACCATAGCTTGCTTCATACCAACAATCTCCGTGGGATCGACCCTTACTCACGTAAGGTTTATTACTTGGACGACCCAGTGCACTTGCTGGTTAGTTATGCGAAGTTGTGAAGATATGTTTAGACCATGGTTCTGTGCATCCGTTTTTGGTGCCATCGCCAGGGAATCAATTTCGAACAATAATTCACAACCTGAGTAACAATTTCGCATACCAATTAGCCGTGCGGTGACAGCGCACCTAGACCTTTTTCATTGAGAGGACGGATGGTAGCCATTGACAACGGTGATCCACCAACACACAGCTTGCCATAGGAGGAACCTTGCGTGCGTGAAGAAGAAGACAGGGAGAAAGCAGAGATTCAGAAGACAAAGCATCTCCAAAACTCTAACATATTCTCCATTACTGCAGAACAAGTATTTATTTCATGCTCTTTTATTCTTCGCAATTCAAACTGATAACTATAATTGATATTATATCCTGACTAAGAGTTACAAGATAACCATAGATTGCTTCAAGCCAACAATCTCCGTGGGATTCGACCCTTATCCACGTAAGGTATTACTTGGATGACCCAGTGCACTTGCTGGTTAGTGGTACGAGTTGTGAAAAGTGCGATTTACAATTTGTGCACCAAGTTTTTGGCGCCGTTGCCGGGGATTGTTCGAGTTTGAACAACTGACGGTTCATCTTGTTGCTTAGATTAGGAAAATTTTGTCTTTTGGGTCAGAGTCTTTTATTATTGTTCTTGTTAAAATTTTAAAATCCTTATTTCCTTTTTCTTAATTATTTTCGATAATTTTTAAAAACCAATAACTTCATGATTTAGTCTTCTGTCTGAGTTTAGTTTCATGTTTTAAGTTTGGTGTCAACTGCATGTTTTTATTTCTCTTTAAATTTTCGAATTGCATGTTCTTTGTTCTTCCTTAATCTTCAAGTTGTTCTTGTTTATTTTCCTTGTTTGATCTTTAGTTTTTCTTGTTTTGTGATTTTTCTTATTTTTCTTGTGAATTTTCGATTTATTTATTAAATACCTTGTTAAAACACTTTAAATTTATAGCTCAATTGGCTAGAGCGTGATGCTTATGTTCTTGGTAATTGGCTATCTTCTTTTTTTAAAAAATTTTTTTCAAAAATAATTTTTCTTTGAATAAATCTTGTGTCAAACTTTAAGTTTGGTGTTTTCTTGTTGATTTTTCTTTAGTTTTCGAAAATTTTATTTTGGTTTTCTAAAAATTTTAAGTTTGGTGTTCTATCTTTATGTTCTTGTTGTTCTTGTGAGTCTTCAAAGTGTTCTTGAGTCTTCCTTGTGTTTTGATCTTAAAATTTTTAAGTTTGGTGTTCCTTGGTGTTTCCCTCCAAAATTTTCGAAAATAAGGAGCATTAGATCTAAAAATTTTAAGTTTTGTATCTTTTTATTGTTTTTCTCTTTCCTCATTGAATTCAAAAATATCTTTTTCCTTTATTTTAATTGATTTTTCGAATTTTCCTTTTAAAAATTCAGATTTTATTTTAAATTTTTTTATTTTATCTTATCTTAGTTTTAAAATTTCAAAATTCAAATCTTTTTCAAAAAAATCCTATCTTTTTCAAAATCTTATCTTATCTTATTTCAAATTTCAAATTTCAACTTCCAAAATTCAAAATTCAAAATTCAAATTTCAATTTTCAAAATTTTCTTTTTCAAATCCTTATCTTAATATTGTTGACTTTTTCGAAAATTCAAAATTCAATTTTCAATTTTCAATTTTCAATTTTCAATTTTCAATTTTCAAATTTTAAATTTCAAATTTTAAATTTTAAAATTAATTTTCAAATTAAAAATTTAAATTTCAACACTTTTTAATTTAAATTCCTTATCTTCTCTTACCTAGCTTATCTTATCTTTTCTAATCTCAAATATTAAAATCAAATCGTTTTCATATCTTTTCTTTTTTTATTTTATTTTATTTTCTTACAAGTATCTTTAATTTTAAGACATATCTTTTTCAAAACTTCCTAACCAATCTCTCTCTTCATTTTTTTCGAAAATCCTCACCTACATTTTTTCAAATCTTTTTAATTAATTTAGTTTTCAATTTTCTTTTATTTCTTTTTCTTCTAATTTTTGAAAATATAGTAAATTTTTTAGTTATTTTATTTTATTTTATTTTAATTTCGGTTTTCAAAAAAAAAAAAAATTTATTTGCAATCCGCATCATCTCCCTTTCTCCATCATGGACCTAAGTGGAAATGAACAGTCCAGAAGGACTCTGGGGTCATATGCTAACCCCACTACTGCTTCATATGGGAGCAGTATCTGTATACCCTCCATTGGAGTCAGTAGCTTTGAGTTGAATCCTCAGCTCATTATCATGGTGCAGCAAAGTTGCCAGTATTCCGGTCTTCCACAGGAAGAACCTACAGAGTTTCTGGCACAATTTTTACAAATTGCTGACACAGTACATGATAAGGAAGTAGATCAGGATGTCTATCGATTATTACTGTTTCCATTTGCTGTAAAAGACCAAGCTAAGAGGTGGTTAAATAACCAACCTAAGGCTAGCATAAGGACATGGAAACAGCTGTCAGAAAAATTCCTGAATCAATACTTCCCTCCAAAACGGATGACACAGCTAAGGCTGGACATCCAAGGCTTTAAACAAGGAGATAATGAATCTCTTTATGATGCCTGGGAGAGATACAGAGAGATGCTAAGAAAATGCCCCTCTGAAATGTTTTCAGAATGGGTGCAGTTAGACATCTTCTATTATGGGCTTACAGAGAAAGCTCAAATTTCTCTAGATCACTCAGCTGGTGGATCTATACACATGAGAAAGACAATTGAAGAGGCTCAAGAGCTTATTGATACAGTTGCCAAAAATCAGCATCTGTACCTAAGCAGTGAATCTTCCATGAAAGAAGAGGCTAAAACAGTAACTACTGAACTCAGTCCTGCAGAACAAATTACTGAATTCAATCAGCAATTAGACTTTCTAACAAAACAGCTGGCCGAATTCAAGGAGATACTACAAGACATAAGAATGGCTAATCTGAATATGGAAGTACAGTTGAAGCAAACAGAACAGCAGTTATCAAAATAAATAACGGAAGAGTGCCAAGCAATTCAATTAAGAAGTGAAAAAACATTAAATACCTCACTTCAAGGCAGCAGGAAGCCAAGAAATGAACAACCTGCTATCCAAAATCCCTCTGAGGATAGTAAGAGCCCAGAGAGGAATAACTCTGGCGTTCAAACGCCAGAAACAGGCAAGGATTTGGCGTCAAACGCCCAATGGAAGCTCAGTTCTAGCGTTCAAACGCCAGGAACAAGTAAGGAGTTGGCGTCCAACGCCACTCCAGCTTCTAACACTGGCATTCAAATGCCAGTGAGGGATCAGACACACACAAGTGCTGATAACAACCCCTCTAAAAAGGCTTCTCCAACCACCTCTGTAGGAAATAAACCTGCAGCAACTATGGTTGAGGAGTACAAAGCCAAGATACCTTATCCTCAAAAACTTCGCCAAGAGGAGCAGGATAAGCAATTTGCTTGCTTTGCAGACTATCTCAGGACTCTTGAAATAAAGATTCCGTTTGCAGAGGCACTTGAGCAAATACCCTCTTATGCCAAGTTCATGAAAGATATCTTGAGTCATAAGAAGGATTGGAGAGAAACTGAAAGAGTTCTCCTCATTGAAGAATGCAGTGCAGTCATTCTAAAAAGCTTCCCAGAAAAGCTTAAAGATCCCAGGAGCTTTATAATACCATGCATATTAGAGGGTAATTGCACCAAGACAGCTTTATGTGATCTTGGGGCAAGCATCAACCTAATCCATGCATCCACTATCAGAAAGCTTGGCTTGACTGAAGAGGTCAAACCAACCCGGATCTGTCTTCAACTTGCTGATGGCTCCATTAAATACCCATCAGGCATAATTGAGGACATGATTGTCAAGGTTGGGCCATTTGCCTTCCCTACTGACTTTGTAGTGCTGGAAATGGAGGAGCACAAGAGTGCAACTCTCATTCTAGGAAGACCATTCCTAGCAACTGGACGAACCCTCATTGACGTCCAAAAAGGGGAGATAACCCTGAGAGTCAATGAGGATGAGTTTAAGTTGAATGTTGTCAAAGCTATGCAACATCCAGACACATCAGACAACTGCCTGAGCGTTGATATTATTGACTCCCTGGTGGAAGAGGTCAATATGACTGAGAGTCTCAAATCAGAGCTAGAGGACATTTTTAAAGATGTTCAGCCTGATCTGGAGGAACCAGAGGAAATAAAAGAACCTCTGAAAACTCCTCAGGAAAAGGAGAAACCTCCTAAACCCGAGCTCAAACCACTACCACCATCCCTAAAATATGCATTTCTGGGAGAAGGTGACACTTTTCCTGTAATCATAAGCTCTGCTTTAGAGCCACAGGAAGAGAAAGCACTAATTCAGGTGCTAAGGACACACAATACAGCTCTTGGGTGGTCCATAAGTGATCTTAAGGGCATTAGCCCAGCCAGATGCATGCACAAGATCCTATTGGAGGATGATGCTAAGCCAGTGGTTCAACCACAGAGGCGGCTAAATCCCGCCATGAAGGATGTGGTGCAGAAAGAGGTCACTAAGTTACTAGAGGCTGGGATTATTTATCCTATTTCTGATAGCCCCTGGGTGAGTCCTGTCCATGTTGTCCCTAAGAAGGGAGGTATGACAGTGGTTCATAATGAAAAAAATGAACTGGTTCCTACAAGAACAGTTACAGGGTGGCGTATGTGTATTGACTACAGAAGGCTCAATACAGCCACCAGGAAGGATCACTTCCCTTTACCATTCATAGACCAGATGCTAGAAAGACTAGTAGGTCATGAATACTACTGCTTTTTGGATGGCTATTCAGGTTACAACCAAATTGCAGTAGATCCTCAGGACCAAGAGAAAACAGCATTCACATGTCCATCTGGAGTATTTGCATACAGAAGAATGCTTTTTGGTCTGTGCAATGCACCTGCAACCTTTCAGAGGTGCATGCTCTCTATCTTCTCTGATATGGTAGAGAAATTTCTGGAAGTCTTCATGGATGACTTCTCAGTATTTGGAGACTCATTTAGCTCCTGTCTTAACCATCTAGCACTTGTTCTGAAAAGATGCCAAGAGACTAACCTGGTTCTAAATTGGGAAAAATGTCACTTTATGGTGACTGAAGGAATTGTCCTTGGGCATAAAATTTCGAACAAGGGAATAGAGGTGGATCAAGCTAAGGTAGAGGTAATTGAAAAATTACCACCACCCACCAATGTTAAGGCAATCAGAAGCTTTCTGGGGCATGCAGGATTCTATAGGAGGTTTATAAAGGATTTTTCAAAAATTGCAAAACCTCTAAGCAATCTGCTAGCTGCTGACACGCCATTTATGTTTGACACAGAGTGTCTGCAGGTGTTTGAAATTTTGAAAGCTAAGCTGGTCACAGCACCAGTTATTTCTGCACCAGACTGGACATTACCATTTGAACTAATGTGTGATGCCAGTGACCATGCCATTGGTGCAGTACTGGGACAGAGGCATAACAAGCTTCTGCATGTCATTCATTATGCTAGCCGCATTTTAAATGATGCCCAGAAAAATTACACAACCACAGAAAAAGAGCTGCTTGCAGTGGTTTATGCCATTGACAAGTTTAGATCATACTTAGTAGGATCAAAAGTGATTGTGTACACTGACCATGCCGCTCTTAAATATCTACTCACAAAGCAGGATTCAAAGCCCAGGCTCATAAGATGGGTGTTGCTTCTGCAAGAGTTTGATATAGAAATAAGAGACAGAAAAGGGACAGATAATCAAGTAGCTGATCACCTGTCCCGGATAGAACCAGTAGCAGGAGCATCTCTCCCTCCTACTGAGATCTCTGAAACCTTTTCGGATGAGCAATTGTTTGCTATTCAGGAAGCTCTGTGGTTTGCAGACATTGCAAACTATAAGACACAAGGTTCTCCTTCTGTAACCAGGAAGAGGAAGCATGAAAAGCTTCTCTCAATACAGAGTCAAACAAAACCCCCACATTCAAACTCTAAGTTTGGTGTTGAGAGGCCACAACCAAACTCTAAGTTTGGTGTTGGGAGGTTCCAACCTTGCTCTGATTATCTGTGAGGCTCCATGAGAGCTCACTGTCAAGCTATTGACATTAAAGAAGCGCTTGTTGGGAGGCAACCCAATGTTATTTAATCATATCTATTTTATTTTCTTTTTGTTATTTCGTGATTTATTAGGTTGATGATCATGTGAAGTCACAAAAACTACTGAAAAATTAAAAATAGAATGAAAAATAGCATTGAAAATAGCACACCCTGGAGGAGAGCAGTCTGGCGTTTAAACGCCAGAAACAAGCATCTGTCTGGCGTTTAACGCCAGAAACAAGCACCAAGCTGGCGTTTAACACCAGAAACAAGCATCTGCCTGGCGTTAAACGCCAGAAACAAGCTACATTTGGATGTTTAACGCCAGAAACAAGCAGCAGTCTGGCGTTAAACGCCAGGATTGCACAGCAAGGGCGTTTTACACGCCTAATTGGAGTAGGGATGTTAAGTCCTTGACCCCACTTGATCTGTGGACCCCACAGGATCCCCACCTACCTCACTATTCCAATTCATACCATTTGCCTCCCATACCCACCCATTCACACTTCTCCTTCTACTCCCTTCTATCTTCTTGTGCTCGAGGATGAGCAAACTTTTTAAGTTTGGTGTGGAAAAAAAGCGTTGCTTTTTGTTTTTCCATAACCATTTATGGCACCTAAGGCCGGAGAGACCTCTAGAAAGAGGAAAAGGAAGGCAGTTGCTTCCACCTCCGAGTCATGAGAGATGGAGAGGTTCATCTCAAGGGTCCATAGTTCAATGGTAGAGCATTTGACTGCAGATCAAAGAGCTATGAGGGAGGAGCAACAAAGACAAGGAAGAGACTTAGAGGAGCTTAAGAGCACCATTGGTTCTTCAGGAAGAGGAAGACGCCACCCTCATTAAGGTGGACCCATTCCTTAATCTCCTTGTTCTTATTTTCCTATTTTTTGTTTACTATGCTTCATGTTTAATTATGTTTGTGTCTTTACTATATGATCACTAGTATCTAAGTGTCTATGTATTAAAGATATGAATGTCCTATATATCCATTACCTTTCTTAGATGAAAATTGTTTTCTGAAAAAGAAAAAGAAGTACATGAATTTTAAATTTTTAAATAGTTTAATTATTTTGATGTGGTGGCAATACTTTTTGTTTTCTGAATGAATGCTTGAACAGTGCATATGTCTTTTGAATTTGTTGTTTATGAATGTTAAAATTGTTGGCTCTTGAAAGAATGATGAAAAAGGAGAAATGTTATTTGATAATCTGAAAAATCATAAAAATGATTCTTGAAGCAAGAAAAAGCAGTGAAGAACAAAGCTTGCAGAAAAAAATGAAAAAAAAAGAGAGCAAGAAAAAGAAAAAGCAAGCAGAAAAAGCCAAAAGCTCTTTAAACCAAAAGGCAAGAGCAAAAAGCCAATAGCCCTTAAAACCAAAAGGTAAGGATAATAAAAAGGATCCAAGGCTTTGAGCATCAGTGGATAGGAGGGCCTAAAGGAATAAAATCCTGGCCTAAGCGGCTAACCAAGCTGTCCCTAACCATGTGCTTGTGGCGTGAAGGTGTCAAGTGAAAACTTGAGATTGAGCGGTTAAAGTCGAGGTCCAAAGCAAAAACAGAGTGTGCTTAAGAACCCTGGACACTTCTAATTGGGAACTTTAGCAAAGCTGAGTCACAATCTGAAAAGGTTCACCCAGTTATGTGTCTGTGGCATGTATGTATCCGGTGGTAATACTGGAAAACAGAGTGCTTAGGGCCACGGCCAAGACTCATAAAATAGCTGTGTTCAAGAATCAACATACTGAACTAGGAGAATCAATAACACTATCTAAATTCTGAGTTCCTATAGATGCCAATCATTCTGAACTTCAAAGGATAAAGTGAGATGCCAAAACTGTTCAGAAGCAAAAAGCTAATAGTCCCGCTCATCTAATTAAGACTGATCTTCATAGATGTTTTTGGAATTTATTTTATATTCTCTTTTTTTATCCTACTTTGTTTTTAGTTGCTTGGGGACAAGCAACAATTTAAGTTTGGTGTTATGATGAGCGGATAATTTATACGCTTTTTGGCATTGTTTTTAGGTAGTTTTTAATATGTTTTAGTCACTTTTTATTATATTTTTATTAGTTTTTAATTAAAAATTGTATTTCTGGACTTTACTATGAGTTTGTGTGTTTTTCTATGATTTCAGGTATTTTCTGGCTGAAATTGAGGGAGCTGAGCAAAAATCTGATTCAGGCTGAAAAAGGACTACTGATGCTGTTGGATTCTGACCTCCCTGCACTAAAAGTGGATTTTCTAGAGCTACAGAACTCCAAATGGCGCGCTTCTAATTGCGTTGGAAGGTAGACATCCAGAGCTTTCCAGAAATATATAATAGTCTATACTTTGCTCAAGGATAGAAGATGTAAACTGGCGTTCAACGCCAGTTCCATGTTGCAGTCTGGCGTTCAGCGCCAGAAACAGGTTACAAATGGGAGTTGAACGCCAGAAACAGGTTACATCCTGGCGTTTAACTCCAGAAACAGCCTAGGCACGTGAGAAGCTTAAGTCCCAGCCCCAGCACACACCAAGTGGGCCCCAGAAGTGGATTTCTGCAGCAATTATCTTAGTTTATTCATTTTCTGTAAACCTAGGTTAGTAGTTTAGTGTTTAAACAACTTTTAGAGATTTATTTTTTACCTCATGACATTTTAGATCTGAACTTTGTACTCTTTGACGGCATGAGTCTCTAAACTCCATTGTTGGGGGTGAGGAGCTCTGCTGTGTTTCGATGAATTAATGCAACTATTTCTGTTTTCTATTCAAACACGCTTGTTTCTATCTAAGATGTTCATTCGCACTTCAATATGATGGATGTGATGATCCGTGACAGTCATCACCATTCTCAACCTATGAACGTGTGTCTGACAACCACCTCCGTTCTACCTTCGATTGAATGAATATCTCTTGGATTCCTTAATCAGAATCTTCGTGGTATAAGCTAGAATCCATTGGCAGCATTCTTGAGAATCCGGAAAGTCTAAACCTTGTCTGTGGTATTTCGAGTAGGATTCAGGGATTGAATGACTGTGACGAGCTTCAAACTTGCGAGTGTTGGGCGTAGTGACAGACGCAAAAGGATCAATGGATCCTATTCTGACATGATCGAGAACCGACAGATGATTAACCGTGTGGTGACAGCGCACCTGGACCTTTTTCACTGAGAGGACGGATGGTAGCCATTGACAACGGTGATCCACCAACACACAGCTTGCCATAGGAGGAACCTTGCGTGCGTGAAGAAGAAGACAGGGAGAAAGCAGAGATTTAGAAGACAAAGCATCTCCAAAACTCCAACATATTCTCCATTACTGCAGAACAAGTATTTATTTCATGCTCTTTTATTCTTCGCAATTCAAACTGATAACTATAATTGATATTATATCCTGACTAAGAGTTACAAGATAACCATAGATTGCTTCAAGCCAACAATCTCCGTGGGATTCGACCCTTACTCACGTAAGGTATTACTTGGACGACCCAGTGCACTTGCTGGTTAGTGGTACGAGTTGTGAAAAGTGTGATTTACAATTCGTGCACCAGATAACAAGGGAGTTCTTATGGAAGGTTTTAGAAAGGAAGAGAGTAAGGATCACATATATTCGGTTATTTAAAGACATGTATGATGGGGCTACCACTAGTGTGAAAACTCAAGGTAGTGTGACAGAGAAATTTCCTATTGGTATAGAATTACACTAGGGATTATCCTCAAGTCCATACCTTTTCACATTAGTTTTGGAAGTACTCACAGAGCATATCCAAAAGCCTATGCCATGGTGCATGCTTTTTGCCGATGATATCGTCCTTATGGGAGAGTCAAGGGAAGACCTAAATAAGAAGTTGGATTTATGGAGAGAAGCTCTAGAAGTGTATGGTCTGCACATAACCCGTAGCAAGATAGAATATATTGAATGTAAGTTCGGCCGTCAAAGGAAAAACCCTAATACAGAGGTGAAGATTGGAAAAAACATCTTACGAAAAGTTAAAATTTTTAAGTATATTGGATGCATCATACAATATAATGGAGAGATTGAACATGCTATAAATCATAAGATCTAAGCAAATTGATCAAAATAACAGAGTGTATCAGATTTATATATGACAAAAAAGTATTTTTAAAACTTAAATGTTGCTTTATGTTTCAATTGCTTAAACTCCAAGCTAAAATAGGACGTTGGGTTGCCAGTTGCCATTTTGAGAATCAAGCTAAACTTTAAACGTGGACCTAACAAATAAAATAAAGCTGCCTATGAATAGAAAATTCTTGAGTCTAAAAGGAAGACTTTCAATTTTGTAATTAAGCTATGCACTAAAATTCTGACAAATTCTTCATTCACATTGATGCAAAAAAAAAAAAAAATAGAATGTAGGTGTATACGAGTATTTAGAGGTATTTTCTTATGTTTTTATTTTATCTTTAGTCTTTGTCTGTTGTCAATTCTTTAAGTTTTGTCTTCATTTATTTATTTATTTTCTACTATTCAAGAATTTTGTTTATCTTTAGATTTAGTTTCACTTCAAGTTATATGTTTGATTTTTATTGTTCATTTAAACATTGAAATTTTTGTTCATATATAAGATCTCATTCAATCAGTAATATAATATTTATATTCTCTTTTCACTATTTGCAAAATTTATTTTGAAATTCATAATCAATAAGTTTTGAGGTGGAATTCTAAAATAAAATGATATCTATTTTCTAAATTAAAATCTTGATATAAGTTTGGCTAATATCTCATGTCAAAGTCAAAAAATCAAAATCTAACTAATATAATTATTTTCAATTGGTGAATTTGATCTATTAGACTAGTTTTACTCACATATCATCCGATTGGTAGTGAGTAACATTTATAATTCATGCGAAATATGTTGGTGGGTCCCTAACTAAGTGGGTCCATAATTTATAAAGAAAAGAAAAGAAAGAAGTGGCTAAAAAGCCACGAGAGGGAGAATGAGTTTCGAGACTCATTTTGAAAAAGAGAGAGAGAGAAATGAAGCAAAGGCTTCAATGAAGGAGAAGAAGAAAATTTGGGGGAAAAGGTATGTCATCTTGATCCGATTAAATCAGTAAACTTGTTCTATTTCTTACGAAATTTTAGTATGTTATTCTTGGTATAGAGATAAACATTAGGATATAACTTGCTAGTTGTATTGCCTTCTCTTTTGTCTTATTTGAGATACCCACTTTGTGGAGAATTTATGTTGATTTCATCAGTTTTGATGATGTATTTTGTTGATTGTTGAGATGCCCTAGTGTCACTAGGAAGACTGTTTGTGTATCTATTATTTTAATAGTAGAAGATTTTACTGGACTAGGTCTCGTTGATTTTTTGTCCCTCTTTTGGGAGTTTTTTCACGATAAAATTATGGTATTTGATTATTTAATTTCTGCCATTATATTTGTTATTTGGAGTATCTTTGGTATTGCCTATTTAATTGCATAGGTTGTGAAAAAATTATTTTTGGTGCTTCCGCTGTTAGACAGGTTCTTGTTTGAACCTTTGTTGAGTTTTCCCAATAAAATGGTATCTAGAGCTTTGGTTATTTATCTCTGTGTTGATTAAATGGAGGAAAATACTCATAGGCCAAAAATGGTCAAATTAAATTCCCAAAATTACTCGATTTGGAAGACCCTCATAGAAGATATGTTGTATAGCAAGGACTTGTATGATCCTGTGGAGGGGGATAAATCCAAAGGTACTAAATCCGATGCTGAATGGAAGAAGTTGAATCGGAAGGCAGTTGTTTTGATTAGGCAATGGCTTGATCTTACCGTGTGTCCACATGTTGACACCGAAACGAATACCGAGAAGATATGGAAGAAATTGAAGGAGTTATATGAGAGAAAAAATGTGCAAAATAAAGCATTCTTGATTAGGAAGCTTGTCAATATGAATTATATTGAAGGTAAATCAATGCCGGAGCACTTGAGCATTTTTTAGGAGACGGTGAATCAATTGAAAAATAATGAAATCACTTTGAATGATGAGTTGTAAGCTTTGTTGTTGTTGAGCTCTTTGCACTGATGGTTAAAGAGAGCATGTTGAATGAAGAAGCCAGAAGAAGAGAGCAAGGTTTAACTAATGCCTCCTCCTAGTCAGAAGCACTTGTTTCAGAGTCACGGGGGAGAAGTCAAAGTAGAAAACCTCACAGTTTTGACAAGTCAGAGAGTCGAAGCAAGTCAAGAGGAAAGTACAAGCCAAGAAAGGAGTTCATTTGTCACCATTGTGGCAAGCCGGGACATATCAAGAGGTATTGTAGGTTCTTGAAAAAGAGAATAATCAAGGGGAAGAAACGAAGACAAAGGTAAAGATAGTGATAAAGAAACTGCTGCTATTGTTTATGAAGATGTTCTTATCACATATGATAAAAATTATGTGAATCTTGTCTATAATGATTCCACTTGGATTATAGACTTTGGTGCCTCATGTCATGTCACTTCGAGGCATGAATTTTTTACTTCCTATACTGCTGAAAATTTTGGCCAGATCAAATTGGGAGATAAATGAGTGTGTGATATCATTGGTATGGGTGATATGTGGCTTAAAATTAACATGGGATGCAAGTTGCAGTTGAAGAATGTTAGGCATGCGCCAGATATGCAGTTCAATCTTATTTCAGTGAAGGCATTGGATCAAGAGGGGTATTACACTTCTTTTGGTAGTGGAAAATACAAGATTACCAAAGGGGCTCTCATTGTTGCTAAAGAAGACAATAGTCTCACTACTCTCTACCGGTTGCAAGCAAAGTTGTGCAAAGAAGATGTGAATGTAGCTGATGATTCCTCTTCTGATTTGTGACATATATGTCTTGGTCACTTGAGCGAGAAAGGACTAAATGTCTTATCCAAGAAGCACTCACTTCCAGTGAAAGGTACAACTTTAAATACTTGTACTCATTGTTTTGTTGGAAAGTATGCTAGAGTATCATTTCATAGTTCTGGACCTCATAGGAGATCACATGTTCCAGATTTAGTTCACACTGATATTTGCACTATGGATGATAAGACATTAGGTCGTGCATCATACTTTGTTACTTTTATTGATGATTATTCTCGAAAACTGTGGGCTTTTGTTTTGAAATCTAAAGACTAGGTGCTCACTATCTTTAAACACTTTCATGCAAGTGTTGAAAGAGAAACAGGAAGGAAATTGAAATGTATTCGAGCAGATAATGGTGGTGAATACAGAGGTCTATTTGAAGAGTATTGTAAAGGACATGGGATCAAACTTGAGAAGATGGTTCCTAAGACTCCTCAACATAATGGAGTTGCAGAGAGAATGAATCGCACTATCAATGATAGAGTCAGGTGTATGCTCTCTCATGCAAAGTTGCCTAAATCCTTTTTGGGTGAAGCGATGAGGACTACAGTAGATTTGATAAACCTTTCTCCTTCAATTCCACTAAATGGTGATGTTAGAGAAAGTTTGGAGAGGGAAAGAAGTGTCTATAGTCACTTGCGAGTGTTCGACTGCAGGCTTTTGTTCACATTCCAAGAGATGAAAGGTCCAAACTTGATGGAAAGTCAAAGTAGTGTATCTTCATGGGTTATGGTCACGAAGACTTTGGTTACAGATTATGAGATCCGGTGAGTAAGAAAATAATTAGAAGTCGAGATGTGATTTTTCTTGAAGACCAAACTATTGAAGATCTTGAGAAGACAGATAAGCCAATAATAATTGTTAGACGTTCTGATAATGAGGAACCTAGTCCTTCCACTAGACCTCCTGTTGATGGGAGAGATGTACAAGTTGAAAATGATGGTGAAGATTTGCTTGATGAACCTATACCTCAACCTGAGGTGCCAGATGTAGAAGTTCCACCAGATGTTGAAGTTTTACCTGAACCACCAGTTGAGCCTGAATTGAAAAGATCTACTAGAGAGTGTCATCCTTATCTGAAATACTCTCCTCATGAGTATGTGGTGAACACTGAGATTGGAAAGTCAGAGAGCTACCAGGAAGCTATGTTTGATGAGCATAAGGAAGACTGTTTGAAGGCCATGTAAGAAGAAATAAAATCCTTATATGAGAATCATATGTTTGAATTGGTGATGCTACCGAAGGGTAAGAGAGCATTCAAAAATAAATGGTTGTTCAAGTTGAAAGCGGATGAAAATGTCTCACGGCCAAGGTACAAAGCTCGATTGGTTGTGAAAGGTTTTGAGCAAAAAAAAGGTATTGATTTTGAGGAGATTTTCTCTCCAGTTGTGAAGATGTCCTCTATTCAAGTTGTCCTTGGATTGGCAGCTAGCTTGAATTTAGAGGTTGAGCAGCTTGATGTGAAGATTGCATTCTTTCATGGTGACATAGATAAAGAAATTTATATGGAACAACCAGAGGGTTTCGAGGTTAAAGGAACGGAGTACCTTGTATGCAAGTTGAAGAAGAGCTTATATGGGCTGAAGCAAGCACCAAGGCAGTGGTACACGAAGTTTGATTCCGTCATGGAAGGTCATGGGTATAGTAAGACTTCTTCTGATCATTGTGTGTATGTTAAGAAATTCTCTTATGGTGATTTTATCATTATCTTGCTTTATATTGATGACATGTTGATTGTTGGTCATGACACTAAGAAGATTAAAAGTCTTAAGAAAGACTTGAACAGATCCTTTGCTTTGAAGGATTTGGGTCCTGCAAAGAAAATTCTTGGCATGAGTATCACTCATGACAGAAAGAATGGAAAAATGTGGTTGTCACAGCAGAAGTATATTGAGAAGGTTTTGGAGAGGTTTAGCATGAGTAATTCCAAACCTGTTAGTATTCCACTTGCTAGTCATTTTAAGCTGAGTTCACGGCAATGTCCTACAAGTGAGAAAGAGAAAGAAAAAATGAAGAAGATTCCATATGCATCTGTAGTTGGCAGTTTGATGTATGCTACAGTTTGCACCAGGCCAGATATTGCTCATGCCGTTGGAGTTGTTAGTCGGTTCCTCTCTAATCCTAGCAAGGAACACTGGCAAGCAGTGAAGTGAATTCTCAGATACCTTAATGGTACTTCCATAGTTTGTTTATGCTTTAGGAGTGGCCAACCTGTGTTGGTTGATTACATAGATGCGGATATGGATAGGTATCTTGATTCAAGTAAGCCTACTTCTGGTTATATGATGACTTTTGTAGGGGGAGCTGTGTCTTGGTAATCTCGACATCAGAAATGTGTTGCTTTGTCTACTATAGAGGCAGAATAAATTGTTGTTGTTGAAGCTTCTAAGGAACTCTTGTGGATGAAGAAATTTCTACAAGAGTTAGGCATCAATCAAGAGAAGTTTGTGTTATTTTGTGACAGTCAGAGTGCTATCCGACCCAGGATGTTTAGCGACAAGGCGACCGACTTCTTCAGGTCCGACTATCCGACCTCTTCTCAAAGAGCTCGGCCAAACTGGCAGGAAAGCCTAGTAAAGGGTCCAAATAGAGGAACACGACCCAAGTCCAAAGGCAGCCCAAGCCTATAGAGATAAAGGCGGTTCCCTTGAAGATAAGCTGACCTCACCCAAAGATAAGATAAGATAAGATAAGATAAGATAAGATAAGATAACTAACTTATCTTATCTAAGAAGGTCAGCCCACGCTATTATAAATACACTGGAGCACCTAGGTATAACTCATACTCTGATTCTACAAAAAATCTGCTTAATACCCTTGCTAACTTAAGCATCGGAGTCCCTTGCAGGTACCCCCACCCTCTGGTAACGAAGGATCAGCAGTGCAGCCAAGCTCGACAAATCGGATATGATAGCTCCAGCCGCCACTCACAGCCGGACACGTCATCTTCAATCAGCACAGAAGATCTCGTCCGAGATCGACCTACAGTTTCAGGTAACCCTCGAAACATTGGTGTCATTACCGGGGACCTGGAAGTCATCCCATCACCACGGCGAACGACCATGACAACGACCACGATTCAGATCTAGAGGATAGAACGCCGCACAAAAATGCGGACACTACACTAAAAGATACCCCGGAATCTAACGGGGACAAAAACTCACCAAATCCGGGAGCAATAGAGGCGCTTCAAGATCGTTTAAAGCAACTTGAAAAAGAAGCCCAACATCAGTGAGAAGCTGGGAAGGATCTACAAAGGGAGATAAGGCGACGCCGAGAATTAGAAGATAAACTTCTAAAACTCAAAGCTGATCTCAAAGCCAAAGCTACTCGATCCACCCCTGAGGACAACTCTCGCAAGGATCAAGACCCATTCACTAAGGAAATCATGAAGACCGAAATCCCTAAGGACTTCAAACTTCCGAACATGATTCTGTACGATGGCACTACAGATCCCGGCCATCATCTCAGCAATTTCAGAAGTAGAATGTATCTCACCAATGCCTCAGATGCAGTTCACTGCAAAGCCTTTCCAACTACTTTAACAAAGACAACAATCAGGTGGTTCGACAATTGATAAACTACTATTTTATGGTTTATAATGTGTTTAATTGTGTGGTTTTATCATGATCTTTACCCACTTATTCATATGATTAGCATGCATTTATATTTCCTTCCTAAAATTATTACATGATTGAAAACTTGCTTCCTAGAGACTTTTAATTATGTATTTTAACTCTCCTTTATTCCATTCGATCCCGTGATCTGTGTGTTAAGTGTTTCAGGCTTTATAGGGCATGAATGAGTTGGAGATTAGAAAGGAAGCTTGCAAAAATGAAAGGAACACAAGAAATTAAGGAGATGACCAGCGAGAAGTGACGCGGCCGCATGGCTCACGCGACCACGCGGAAGAGAGGAAATCGCAGTGATGCGGCCGCATGGCTCACGCGACCGCGCGGATTGGAATAGCACAAGTGACGCGGAGGCGTGGACGACGTATCCACGTGGCAAAGCAAAACACCGCATGACGCGTCTGCATGAATGACGTGATCGCGTGACATGCGCGATCTGTATAATCTGCAGAATTCGCTGGGGGCGATTTTGGGCCCTGTTTTGACCCAATTTTCGGCCCGGAAAAGCAGACTAGAGCCAGAGGACATGCAGAAACCAAAGACAACATTCATTCTACACAGTTTTAGTTTTTAGATCTAGTTTTACTCCTTCTCTAGGTTTTCTCTCTACACATTCATAGTTCATAGGATTTTTTATTTCTATTGCTCTTTGCATTGGGATATTGAGAAGAGTTATTACCTTATCAAGACTTCGTCATTCTAGTTCGTTTTCTTTACTTGGCTTTACTCTTCCATGTCCTTTAATTTACTCAATTTTACTATTGGATTATTTTAAAATTTATTAATACAAGAGTTACTTTTATTTTTAATTGATTCCTTTGAGTTTTATTTATCATGTTTTTCTTTAATTCCCTTTCCTATGTTATGAGTTCTACATTCACAATGAGCGAGTAGTTCCCTAACTTGATGAGGAGTTGATTGAAAGGAACCCTTGAGTTGGAATGCTCAAAAGAGAGATTGTAATTGGGTTTATTGTTGGATGGCTCTCTAGTCACTAACGCCAATCCTTCCAAGTAAGTGGATTGGGACTGGTGAATAGAAATAGCATTCCAACTTGTTTGAATTTTCCTTACCTAGTAAGGGATAACTAAACAGAACAACCTTCAATTATCAATTAATCTTGAGAGTACTACAACAAGAATAGGGCTTCCAACTAATCTACTCCCAGTCAAGGCTTTTATTTAAATTACTTAATTTCCCTAATTTAATTTCCTGTTTATTCAACTCAAACTCTTTTTGAAAATATCTGATTAATAAAATAACACACCTTTCTGCAACTCGTTGGGAGACGACCTGGGATTCATACTCCCAGTATTTTAATTTTAATTTTTGTGACAACCCTTCTAAATTGATTAGTGGATTTCTGGTTGGTTAGGAACTATACTTGCAACGCATATCTTATAACAATTCTTGACTCGCCAATTTCCGCCACGTCAACAATCTACCTCCTAGGTCCATCTCAAGCTTCGACAACTTAACCGAGAAGTTTCTAGCCAGATTCTCCATCCAAAAAGATAAGGCTAAACACGCCCCAAGTCTATTGGGAATTAAGCAAGGAGATCGGGAAAGTCTTCGCAATTACATGGAAAGATTTAACAAAACATGCCTGGACATACAAAGCCTACCAACAGAGGCTGCCATTATGGGCCTCATCAATGGTTTGCGAGAGGGACCTTTTAGTCAATCTATATCGAAAAAACACCCTACATCTCTGAACGAAGTGCAAGAACGAGCAGAGAAGTACATCAACATGGAGGAAAATTCTCGACTAGGAGAGACCTCAAAATCTGGATTCACCTATCCCTCCTAGGATAAGGATAAAGAGTCCAAAAAGAAGGAAGATCGACATGGGGAAAAAATCAAAAAATACCACAATTACAGCCCTCTTCGGGTGTCCCTTGTGGATGTCTACAGAGAAGTTTGCCACACTAAAAAAATACCCCCAACTCGACCACTCAAAGGCAAAAAAGGAGGAGGAAATCGGACCGAATATTGTGAATATCATCGAATCCGTGGGCATCCCACCAACGAATGTTTTGACTTAAAAAATGTCATAGAAAAATTAGTAAGAGAGGGAAAACTAGATCGGTACCTGGCCACCCGGGACGATGAACAAAGAAAAAGAAGAAGAAACGAAGATGTCGGATGAACCGAGCGATCACCTCACACACCAGAAAGACACGTCCACATGATACACGGTGGATTTGCGGGAGGAGGAATCTCCAAGTCATCTCGCAAAAGATATCTCAAAGAAGTATATCATGTTGAGGGGAAAGAGGAAGCACTCGACATCCCCGCAATCACTTTCACCAAAGAAGACGCATCCGGTATCATCTTAGAACACGATGATCCCATGGTCATCACTATTATACTGGCAAACGCAAATCTCCACCGCACACTGATAGACTGATGAGCGGATAATTTATACGCTTTTTGGCATTATTTTTAGTATGTTTTTAGTATATTTTAATTAGTTTTTATTATATTTTTATTAGTTTTTAAATAAAAATTACTCTTCTGGACTTTACTATGAGTTTGTGTGTTTTTCTGGGATTTCAGGTATTTTCTGGTTGAAATTGAGGGACCTGAGCAAAAATCTGATTCAGAGGCTGAAAAAAGACTGCAGATGCTGTTGGATTCTAACCTCCCTGCACTCAAAGTGAATTTTCTGGAGCTACAAAAGCCCAATTGGTGCGATCTCAATTGCGTTGGAAAGTAGACATCCTGGACTTTCCAGAAATATATAATAGTCCATACTTTGCCCGAGATTTGATGGCCCAAATAGGTGTTCCAAGTCAGCTCAAGAATTTTGGCGTTTAACACCGGAACTGGCACAAAAGCTGGAGTTAAACGCCCAAACTGGCACAAAAGCTGGCGTTTAACTCCAAGAAAAGTCTCTACACATGGAAGCTTCAATGCTCAGCCCAAGCACACACCAAGTGGGCCCGGAAGAAGATTTCTGCATTAATTACTGATTTCTGTAAACCCTAGGATACTAGTTCTCTATAAATAGGACCTTATACTATTGTATTTTAAGCTTTGAGAAGTCTTATGCTATCTTAGACACGTTTAGGGGCTGGCCTCACGGCCATGCCTAGACCTTGTTCTTATGTATTCTCAACGGTGGAGTTTCTACACACCATAGATTAAGGTGTGGAGCTCTGCTGTTCTTCATGAATTGATACAAAGTACTATTATTTTTCTATTCAACTCAAGTCTATTTCTTCTCCAAGATATTCATTCGCACCCAAGAACATGATGAATGTGATGATTATGTGACACTCATCACCATTCTCACCTATGACGCGTGATTGACAACCACTTCCATTCTACATGCAAACAAGCTTGAATGTATATCTCTTGGGTTTCTAATCTCATATTGGAACCTTCGTGGTATAGGATAGAATTATTGGCGGTCATTCCTGAGATCCGGAACGTCTAAACCTTGTCTGTGGTATTCTGAGTAGGATCTGGGAAGTAATGACTGTGACAAGCTTCAAACTCGCGATTTTTGGGTGTGTGACAGACGCAAAAGGATCAATGGATCCTATTCCAGCATGATCGAGAACCGACAGATGATTAGCCGTGCGGTGACAGCGCATTTGGAACGTTTTCACTGAGAGGACGGGAAGTAGCCATTGACAACGGTGATGCCCAACATAAAGCTTGCCATGGAAAGGAGTATGAATGATTGGAAGAAGGCAATAGGAAAGCAGAGGTTCAGGAGGAACAAAGCATCTTCATACGCTTATCTGAAATTCCAACCAAAGAATTACATAAGTATCTCTATCTTTATTTTATGTTTTATTTATCTTTTAATTATCAATTCTCCATCATCATCTGAATTCGCCTGACTGAGATTTACAAGGTGACCATAGCTTGCTTCAAGCCGACAGTCTCCGTGGGATCGACCCTTACTCACGTAAGGTATTACTTGGACGACCCAATGCACTTGCTGGTTAGTTGTGCGAAATTGTGACAAAGTGTGATTCATGTTTAAGAGCTCCAAGTCCTTTGGCGCCATTGTTGATGATCACAATTTCGTGCACCAAGTTTTTGGCGCCGTTGCCGGAGATTGTTCGAGTTTGGACAACTGACGGTTCATCTTGTTGCTTAGATTAGGTACTTTTCAGAATTTTTAAGAATGGATTCTAGAGTTTCAAGGTGATGTTCTTATCATCACAAAAGCTGATTGATTCTCATCAATTTAGCTGCTGAATGTAATGTCCTGCTGAAGCTTGGCCAACCATGTCTAATCTTTTTAGACTGAAGCTTTAGACTAACATTGCATGATTCCTGGAATTCTTATTAAAAGTTTTGAATCTCTTTATTTTCTTTTCCATATAAGTTTCGAAAATCACAAAAAAAATTTATAAAACCATAAAAACAAAAATTATTTTATGTTTCTTGTTTGAGTCTAGTATCAATTTTTAAGTTTGGTGTCAATTGCATGACTTTCTTCTTCTTGCATTTTTCGAATTTATACATATTGTTCTTCATTGATCTTCAAGTTGTTCTTGATAATTTCATTGCTCTGATCTTTAAATTCTCTTTTTTTGTGTGTTTTGTTGTTTCTCATATGCATTCTCAATTTGTTAGTGTCTCCTATATGAAAATTTTTAAGTTTGGTGTCCTGCATGCATTGTTTATTTGATCTTAGTTGCATTTTTTATTGTTGTTTCTCATCATAAAAAATTCAAAAATATTTTCAAAACTATGTCTTTTCAAGTCAATAATACAGAGAATTGAAGATTCAGAACATTCAGCAGAGGAATCAAACAGAAAAAGCTGGGCGTTCAAAACGCCTAGTGAAGAAGGAAAACTGGCGTTTAAACGCCAGCCAGGGTACCTGGCTGGGCGTTTAACGCCCAAAAAGGTAGCATTTTGGGCGTTAAACGCCAGAATGGATGCCATTCTGAGTGTTTAACGCCAGAAGGACACTAAAGGGAAGATTTTGTTTTTAATTCAAATCTTTTTCAAATCTTCATAATTTTTCAAAATAAAATCTTTTTCAAATCATATCTTTTCAATCATATCTCTTCAAAATCAATTTCCTTCCAATTTTTTTTATTTATTACTATTTTCGAAAATCCTTGCTAAAATTAATGATTTACTTCAAAATTTTCAAGTTGTTACTTGCCTATTAAGAAGGAATCAAAAGTTTTAATTCTAGAATCATATCTTCTAATATCTTGTTAGCCAAGTAATCAACTTTAATTTTAAAACTTTCTCTTTTTAGTCTGATTTTCAATCATATCTTCTCAATCATATCTTTTCAATCACATCTTTTTTCAAAATTAATTTTCAATCATATCTTTTTAATTTCTAATTTCAAAATCTTTTTTTCAAAATCACTTAATTTCTTTCCTAGTCTTAATTTTCGAAAATCTCAATCAAATTTTCAAATTTCTTTTTAATTATTTCAAAATCTTTTTAATTTATTTTCGAAAATTCTTCCCCTCTTCTCACATCCTTCTATTTAAGGGACTAACACTCCTCCTCAAGGTGCAATTCGAACTCTATCCCTCTTGATAAGTTCGAATTCTCTTCTATTTACCTCCTCCTTCTATTCTTCTTTTCCTCTGACACCTCAAAGAATCTCTATACTGTGACATAGAGAATTCCCTACTTTTTTGTTCTCTTCTCTTTCATATGAGCAGGAACAAAGATAAAGGCATACTTGTTCAAGCTGATCCTGAACCTGAAAGGACCTTGAAGAGAAAGATAAGAGAAGCTAAAGAACAATTCTCTTTAGACGGCCTAACAGAGCTTTTCAAGGAAGAAGAAACCATGGCAGCCGAAAACAACAATGCCAACAATGCAAGGAAGGTTCTTGGTGACTTTACTGCACCTACTCCCGACTTCTATGGGAGAAGCATCTCAATCCCTGCCATTAGAGCAAACAACTTTGAGCTTAAGCCTCAATTAGTCTCTCTAATGCAACAGAATTACAAGTTTCATGGACTTTCATTGGAAGATCCTCATCAGTTCTTAGCTGAATTCTTGCAAATCTGTGACACTGTCAAGACCAATGGGGTTAACCCTGAAGTCTACAGACTTATGCTCTTCCCTTTTGTTGTAAGAGACAGAGCTAGGACATGGTTGGATTCACAACCTAAAGAAAGCCTGAACTCTTGGGAAAAGCTAGTTAATGCCTTCTTGACAAAGTTCTTTCCACCTCAAAAATTGAGCAAGCATAGAGTGGAAGTCCAAACCTTTAGACAGAAGGAAGGTGAATCCCTCTATGAAGCTTGGGAAAGATACAAGCAATTGATCAGAAGGTGCCCTTCTGACATGCTTTCAGAATGGAGCATCATAGGTATTTTCTATGATGGTCTGTCTAAACTATCCAAGATGTCATTAGATAGCTCTGCTGGAGGATCTCTTCATCTGAAGAAGATGCCTGCAGAAGCTCAGGAACTCATTGAAATGGTTGCAAATAACCAATTCATGTACACTTCTGAAAGGAATCCTGTGAATAATGGGATAGCTCAGAAGAAAGGAGTTCTTGAGATTGATACTCTGAATGCCATATTGGCTCAGAATAAAATATTGACCCAACAAGTCAATATGATTTCTCAGAGTCTGTCTAGAATGCAAGCAGCAACAGGCAGTACTAAGGAAGCTTCCTCTGAAGAAGAAGCTTATGATCCTGAGAACCCAGGAATGGAAGAGGTGAATTACATGGGAGAACCTTATGAAAATACCTATAATCCTTCATGGAGAAATCATCCAAATCTCTCATGGAAGGATCAACAGAGACCTCAACAAGGTTTCAACAACAATAATGGTGGAAGAAACAGGATTAGCAATAGCAAACCTTTTCCATCATCTTCTCAGCAACAGACAGAGAATTCTAAGCAAAGCCACTCTGACTTGGCAACCATTGTCTCTGATCTAATCAAAACCACTCAAAGTTTCATGACTAAAACAAGGTCCTCCATTAGAAATTTGAAAGCACAAGTGGGTCAGCTGAGTAAGAAAATTACTGAACTCCCTCCTAGTACTCTCCCAAGCAATACAGAAGAGAATCCAAAGAGAGAGTGCAAGGCCATAAACACGTCTCATATGGACGAACCTGGAGAGGAGGAAGAGGCAGTGATCTCCACTGAGGAAGACCTCAATGGACGTCCACTGACCTCCATGGAGTTCCCTAATGAGGAACCATGGGAATCTGAGGCTCACACTGAGACCATAGAGATTCCATTGAATTTACTTCTGCCATTCATGAGCTCTGATGAGTATTCTTCCTCTGAAGAGGATAAAGATGTTACTAAAGAGCAAGTTGCTAAGTACCTTGGAGCAATCATGAAGCTAAATGCCAAGTTGTTTGGTAATGAGACTTGGGAGGATGAACCTCCATTGCTCATCAAAGAACTGGATGACTTGACTAGGCAGAGATTACCTCTGAAGAGACAAGATCCTGGAAAGTTCTCAATACCTTGTACTATAGGCACCATGACCTTTGAGAAGGCTCTGTGTGACCTAGGGTCAAGCATAAACCTCATGCCTTTCTCTGTAATGGAGAAGCTAGGGATCATTGAGGTACAAGCTGCAAGAATCTCACTGGAGATGGCAGACAATTCAAAGAAACAGGCTTATGGACTTGTAAAGGATGTCTTGGTAAAAGTTGAAGGCCATTAGATCCCTGCTGATTTCATAATCCTAGAGACTAGGAAGTGTATGGATGAATCCACCATCCTTGGCAGACCCTTCCTAGCCACAGCAAAAGCTGTGATTGATGTTGTTGACAGAGGAGAATTGATCATTCAAGTGAATGAAGACTCCCTTGTGTTTAAAGCTCAAGGATATCCCTCTGTTACCATGGAGAGGAAGCATGAAGAGCTTCTCTCAATACAGAGTCAAACAGAGCCCCCACAGTCAAACTCTAAGTTTCGTGTTGGGAGGCCACAACCAAACTTTAAGTTTGGTGTTGAACCCCCACATTCAAACTCTAAGTTTGGTGTTGGGAGGTTCCAACATTGCTCTAAACATCTGTGAGGCTCCATGAGGACCCACTGTCAAGCTATTGACATTAAAGAAGCGCTTGTTGGGAGGCAACCCAATCTTTAACTATCTATGTTAAATTTCTATTTTCTTTTATTTTATATAGGTTGATGATCATGTGAAGTCACAAAAACAATTGAAAAAGCAAAAACAGAAGGAAAAATAGAATGAAAAACAGAACACCCTGGAGGAGAAACTTACTGGCGTTTAAACGCCAGAAATGGGCACCAGACTAGCGTTTAACGCCAGGAATGGGCAAAAAGCTGGAGTTAAATGCCAGAAATGGGGAGCAGCCTAGCGTTTAATGCCAGGATTGGCAGCTGATGAGCGGATAATTTATACGCTTTTTGGCATTGTTTTTAGTATGTTTTTAGTAGGATCTAGTTACTTTTAGGGATGTTTTTATTAGTTTTTATGTTAAATTCACATTTCTGGACTTTACTATGAGTTTGTGTATTTTTCTGTGATTTCAGGTATTTTCTGGCTGAAATTGAGGGACTTGAGCAAAAATCATATTCAAAGGTTGAAGAAGGACTGCTGATGCTGTTGCATTCTGACCTCCCTGCACTCAAAGTGGATTTTTTGGAGCTACAGAACTCCAAATGGTGCGCTCTCAATGGCGTTGGAAAGTAGACATCTAGGGCTTTCTAGCAATATATAATAGTCTATACTTTGCCCGAGTTTAGACGACGCAAAAGGGCGTTGAACGCCAGTTCTACGCTGCAGTCTGGAGTTAAACGCCAGAAACACGTCACGAACCAGAGTTGAACGCCAAAAACACGTTACAACTTGGCGTTCAACTCCAAAAGAAGTCTCTGCACATGTAAACTTCAAGCTCAGCCCAAGCACACACCAAGTGGGCCCCGGAAGTGGATTTATGCATCAATTACTTACTTCTGTAAACCCTAGTAGCTAGTTTAGTATAAATAGGACTTTTTACTATTGTATTTAGAATCTTTGGATTATCTTTTGATCCTTGGATCAAGTCTTGGTTACTCCGGTTCCCCTCTAGGGCCGAGACCAATGAACTCCATTATCACTTATGTATTTTCAACAGTAGAGTTTCTGCACTCCATAGATTAAGGTGTGGAGCTCTGTTGTTCCTCATGATTTAATGCAAAGTACTACTGTTTTTCTATTCAATTTAACTCATTCCGCTTCTAAGATATCCATTTGCACCCAAGAACATGATGAATGTGATGATTATGTGACGCTCATCATCATTCTCACTTATGAACGCGTGCCTGACAAACACTTCCGTTCTACATGCAAACAAGCTAGAATGAGTATCTCTTAGATATCTAATACAGAGGTCCGAGTCCGAGATATTAGAGTCTTCGTGGTATAAGTTAGAACCCATGGATGGCCATTCTTGAGATCCGGAAAGTCTAAACCTTGTCTGTGGTATTCCGAGTAGGATCTGGGAAGGGATGGCTGTGACGAACTTCAAACTCGCGAGTGCTGGGCGTAGTGACAGACGCAAAAGGAGGGTGAATCCTATTCCAGTATGATCGAGAACCTCAGATGATTAGCCGTGCCGTGACAGAGCATTTGAACGTTTTTCATAGAGAGGATGGGATGTAGCCATTGACAACGGTGATGCCCTATATAAAGCTTGCCATGGAAGAGAGTAGGACTGGTTGGATGAAGACAGCAGGAAAGCAGAGGTTTAGAGGAACAAAAGCATCTCTATACGCTTATCTGAATTTCTCACCAATGAATTACATAAGTATTTCTATCCTTATTTTCTGTTTATTTACTATTATTATTTGAAAACTCCATAACCATTTAATATCCGCCTGACTGAGATTTACAAGATGACCATAGCTTGCTTCATACCGACAATATCCGTGGGATCGACCCTTACTCACGTAAGGTTTTATTACTTGGACGACCCAGTGCACTTGCTGGTTAGTTGTATCGAAGTTGTGACAAATTATGAATTAAGATTAGAGCACCAAGTTTTTGGAGCCATTACCAGGGATCACAATTTCGTACACCAAGTTTTTGGCGCCGTTGCCGGGGATTGTTCCAGTTTTTGGCAAGTTTTGGTCCGGTAACATCAGTGCTAAGTTGGTCTGGCAACAGCACCAAGTTTTTGGCGCCGTTGCCAGGGATTGTTTGAGTTTGGACAGCTGACGGTTCATCTTGTTGCTCATATCAGGTAATTTTCTTTTTGTTTTATTTTCAAAAAAAAAAATTGTTTTCAAAAATCTTTCAAAAAAAAATTTTCCCTTTGTTTTCGAAAATTATTTTAAAATTTTTAAGAATGAATTCTAAAGTTTCAAAATGGTATGCTGAAGTTTGGCTGGCCATCAAGCTTTAGACTAACCTGGTATGATTCCTGGAATCTTGATTGAGCACTATGAATTCATTGCTTCCTTTTCCCTATATGTTTTCAAAAAATAAAAATATACAAAAATCCAAAAAAAAATTTAATAAAATCATAAAATCAAAAATCTTTTTTTTGTTTCTTGTTTGAGTCTTGAATCAATTTTTAAGTTTGGTGTCAATTGCATTTTTTCTAAAAATTTATGCATTTTTCGAAAATTCATGCATTCATAGTGTTCTTCATGATCTTCAAGTTGTTCTTGGTAAGTCTTCTTGTTTGATCTTGATGTTTTCTTATTTTGTGTCTTTTGTTGTTTTTCATGTGCATCTTTACATTCATAGTGTCTAAGCATTAAAGATTTTTAAGTTTGGTGTCTTGCATGTGTTCTTTGCATAAAAAAATTTTCAAAAATATGTTCTTGATGTTCATCATGATCTTCAAAGTATTTTTGGTGTTCATCTTGACATTCATAGTGTTCTTGCATGCATTCATTGTTTTGATCTAAAAATTCTCATGCATTGAGTCTTTTTCATGTTTTTCTCTTTCTTCATTAAAAATTCAAAAATAAAAAATATATCTTCCCCTTTTTCACTCATAAAATTCGAAAATTTGAGTTGACTTTTTCCAAAATTTTTAAAATCTAGTTGTTTCTTATGAGTCAAATCAAATTTTCAATTTAAAAATCTTATCTTTTTCAAAATCTTTTTCAAAAATTAAATCTTTTTCATTTCTCTTATTTATTTTGGAAAATTTTAAAAATATTTTTCAAAAATCTTTTTCTTAATTCTATCTCCTAATTTTCGAAAATATTACTAACAATTAATGTGATTGATTCAAAAATGTAAAGTTTGTTACTTGCCTAATAAGAAAGGTTCAATCTTTAAATTTTAAAATCTTATCTTTTAGTTTCTTGTTAGTCAAGTAATCAACTTTAATTTTCAAAATCAAATCTTTTTAAATTTTTTTTCAAATCTTTTTCAAAATAAGTTTCAATCAATCATATCTTTTTGTTTCAATCATATCCCTTTTTTATTTCAATCATATCTTTTTCAAATTCAATTTCAAAACCTTTTCTAACTTCTTTCCTAACCTCTTATCTTTTTTAAAATTGATTTTCAAATCTTTTTCAATCAATCTTATCTTTTTGTTTCAATCATATCTTTTTTAAAACTACCTAACTAATTCTCCCTCTCTAATTTTCGAAAATACCTCCCTCTTTTTCAAAAATTCTTTTTAATTAATTAATTGTTTTAAATTTTAATTTTAAATTTTTTTCCCTTTAATTTTCGAAAATCATCAACTCCTTTTCAAAAAAATTATTTTCGAAAACTTCTCTCTCTCATCTTCTTCTATTTATTTAATTACTTACTAACACTTTTCTTCATCTCATATCTCTGCTCCTATCCTCACCCTTGTGTTTGGATTATCCATTCTTCTTCACTCTTATTCTCTTTCTTCTTCTACTAACAACAAGGGAACCTCTATACTGTGGTAAAAAGGATCCCTATTATTATTTTCTATTCCCTTCTTTGTCATATGAGCAGGAGCAAGGACAAGAACATTCTTGTTGAAGCAGATCCTGAACCTGAAAGAACTCTAAAAAGGAAACTAAGAGAAGCTAAAATACAACAATCCAGAGACAACCTTATAGAAATTTTCGAACAGGAAGAGAAGATGGCAGCCGAAAATAATAATAATGCAAGGAGAATGCTTGGTGACTTCACTGTACCTAATTCCAATTTACATGGAAGAAGCATCTCAATTCCTATCATTGGAGCAAACAACTTTGAGCTTAAACCTCAACTAGTTTCTCTGATGCAACAAAACTGCAAGTTTCATGGACTTCCATCTGAAGATCCTTTTCAGTTCTTAACTGAATTCTTGCAGATATGTGATACTGTTAAGACTAATGGAGTAGATCCTGAAGTCTACAGGCTCATGCTTTTCCCGTTTGCTGTAAGAGACAGAGCTAGAGTGTGGTTGGACTCTCAATCCAAAGATAGCCTGAACTCTTGGGATAAGCTAGTCACGGATTTCTTAGCCAAGTTCTTTCCTCCTCAAAAGCTGAGTAAGCTTAGAGTGGATGTTCAAACCTTCAGACAGAAAGAAGGTGAATCCCTCTATGAAGCTTGGGAGAGATATAAGCAACTGACCAAAAAGTGTCCTTCTGACATGCTTTCAGAATGGACCATCTTGGATATATTCTATGATAGTCTGCCTGAGTTATCAAAGATGTCACTGGATCATTCTGCAGGTGGATCCATTCACCTAAAGAAAACGCCTGCAGAAGCTCAAGAACTCATTGACATGGTTGCTAATAACCAGTTCATGTACACTTCTGAGAGGAATCCTGTGAGTAATGGGACGCCTCAGAAGAAGGGAGTTCTTAAAATTGATACTCTGAATGCCATATTGGCTCAGAATAAAATATTGACTCAGCAAGTCAATATGATTTCTCAGAGTCTGAATGGAATGCAAGCTGCATCCAACAGTACTCAAGAGGCATCTTCTGAAGAAGAAGCCTATGATCCTGAGAACCCTGCAATAGCAGAGGTAAATTATATGGGTAAACTTTATGGAAACACCTATAACCCCTCATGGAGAAATCACCCAAATTTTTCATGGAAGGATCAACAAAAGCCTCAACAAGGTTTTACTAATGGTGGAAGAAACAGGTTTAACAATAGTAAACCTTTTCCATCATCCACTCAACAACAGACAGAGAATTCTGAGCAGAATCCATCTAGCTTAGCAATTTAGTCTCTGATTTATCCAAGGCCACTCTAAGTTTCATGAATGAAACAAGGTCGTCCATTAGAAATTTGGAGGCACAAGTGGGCCAGCTGAGTAAGAAGATCACTGAAACCCCTCCTAGTACTCTCCCAAGCAATACAGAAGAGAATCCAAAGAGAGATTGCAAGGCCATTGATATAACCATCATGGCCGAATCCAAGGAGGAAGGGGAGGACGTGAATCCCACGGAGGAAGACTTCCTGGGACGTCCAGTGATCAACAAGGAGTTTCCCTTTGAGGAACCAAAGGAATCTGAGGCTCATTTAGAGACCATAGAGATTCCATTGAACCTCCTTATGCCCTTCATGAGCTCTGATGAGTATTCTTCTTCTGAAGAGAATGAGGATGTTACTGAAGAGCAAGTTGCCAAGTACCTTGGTGCAATCATGAAGCTGAATGCTAAACTATTTGGTAATGAGACTTGGGGAGATGAACCTCCCCTGTTCACCAATGAACTAAATGCATTGGATCAACTGAGATTGCCTCAGAAGAAACAGGATCCTGGAAAGTTCCTAATACCTTGTACCATAGGCACCATGACCTTTGAGAAGGCTCTATGTGACCTGGGGTCAGGAATAAACATCATGCCACTCTCTGTAATAGAGAAACTGGGAATCTTTGAGGTACAAGCTGCTAGAATCTCATTAGAGATGGCAGACAATTCCAGAGAACAGGCTTATGGACAAGTAGAGGACATGTTAGTAAAGGTTGAAGGCCTTTACATCCCTGCTAATTTCATAATCCTAGATACTGGGAAGGATGAGGATGAATCTATCATCCTTGGAAGACCCTTCCTAGCCACAGCAAGAGCTGTGATTGATGTGGACAGAGGAGAATTGATCCTTCAACTAAATGAGGACAACCTTGTGTTTAAAACTCAAGGATCTCTCTCTGTAACCATGGAGAGGAAGCATGAAAAGCTTCTCTCACTGCAGAGTCAACCAGAGCCCCCACAGTCAAACTCTAAGTTTAGTGCTGGGAAGCCACAACCAAACTCTAAGTTTTGTGTTGAACTCCCATATCCAAACTCTAAGTTTGGTGTTAGGAAGTCTCAGCAATGCTTTGAACATCTGTGAGGCTCCATGAGAGCTCACTGTCAAGCTATTGACATTAAAGAAGCGCTTGTTGGGAGGCAACCCAATTTTTATTTATCTAATTTTAGTTTCATTCTTATTGTTCTTTCATGTTTTATTAGGTTCATGATCATGTGGAGTCACAAAATAAATAGAAAAATTAAAAACAGAATCAAAAACAGCAGAAGAAAAATCACACCCTGGAGGAAGGGCTTACTGGCGTTTAAACGCCAGTAAGGAGCATCTGGCTGGCGTTCAACGCCAGAACAGAGCATGGAGCTGGCGTTGAACGCCAGAAACAAGCATAAAGCTGGCGTTCAACGCCAGAAATATGCTGCATATGGGCGTTGAACGCCCAGAACAAGCATCACTTCAGCGTCTAAATGCCAGAAATGCATGCAAAGGCATTTTACATGCCTAATTGGTGCAGCGATGTAAATCCTTGACACCTCAGGATCTGTGGACCCCACAGGATCACCTCAGGATCTGTGGACCCCACAGGATCCCCATATACCTCCACTCACCTTCCCTCCTCATAATCCTATATCACCCTCTCTCTCTGCATTCACAGTCATCCCTTCTGTTTTCCATTCACCACTCACATCCATACACCCCACCTACCTTCAAAATTCAAAATCTCTTTCCCACATAAGCCCACCCATATAGCCGAATACACACATCCCTCCATCTCCTACATATCTTCTTCTTCTTCTACTATTCTTTCTTCTTTTGCTCGAGGGCGAGTAACATTCTAAGGGTGTTAAGGATTTACATCGAGGGTGTTAAGGATTTACATTGACGGAACCTAAGGCCAGAGAAACCTCTAGAAAGAGGAAATGGAAGACAAAAGCTTCCACCTCCAAGTCATAGGAGATGGAGAGATTCATCTCAAGGGTCTATAGCTCAGTGGTAGAACATTTGACTGCAAATCAAGAGATCCCTGAGATACATCAGGGGATACATTTTCCTCCATACAATTATTGGGGAGCAACTAAGGGTGGAACATCAAGAGCACTCCATCATCCTCCATGAAATTAGAGAAGATCAAAAGAGCTATGAGGGAGGAGCAACAAAGACAAGGAAGAGACATAGAAGAGCTCAAGGACATCATTGGTTCCTCAAGAAGAAAACGCCACCATCACTAAGGTGGACTCATTCCTTGTTCTTAAATTTACTGTTTTTCAATTTTTGAGCTTTATGTTTATTTATGTTTGTGTCTTATTACATGATCATTAGTATTTAAGTGTCTATGCCTTAAAGTAGTGAATATGAATCCATCACCTCTCTTGAATGAAAAATATTTTAAAAACAAAAGAACAAGAAGTACATGGTTTCGAATTCATCTTTGAAACTAGTTTAATTATCTTGATGTGGTGACAATACTTTTTGTTTTCTGAATGAATGCTTGAACAGTGCATATGTCTTTTGAAGTTGTTGTTTATGAATGTTAAATATGTTGGCTCTTGAAAGAATGATGAAAAGGAGAAATGTTATTTGATAATCTGAAAAATCATAAAAATCATTCTTGAAGCAAGAAAAAGCAGTGAATACAAAAGCTTGCTGAAAAAAAATAGCGAAAAAAAGGGAGAAAGAAAAAGAAAAAGCAAGCAGAAAAAGTCAAAAGCTCTTAAAACCAAAAGGCAAGAGCAAAAAGCCAATAGCCCTTAAAACCAAAAGGCAAGGGTAATAAAAAGGATCCCAAGGCTTTGAGCATCAGTGGATCGGAGGGCCTAAAGGAATAAAATCCTGGCCTAAGCGGCTAAACCAAGCTGTCCCTAACCATGTGCTTGTGGCGTGAAGGTGTCAAGTGAAAACTTGAGACTGAGCGGTTAAAGTCAAGGTCCAAAGCAAAAGAAGAGTGTGCTTAAGAACCCTGGACACCTCTAATTGGGGACTTTAGCAAAGCTGAGTCACAATCTAAAAAGGTTCACCCAATTATGTGTCTATGGCATTTATGTATCCGGTGGTAATACTGGAAAACAAAGTGCTTAGGGCCACGGCCAAGACTCATAAAGTAGCTGTGATCAAGAATCAACATACTAAACTAGGAGAATCAATAACACTATCTGAACTCTGAGTTCCTATAGATGCCAATCATTCTGAACTTCAATGGATAAAGTGAGATGCCAAAACTATTCAAGAGGCAAAAAGCTACAAGTCCCGCTCATCTGATTGGAGCTATGTTTCATTTATAGTTTGGAATTTATAGTATATTCTCTTCTTTTTATCCTATTTGATTTTCAGTTGCTTGGGGACAAGCAACAATTTAAGTTTGGTGTTGTGATGAGCGGATAATTTATACGCTTTTTGGCATTGTTTTTAGTATGTTCTTAGTAGGATCTAGTTACTTTTAGGGATGTTTTTATTAGTTTTTATGTTAAATTCACATTTCTGGACTTTACTATGAGTTTGTGTGTTTTTCTGTGATTTTAGGTATTTTCTGGCTGAAATTGAGGGACTTGAGCAAAAATCAAATTCAGAGATTGAAGAAGGACTGCTGATGCTGTTGGATTCTGACCTCCCTGTACTCAAAGTGGATTTTCTGGAGCTACAAAACTCCAAATGGCGCTCTCTTAATGGCATTGGAAATTAGACATCCAGGGCTTTCCATCAATATATAATAATCCATACTTTGCCTGAGTTTAGATGACGCAAAAGGGTGTTGAGCGCCAGTTCTACGCTGCAGTCTGGAGTTAAACGCCAGAAACACGTCACGAACCAGAGTTGAACGCCAAAAACACGTTACAACTTGGCATTCAACTCCAAAAGAAGCTTCTGCACGTGTAAACTTCAAGCTCAGCCCAAGCACCCACCAAGTGGGCCCCGGAAGTGGATTTATGCATCAATTACTTACTTCTGTAAACCCTAGTAGCTAATTTAGTATAAATAAGACTTTTTACTATTGTATTTATAATCTTTGGATTATCTTTTGATCCTTGGATCAAGTCTTGGTTACTCCGGTTCCCCACTAGGGCCGAGACCAATGAACTCCATTATCACTTATGTATTTTCAACAGTAGAGTTTCTGCACTCCATAGATTAAGGTGTGGAGCTCTGCTGTTCCTCATGATTTAATGCACAGTACTACTGTTTTTCTATTCAATTCAACTTATTCCGCTTCTAAGATATCCATTCGCACCCAAGAACATGATGAATGTGATGATTATGTGACGCTCATCATCATTCTCACTTATGAACGCATGCCTGACAAACACTTCCGTTCTACATGCAAACAAGCTAGAATGAGTATCTCTTAGATATCTAATATAGAGGACCGAGTCCGAGATATTAGAGTCTTCGTGGTATAAGTTAGAACCCATGGATGGCCATTCTTGAGATCCGAAAAGTCTAAACCTTGTCTGTGGTATTCCGAGTAGGATCTGGGAAGGGATGGCTGTGACAAACTTCAAACTCGCGAGTGCTGGGCGTAGTGACAGACGCAAAAGGAGGGTGAATCCTATTCCAGTATGATCGAGAACCTCAGATGATTAGCCATGCCGTGATAGAGCATTTGGACCTTTTTCACAGAGAGGATGGGATGTAGCCATTGACAACGGTGATGCCCTATATAAAGCTTGCCATGGAAGAGAGTAGGACTGGTTGGATGAAGACAGCAGAAAAGCAGAGGTTCAGAGGAACGAAAGCATCTCTATACGCTTATCTAAAATTCTCACCAATGAGTTACATAAGTATTTCTATCTTTATTTTCTGTTTATTTACTATTATTATTCGAAAACTCCATAACCATTTAATATCCACCTGACTGAGATTTACAAGATGACCATAGCTTGCTTCATACCGACAATCTTCGTGGGATCGACCCTTACTCACGTAAGGTTTTATTACTTGGACGACCCAGTGCCCTTGCTGGTTAGTTGTATCGAAGTTGTGACAAATTATGAATTAAGATTAGAGCACCAAGTGTTTGGAGCCATTACCAGGGATCACAATTTCATACACCAGCAGCAAGGGGCGTTTTACATGCCAAATGGTGCAAGGATGAGAAATCCTTGACACCTCAGGATCTATGGACCCCACAGGATCCCCACCTACCCCACATCTCTCTCCCTCTTCTTCACCCATTCGCCAATCACCTCAATACCTCTTCCCCAAAAACCCCTCACCTATCAAATCCCACCATTCTCTTCACCACTTACATCCATCCTTCATAACACCCCACCTACCTCACCATTCAAATTCAAACCACTTTTCCACCCATAATGGCCGAAACATACCCCCCCCCTCTCCACTCCTATATAAACCCATCTTCACTCCTTCATTTTCACACAACCTAACCACTACTTCTCCCCCTTGGTCGAAACACAAAGCCCCATCCATCTCCTCTATTTCTTCTTCTTTTTCTACTCTCTTCTTTCTTCTTTTGCTTGAGGACGAGCAACCTTCTAAGTTTGGTGTGGTAAAAGCTAAAGCTTTTTGTTTTTCTATAACCATTTATGACACCAAAGGCCGGAGAAACCTCTAGAAAGAGGAAAGGGAAGGCAAAAGCTTCCACCTCCGAGTCATAGGAGATGGAGAGATTCCTCTCAAGGGTGCATCAAGACCACTTCTATGAAGTTGTGGCCAAGAAGAAGGTGATCCCCGAGGTCCCTTTTAAGCTTAAAAAGGGCGAATATCCGTAGATCCGACACGAGATCCAAAGAAGAGGTTGGGAAGTTCTCACCAACCCCATTCAACAAGTCAGAATCTTAATGGTTCAAGAGTTCTATGCCAATGCATGGATCACCAAGAACCATGATCAAAGTGTGAACCCGGATCCTAAGAATTGGCTTACAATGGTCCGAGGGAAATACTTAGATTTCAATCCGGAAAATATAAGGTTGGCATTCAACTTGCCCATGATGCAAGGAGATGCACACCCTTATACTAGAAGGGTCAAGTTTGATCAAAGGTTGGACCAAGTCCTCATGGACATCTGTGAAGAGGGCGCTCAATGGAAGAGAGATTCAAGAGGGAAGCCGGTTCAACTAAAAAGGCATGACCTCAAGCCCGTGGCTAGGGGATGGTTGGAGTTCATCCAACGCTTAGTCATTCCTACTAGCAACCGATCTGAAGTTACTATAGACCGAGCTATCATGATTCATAGCATCATGATTAGAGAGGAAGTAGAAGTTCATGAGGTTATATCCCAAGAACTCTACAAGGTGGTGGACAAGTCCTCTACTATGGCAAGGTTAGCCTTCCCTCATCTCATTTGTCACCTCTGCAATTCAGCTGGAATTGACATAGAGGAAGACACCCTCATTGATGAGGAGAAGCCCATCACTAAGAAAAGGATGGAGCAAGTGAGAGAACCTCACCAAGAGCATGAGGAAACTCCTCATCATGAAATCCCTGAGATGCCTCAAGGGATGCATTTTCCTCTACAAAACTATTGGGAGCAAATCAACACCTCCCTAGGAGAATTAAGTTCCAACATGGGACAACTAAGGGTGGAGCACCAAGAGCATTCCATCCTCCTCTATGAAATAAGAGAAGACCAAAGAACCATGAGAGAGGAACAACAAAGGCAAGGAAGAGACATTGAGGAGCTCAAACATTCCATAAGATCTTCAAGAGGAAGAACAAGCCGCCATCACTAAGGTGGACCCGTTCTTTAATTTCCTTGTTCTTTATTTTCTATTTTTTCGAAAATTGTGCTTTATGTTTATTTATGTTTGTGTCATGATCATTAGTGTCTAAGTGTCTATGCCTTAAAGCTATGAAAATGAATCCATCACCTTTCTTAAATGAAAAATGTTTTTAATTGAAAAAGAAAAAGAAGTGCATAAATTTCAAATTTTAAAACAGTTTAATTATTTTGATGTGGTGGCAATACTATTGCTTTTCTAAATGAATGCTTGAACAGTGCATTTTTTTTATATTGTTGATTCATGAATGTTAAAATTGTTGGCTCTTGAAAGAATGATGAGAAAAAGAGAAATGTTATCTGATGATCTAAAAAATCATAAAATTGATTCTTGAAGCAAGAAAAAGCAGTGAAAAGCTTGCAGAAAAAAAAAGGATATATGCGGGAAAAAAAAAAGAAAAAAAAAGAGAGAAAAGAAAAAGAAAGAAAAAAAAAGCAAGCAGAAAAAGCCAATACCCCTTTAAACCAAAAGGCAAGGGTGATAAAAAGGATCCAAGGCTTTGAGCATCAGTGGATAGGAGGGCCCACAGGAATAAAATCCTGGCCTAAGCGGCTAAACCAAGCTGTCCCTAACCATGTGCTTGTGGCGTGAAGGTGTCAAGTGAAAACTTGAGACTGAGCAGTTAAAGTCGTGGTCCAAAAGCAAAAAGAGTGTGCTTAAGAGCTCTGGACACCTCTAATTGGGGACTCTAGCAAAGCTGAGTCACAATCTGAAAAGGATCACCCAGTTATGTGTCTGTGGCATTTATGTATCCGGTGGTAATACTGGAAAACAAAATGCTTTGGGACACGGCCAAGACTCATAAAAGTAGCTGTGTTCAAGAATCAACATACTTAACTAGGAGAATCAATAACACTATCTGGATTCTGAGTTCCTATAGAAGCCAATCATTCTGAACTTCAAAGGATAAAGTGAGATGCCAAAACTGTTCAGAGGCAAAAAGCTAAAAGCCCCGCTCATCTAATTAATACTGATCTTCATAGATATTTTTGGAATTCATTGTATATTCTCTTCTTTTTATCTTATTTGATTTTCAGTTGCTTGGGGACAAGCAACAATTTAAGTTTGGTGTTGTGATGAGCGGATAATTTATACGCTTTTTGGCATTGTTTTTAGTATATTTTAATTAGTTTTTATTATATTTTTATTAGTTTTTAAATAAAAATCACTCTTCTAGACTTTACTATGAGTTTCTATGTTTTTCTATGATTTCAGGTATTTTCTAGCTGAAATTGAGGGACCTGAGCAAAAATCTGATTCAGATGCTGAAAAAGGACTGCAGATGCTGTTGGATTCTGACCTCCCTGCACTCGAAGTAGATTTTCTGGAGCTACAGAAGTCCAATTGGCACGCTCTCAATTGCGTTGGAAAGTAGACATCCTGAGCTTTCCAGCAATATATAATAGTTTATACTTTGCCCGATATTTGACGGCCCAAACAGGCGTTCTAAGTCAGCTCAAGAATTCCGGCGTTTAACGCCGGAACTGGCACAAAAGATGGAGTTAAACGCCCAAACTGGCACAAAAGCTGGCGTTTAACTCCAAGAAAAGTCTCTACATATGGAAGCTTCAATGCTCAGCCCAAGCACACACCAAGTGGGCCCGGAAGAAGATTTCTGCATTAATTACTGATTTCTGTAAACCCTAGGCTACTAGTTCTCTATAAATAGGACCTTATACTATTGTATTTTAAGCTTTGAGAAGTCTTATGTTATCTTAGACACGTTTGGGGGCTGGCCTCACAGCCATTCCTAGACCTTGTTCTTATGTATTCTCAACGGTGGAGTTTCTACACACCATAGATTAAGGTGTGGAGCTCTGCTGTTCTTCATGAATTAATACAAAGTACTATTGTTTTTCTATTCAACTCAAGTCTATTTCTTCTCCAAGATATTCATTCGCACCCAAGAACATGATGAATGTGATGATTATGTGACATTGATCACCATTCTCACCTATGAACGCGTGATTGACAACCACTTCCGTTCTACATGCAAACAAGCTTGAATGTATATCTCTTGGGTTTATAATCTCAGATTGGAACCTTCGTGGTATAGGATAGAATTATTGGCGGTCATTCTTGAGATCCGGAACGTCTAAACCTTGTCTGTGGTATTCTGAGTAGGATCTGGGAAGGAATGACTGTGACGAGCTTCAAACTCGCGATTGTTGGGCGTGTGATAGACGCAAAAGGATCAATGGATCCTATTCTAGCATGATCGAGAACCGACAGATGATTAGCCGTGCGGTGACAGCGCATTTGGAACATTTTCACTGAGAGGACGGGAAGTAGCCATTGACAACGGTGATGCCCAACATAAAGCTTGCCATGGAAAGGAGTATGAATGATTGGAAAAAGGCAATAGGAAAGCAGAGGTTCAGGAGGAACAAAGCATCTTCATACGCTTATCTGAAATTCCAACCAAAGAATTACATAAGTATCTCTATCTTTATTTTATATTTTATTTATCTTTTAATTATCAATTCTCCATCATCATCTGAATTCGCCTGATTGAGATTTACAAGGTGACCATATCTTGCTTCAAGCCGACAGTCTCCGTGGGATCGACCCTTACTCACGTAAGGTATTACTTGGACGACCCAGAGCACTTGCTGGTTAGTTGTGCGGAATTGTGACAAAGTGTGATTCATGTTTAAGAGCTCCAAGTCCTTTGGCACCATTGTTGATGATCAAAATTTTGTGCACCAAGTTTTTGGCGCCGTTGCTGGGGATTGTTCAAGTTTGGACAACTGACGGTTCATCTTGTTGCTTAGATTAGGTACTTTTCAGAATTTTTAAGAATGGATTCTAGAGAAGAACTCCGCCCACAACCCGAAGGTGAAGTAGTGAAAATCCAGATCGGAGATACTCTGGACAAGACAACCAATATTGGTACGATTCCAAGAGGAGACATAAAAGAATTACTCGTATAGTTCTTACGAGATAACGTCGACCTCTTTGCATGGAAGGCTGTAGACATGCCAAGCATAAACCCCAAATTAATGTGCCACAAGTGGCGGTCTACCCAGAATTTCAGCCAGTACAACAGAGACGGAGAAAGCTCGAACCAGAACAATCCCAAGCTGTGGAAGAGCAGGTACAAGCTCTACTGGAGGCAGGATTCATAAGAGAAGTCAAGTACCCACTATGGCTAGCTAACGTCGTCTTGGTGAAAAAAATCAAACGGGAAGTGGTGAATGTGCACCGACTACACTGATCTCAACAAAGCCTGCCCAAAAGATCCTTATCCACTCCCAAGTATCGACGCCCTGGTGGATGCCTCCTCCGGATATAAATACCTATCATTCATGGACGCGTATTCGGGATACAATCAAATCCCAATGCATCTACCCGACCAAGAAAAAACCTCATTCCTAACCCCAAAAGCAAACTACTGCTACATCGTAATGCCTTTCGGTCTTAAAAACGTGGGAGCTACTTACCAAAGGTTAATGGATAAAGTCTTTTCGGATCATATCAGAAAAATCATGGAAGTCTATGTGGACGACATATTAATAAAGACACAAAGTGAAGAGACGCTATTGTCCGACCTGACCCAAGTGTTCGACACTATAAAAAGGCATGACATGAAAAGAGGAATCGAAGCTGCAAATTCCTAGGTTTTATGCTCACACAAAGAGGAATTGAAGCAAATCCGGATAAATGCCGGGCCATACTTGACATGAAAAGCCCGACTTGCGTCAAAGAGGTGCAACAACTCAACGGGAGGTTGGCAGCCTTGTCCAGATTTCTAGCCGGATCGACAATAAGATCTCTCCCTTTCTACGCCACTCTAAGGAAAGGAAAAAAGTTTGAATAGACAACGGAGTGCGAGCAAGCCTTCCAAGAGTTCAAGAGATTCCTGGGACAACCACCTATCCTAACTCGGCCACGAAAAGGAGAACCACTCATATTGTAGCTCGCGATAGGAAGTCGAGCAGTAGCCTCAGCACTAGTTCGAGAAGATGACAGTGGGCAACAAACCGTATACTTCATCAATAAAGCATTACAAGGATCCGAGCTGAACTACCAAAAAATAGAAAAATTTGCCTACGCCCTCATACTAACATCTCGACGACTTCGTCCATACTTCCAAGCTCACACCATTAGGATTCGGACCAACCAGCCCATAAAAGGAAATTTTGCAGAAAACAGACTTAGCAGGTAGAATCTTGCAATGGGCCGTCGAGTTGTCCGAATTTGATCTTCAATACGAAGCTCGGACAGCCATTAAATCATAATACCTGGCGGACTTCATTGCAGAATTTACAGACATCCCCGAAACCCCCACAGAATGAAACCTCTACGTGGACGGTTCCTCAAATAAAAATGGAAGTGGCGCGGGTGTGATAATTTAAAGCAACCAAGGGACTCAAATTGAACTTTCCCTCAAATTTGGGTTCCCTGCCTCAAACAATCAAGCGGAATATGAGGCACTATTAGCTGGTTTGAAGCTGGCTAGGGAGGTTGAAGCCCAAAAGCTTACCATCTTCAGCGACTCACAAGTAGTCACTTCACAAATAGTAGGGAGCTACCAAGCCAAAGACCCCACCATGAAAAAGTACTTGGACAAAACCAGGGAACAGCTCGGACAACTCGGAGAATATGAGGTCCGTCACATACCCCGAGAACAGAATGTCCGAGCTGACACACTCTCAAAGCTAGCCAGCACCAAACCAGGGGGCAATAATAGAAGCCACATCCAAGAAATACTGCAGAGCCCGTCAATCTCAGAAGAAGAAAAAGTCCTAGCCATAACAGGTCAGGATCAAGGATGGATGACTCCCATAATTAACTACCTCAAAACAGAAACACTCCCTACAGACGAAAAGGAGGCAAAGAGGTTAAAACGAGAGGCACAACATTACACCATCATAAACAATACTCTATACAAGAGAGGGATTTCAATCCCATTATTAAAATATGTGCCGACTTCCAACACAAAGGAAGTTCTAGAAGAAGTACACAGTGGCATTTATAGCAATCATCTCGGAGCACAAGCTCTCGCCAAAAAGGTACTCCGAGCAGGATTTTATTGGCCAAATCTACAAAAGGAAGCTACATAGTTTATAAAGACATGTCTACCATGCTAGAAACATGCCAACTTTCACATCGCCCCACCAGAGGAACTCATCACCGTGACCTCACCATGGCCCTTTGCAAAATGGGGACTCGACCTTCTCGGACCCTTCCCTCAGGGATCGGGACAAGTTAAATTCCTTATAGTAGGGGTAGACTACTTTACAAAGTGGATCGAGGCAGAACCCTTAGCTAATACCACTGCTCAAAGAAGTCAAAAATTCCTATATAGGAACATTGTCACAAGGTTTGGGGTTTCATACTCCATCACCACAGACAATGGCACCCAATTCACAGATGTAGGCTTCAGAAAGTTAGTGGCCGACTTGAACATAAAACAACAATTCACTTCCGTAGAACATCTCCAAGCCAATGGACAAGCCGAAGCTACCAACAAAGTCATATTGGCTGGGATAAAACGGAGATTACAGGACGCAAAAGGAGCTTGCTCTGAGGAGCTCCCACAAGTCCTATGGGCATACCGAACAACGCCACATTCCACCACAAAGGAATCACCCTTCCGATTAACATACGGAATGGAGGCAATGATCCTAGTAGAGATTGAAGAAGGGCCGCCTAGAGTGATCCACTATAATGAAGAAGCCAACTCCCAATTTCAAAGGGAAGAACTCGACCTACTCCCGAAAGTCCAAGAAAGAGCTCGGATCAGGGAAGAAGCACTAAAGCGTCGAATGGCTTCAAGATATAATCAAAAGGTAGTGCCACAAGATTTCACTGAGAATAACCTCATCCTAATCCGAAATGATATCGGAACAACTCGACCTGGAGAAGGAAAGCTGGCAGCAAACTGGAAAGGACCCTACCGAGTCGTAGAAGTACTCGGAAAAGGCTACTACAGACTGTCCGAACTCGATGGACGAGAGCTTCCTAGGTCGTGGCATGCCTGCAACCTGAGAAGGTACTATAGTTAGGGATGATAAAGGATCTCGGCATAAGGTGCACTCTTTTTCCTGAAAAAGTTTTTTAATGAGGCACCAAGCCAAGACCTACAAATAATCTGACTTAAAGGGATAAAAACTCCCGCATGTATATATTTGCATTCTCTTTTGAATAAAATATGTTTAGATATTCTACAAACTCTTAAGCCGCATTAATCTGAAACATTCATCGTCCGATTATAAAGCAACAGATCGGCAGAAAGTGAAAATCAAATTCACTGCACGATCACGATAAAAGACCAATAGAGATGAAAACCAAATTCATCAAAAGGTCGACCAAACGAGGATTGAACCCAACTTCTACAAATCGGCAAAGATGAAAATAGAATAATGCAAGAAGTTATCGAAAGTGATCCAGAGAAAGGACCTGACGAGGTCTTGATAAAATGGGTTGCTAAATAATAACTTAAAGACTGGCCGACTTTAAAAAGTCGGACCAGTCGCAATAACAAAAGTTATCAGTAACTCCCTGGAAAGAGGTCTGGCTAGCCCTATAAAAGAGGATTACTATAACTTAGAAGGGCCTGACATGACGAAGTCGGCCCAAAACCCAAAAGTTATAAAAATAATCCCTGAAAGAGACTTGAACAAAGTCCAAGAAAGAAGATTACAAAAATAACTTAGAAGGGCCCGACATGACGAAGTCGGCCCAAAACCCAAAAGTTATAAAAGTAATCCCTGAAAGAGACTTGAACAAAGTCCAAGAAAGAGGATTACAAAAATAACTTAGAAGGGCCCGACATGACGAAGTCAGCCCAAAACCCAAAAGTTATAAAAGTAATCCCTGAAAGAGACTTGAACAAAGTCCAAGAAAGAGGATTACAAAAATAACTTAGAAGGGCCCGACATGACGAAGTCGGCCCAAAACCCAAAAGTTATAAAAGTAATCCCTGAAAGAGACTTGAACAAAGTCCAAGAAAGAGGATTACAAAAATAACTTAGAAGGGCCCGACATGACGAAGTCGGCCCAAAACATAAAAGTTATAAAAGTAATCCTTGAAAGAGACTTGAACAAAGTCCAAGAAAGAGGATTACAAAAATAACTTAGAAGGGCCCGACATGACGAAGTCGGCCCAAAGCATAAAAGTTATAGAAGTAATCCCTGAAAGAGACCTGAACAAGGTCCAAGAAAGAGGATTACAAAAATAACTTAGAAGGGTCCGACATGACAAAGTCGGCCTCCATAGAATACTAAAGTTATAAAAAGTAATACCTAGCAAGAGACCTTATAGAAGGTTGGTGCACGAAATTGTGATCCCTGGTAATGGCTCTAAAAACTTGGTGCTCTGATCTTAATTCATAATTTGTCACAACTTCGATACAACTAACCAGCAAGTGCACTGGGTCGTCCAAGTAATAAACCTTACATGAGTAAGGGTCGATCCCACGGAGATTGTCGGCTTGAAGCAAGCTATGGTCACCTTGTAAATCTCAGTCAGGCGGATTCAGATGGTTTTGTAAAGTGATAGATAGAAGATAAGTAAAATATAACTAAGATAGAGATACTTATGTAATTCATTGGTGAGAATTTCAGATAAGCGTATAGAGATGCTTTCGTCCCTCTGAACCTCTGCTTTCCTGCTGTCTTCATCCAATCAATCCTACTCCTTTTCCATGGCAAGCTGTATGTTAGGCATCACCGTTGTCAATGGCTACATCCTGTCCTCTCAGTGAAAATGGTCCAATGCGCTGTCACTGCATGGCTAATCATATGTCGGTTCTCGATCATACTGGAATAGGATCCATTGATCCTTTTGCATCTGTCACTACGCCCAGCACTCGCGAGTTTGAAGCTCGTCACAGCCATCCCTTCCCAGATCCTACTCGGAATACCACAGACAAGGTTTAGACTTTCTGGATCTCAGGAATGGCCATCCATGGGTTCTAACTTACACCACGAAGATTCTGATTAAGGAATCCAAGAGATACTCATTCAATCTAAGGTAGAACGGAAGTGGTTGTCAGGCACGTGTTCATAGGGAATGATGATGACTGTCACGATCATCACATTCATGTTGAAGTGCGAATGGATATCTTAGAAGCGGAATAAGTTGAATTGAATAGAAAAACAGTAGTACTTTGTATTAATTCATGAGGAACAGTAGAGCTCCACACCTTAATCTATGGTGTGTAGAAACTCTACCGTTAAAAATACATAAGTGATAAAGCTTAGGCATGGCCGAATGGCCAGCCCTCAAACGTGATCTAAAGATGAAACTAAAGATGTCAATACAATAGTAAAAAGTCCTATTTATACTAAACTAGTTACTAGGGTTTACAGAATTGAGTAAATGATGTAGAAATCCACTTCCGGGGCCCACTTGGTGTGTGCTTGGGCTGAGCTTGAAGTTTACACGTGGAGAGGTCATTCTTGGAGTTGAACGCCAGTTTGTAACGTGTTTCTGGCGTTCAACTCTGGTTCGTGACGTGTTTCTGGCGTTTAACTCTAGACTGCAGCATAGAACTGGCGTTCAACGCCCTTTTGTGTCGTCTAAACTCGAGCAAAGTATGGACTATTATATATTTCTGGAAAGCCCTGAATGTCTACTTTCCAACGCCATTAAGAGTGTGCCATTTGGAGTTTTGTAGCTCCAGAAAATCCACTTTGAGTGCAGGGAGGTCAGAATCCAACAGCATCAGCAGTCCTTCTTCAACCTCTGAATCTGATTTTTTGCTCAAGTCCCTCAATTTCAGCCAGAAAATACCTGAAATCACATAAAAACACACAAACTCATAGTAAAGTCCAGAAATGTGAATTTAACATAAAAACTAATAGAAACATCCCTAAAAGTAACTAGATCCTACTAAAAATATACTAAAAACAATGCCAAATAGCGTATAAATTATCCGCTCATCACAACACCAAACTTAAATTGTTGCTTGTCCCCAAGCAACTGAAAATCAAATAGGATAAAAAGAAGAGAATATACTATAAATTCCAAACTATCAATGAAACATAGCTCCAATCAGATGAGCGGGACTTGTAGCTTTTTGCCTTTTGAATAGTTTTGACATCTCACATTATCCATTGAAGTTCAGAATGATTGGCATCTATAGGAACTCAGAGTTCATATAGTGTTATTGATTCTCCTAGTTCAGTATGTTGATTCTTGAACACAGCTACTTTATGAGTCTTGGCCGTGGCCCTAAGCACTTTGTTTTCCAGTATTACCACCGGATACATAAATGCCACAGACACATAACTGGGTAAACCTTTTCAGATTGTGTCTTAGCTTTGCTAAAGTCCCCAATTAGAGGTGTTCAGGGTTCTTAAGCACACTCTTTTTTTGCTTTGGACCTTGACTTTAACCGCTCAGTCTCAAGTTTTCACTTGACACCTTCACGCCACAAGCACATGGTTAGGGACAGCTTGGTTTAGCCGCTTAGGCCAGGATTTTATTCCTTTAGGCCCTCCTATCCACTGATGCTCAAAGCCTTGGGATCCTTTTTATTACCCTTGCCTTTTGGTTTTAAGGGTTATTGGCTTTTTGCTCTTGCCTTTTGGTTTTAAGAGCTTTTGGATTTTTCTGCTTGCTTTTTCTTTTTCTATTTTTTTCGCCAAGCTTTTGTATTCACTGCTTTTTCTTGCTTCAAGAATCAATTTTATGATTTTTCAGATTATCAAATAACATGTCTCCTTTTCATCATTCTTTCAAGAGCCAACATATTTAACATTCATAAACAACAACTTCAAAAGACATATGCACTGTTCAAGCATTCATTCAGAAAACAAAAAGTATTGTCACCACATCAATATAATTAAACTAAGTTCAAGGATAAATTCGAAACTCATGTACTTCTTGTTCTTTTGTTTTTAAAACATTTTTCATTTAAGAGAGGTGATGGATTCATATTCACTACTTTAAGGCATAGACACTTAGACACTAATGATCATGTAATAAAGACACAAACATAGATAAACATTTAACATAAGAAAAAGAAAAACAGAAAATTTAAGAACAAGGAATGAGTCCACCTTAGTGATGGTGACGTTTCCTTCTTGAGGAACCAATGATGTTCTTGAGCTCTTCTATGTCACTTCCTTGTCTTTGTTGCTCCTCCCTCATTGCTCTTTGATCTTCTCTAATTTCATGAAGGATGATGGAGTGCTCTTGATGTTCCACCCTTAGTTGCTCTCAATAATTGTGTGGAGGAAAATGTATCCCTTGAGGTATCTCAGGGATCTCTTGATTTGCAGTCAAATGTTCCACCATTGAGCTATAGACCCTTGAGATGAATCTCTCCATCTCCTATGACTTGGAGATGGAAGCTTTTGTCTTCCCTTTCCTCTTTCTAGAGGTTTCTCTGGCCTTAGGAGCCATTAATGGTTATGGAAAAACAAAAAAAGCTATGCTTTTACCACACCAAATTTAGAATGTTGCTCGCCCTCGAGCAAATGAAAAAAGAATAGTAGAAGAAGAAGAAGATATGGAGGAGATGGAGGGATGTGTGTATTCGGCTATATGGGTGGGCTTGGGTGGGAAAGAGATTTTGAATTTTAAAGGTAGGTGGGGTGTATGGATGTGAGTGGTGAATGGAAAACAGAAGGGATGACTGTGAATGCAGAGAGAGAGGGTGATATAGGATTATGAGGAGGGAAGGTGAGTGGAGGTATATGGGGATCCTGTGGGGTCCACAGATCCTGAGGTGTCAAGAATTTACATCCCTACACCAATTAGGCATGTAAAATGCCTTTGCATGCATTTCTGGTGTTTAGACGCCGAAGTGATGCTTGTTCTGGGCGTTCAACGCCCAGATGCAGCATGTTTCTGGCGTTGAACGCCAGTTCTATGCTTGTTTCTGGCGTTCAGCGCCAGCTTTCCTCAGTGTGCATTTCTAGCGTTGAACGCCAGCCAGATGCTCCTTACTGGCGTTTAAACGCCAGTAAGCCCTTCTTCCAGGGTGTGATTTTTCTTCTGCTATTTTTGATTCTGTTTTTAATTTTTCTATTTATTTTGTGACTCCACATGATCATGAACCTAATAAAACATAAAAGAATAATAAAATAAAAATAAAATTAGATAAATAGAAATTAGGTTGCCTCCCAACAAGCGCTTCTTTAATGTCAATAGCTTGACAGTGGGCTCTCATGGAGCCACACAGGTGATCAGGTCAATTTTATAGACTCCCAACACCAAACTTAGAGTTTGGATATGGGAGTTCAACACCAAACTTAGAGTTTGACTGTGGGAGCTTTTGTTGACTCTGTACTGAGAGAAGCTTATCGTGCCTCTTTTCCATGTTTACAGGATGATAACCTTGTGCTTTAAACACAAGGGAGTCCCCATTCAATTGAAGGACTAATTCACCTCTATCTACATCAATCAAAGCTCTTGCTGTGGCTAGGAAGGGTCTTCCAAGGATGATGGATTCATCCTCATCCTTTCCAGTGTCTAAGATTATGAAATCAGCAGGGATGTAAAGGCCTTCAACCTTTACCAGCACGTCCTCTACTTGTCCATAAGCTTGTTTTCTAGAGTTGTCTGCCATCTCTAATGAGATTCTGGCAGCTTGCACCTCAAAGATTCCCAGTTTCTCCATTACAGAGAGTGGCATGAGGTTTATCCCTGACCCAAGATCACATAGAGCCTTCTCAAAGGTCATGGAGCCTATGGTACAAGGTATTAAGAACTTTTCCGGATCCTGCTTCTTCTGAGGCAATCTCAGTTGATCCAGATCACTCAGTTCATTGGTGAGCAAGGGAGGTTCATCTTCCCAAGTCTCATTACCAAATAATTTGACATTCAGCTTTATGATTGCACCAAGGTACTTGGCAGCTTGCTCTTCAGTGACATCCTCATTCTCTTCAGAAGAAGAATACTCATCAGAGCTCATTCAGGGCATAAGGAGGTTCAATGGAATCTCTATGGTCTCTAAATGAGCCTCAGATTCCTTTGGTTCCTCAAAGGGAAACTCCTTGTTGATCATTGGACATCCCAGGAGGTCTCCCTCCTTGAGATTCACGTCCTCCCCTTCCTCCTTGGATTCGGCCATGATGGTTATATCAATGGCCTTGCAATCTCTCTTTGGATTCTCTTCTGTATTGCTTGGGAGAGTGCTAGGAGGGGTTTCAGTGATCTTCTTACTCAGCTGGCCCACTTGTACCTCCAAATTTCTAATGGAGGACCTTGTTTCATTCATGAAACTCACAGTGGCCTTAGATAGATCAGAGACTAAATTTGCTAAGCTAGATGGATTCTGCTCAGAATTCTCTGTCTGTTGCTGAGTGGATGATGGAAAAGGTTTACTATTGTTAAACCTGTTTCTTCCACCATTTGTAAAGCCTTGTTGAGGCTTTTGTTGATCCTTCCATGAGAAATTTGGGTGATTTCTCCATGAGGGGTTATAGGTGTTTCCATAAGGTTCACCCATATAATTTACCTCTGCTATTGCAGGGTTATCAGGATCATAAGCTTCTTCTTCAGAAGATGCCTCTTGAGTACTGTTGGATGCAGCTTGCATTCCATTCAGACTCTGAGAAATCATATTGACTTACTGAGTCAATATTTTATTATGAGCCAATATGGCATTCAGAGTATCAATTTCAAGAACTCCCTTCCTCTGAGGCGTCCCATTACTTACAGGATTCCTCTCAGAAGTGTACATGAACTGGTTATTAGCAACCATGTCAATAAGTTCTTGAGCTTCTACAGGCGTTTTCTTTAGGTGAATGGATCCACCTGCAGAAGTATCCAATGACATCTTAACTAATTCAAACAGACCATCATAGAATATATCCAGGATGGTCCATTCTGAAAGCATGTCAGAGGGACACTTTTTTAGTCAGTTGCTTGTATCTCTCCCAAGCTTCATAGAGGGATTCACCTTCTTTCTGTCTGAAGGTTTGAACATCCACTCTAAGCTTACTAAGCTTTTGAGGAGGAAAGAACTTGGCTAAGAAAGTCGTGACCAGCTTATCCCAAGAATTCAGGCTATCTTTGGGTTGAGAGTCCAACCACACTCTAGCTCTGTCTCTTACAGCAAATGGAAAAAGCATGAGCCTGTAGACTTTAGGATCTACTCCATTAGTCTTAACAGTATCACATATCTGCAAGAATTCAGTTAAGAACTGAAAAGGATCTTCAGATGGAAGTCCATGAAACTTGCAGTTTTGTTGCATCAGAGAAACTAGTTGAGGCTTAAGCTCAAAATTGTTTGCTCCAATGGTAGGGATGGAGATGCTTCTTCCATGTAAATTGGAATTTGGTGCAGTAAAGTCACCAAGCATCTTCCTTGCATTATTATTATTTTTGGCTGCCATCTCCTCTTCCTGTCCGAAAATTCCTGTAAGGTTGTCTCTGGATTGTTGTATTTTAACTTCTTTTAGTTTCCTTTTCAGAGTCCTTTCAGGTTCAGGATCTGCTTCAACAAGAATGTTCCTGTCCTTTCTCCTACTCATATGACAAAGAAGGGAATAACAAAGAAAATATGGAATCATCTATGTCACAGTATAGAGATTCCTTTGTGTGAGTAGAAGAAGAAAGGGAATAAGAGTGAAGAAGAATGGATAATCCAAACACAAGGGTGAGGATAGGAGCAGTGATTTGAGATAAAGAGAAGTGTTAGTAAATGAATAAATAAATAGAAGGAGATGGGAGAGAGGGAATTTCGAAAAATAAATTTTGAAAAAGAGTTAATGATTTTCGAAAATTAAGATAAAATTAAAATTAAAATTAAAAATTGAAACAATTAATTAATTAAAAAGAATTTTTGAAAAAGAGGGAGGTATTTTTGAAAATTAGAGAGGGAAGAGTAGTTAGGTGGTTTTGAAAAAGATAAGAAACAAACAAAAAGTCAATTAGTTAGTTGAGAAAGATTTGAAAATCAATTTTGAAAAGATAAGAAGATAAGAAGTTAGAAAAGATATTTTAAAATCAAATTTTTGAAAAAGATATGTTTTAAAAAGATATGATAGAAAGATATGATTAAAATTAGTTTTGAAAAAGATTTGAATTTTAAAATCAAAATTAATGACTTGACTCACAAGTAATCACAAGACATGATTCTAGAACTTAAAGTTTGAATCTTTCTTAACAAGCAAGTAACAAACTTGAAATTTTTGAATCAAAACATTAATTGTTGAAGATATTTTTGAAAATATGATGTAAAATTAAGAAAAAAATTTCTGAAAAATATTTTTAAAATTTTCGAAAATAAATAAGAAAAATGAAAAAGATATGATTTTTGAAAAAGATTTTGAAAAAGATAAGATTTTTAAATTGAAAATTTGATTTGATTCATAAGAAACAACTAAATTTTAAAAAGTTTTGAAAAACTCAACTCAAATTTTCGAAAATTTATGAGTGAAAAAGGGAAAGATATTTTTTTATTTTTGAATTTTTAATGATGAAAGAGAAAAACATCAAAAAGACTCAATGTATGAAAATTTTGGATCAAAACATGTGATGCATGCAAGAACACTTTGAATGTCAAGATGAATACCAAGAACACTTTGAAGATCAAGATGAACATCAAGATTTATTTTTTGAAAATTTCTAATGAAAGAAAAACATGCAAGACACCAAACTTAGAAATTTTTAATATTTAGACACTAAGAATTCAAGAATGCATATGAAAAATACCATACAACACAAAACAATATAATATGAAGATCAATCAAGAAGGTTTATCAAGAACAACTTGAAGATCATGATGAATGCAATGCATGAATGCAATTTTCGAAAAAAAAATGCAAGATGAGTATGCAATTGACACCAAACTTAAAATTTGACACAAGACTCAAACAAACAACATAAAATAATTTTTTGATTTTTATGATTTTATTAATTTTTTTTTTTGGATTTTTGTATTTTTTTTTCGAAAAACATATAGGAAAAAGAAAATAAAAAATTCAAAAATTTTTAATAAGAATTCCAGGAATCTTTCAATGTTAGCCTAAAGCTCCAATCCAAGGGTTAGACATGGCTTAATAGCCAGCCAGCTTTAGGATATAAATCAGTCATACAATAACAAATTTTATTAGCATCAACTAGCTTGCTCTTGTAATGATGACTTGGAAACCTCAGTCCAAATGAATTTAGACGTGGCTCTACAGCCAGCCAGGCTTCAACATGCTTCATAAAACACTAGAATTCATTCTTAAAAATTTAGAATAATTTTCGAAAACAGATGAGAAAAATTTTTTTTGAAAGATTTTTGAAAAATTTTTGAAAATAAAACAAAAAGAAAATTACCTAATCTGAGCAACAAGATGGACCGTCAGTTGTCCAAACTCGAACAATCCCCGGCAACGGCGCCAAAAACTTGGTGCACGAAATTGTGATCCCTGGTAATGGCTCCAAAAACTTGGTGCTCTGATCTTAATTTATAATTTGTCACAACTTCGATACAACTAACTAGCAAGTGCACTGGGTCGTCCAAGTAATAAACCTTACGTGAGTAAGGGTCGATCCCACGGAGATTGTCGGCTTGAAGCAAGCTATGGTCACCTTGTAAATCTCAGTCAGGCGGATTCAGATGGTTTTGTAAAGTGATAGATAGAAGATAAGTAAAATATAACTAAGATAGAGATACTTATGTAATTCATTGGTGAGAATTTCAGATAAGCGTATAGAGATGCTTTCGTCCCTCTGAACCTCTGCTTTCCTGCTGTCTTCATCCAATCAATCCTACTCCTTTTCCATGGCAAGCTGTATGTTAAGCATCACCGTTGTCAATGGCTACATCCTGTCCTCTCAGTGAAAATGGTCCAATGCGCTGTCACTGTATGGCTAATCATCTGTCGGTTCTCGATCATACTGGAATAAGATCCATTGATCCTTTTGCGTCTGTCACTACGCCCAGCACTCGCGAGTTTGAAGCTTGTCACAACCATCCCTTCCCAGATCATACTCGGAATACTACAGACAAGGTTTAGACTTTCCGGATCTCAGGAATGGCCATCCATGGGTTCTAACTTACACCACGAAGATTCTGATTAAGGAATCCAAGAGATACTCATTCAATCTAAGGTAGAACGGAAGTGGTTGTCAGGCACGTGTTCATAGGGAATGATGATGACTGTCACGATCATCACATTCATGTTGAAGTGCGAATGGATATCTTAGAAGCGGAATAAGTTGAATTGAATAGAAAAACAGTAGTACTTTGTATTAATTCATGAGGACCAGCAGAGCTCCACACCTTAATCTATGGTGTGTAGAAACTCTACCGTTAAAAATACGTAAGTGATAAAGCTCAGGCATGGCCGAATGGCCAACCCTCAAACGTGATCTAAAGATGAAACTAAAGATGTCAATACAATAGTAAAAAGTCCTATTTATACTAAATTAGTTACTAGGGTTTACAAAATTGAGTAAATGATGTAGAAATCCACTTCCGGGGCGCACTTGGTGTGTGCTTGGGTTGAGCTTGAAGTTTACACGTGGAGAGGTCATTCTTGGAGTTGAACGTCAGTTTGTAACGTGTTTCTGGCGTTCAACTCTGGTTCGTGACGTGTTTCTGGCGTTTAACTCCAGACTGCAGCGTAGAACTGGCGTTCAACGCCCTTTTGCGTCGTCTAAACTCGGGCAAAGTATGGACTATTATATATTTTTGGAAAGCCCTGAATGTCTACTTTCCAACGCCATTGAGAGCGCGCCATTTGGAGTTCTGTAGCTCCAGAAAATCCACTTTGAGTGCAGGGAGGTCAGAATCCAACAGCATCAGCAGTCCTTCTTCAACCTCTGAATCTGATTTTTGCTCAAGTCCCTCAATTTCAGCCAGAAAATACCTGAAATCACAGAAAAACACACAAACTCATAGTAAAGTCCAGAAATGTGAATTTAACATAAAAACTAATAAAAACATCCCTAAAAGTAACTAGATCCTACTAAAAACATACTAAAAATAATGCCAAAAAGCGTATAAATTATCCGCTCATCAAAGGTCCAAACAAAGCAGGATTACTAGAAATAACTTTCGAAGCCTCAAAGGAATCAAAGCCACAAACACGAAATACAAAGGCAATCCAAAGAGGTCGAGCAACAAGGCTCCAACACTATCGAAAACCTAAAAAAGGGGTACCAAGATAGATAAGGACCAACATGATATTAAATGCATGAAGTTATAATAAGAACAAGCTCAAAGAGGCTACCCAAATCTGCCCCAAGAACTTGGAAGCTATTTTTTTTTTATCAAAATAAAGTTGCTAAACAAGCAACTGAAAAAGTGTCAACAGTCAGCAACATTACAAAAAGAAAGTTTTAAAAGCCCACAGGCCGGGCTATCTACACAAAACATTTACATAATCAGGGAAGATCTGAAGGCTTCTCAGCGGCACAAGGTGAAGGAGGGCGAGTCTGAAGGGGCACTGCATCCACCGTCCCATCATCCCGATTTAATATCTGACAATCAGGCTCTGGTTCGGGATGACTAACCCTAGCGGGAGGAGCTGAAGAAGTCGGCACAACTGTGGCTTTGGCGACCGGCACAGGAAGGGGTTCAACATCGTCGTCATCAGGGTCATCAGGGACAATCTTGCCATCCTGTACAACATTGTCCAGGCTGAAGAGAGTAAGGTTGTCCTCAGGTGCAAGAACTTAAACCTGCTCCTTCAGGTTCTTATAAGCAGCATTTACGCTGCCTACAAGATGACCCTAGAGCTCAGCATAATCAACCCGGGCAGACTCCAACTCCTCCCTAAGACGCATCACCTCCCTGTAGGCCATAACATAGCTATCCTTGTGCCTCAAAGCCGTGTCTTCAGCCAACTTTACAGAAGCCGCCAAGGCAATAAAACTAGCTTTCTCACCCTCCAACTCTTTCTCCAACTTGGTCACCTTCACCTTGAGCTCCTCCTTCAAACCTTTCATCCGATCGAACTCTAATTTGGCCTCCTCCATAAAGGCCTTCGTAGCATGAAGAGGAAGATCTTGGGCAGTCCGATATAAGACCGCCCCCATATATGCCATCTTGACACTACTCCGAGTTATAAAGTCTAAATGGTGAAGGAGTGACACATCATCCATAGGGAGGGCACCATAAGGACCGATCTGCTGGTCGACAAACCCAACAGCATCGAAGTCAGGGGCATCCAGATTGAAGGGTTCAACAGTTCGAGGTCTTTTGGAAGGTGGAACGACCGGAGGAGAAGATGCAGAAGCAGCAGAAGACAGCGGAGGATCCACTACACGAACTCGAGGAGTAGGGATCATTCTCCTCGGGCCGGGAGAGCTCGGCACGAACGGTTTCGACGTCACCTGTGAAGATCCTTCCCCATCCATTTTGGTCGAGATGTTCTGAGCGGCAGCAGCCTTTCTCGCCTTCTTTAAAGCTTTCATCGAGTCATTATTCTTGGCCATCTCTGTAAAATAGAAACCAGCAGTTTTACAGACCAGGAAAAAAGAGGAAAGCAAAGTAAAAACAAGAAGCAATATACATCAAGTAATACCCAGTGCAGTTCGAACAAGGGAGGGTCCCCCAAGGATTTTTTAGTATCTAAATAAGGAGGTTCCCCCTAAAGGTCCTCCAAAACAGTTACAAAAGCCTGCTCAATCTCGTCGAGCATTTCCCAAGTATATCGGGATACTACTACATTCTACTGCCAACACAGAGGAAAGGATGGCTCATCATTCGCTTCCAGAAAAAAGGGGCGAGCTCACTCAACAGCTCGAATCTTGAAGAAATAATTCTTGAAGTCTCTAAAGGACTCGTCATACATGGTAAAAACCTTATGTCCTTGTGCAGACCTAAAAGAAACCCACGAGGCTTTCTTTTTCGAAGAAATCCCGGGCTTAGTTAAAACAAACAAATAAAGGAAAAGAGTTTGAGAAGGGGTAACATCCAATTCCTGGCAAAGAAGCTGAAAAATCTTAATAAAACCCCAGGAGTTCGGATGAAGCTGGGACAGAGCTACATTACACGACCATAGCAAATCGGTCTCAAAGGAAGTAAAGGAAAAAGTGATGTCCAACTGGCTAAAAAAATAGTCGTAAGCATAAAAGAAAGGGCGCTCCCCTTGGATCGGGACAGGGAAGCAAACCCTCTCCTTGGAGTCAGGTGCCACCAATTCATAATTCCTCTCTTGATCTCTACTCTTGCAGAGACGGTGATGTTTTCTAAGCTCTACACAAAATTTAGAATTGGCAAAAGAAACACACAGCAACACCAGGGAGTCCAACCAATCAGACATCCCCTCGGGGACCTTAGAAGACGCCTCAACAATATTTTTGCGAGAAGACATGGATAACTAGTCCTACAAACAAGAAAAGAAGATCGGATTGCTAAAAAACATCTCGGACAAAAGACAAAACAACTCGGCTAGTATGATTCAGACAGCACAAACAACAAAAGGAAAACCCCAGGACCCACACAGAAGGTCCAAGGGCATCCTTTGGAGGCAGTCAGGGAACAAGAATTCAGGAAAACCTACAAAACTAACGTCCCAACAAAACTCACGTCAAAGACAGAAATAAACCCTTTCTCAAAAAAGCAGCATCCCCAGAAAGCTACAAATCAAACAAAACCGAAGTAGCTACCTTCCAAATTCGCAGTCTCAGCTTATCAGCAAGATAGCAAAACATATCAAGAAGAAGTCATCAAAGACGCCACCTTTTTTCAGAGAAATAAATTCCCCCAGAAAAAGCAAAACAACACGAAGAAATAGTCGTTATCTTTCATGGAATTCATCAGCAAAAGCTATCAGCATGACAAAAAGGAACAATCTTTCGTGAAAACAAGCAGTATGAACCCTAGAATACAAAGGAACCATTTCAAAAGCAAGAGAAATCCCCCAAAAAGTAAACAAACAGGCGCACAGTGATACGAAAAGATTTAGATTTTCCAAGTCGAGACGTCAAGAGAAAAATCGAAACTCTATCAAAAGCCGAAAGCAAAACGACGAAAGAAGTATAAGGAAAGAAAAACCAACCTAAACAAAGGAGGAAGCTTCGAAGGAGATTGAAGATGGAAAGACTAAATCGCCCAGAAATTGCCAAATGACGCCGCAACGCAAAAAAGGCAAAATTCAGGCGAAAACAGAAAGCGAGAGAGTAAAGGGGGAAGTTACACAAACGAAGAAGAGAAACCGTTTTTGTGTGTGAAATTCAAAATAAATGAGCCAAGGGAAACGGAGCACTAAAAAACAATTAATAAAGGTATTAAACCCTCGCACGTTCCCAAGAACAGAGCGCTAATACAAAAGCGCGCGCTTTTTGAAGAAAACGTTCCACATTCAAAAAGGAAGACTCTACAAAGAAGGAAGTCGACAAATGCTCGAGTTCGGCTTCACCAGAGAAGGATCGAAGTCCTAACACTAAGACTCGACCTTAAAAAGAAAGACCGAGCTCGAGCAGGGGCACTGTTCATACCCTAAGTCGAGCTATCCGATCCGGGATGTTTAGCGACAAGGCGACCGACTTCTTCAGGTCCGACTATCCGACCTCTTCTCAAAGAGCTCGGCCAAACTGCCAGGAAAGCCCAGTAAAGGGCCCAAATAGAGGAATACGACCCAAGTCCAAAGGCAGCCCAAGCCTATAGAGATAAAGGCGGTTCCCTTGAAGATAAGCTGACCTCACCCAAAGATAAGATAAGATAAGATAAGATAACTAACTTATCTTATCTAAGAAGGTCAGCCCACGCTATTATAAATACACTGGAGCACCCAGGTATAACTCATACTCTGATTCTACAAAAAACTTGCTTAATACCCTTGCTAACTTAAGCATCGGAGTCCCTTGCAGGTACCCCCCACCCTCCGGTAACGAAGGATCAGCAGTGCAGCCAAGCTCGACAAATCGGATACGATAGCTCCGACCGCCACTCACAGCCGGACACGTCATCTCCAATCAGCACAGAAGATCTCCTCCGAGATCGACCTACGGTTTCAGGTAACCTTCGGAACAGATAGGTATCTTGATTCAAGTAAGCCTACTTCTAGTTATATGATGACTTTTGCAGGGGGAGTTGTGTCGTGGTAATCTCGACTTCAGAAATGTGTTGCTTTGTCTACTACAGAGGCAGAATAAATTGTTGTTGTTGAAGCTTCTAAGGAACTCTTGTGGATGAAGAAATTTCTACAAGAGTTAGGCATCAATCAAGAGAAGTTTGTGTTATTTTGTGACAGTCAGAGTGCTATCCATCTCAGCAAGAATCCAACATTTCATTCCAAATCGAAGCATATAAAGGTGAGGTATCATTGGATACGTCAAGAGCTTGAGATGAAATCATATGCACTCGAGAAGATCCATACTGATGATAATGGATCAGAAATGATGACTAAGAGTTTACTTGCAGTAAAATTTGATTCATGCAAAGAGAAAGTGGATTTGGTGGAGTAGCTTATCTCCACTTGAGTTGGTGAGGGGAAGATTTATTGGTGGGTCCCCAACTAAGTAGAACCCACAAGTTAAAAAAAAATGGCTAAAAAGCCACGAGAGGGAGAATGAGTTTCGAGACTCATTTTGAAAAAGAGAGAGAGAAACAAAGCCTATTTAATCACATAAGTAGTGAAAAAAATTATTTTTGGTGCTTTTGCTATTAGACAAGTTCTTATTTAAACATTTGTTAAATTTTTCCAACAAAATATCTGTCTAAATAATAAATAACTTCAGTTCTATTCTCTTACAATAAGATATTAAGACATATGGGTACCGGAGAAAGATGGGGAAAAAAATAGAGAATTTCCCTCCAAGAATGTCAGGACAAATTATATGCCTTTCGACCTTACTAAAATCTTGATATGTTAGGACGACATTTGTCCTCTACTCTGTCATGGCACTAGAACATTTATTACTTGCAGCCTTCTTAATTCAGTGTTCATTCCGTGGAACAATCATTTATTCGTTATTATATTATTACATTAATGTGTCTGAAGTGGCACGCCAACTTGGTGGCACTTCAGAAGTATGCAACCAATCATTTTTCCACCGTGAGTAAGACTCAATTATTTTTCAAGGCTCAAATCAAATAGTTTGAGACTCTGGGTAGTTGATAAATCAACTATCACATGTACACCAGAAAATAAAAAATAGAAATAAAAAAATGAAAAAGAAAAAAAATGAAAATGAAGAAAAATCAAAGCTGACGACTTGACCTCTTCTGAAGTCGTCTTTGCTAATACTATCCATAGTTCATAGTCACAGGTGCCATGATTGTAGCTGAAATTGTTCATCACACGCACCAATTTTCCATGGCAATTCATCATCAGTTTTACACAATTCAACACTCTCTGCCTTTACTGCTACTACTTGTTATTCAGCTCTCATCACTTCAGTTCCACTCCCATGGGTATGATCTCCAAACCAAGTACTTCATCAATTGCGGATCGAGCAGCAATGCTAGTGACACAGAGAGTGGGAAGACTTACGTTGGGGATTCAGGCCAGGTCAGTTTTAGCAAGGGAAGCAAAACAGAATCCAACCAATCGTCAGCTCTTTCATCTATCTACCAAACCGCAAGAATCTTCCCAAGTCAATCTTTCTATGAGTTCCAAATTGACACCGCTGGTACCTACATAATACGCCTTCATTTCCTTGCTTTCACTTCGCCTAGTAACCTCTCTTCTGCAACGTTCAATGTCTCGGTTCCTAATTTCATGCTGCTGCAAAACTTCACGCCCAAGAACTATACAAAATCTCCTCTTGTTAAAGAGTATTACGTGAAGATATCTCTTGGTAAATTCAGAATCACTTTCGACCCTCAACGTTTCTCGTTTGCCTTTGTGAATGCCATAGAAGTCTTCCTGCTCCCCCCATTATTAATAGCTGAAAAAGTCTCACGTTTTGATCCACAACCTGCCATTGGACAATATAGTTTGTCTAACTACAGTGGGGTACTCGCGCGAGCGTTGGAGACCAAACACAGGCTCAACGTTGGTGGCACTAATATCACAAGTAGCGCAGATCTCTTATGGAGAACCTGGTCTATTGATGATACTTACCTTGTTAATAGTCAAAATGCCAAAAATTTTACATATAATGGGAGCATTAAGTCCAAGGTAAATCCTGATTCTGATGGTCCAAATGCTAATATTTATACTGCGCCATTAGATTATGTTTACGGAACAGCTAGATGGATTAATGTTATCTCTGAAAATATAACCTGGAGTCTTCCTGTGGACAAGAGTGTAGACCACCTAATTCGGCTTCACTTCTGTGACCTTTTGTCTATGCAGGCAGGCCTTATCATATTTGGTCTGTACATTTATGACCTGCCTGCTTTGGTCATTGGTAACGACACAAATGTGTCTTCAGTATTGCCGGCGCCTTTTTATTATGATTTAGTGGTCCAGTCTGATAACTCTGGTTTTTTCCGGATCACTGTCAAGCCTAATAGTTCTGCTTTTAATCATAGTGCTTTTTTGAATGGTTTAGAAATAATGCGAATGGTTGATTCATCAGATTTGAGTTACTTGCAAGACCATTCCAATGGAAAGACTAATGTTCTTCCAGTGGTGCTGGGCTCAGTACTTGGAGGTTTGGTCCTGGTTGCATTGGTGGTGGTTGTGTTAGTTTGGCGTCTTAAGACCAACAAACAAAAGCGGGTGGAGGGTTCAGATTGGTTGCCAATTCCTGCCAAGGCAGGAGGAAGTTCTCACAGCAGAACAAGCCGGTTGACTGATGGAACCATTCAAGGCTCTCCGCTTCGCAACATTAATCTCGGACTGAAGGTTCCTCTGCAGGATCTTCAATTGGCAACCAAGAACTTCGATGAGAAGCAGATAATTGGCAAGGGCGGTTTTGGAAATGTCTACAAGGGAGTTCTCAAGAACGGCATGAAAGTAGCAGTTAAGAGGAGTGAGCCAGGGTCCGGTCAAGGCCTTCCGGAGTTCCAGACTGAGATCATGGTTTTGTCCAAAATTCGCCACAGGCACCTCGTTTCCTTGATCGGCTACTGCGATCAAAGGTACGAGATGATACTGGTTTATGAGTACATGGACAAAGGGACACTGAGGGACCATCTGTACAACACAAAACTGCCAAGCTTGACTTGGAAGCAAAGGCTTGAAATTTGCATTGGAGCCGCAAGAGGCCTTCAGTACCTTCACAAAGGCGCTTCCGGGGGAATCATTCACCGGGATGTTAAATCCACCAACATTCTCCTTGATGAGAATCTTGTGGCTAAAGTTGCTGATTTCGGCCTTTCGAGAACAGGTCCTCTTGACCAGCATTCCTATGTCAGCACAGGTGTTAAAGGAACTTTTGGTTATCTTGATCCGGAGTATTTCCGGTCGCAGCAGCTGACAGAAAAATCTGATGTCTATTCATTTGGTGTAGTTCTTCTGGAAGTGTTATGTGCCAGGCCGGCTATCGAACCTTCGCTCCCAAGGGAGCAAGTGAACTTGGCTGAGTGGGGAATCCTTTGCAAAAACAAAGGGATTCTAGAAGACATCATTGATCCCACCATCAAAGGCCAATTAGATCAAAACTCGTTCAGGAAGTTTAGCGAGACGATAGAGAAATGCTTGCAAGAAGATGGTTCTGATAGGCCAACCATGGGTGATGTGTTGTGGGACTTGGAGTATGCACTGCAGCTTCAGCGCGGCGCAATACACAGAGAGCCGCATGAGGATAGTTCTAGCAGTGCTTCTGCATCGCTTCAGTTGCCAAATGTTAGGCGTCTTCCTTCTCTGTCCACCTTGAGCGAAGTGGATGACATGTCCATTGCAATGGGTGATCGGTCTGATACTGCAGACGATTCGGTTTTTTCTCAGTTGAAAATCGATGAAGCTAGATAAATTTCAAGCTCTTCGTCACGCCTTACCATAGTTTTAGCTCTGTAGTTAACTTTTTGCAGTTTTGAAATATTGCTTATAGATTTCATGAACCAGATCAAAATGTCGATGCTGTGTTTGTTCAACTACCTGTCTATTCAAAAGCTAGATTTAGCTGGTTTATGGATTCTAAATATAATTTAAACAAAAACAAAACATACCTATATTTTCAATCACTGATTGGTTTATTGGCCAATTATCATACTCCGAGTTTGCAGTCATATCAATTTTATTGCCCCTTTAGTTTGACCAATTTGAGCATAGTATAATTAATATGCCTCCCATACGAATCAATGTCAGTTATTCCCTCTATCACTGTATTCAACTATCTCACTAGAAATCCAACATTTCTTCTCTGCAATTGAACATAATCAAGTGGACTATTACGAACTATACTAGAAATCCAACATTTCTTTCTATGTACTCTTTAGACACCAAAAGGTTGCTCAAAATTACAAGTGAAAGTTTTGATTGTAAATAAAATCCGTGAATCTTTTCTGGGAATAGATAAACTAGAGAAAGTGTTTTGACTTGGCACCTCAAGCGTGGACCTGATTATTGACTTGCAAAACCGAAGGTTGGCTCTCCCAAGAGCTAGTCAACTACCTTGTCCTATTTTGGTAACCAACTACCGGTGTTGTAACCTTTTTTCTTCTAAAGAACATGAAGTTGGTCACGGCAGTCACAATTAATTCATATACCCTAAAGTTTTTAAGTTGAAAATTCAATATTGAATTTTGAGTTTGGCACTTGGCGCTTTGCCTCCGTGCTCATTTGACTTGCAACAAAAAGCTCTTAATTGACCCATTTACGTACTAAATTTTTACCTCATTACTACAAAAAAGGTAAGGTTCAACCACTTTCTAGAGGCATGGATTAAAGAATAAAATTACATTTAAATGGCGCAAAAACCATTTCAGATCCCCCCAAAAAAAATCTTATTTAGATCAAGCATTTATCATTAGGCCAAAAGTTATAGTTCTTGACAAAGATACAACTTTAGTTCCTGAGAATCATATCCATAGGTCACATACACCTATTGCATAGGCCATGAGCTGTGATGTTAAGCTCATCTAATTTTAAAAGTGAGGCTAGTTAAACAAATGGTCTCTTTTACTGTGCCTAAAATTCACTTGTATGATACAAAAATAAAAAGATGAATTCAACCTTATTCCAACACTACTTTTAGGCAAATTCAGTAAAAGTTCTATCGGCTCCAACAAATTTTTCTAAATTAATACCCACACTTTTTTTCATTATTGCACCTAATTCAAAAGATTACAAAGTTTAATATTGTGATCACTTAGGCAGTTATAGTTACTGCTACTAGAATCTAGTTCATAAGGCAAATCTAGGGAGAGTTCAGAGTTCGGAATTTTCACACCATCGTGATCATTGAAATTGACACTTTATCTTTCAACTGACAATATAATTAACAATGAAATTTAAACTAATCATGTCAACTAAAAATCCAATTTCACAGAGAAAAAAAGAAAACAGAAGAACAATAAACTTGAGAACTGAGAGCTTCAACTCTATCAACAAACCCACTTCTTTTATAGGCTATAAACTGCTACAACGGATAAGTAATCATAATTTTCCAAGCTTACAGTATTTATACAATGTGGCAAGTTTCAACTTTTAAACACACTATAGTTCTTCTAAAAATCAACACCTAAAGTCCTTATATATGGACAGAAGCTTACACTTCCCACATATATAATAATTCATGTACAAAGTTGTCTATTGTATCAAATATAAAACACAAACTAAAGATAAAAAAGAAGCCAATAACAGTGTCATTAACTAAAACATTTTTGTGTTAGTGACCTGAACCTCTTCTGCTTGGCCCTGAGGACATGGTGTGGTATTGACCTTCAATCAAAACGCGGTTGCTCGAATCATCATCCACAGTTTGAACCTTCTCCTTGATCACTGAATTGGCCTTCTTCTCTATCTTACTAGTAGTAGCTGGTGGTGGAGATGGAAGAGCTCTAGAAGATACAAGCCTTGGCCTTGTGACACTTACCACTAGAACCATGAGGACCATTAGAAGTAACACTTTGGTCCTCATTTTTATTATTATTCTAACTTGATTTGGGAGAATAATGGTTTTATTTTATGTGTATTTTCAAGCTAAGGCTCTTACACCCTGATAAAAGGGTGGAGCTTAGAGTTTTGGTTTGGCATCTCCACAATGAGGCAAAGCTAAGTGAGGAGCCTCTTTAACATATTAACGAGAAGCATGGAAGGACAAAATGAACGGTTAAGGGCTTTTGTGTGGGAGTGGGACCCACTAAAGGGAGTGGTTGACTGCCACAGTTTATTCCAATTCTGTTTAAGAGATTACTATAGTAATTAATGTTGTGATAAGTATAAAAGCTGAGTTGGATGTCCATTAATGTATGGGCGGCTCAGCTTTTTAATGGTAAATGACATTAAAGAAATGTTGAAAAAGTAAAATATGTTACCATTATAAATAGTAGAATTTTGTTTTACATTCGTACATACAAAAACAACAGTAATATAATAATATTTTTTTTCTTTCTCTTACTATAAACAAATGCTATTATCTCTCTCTCTACTTTTTATACTCCTTTCTATCTTTGTATATATATATATACATTACAACATATTATTTTATTATATATATATATAAATTATTATTGAGCTAATTATTTTAATTTTAGAGTCTTCTATTTATACATCTTTATTTTATATATATCTTTTATTTTACAACACGTTATAAGCACGAGACTCTGATCAAATTTTTAGGAAGACTCAAGTAACAAATTTTTCATTATGTCGAAACTCTCTCATCTTGAATTCAATGCTCTTGATATATCTGGAAACAATTATTTATCATGGATATTAGATGCTGAAATCCATCTTGATTCAATGGATCTTGGAGATACCATTAAGGCTGAAAATAATGCATCCCAGAAGGATAAAGCCAAAGCCATGATTTTTCTTCGTCGTCACCTTGACGAAGGATTGAAAAATGAATATCTTACATTAAAAGATCCTGCAGATCTTTGGAAAGACCTTGAAGAAAGGTATAATCATCAGAAAACGGTAATACTTCTTCAAGCCCAATATGAATGGACGCATTTGCGTTTACAAGATTTTAAATCTATAAATGAATATAATTCTGCAATGTTTCGAATCACCTCACGAATGAAATTGTGTGGGGAAAAAATAACTGATCATGATATGTTGGAGAAAACTTTCTCAACCTTCCATGCCTCGAATGTGCTCCTGCAGCAGCAGTATCGAGAGAAAGGGTTTAAAAATATTCTGAGTTAATTTCTTGCCTTCTTGTTGCTGAACGCAACAATGAGTTGTTATTAAAAGATCATGAAGCGCGCCCAGCTGGCGCTGCCCCATTTCCTGAAGTAAATGTGGCAAATTACCCCAGAAGAGGTAAATGGTAAGGTTTTAATAATAAGAAAAATTATGGAAGGAAAAAGAATTATGTTCAAAAGAGAGGATCTCACCAGAAGTGGAATAAAGAAAGGAATATCGGGCAGAATAAATCAACCGAGGAGAAGTGTTTCCGCTGTGGTGGAAAGGGCCATTGGTCGCGTACCTGTCGTACCCCAAGGCACCTAGTCGATCTTTACCAGGCATCTTTGAAAAAGAACGACAAAGGAAAGGAAACAAATTTTGTTTCAAATGATGCTGAGAACTCCACCACTCATTATGATGTATCTGATTTCTTTGAGGATCCTGAAGGAAATATTGGTCATTTAATCAATGATGGAATAGTTTAATATGTGGGATTGTGAAGTATATATGTAAATAAATAATGTAAAGAACTTATTGTTAAGTTTTATTTTCTATGTATTTAAGTTTCAAATATGATGTACATAAATAATGAAATATTAATGTTTATGAATTTTGAAATTATTAAATGTGTCAAATTTTAAAATAAAATTTCAATATATGACATTATTTTATGTACAGTGTTTCTTAGAAAAATAATTCTAATCAAGTATTCAATTTAACTGTGCATACTACTCATTTTATTATTATTTGTTTTTGAAGAGAATGGCAAGGATATGTAATGAAGATGTATGCCTTATGGATAGTGCAAGTTCACACACTATTCTCAAAAGTGATATATATTTTACCCATCTTGTGCCAAAAGAGGAATATGTTAATACTATTATTGGCTCAGGCAATGTGATAGAAGGCTCCGGAAGAGCTATAATTTTGTTTCCTGGAGGAACAAAATTTATAATAAATAATGCACTATTATCTACCAAGTCTCTGAGGAACTTGTTGAGTTTCAAAGATATTCGCCGAAATGGATATCATGTTGAGACGATGAATGAGGGAAATCATGAGTATTTATATATCACAACTCATGATTCAAATAAGAAAGATATATTAGAAAAATTACCCTCACTTTCATCTGGGTTGTATTATACCAAGATTAGTGCAATTGAATCACATGCCACTGTAAACCAGAAGTTTACTAGACCAAATGAATTCATAACTTGGCACGACCGTTTGGGTCATCCGGGAACAACCATGATGAGGAGAATTATTGAAAACTCTCATGGACATTCACTAAAGAACCAGAAGATTCTTAAAACTATTGAATTTTGTTGTGCTGCATGTTCTCAAGGAAAGTTAATTTTAAGGCCATCATCAGTAAAAATTGGATTTGAGTCCCCTGAATTCCTAGAAAGGATTCAAGGTGATATATGTGGACCTATTCATCCACCATATGGATCTTTTAGATATTTTATGGTCCTAATAGATGCATCTTCGAGATGGTCATATGTGTGCTTATTATCTTCTCGCAACCTGGCGTTTGCGAGATTACTAGCTCAAATTATTCGATTAAAAGCACAATTTCCAGAAAATCCAATCAAAGCAATTCGTCTTGATAATTCTGGTGAATTTACTTCCCAAGCTTTTGATGCTTATTGTATGGCTAATGGAATAAGTGTTGAACATCCAGTAGCTTATGTTCACACACAAAATGGGTTAGCAGAATCACTTATTAAGCGCCTCCAATTAATTGCTAGACCCTTGCTTATGAGAACAAATCTCCCAACCTCGGTTTGGGGCATGCTATTTTACATGCCGCAGCACTTATTCATTTGAGGCCAACGAGTTATCATCAATTCTCTCCTATGCAATTAGCTTTTGGCCAGCAGCCAAATGTTTCCCATTTAAGAATATTTGGGTGTGCGATATATGTTTCCATTACACCACCTAATCGCACCAAAATGGGACCCCAAAGAAAATTGGGAATATATGTTGGATATGATTTTCCCTCTATAGTGAGGTATCTTGAGATACAAACTGGAGATGTATTTAAAGCCCGGTTTGCGGATTGTCATTTTGATGAATCAAAATTTCCAACATTAGGGGGAGAGAATAATCTTCCTGAAAAGGAGTTTAACTGGAATGCATCATCATTGATGCATTTAGATCCTCGATCAGGGCAATGTGAACTGGAAGTTCAAAAGATTATACATTTGCAAAGAATAGCAAATGATTTTCCTTATGCTTTTTTCGATACAAAGAGGATAACTAAATCTTATATACCAGCGGAAAATGCCCCAATTCGAATTGATGTCCCAGTAGGACAAGTAGCCACTGAAGCAAATTCATGCCAGAAGCGTGGCTGGCCTGTCGGTTCCAAAGACAAAAATCCTCGAAAGAGGAAAGAGGTAAATAATATTCCTATTGAAAAAGACATAGTAGAGACACCTGCAGTTGTCCAAAATTCTGATATAACGCCAGAAGACGTTCAGGTACCTGAAAATTGTGAAAATGACGAGATCTCGATAAATTATGTCTTTACAGGAGAGAAATGGGATGAAATAAGACAATTGTCAATGAAATATTTGCATATAATGTGGCATTAAATATCATGCATGAAAATAAGGATCTTGAGCCAAGATCAGTCGAAGAATGTCGACAAAGGAATGATTGGCCAAAATGGAAAGAAGCCATGAAGGTTGAATTAGACTCACTTGCAAAACGTGAAGTCTTCGGACCTGTAGTCCGTACACCAGAAGATGTAAAACCTGTTGAATACCGATGGGTATTTGTGAGAAAACGAAATGAGAAAAATGAAGTTGTGCGCTACAAAGCCCCACTTGTGGCACAAGGTTTTCCACAAAGGCCCGGTATAGATTATGAAGAAACATATTCCCCTGTAGTGGATGCGATAACATTGCGTTATTTGGTCAGTTTATCTGCATATCATAAACTGCATATGCATTTAATGGATGTGGTAACAGCCTATTTATACGGCTCATTAGATCGGGATATCTATATGAAAGTCCCTGAAGGACTAAAGATATCTAAACCATCCAATGAATATTCGCAAGGGTTATACTCAGTTAAATTGCAAAGATCTTTATATGGTCTAAAGCAATCTGGACGAATGTGGTATAATCGTCTTACTGAGTATCTGGCCAAAAACGGATTCAAGAATGATGATATCTGCCCATGTGTTTTCATAAAGAAAACTATGTCTGGGTTCATTATAATTGCTGTGTACGTTGATGATTTAAATATCATTGGGACTCCTGAAGAGATTCCAACAATTATAAAAACTCTAAAAGAAGAGTTTGAGATGAAAGATCTTGGAAAGACTAAGTTTTATCTCGGCCTGCAAATCGAGCATATAAAAGGTGGGATCTTTATTCATCAAACAACATACACAGAAAGGATCTTGAAAAGATTTTATATGGATAAGTCACATCCATTAAGTACACCAATGATCGTAAGATCTTTGGATGTGAAAAAGGATCAATTCCGTCCTAAAGAAGAAAATGAAGATATCCTTGGTCCTGAAGTACCATATCTTAGTGCCATTGGAGCGCTAATGTATCTTGCTAATAATACGCGACCTGACATATCTTTTGCTGTGAATTTACTAGCAAGATATAGTTCCTCTCCAACCAGAAGACATTGGAGTGGAATCAAACAAATCTTTCGATATCTTCATGGGACGGTTGATATGGGTTTGTTTTATCCCTATGGATCCAAGTCACAATTAGTTGGCTATGCAGATGCTGGATACTTGTCTGATCCACATAAAGGGAGATCTCAAACAGGATACCTGTTCACATATGGTGGTACAGCTATATCATGGAGGTCCACAAAACAGACGATAGCAGCAACCTCCTCTAATCATGCTGAAATACTGGCGATTCATGAAGCTAGTCGTGAGTGTTTTTGGCTGAGGAGTCTGATTCAATATATTCTGTCATCATGTGGACTGATTGATCATAAGATAGCTCCAACTGTCCTGTTTGAAGATAATACAGCATGCATTACTCAACTTAAGGGTGGATACATCAAAGGTGATAGAACAAAGCATATTTCTCCCAAATTCTTCTTCACTCATGACCTTCAAAATCAAGGGACAATTGATGTCCAACAGATCCGTTCAAGTGACAATCTGACAGATTTATTTACAAAGTCACTTCCAAAATCCTCCTTTGAAAGATTGGTACATGAGATTGGGATGCGCCGATTTCGAAATATTAAATGATGTCGATAAGAGGGGGAGACTATACTCTTTTTCCCTTGGTCAAATTTTTTTCCCATTGGGTTTTTCTTGACAAGGTTTTTAATGAGGCAGTTTCCATCATAAAAGGATATTGTACTCTTTTTCCTTCACTAAGGTTTTTTCCCATTGGATTTTTCTTTAGTAAGGTTTTAATGAGGCATAATTCTAAATGGGCATCCAAAGGGGGAGTGTTGTGATAAGTATAAAAGCTGAGTTGGATGCCCATTAATGTCTGGGCGGCTCAGCTTCTCAATGGTAAATGGCATTAAAGAAATGTTGAAAAAGTAAAATATGTTACCATTATAAATAGCAGAATGTTGTTTTACATTCGTACATACAAAAATAACAGCAATATAATAATATTCTCTTTCTTTCTCTTACTATAAACAAATGTTATTATCTCTCTCTATTTTTATACTCCTTTCTATCTTTATATATATATATACATTACAACATATTATTTTATTATATATATATAAATTATTATTGAGCTAATTATTTTAATTTTAGAGTCTTCTATTTATACATCTTTATTTTATATATATCTTTTATTTTACAAAAATTAAAAGTGTTCGTCTGATTTATTAAAAAAAATTAAAAATTAATATTTAATTTTAAAAATATAAAAATAAATAATTATTAAATATTCAAATTTTATTATAAAAAAATAAATTAAGTAAAATTTAGATACCAAATTATAGGAACAAAAAATTTACTTTTTGTTTAATTTTTTTTTGGTGACTATTACTTTCTGTTTAATTAGTTTGTGTTTTTTACTTTTTATTATTATTTTTATTTTTGACATTTTTATTTCCAAAAATTCTTGATGAAGAGAAAATAAAATCAGAATATACAAAAAAATTAAAAAATAAAATTTTATTATTCTTTCTTTTTCTATATGAATTTCTTAAAATAAAATACTAGAAATAAATACAAACATTTCTAAACTAAATTAGGCCTTTACATCTCCCTAAAATACATATAACGGGTCATAGAAATTATACAGAATTTATCAATGAATGCTAAAAGTCTAACACATCTTTTATCCTGCTTGAAACTATATAAAAAAATTTGCAAGAAACTCAAGGCTTTTTTGTTACATAAATAAAATAAATAAAAATCCAAAATATATGATTTATATATATATATATATATATATATATATATATATATGGGTAAATTACATATGTAAATTAAATTGGTTACAATATTACACAAATATCGTAAATGAGATTTGATTATGTTTTACTTTTTAACCTTTTTTAATTCATGTAAATCATTGCAAGTTGCAACGGATTAGAACTTTCAAGCTTGGAATAGGGAAGTGTATAAATCATACGAATTTATGAAATAAAATGTATAACTATAGTAGAGTACAACTAAAATTTTTTTTATAAGTATTGTAATTGAGCATTTTTTTATAAATTTAAAATTTTTATTGTAAACATTTTTTTAATTATTGTAATTACTTTTATAAAAAAAATTTATTATATTCGTTATATTTAACACAGCTAAAATAACGAGTACAACTAAAAATTTTATAAGTATCGTTATTCATTTATTTTATATATATGTAATTTACCAAAAATTTTGTATATGTTATAATAATGATTTAATTATTTTATTAGCCATTATAATTTTACTAAATTTTTAATTATTTATACTTTTTTTTAATTGATTTTTACATTATTTTTAATTTTATAATTATGTCCTTTATAGTGTAAACAATGTTAGAATTATTGAATATTTCTTCACAAATTAAAAGTATTTATAATTAAATCCATAACTAGATATTTGACCGCTGTATTTTAAAAGAAATATTATATTAATTTTAATGTTTTTATATGAAAATAATCTAATTACAAAATTAAAAGTAATATGAGAACTCAATTAAAAAAAATAAAAATATAGAAATCTAATTAAAAATTTAGTAAAATTATAAAGACCAATAAAATAATTAAACCTATAATAATCACGTGCAGTCATCACTAACATGCAAATTTTATTCTTTCCTATATGTGTTTTTTTTATAATATTTTTTAATTCGATAAATTAAAAATTAATTTATTATAAAATTAAATTTTATTTAAAAATTTATTATTAATTAATAAATTTTTATATATATAAAATAATTTAAATTTTAATATTTATTTAAATAAACTAATAAACTAACTAGTAAACCATCCGATCTAAGTTATTATTCTTTCCTATATGTGTTTGTCCGAAATTTGACTTTGATATATATGGTGAGTGACTTTAGAAATAAAAATCAACAATTTCGTATCCAATCGCTCCAAAGTTTCTGGTGCATAATATTTAGAGTGGAAAAGGCAGGGAGTAGCAGATGCTAAGTGGAGGTGGAATCTATTAATCTAGACACGCTAGGGAGATTAGATTAGCTAGACTCAGTGAAGTCTTTGGACTTGGTTTCTTCACATCCTCTCAATTTGCACTTAAAGGAAAGATTACAAAGATTCTCAATTCAGTCAATTGTAATTATTTGAATGGTTACCGAAAATTTCGTTATAATTTAATTAGCAATTCCGCTAAGAAACCAACGGAAGTATAGCCAATATTAAGTGAACAAAAATTTTTGAATTACACTTCATATTCATTAATTATCATTAATTAATGATTATTTAAATTTTAATTTTTAAAAAATATAAAATTATTAATTATTAATTACTTTTTTTACTCTAATTTATTTTTTTACTATTTATCACGTAAATTCTATTTTTTTTTTCTAAAAATAAATGTCCAAATTCTAAAAAAAAATTATCAAAATATAAAATAAAAAATCATCCAAATTCTAAAAAAAAATACAAAACATAAAAAAGAATCATAAAAAACTAATAAAAAAGAATCATCCAAATCTTAAAAAAAAACGTACAACACATAAAAAAAATCATCCAAAACTAATAAAAAGAATCCTCCAAATCTTAAAAAAAATTACATTAGCTAAAATAAAACAAACGAACGCATAAAAGTTACAGAAAACCTCCTCAAAAACTAGGGTTGCACGCGGATCGGATCGGATCGGATATGGCCAAAATTTCGATCCGATCCGCACTAAAATCATCGGATCGGATCGGATCCAATATCCACAGTTTTTAAGGTTGGATCCGATCCGATCCGATCCGTACATTTGCGGATCGGGATCGGATTGGATATCGGATATATCCGCAAAATACAAAAATATTTTTAAAAGCTTATTTTTATTAAAAAAATATTAATGAAATTCATTTTTTCTATTCTTTTAAATATGTTTACTCTTAAAATAATATTAAACATACTTTTCTTAAATAATAAATTAAAATAATACAACATATATGATAATTATTAATTGAAATAAAACATAAAAAGAGTATTTATTTATTTATTTCTTTATTTTTGGAGATACGCGGATATGCGGATCGGATATGCGAATACCAACACAAAATTCGCAATCCGATCCGATTAGTGTGCGGATTCGATCCGATCCGATCCGAAAGCGTTGCGGATCGGAGAAAAAAACATCCACTTAGTATACAAAAAAAAAAAATTCACACAAGACTAACCAAATACAATTCACTTGCATGAAAAAAAAAATGAAACAACATCCTCTTTTCCCCATGTACCTTGGAAACAGATTGAATTGCAACTTCACACTCAAATGTTCATTGCCTTCCATTGAATTATTATCATTCACATCAACCAACGGACTATTCAATCCTCGTTCCGAAATTGATTGCTCCATAGACGAATGCTCTCTATCAGAAGTCGTACACTGCGACGTCGACTTCTTTGTGTACAACAGCTTCGCGAGACGGAAGAACTCTCTAACCACCGCGAACGACTTCAGTCAAAGATGCAGCTGCGTGGTGGTCCTTGCAGCGGAAGGTGATCAAGCAACGAACAACAATGGCATCCGATGACGAACGGTAACGCTAATGGTGGCAAGAACGGCAGAGCACAGAGGTAGGGATTCAGTGGTCACGTGGCATGCTGGTCTTTGTAGCGGAACGTAATCAAGCAGGAACAGCATAGCACGGGAGAGGTAGGGCTCGGTGTTTATGTTGTTGAGAATGTCGGCGAAATGAATCAAACACAATAACACACTTAATGTGTGAAACGAGGAGGAGTTCTAACAGAGCCGTGAATCATGTTCCAATTAGGCGGTTAATTGCAAATCTTATTTTTTAAAATAATCATTATAATTAATTGAGTTGTTGAAATTGGCAAGTTAGAAAATTGATTTTCTATATTTTTTCTTTAATTAGCTAAATGATACCATAATTTAATTACTGACATTTAAATATATGCTATAATCAATTTAAGTTGATCTAATAATTAATTTATTAATTAACTTAAACATATATCAGGAGTTCGTATCGTGTTTCGTTTATGTAGCAATTTATTAGGTAACGTTAAACCTTTAAATAGAATTTAGATTCGCAACGAATTAGTCATTGATCTATTATATTTAAAGAATACCATGAAAACAAAAAAAAATAAAGATACTAATTTTTTATTCATAATTATACTTTTAATTTTATCAATTAATGACATATTATTATTATTATTATTTTTTTTACCAAAGATATGAGACTCGAACCCGCAACCTCTTAATTGAGTATGGAGAGACTATGCCATTTGAGCTATTACTCATTGGCACATATTATTATTATTATTGTGTAACACTGTGCACATAATAATTTGAAAAAATTATAGAAAGTAGAAAAGGTATTGGTAATTTTAATAAATCAACAAAGATAATAACCGTATAAAAATTAAGTTTAATTTGTATCATGTTTTAAGCTAGAACATCTATCAATTGGAACAAGTCGCTTCCATGAACAGAGCATTTGTTCTCATATTTAGTAGGTCCTTGTTTTTTATTAGTATTTTGTATTCCTGCGTCTAAGTCAATTAAAATTTAAATGTTAATTTGTGTAAGATAATCAGATATAATGGTTTTGAGGGTCATTTTTTTTTTTTGTTATGGAATAAAGATTGGTGTTGTTTAATATAATGGATGTATGGGCAAATTTTTTTCAGCTATGGTGTTAGGTTTAAAACGTAAGCTACGTTTTATTTTTGGTTTGGTTTTGTTTTTTTGTTCAGAAAAAGGAACAAATATGGACTGTGTTTTGCTTTCTGTATGCTTTTTAAATTTTTTTTATTTTTGTTTTAAACCAAACGGGCCTGCATTTTGTGATGGGTTTAGTTTTTTTTCGTAATAACAAAATGCAGCTTGCGTTTTGTGCTATATGTCAGCTTTTTTTTTTTGGAAAATGCAAAATATAAGTTGCGTTTTTTTTTGTGTCAGATTAATTTTTTAAAAAATGAAAAACGCAGATTGCGTTTTGTGAAAAAAATATTTTAATGAAGAGGCCTGCCTATAAATACAAAGCAAGCCTCGCCCAAATGGCCTCACTCCACTTCTATTCATCATACTCTTCTTTCTTATACATATGTTCTAGTTCTTAGTTTTTTTTTTTTTTTTTTTTGTAGTTAGATGTGTCAAAAAAATTAGATTAGGTGAGGTTGAAGTTATGGAAAATATTGCAAATTTGCGAGTATATTAGAACGGTGAAGTTATACCAAACACACATGAAAGAGTGACTTTTGTTTGTGAATGTCCGTTGTCATTTGTTATTCCATGTACCATGAGTTTTGTCGAGTTGCAAAATGGGCTTTGTAATAACATTCAAAGCCACATTTTGAAAAGGGTGAGCAACCTTTTATACAGAAATCCTGTGCAAGTATTTAGTGGGTTTATACAGTTTCAAATAATGCCCATCACTGACGATGCTAGTATCCCATCACTTCACCAATCGGAATATGAAATGTGTGAGTCTTTGGCCTCCAACGTTCTACCAACGCACTCAGTAGTGCAGAATGACCTCTCATTTCACCTACTCGTGAAACGTGTTGAAACCCAGTCAATGCTAGTGCCACTGCAGCTACCTCATTAAAAGTATCTGACGGATCCAATTTTCTGGACAACAAATTCCTGATAGCCTGCAAAAAGAAAAATTATAATTATTAAATTCTAAATAATATCAGTTAATAATTTGTTCAAAAAAATTTAGCAACAATAATTAAACAGTATTATTATTATTATTATTATTATTATTATTATTATTATTATTATTATTATTATTATTATTATTATTATTATCATCTTAAAACATAATAATAAATTATTAAAAAAATCATAAATATTTATCTGTTATTTATTAAACAGTATTATTAATTATTAAAATTAATAATAACTTATTCTCACTATCATAATCAGTATTTTAAACAAAATAATAATAATATACTAATTATAATAATAATTTCTCAAATATAACAATAATAACAATAATAATAACTATTTATTATATTATCTATATCCTAAACGGTATTTTATTAACAAACAGTATTATTTATTATTAGAAAATATTAATAAAGTATTAAACATAATAAAATTTTTTTAATTAAACATTGTTAAAAAAACCGTTTACTAAACATTATTATTATTATTATTATTATTATTATTATTATTATCAAAAATAATAATAAATTACTAAAAAATAATAATAAATTATTATACATTATTGTTATTATAAATTATTAATAAATTATTCTCATTAATAACAACAACAACAATAACAACAACAACAACAACGTCACTAATAATACAGAGATTAATTTATCTAATAATAAAAATAATAATATAATAACAGTATTAAAAAAAGTAAACCTAATGAGAAATAAATAACAACACAATATTAGTAATAATAATATTAATAACCACAATACTACTAATTACAACACAAATAAACAAAATTTGACTAAATATATATATTCATCGTTAAATATTAAAAAAAATTACTTACCAATTGAGGATGATCCAAATATTCAATAATATGTTCTTTCGGTTTAGTAAAATCATGCACCATTTTTTTTTTGTACCGTACACTTCTTCTTCAACAACACTTTATTTGCTTCTTCACTGTTAACTCTTGCTTCCTCCCTCTCCTTCAACTCTTCCTCACCTTGCTTCAGTAACTCGTTTTTTACTTTGCTCCCCTTCCTATCTGCGTTTTCGCTTTTAAAGACCAAGCTGAACACCCTTCGAGAACACGTGACGCGCATGCAGCTAGGAAGTCTACAAAACGTAACCCTCGTTTGGCTCTGCTACGCTAATAAACACAACCTGCGTTTTGTACAGTCTCATGTTGATCAACACCTGCTCCTGTCGGTATGCATGGCACGTTTCGCAAACTGGTTCCCTTCCCAGTCTAATCGCAGCCTGCGTTTTACAACAGCTGTAGATTGTTGATTTCAACGCCTACAAAATGTTACCTGCTATCTGCAGATCTCTGATCAATACAGGTCCATATTTGTGGACAACACACCATGCATCTATATACAAGTTTATTACTATTCTTTTATCCATAACCAAATTAATTTCTGTAATTTTGAAGCCCTTATATATATATATATATATGAATGAGCTCAATTTTCTCATAAAAAAATCTCAAATTAATTTTAAAATAAATATTTTGTCCGACAATTTAATTTTTTATTTTGTTAGATATATCAATTTTCATATCAAATTTTGATAAAAAGTTAAAAAAATAATTATTATCATTATTTAATATAAAATATAATAGTTGCTAAAATTTTTTAAAATGATCATATCAGTACTTCTATATAAACGAATAATCTAATGTAAGAACTAATTTATTTATTAAAATAAAAGTTCAAAAACTATTTTGACGGTTAAAATTTATTGCGAACTAAAAGTGCTCGAATAAAAATTTCTTTTAAGGACTGATATAGGGTATTACTCGAAAAATTAATTATAAGATCCCGCTAAAATTGTTAAAACTAATCCCTGTATTAAAAGTTGTAAGGATTTGTTTATTCATTTCTAGTATATGCTTGACCATTCCAAAATCTTATATGAGCTATTTGGTTCCTAAATCCTAATTGTACTGGAAACATAATGATATGTGATAAACTTCATTTTGTCGTTATAAATTGTATTAAAAAATATGAAATTTATTAACTAAATCACACAGTTTTGGCTTAATTCATGAAGTTTTTTAGTTATTGCTTCCAATATAATGAACTCATAAGTAAAAAATATGTTTTTTATACTCTTAATCATTGATTTCTTATTTTTTTATGCCATTCGATATCGTGATCAATTTTGTTTAAATATTTTAGAGTTAAAGTATTTCAATGGCTTCAAAGGATCTTAAAGAACATAGCAAAGAAGCGAATTCGGGAAGCAATTTGGAGTGGAGCTTGCTGAAGTTCTCGCGTGGGCGACCATTCTGCGCATAGGCGAATTTCTCACATACGCGAACTCTAAGAACCGCAATTAATTAATCGCTTAATTAATTAATTTAATTGCACAAAATAGGTTCCAAAAATTTAGAATATTAACTAGAAAATTTAAATATGATATATGGACTCAATGAATTTTTTTAAGTTGGAAAATGTAATTTTCCGTAGAAAAATTGCGTAAAAAAGCATACCAATAAATTAGCCGGCAGTACCGGTTTAAATCTGTTTGGTACTGTGGAGAGCAGTAAAAACTGTAGAAAAACTTAGAAAAATAATTAAAGTTAAAAACTCGGCGCTAATTTTAAAGGTTTGTCCCAAAATTGAGCTCAACGGGCCAAAAACGCTAATGGATTAGACCGGGAACAAGTTGGACCCAAACCCAACATATATAAACACACAAATAAACCCATTTCAGCCTCATAACTCACTAAACACTAAACCTAGCAGCTGCATTGAAGAAGAGGGAATACACTATTCATTCTCTTCTTTAATTGCTTGTATCTTGAGCTACGGTGCTCTGATTTGCAAACAGTTTGTGGCCACGCGAAGCTCTTGCTGAGCCCGTTAGTTTCATCTAACCAAGTTGGTAAGATTTTTGAAAATATCTATCCAATTCTCAGCCCTTGTGAATTTTGAATTTAAGGTTTTGGTTTTAAGTAAATTTTTGTGTTTTGGTTGTTTATGTGCTAACCATTAGTGAGGAATTGTTAGGTTTCATCCCCAAGTTCTGTAGACAAGGTGAGGATTCTCAAAAACTCTTGTATTTTGGTATATTGTGAATATTAGGTATTGATTTTGATGAAATATATGATGTTAGTTTGAGCATTGGTGTTTGTTGGAATTGTCTTGGTCATTTGGAAGCATTTGGATTTGAGTTAGTGGCTTGGTTGTGATTGAAAGCTTGTTTGGACTCAAATATTGGGTATTGTGCATTTTAGGAATCGGCCAAGATATGATTTTAGTTTTTTCTATGTAATGTGTAATATTTTTGGACACTTAGACTAGTAGACCATAGGATAGGTTTGAATTGTTGATAATGTATAATGATTTTTGGTGATTGTGATGGAATTGATGAATTATGGTGTTGAGTTTGTTTGATGATGGATATTTATTATGATATTGGGTTTTGCATATTGTGGTTGGTGTTAATATTGAATGGTGGAGAATAATGTATATGAAAAGTTGAATTTGTGTGAAAATTGTTGAGGTTGAGATATTGATTGTAAATTTTGGATTTTGTTGATTTGTGATGGAAAGAGGTGGAAGAGAATGAGTGAAATAGGTGTTCGATTGAGGAAAATGCTATGAATTGGTAAATTGATGTAGGAGGTAGTGTTTTATGATGTTTGGGTATGTTTTGAGTTATTTTGGTTTTGGAAAACTGGAGAATTGTAATTTTTGGTAAAAATTTATTTTTGGTGAACTTTGGTGGATCATAACTTGAGCCTCTGTTTTTGAAATTGATTGAAAATTGTTTCAAATTAAAGATGATTCTAAGAGTTTTACAACTATATAAAGATTAAGAAAAATGGAATTTTATAGAAGAAGTTATGAACGTTGAAAGTTTGGTATAAAAATTTGATTTCTGCAACTTCACAAAATTTTACAAGTCTGGGAGTGCATGCATACGCGGACACCTTCGTAAGCGAACATGCGTCTGTACCAAGCCTTCTCGCGTACGCGGCACATGCATGCATACGCAGAACGGGCAAAAACTCAAGGACGTGTACGTGGCCCCATGGCATGATACGCGGGCGATGGTTTCTAACTTTCCTCCTCGCGTACGTGGCACATGCATGCATACGCGGATTCCCTATTTTGCTTAAAACTAAATTTCCTTTCAATTCTAAGTGGTTCTCTAGCTTTCTAAATTTCTTTAATAACTGTTTAGGACTTATAACTAGCAATTAGACTTGGAGAATGATGGGAGTGAATTAGGTAACTTAGAATGAGCTTTTCTATTATAAGATTAGAAGACGGAGCCTTAGGTCTCTGAAGTTCTGAGGATGGGTTAACGGTGTATTATGATAAAGTACCATATTGATGATGACTTTAGAAAACCTGAGAACTATTGATGGTTAAGGCAAGTTTGAAAACACGGAGTGAATGGGAATTTGTTGAATACTGAGAATTTTAGGTGAATGCTATTATGTACTGAATTCTGTTAAGTCGCTATGCGCCTGGCAAGGATAGTTGGTTAATCTCGCTTGTTGAGGTCGCAGCGCCAGCGTAAGGATGGTTGGTTAATCCCACATACGTTGATATGCGGGGTCTGTGGTTGAGTATCCTGCTCGCATTCTTTCGTATCACAAGAGTGTGTCCGACACTATATCCGTGGGTAGTGTGCCCGGCACTATATCCGTGGGGAGATCCCACTTATATTCGTGACCGAAAGGCGACATTCCCATGCGAATGTGTCGGGTTGGCAGTTGAATCGACAATGTGATATCATAGCCAGATAGGACAGGCATTCATCATGTGCATATTCTATATATTTTCTTGCTTTGCCGACTTGTATTGTTGTGCCTAATTGTATAACATGCTTAATTGCTTCTTGAATTACTTGATATACATGATTCTACTTGTCTTTTACTTGTATTGCTATTACTTGTGTTTTCTACTGGGATTGGGGAGGTTCGGAAGGCGGTGGCGATGTGATCACATGGAGGTTAGGCTGATGAAGGCTGTGGGACAGCGGTATAAATGTTAGATTAGAAATCCCCTAAGTTAGATGACCTGTTTATGGATTTATTTAAATTTAATTATAAGTTGAATCATATGCTTGTGTAAAGTTCTAGCATTGCCTCTGGTGTCCCAGAATCTTATATCTTACATTACTGAGCATTGTTACCATACTGAGAACCTCTGGTTCTCATACCGTATTCTGTTGTTGTTTTTCAGATGCAGGTCGTAACCCACCCCGATGAGTTGTGTGATGGTGACATAGCGGAGGATCTTATTATCTTTTGGATTGTTTTTGAATATTTAGTTTTCGTACTCTCACTTTTGTATCTTTATTTGCCGTAGAGGCTAATTTTGAGAGAGATGTTGTTTATGCTGTTTTAACTTTCAGAACTCTGTATGTCTGTATATAGCTAGCTGGCCTCAACTCCGCGGGCTGAGGCTAGTACTCTATGACTATTATGTTTATATATCTACATATACTTTGTTATCTTGTATCTATATCTTGTGCCTTTAAGCTTTAGCTTCTTGTGAATATTTCGCGCTTCTATATCTTGTGCCTTTAGGCTTGTAGCTTCTTGTGCCTTTTATATATCTACATATACTTTGAAACTCTGTTTTTGAGCTTATTTCTTCATCGGACTTCTAGAATTACTATATATATATATATTATCGTATAAGCCTTAGAATTGTCGTGACATTTAATTATCCTTTGCTTTACGGCATGAGGTAAGGATTAGGGTAATTAGGGTGTTACATTTAGTGGTATCAGAGCGGTTCGTCCACGTGACCCTGATGGATGGACCGATTGTGCTTCATTGCACTCTATGTCTTTTTCTTTCATGCTATTTAGGTTTATCTATTTGATATATGTATATCATGCTTGTTTGTGAGTGCTTTTTGGGATAACTGAAGCACTAGGCTTTTGATATTGAGACTGATCACCTTGATATCGACTGTTTAGTGTAGGCAGGAACCCTAATGGCTACCCATGGACGAGGTCGTATGCATACACGGGGAGGAACTAAGAATGACCAATCAGCCGACAACCATGCCGAGTTCATGGCGGCGATGACCAATTTGACAAATACTATGCAAGCCAACGCTGCTACAACTATGCAAGCCGTGGAAAGGATGGGTCAATCGATGAAAAACGAAAATGGAAATGGGAATGGAGACGGAAATGGAGAAGGAGACGGTAACAACTTGGGAGGTGGTTTGATGACCTTGGCTTCATTCTTCAAGGTTCATCCACCAACTTTCAGAGGGTCAACCAACCCTACTGAAGCAGACAATTGGTTCCAAGCCATAGAGTGTGCCCTGCAAGCACAACATGTCCCTAACAACCAATTTGTGGAGTTTGCGGCGTACCAACTTTTAGGAGAGCCTCAGCACCGGTGGTAAGGAGAATGTCGATTACTACAGCTTCAGAATGCTGAAATTCTTTGGGATGTATTTTAGACGGCTTTCTATAAAAAATACTTTCCTGAATTAGTAAGAGAAGCTAGGGTGTTAGAGCTTATGCAGCTAAAGCAAGGCTCATTGTCCATGGCTGATTACATTAGTTGATTCGAGGAGCTCTGTAGGTTCTCTAGGGTATGTCAAGGTGCTCTGGAGTCCTATGAGAGCTTGAAGTGTATAAAATATCAAGGAGGCTTAAGGGACAACATCATGATAGCTGTGACTCCTTTGGAAATTTGGGTGTTTTCCGAGTTGGTGAACAAGACCCGAGTGGTTGAAGAGTGTGCTAGGAAAGTGACATTGGCAAGAGATTCCCGAGGAGGAAACAACAACAGATGCCGAAGGAAGTACTTTCAGTCGAGGGGTTAGAATTTCAAGAGGGACGGACGTGCACGTCAACACCCTCAAGGTCAAGGGGGCTTTAGGAGAAACAACTATGATCAGTACCACTCGGCGGGAAGGAGAGGTAATCAGAGTAAGACTTCTCCAAATTCAATCTATAACTGTTGCGGGCGTTTTCATCCTTATGATTCTTGCAAGTTGGGTATAGGAGTATGTTTTACATGTGGTTTGCCTGGATACATGGCAAAGGACTGTCCTCGTGGAAGAAACCAGAATGCGGGACGAAATCAACACCAAGGCCGAGTGTTTGTTGTGAATGCCAGTGATGCTGCTAAGGCGGATCCTTTGATGAGAGGTAACTGTTTATTTGGTGAGAAAATATTGGTTGTATTGTATGATACTGGAGCCACACATTCGTTTATTGCATTTGATGAAGTTGAAGAACAAAGGATGAAAATGTCAAAATTAGCTTTCGATTTGCATGTGCATACCCCGTATCAGATGGTTGCAACTAGATCAGGTTGTAGGAATGTATTTTTCAAGATTGAGGATAGAGAATTTGTTCATGATTTAATCTATTTGCCAATGGTTGGGTTGGAGATGATTTTGGAGTTTGATTGGTCGTCCAAGAATCGGGTATTGTTGGATTGCTTTGAGCGATCTATTCGGTTTATGCCGGAAGGAAAATGACGAGCAATGGTAGCTGAGGGTTATTATGTGAACTTTGTGTTGGTGAATTGTAGTGGAAAAGAGTGTCAGGGTTATATACTTTTGGCTGCGAATACTTTAGGTGACGAACAGAAATTAGATCAAATTCCGGTAGTTAGAGACTTTCCTGAAGTATTTCCTGAAGATATCTCTAAATTTTCACCTCAAAGGGAGATTGAATTTGCTATTGACTTGGTGTTGAGAGCCAGACCAGTCTTAATTGCATCATACTGAATGGCTCTGATAGAGCTTACTGAACTTAAGACTCAATTGGAAACGCTTCTGAACAAGAGGTTCATTCAACCGAGTGTATCTCCGTGGGGAGCACCAGTTTTATTGGTGAAGAAGAAGGATGAAGGAATGCAACTCTGCATAGATTATCGACAGTTAAATAATGTGACTGTGAAGAACAAGTATCCGTTGCCAAGGATAGATGACTTAATGGATCAGTTGCAAGGAGCTGGAGTATTTTCAAAAATTGATTTAAGATCCGGTTATCATCAGATAAGGGTGAAGAAGGATGATATTCCAAAGACTCCATTTAGGATGCACTATGGGCACTACGAGTTTGCGGTGATGTCCTTTGGGTCGACGAATGCACCTACTGTGTTCATGGATTACATGAACAGAGTATTTCGTTCTTTTTTGGATAAGTTTGTGGTGGTGTTTATATATGACATTCTGGTTTATTCTAAGACAGCGAATGAGTATGAAGAGCATCTGAGGATTGTGCTGCAAGTTTTAAAGGAGTGGAAATTGTATGCTAAGTTGTCGAAATATGAATTCTGGAAGGAGGAAGTAAAGTTCTTTGGTCACGTGATGAGTAAAGGACGGATAACAGTGGATCCTTCGAAGGTTGAGGCGGTGATGGAATGAGAAAGACCGACGCCAGTGAATGAGGTCAGAAGCTTCTTGGGATTAGCTGGATATTACAGAAGGTTCATTCACGGGTTCTCACAAATTTCACTACCAATGACTAAGTTAACAAGGAAAGAGACACCGTTTGTGTGGACGTCCGAGTATGAGGAAAGTTTTCAGACCTTGAAAGAAAAGTTGACTTCAGCGCCAGTTTTAATCCTACCTGAATCACACGAACCATTTGAGGTTTACTGCGATGCCTCGCTGAAAGGCTTGGGTTGCATGTTAATGCAGCACCGGAATGTGCTGGATTATGCTTCACGTCAACTAAGACCACATGAGGTGAATTACCCAACTCATGACTTGGAATTAGCGGCGGTTGTATTTGCATTGAAGATTTAGAGGCATTACTTGTACGGAGTGAGGTTTAGAGCCTTTTCTGATCACAAGAGTCTCAAGTACATCTTTGATCAGAAAGAGCTCAATATGCGTCAGAGGAGGTGGATGGAGCTACTGAAGGATTATGATTTTGAACTGAGTTATCACCCTGGGAAGGCTAATATGGTAGCAGACGCTTTGAGCAGAAAGTCTTTGACTGTTGCTTGGATGAGGATCAAAGAAGATGTTTCAACTCATTGGTAGAGAGAGGCATGGAGAGTTCACTAAGGACGGTGAAGGGATATGGAGGTATAACGGGAGGATATGTAAGCCAGATGTCGGGAGCTTGAGACAAGAATTGTTGTCGAAAGCTCATAGCAGCAGATTCTCCATTCATCCAGGTAGTACAAAGATGTATCATGATTTGAAGATGTTCTGATGGCCTGGAATGAAGAATGATGTAACTACAGTTGTATCTAAGTGTCTGATATGTCAGAAGGTGAAGATAGAGCACCAGAGACCGTCGGGAATGTTACAACCACTTGAGATTTCTCAGTGGAAGTAGGAAGGAATTGCAATGAATTTTGTGACCAGTTTGCTGAGGACTAGGTTGAGATTTGATGCGACTTGGGGGATCGTGGATCACTAAACCAAGTTCGCTCATTTTCTACCTATCCAAGTGAACTATTCATTGGAGGAATTGGCGAGGATGTACATCAAGGAGATTGTAAAGATGCACGGTGTGCCTAAGACGATAGTGTCGGACCGTGATTCCCGATTCAAATCAAGGTTTTGGAGAGCTTTTCAAAGAGCTTTCGATACGAGACTATGTCTCAGCATAGCATATTGGTGCACAAAATTGTGATCATCAATGGCGCCAACAACTTGGTACGCACAATTGTAATCTCAACTCTTTGTCACAACTCCGCACAACTAACCAGCAAGTGCACTGGGTCGTCCAAGTAATAAACCTTACGTGAGTAAGGGTCGATCCCACAGAGACTGTCGGCTTGAAGCAAGCTATGGTCATCTTGTAAATCTCAGTCAGACAGATTCAAATGGTTATGGAGGATTGATAATTAAAAGATGAATAAAACATAAAATAAAGATAGAGATACTTATGTAATTCATTGGTAGAAATTTCAGATAAGCGTATGAAGATGCTTTGTTCCTTCTGAACCTCTGCTTTCCAATTGCCTCCTTCCAATCATTCATACTCCTTTCCATGGCAAGCTTTATGTTGGGCATCACCGTTGTCAATGCTACTTCCCGTTCTCTCAGTGAAAATGTTCCAAATGCGCTGTCACCACACGGCTAATCAGTTGTTGGTTCTCGATCATGTTAAAATAGGATCCATTGATCCTTTTGCGTCTGTCACACGCCCAACACTCGCAAGTTTGAAGCTCGTTACAGTCATCCCTTCCCAGATCCTACTCGGAATACCACAGACAAGGTTTAGACTTTCCGGATCTCAGGCATGGCTGCCAATAATTCTAGCCAATACCACGAAGGTTCTAATCTTAGATTAGAAACCCAAGAGATACACATTCAAGCTTGATTGCATGTAGAACGGAAGTGGTTCTCAGGTACGCGTTCATAGGTGAGAATAATGATGAGTGTCACGGATCATCACATTCATCAAATTGAAGAACGAGTGTATATCTTAGAGAAGAAGTAGGCGTGAATTGAATAGAAAAACAGTAGTACTTTGCATTAATTCATGAAGAACAGCAGAGCTCCACACCTTAATCTATGGTGTGTAGAAACTCCACCGTTGAAAATACATAAGAATAAAAGGTCTAGACATGGCCGAATGGCCAGCCTCCCAAAGCGTGAAAAGGTCTATCAAAGTATGATCAAGTGTGTAAAAGTTTATCAAATACAATAGCAAAAGGTTCTATTTGTAGAAAACTAGTAACCTAGGGTTTATAGAAATGAGTAAATGATGCAGAATCCACTTCCGGGCCCACTTGGTATGTGCTTGGGTTGAGCATTGAAGTTTTCATGTGCAGAGACTTTTTTTGGAGTTAAACACCAGCTTTTGTGCCAGTTTGGGCGTTTAACTCCAGCTTTTATGCCAGTTCTGGCGTTTTGACGCCAGAATTTCTATGCAGACTTTGAATGCCAATTTGGACCATCAAATATTGGGCAAAGCCCAGGATGTCGACTTTCCAACGCAATTGAGAGCGCGCCAAATGGGCTTCTGTAGCTCCAGAAAATCCACTTCGAGTGTAGGGAGGTCAGAATCCAACAGCATCTGCAGTCCTTTCTCAGCCTCTGAATCAGATTTTTGCTCAGGTCCCTCAATTTCAGCTAGAAAATACCTGAATCCACAGAAAAATACACAAACTCATAGTAAAATCCAAAAATGTGATTTTTAATTAAAAACTAATAAAAATATAATAAAAACTAACTAAAATATACTAAAAACACACTAAAAACAATGCCAAAAAGCGTATAAATTATCCGCTCATCACAACACCAAACTTAAATTATTGCTTGTCCCGAAGCAACTGAAAATCAAATAGGATAAAAAGAATAGAATATACAATGAATTCCAAAAACATCTATGAAGATCAGTTTTAATTAGATGAGCGGGGCTATTAGCTTTCTGCTTCTGAACAGTTTCGGCATCTCACTTTATCCTTTTGAAGTTCAGAATGATTGGCATCTATAGGAACTTAGAATTCAAATAATGTTATTGATTCTCCTAGTTAATTATGTTGATTCTTGAATACAGCTACTTTATGAGTCTTGGCTATGACCCTAAGCACTTTATTTTCCAGTATTACCACCGGATACATAAATGCCACAGACACATAACTGGGTGAACCTTTTCAGATTGTGACTCAGCTTTGCTAGAGTCCCCAATTAGAGGTGTCCAGAGCTCTTAAGCACACTCTTTTTGCTTTGGACCACGACTTTAACCGCTCAGTCTCAAGTTTTCACTTGACACCTTCACGCCACAAGCACATGGTTAGGGACAGCTTGGTTTAGCCGCTTAGGCCAAGATTTTATTCCTGTGGGCCCTCCTATCCGCTAATGCTCAAAGCCTTGGATCCTTTTTTTATTTTACCCTTGCCTTTTGGTTTAAAGGGCTATTGGCTTTTTCTACTTGCTTTTTCTTTTTCTTTCTTTCTCTCTTTTTTTTTCACTGCGTTTTCTTGCTTCAAGAATCAATTTTATGATTTTTTAGATTATCAAATAACATTTCTCCTTTTCCATCATTCTTTCAAGAGCCAGCAATTTTAGCATTCATGAACAAAAAATTCAAAAAAATATGCACTGTTCAAGCATTCATTCAGAAAGACAAAAGTATTGCCACCACATCAAAATAACTAAACTGTTTTAAAATTTGAAATTCATGTATGTCTTTTTCTTTTTCAATTAAAAATATTTTTCGTTTAAGAAAGGTGATGGATTCATTTTCATAGCTTTAAGGCATAGACACTTAGACACTAGTGATCATGTAATAAAGACACAAACATAAATCATAAAAATTCGAAAAACAGAAAATAAAGAACAAGGAAATTAAAGAACGGGTCCACCTTAATGATGGCGGCTTGTTCTTCCTCTTGAAGATCTTATGGAGTGCTTGAGCTCCTTAATATCTCTTCCTTGCCTTTGTTGCTCCTCTCTCATAACTCTTTGGTCTTCTCTAATTTCATGGAGGAGGATAGAATGCTCTTGGTGCTCCACCCTTAGTTGTCCCATGTTGGAACTTAATTCTCCTAGGGAGGTGTTAATTTGCTCCCAATAGTTTTGTGGAGGAAAATGCATCCCTTGAGATGAATCTTTCCATCTCCCATGACTCGGAGGTGGAAGCTTTTGCCTTCCCTTTCCTCTTTCTAGAGGTTTCTCCGGCCTTAGGTGCCATAAATGGTTATGAAAAAATAAAAAGCAACGCTTTTACCACACCAAACTTAAAAGGTTTGCTCGTCCTCGAGCAAAAAAAGAAAGAAGAGAGGGGATAGAGAAGAAATAGAGGAGATGGAGGGGGTAGTGTTTCGGCCATGTATGAGTGGGTTTGGGAGGGAAAGTGTTTTGAATTTGAATGGTGAGGTAGGTGGGGTTTATGATGGGTGGATGTGGATTGGTGAAGGGTTTATGGAGAAGAGGGTAAGATTTGATAGGTGAGGGGTTTTTTGGGGAAGAGGTATTGAGTTGATTGGTGAAGGGTATTTGGGAAAGAGTATTATAAAAAGGTATGAAGAAGAGAGAGAGAGTGAGTTGAGGTTGGTGGAGATCCTGTGGGGTCCACAGATCCTGAGGTGTCAAGGATTTCTCATCCCTGCACCAATTAGGCGTGCAAAACGCCCTCTGCTGCCAATCCTGGTGTTAAACACCAGGTTGCTGCCCATTTTTGGCGTTTATCGCCAGCTTCTTGCCCTTTTCTGGCATTAAACGCCAGTCTGGTGCCCATTTCTGGCGTTAAACTCCCAGAATGGTGCCAGACTAGGCGTTTAACACCCATTCTGCTGCCCTTACTGGCGTTTAAACGCCAGTAGCCTTCTCCTCCAGGGTGTGCTATTTTTCATTCTGTTTTTCAGTTTGTTTTTGCTTTTTCAATTGTTTTTGTGACTTCAAATGATCATCCACCTACAGAAAACATAAAATAACAATGGAAAATAGAAATTTAACATAGATAAGTAAAATTGGGTTGCCTCCCAACAAGCGCTTCTTTAATGTCAGTAGCTTGACAGTGGGCTTTTATAGAGCCTCACAGATACTCAGCATGATAATGGCCTCTCAACACCAAACTTAAAGTTTGGTTGTGGCCTCCCAACACCAAACTTAGAGTTTGAATGGGGGAATTTTGTTTGACTCTGCATTGAGAGAAGCTTTTCATGCTTCCTCTCCATGGTTACAGAGGGAGATCCTTGAGCTTTAAACACAAGGGAGTCCTCATTCACTTGAAGGACCAATTCTCCTCTGTCAACATCAATCACAGCTCTTGCTGTGGCTAGGAAGGGTCTGCCAAGGATGATGGATTCATCCATACACTTCCCAGTATCTAGGATTATAAAATCAGCAGGGATGTAGTGGCCTTCAACCTTTACCAAGACATCCTCTACTAGTCCATAAGCCTGTTTTCTTGAATTGTCTGCCATCTCTAGTAAGATTCTTGCAGCTTGTACCTCAAGGATTCATAGCTTCTTCATTACAGAGAGAGGCATGAGGTTTATGCTTGACCCTATGTCACACAGAGCCTTTTCAAAGGTCATGATGCCTATGGTACAAGGTATTGAGAACTTTCCAGGATCTTGTCTCTTCAGAGGTAATTTCTGCCTAGTCAAGTCATCCAGTTCTTTGGTGAGCAAGGGGGGTTCATCCTCCCAAGTCTCATTACCAAATAGCTTGGCATTTAGCTTCATGATTGCTCCAAGGTACTTAGCAACTTGTTCTTTAGTAACATCTTCATCATCTTCAGAGGAAGAATACTTATCAGAGCTCATGAATGGCAAAAGTAAATTCAATGGAATCTCTATGGTCTCAGTGTGAGCCTTAGATTCCCATGGTTCCTCATTGGCAAACTCCTTGGAGGTTAGTGGACGTCCATTGAGGTCTTCCTCAGTGGAGATCACTGCCTCTTCCTCCTCTCCAAGTTCGGCCGTGTGGGGGTATGTTGATGGTCTTGCACTCTCCTTTTGGATTCTCTTCTGTATTGCTTGGAAGAGTACTAAGAGGGAGTTCAGTAACTTTCTTGCTCAGCTGACCCACTTGTGCCTCCAAATTTCTAATGGAGGACCTTGTTTCAGTCATGAAACTTTGAGTGGTTTTAATTAGATAAGAGACTACAGTTGCTAAGTCAGAGTGGCTCTGCTTAGAATTCTCTGTCTGTTGCTGAGAAGATGATGGAAAGGGCATATTATTGCTAAACCTATTTCTTCCACCATTATTATTGTTGAAGCCTTTGTTGATCCTTCCATGAGTGGTTTGGATGATTTCTCCATGAAGGATTATAGGTGTTTTCATAGGGTTCTCCCATGTAATTCACCTCTTCCATTGCTGGGTTCTCAGGATCATAAGCTTCTTCTTCAGATGAAGCTTCTTTAGTACTGCCTGTTGCTGCTTGCATTCCAGACAGACTTTGAGAAATCATATTGACTTGTTGAGTCAATATTTTGTTCTAAGCCAATATGGCAGTCAGAGTATCAATTTCAAGAACTCCTTTCTTCTGACTTGTTCCATTATTCATAGGATTCCTTTCAGAAGTGTACATGAATTGGTTATTTGCAACCATTTCAATGAGTTCTTGAGCTTCTACAGGCGTCTTCTTCAGATGAAGAGATCCTCCAGCAGAGCTGTCCAATGACATCTTGGACAGTTCAGATAGACCATCATAGAAGATACCGATGATGCTCCATTCTGAAAGCATGTCAGAAGGACACCTTCTGATCAATTGTTTGTATCTTTCCCAAGCTTCATAGAGGGATTCACCTTCCTTCTGTCTGAAGGTTTGGACTTCCACTCTAAGCTTGCTCAATTTTTGAGGTGGAAAGAACTTTGCCAAGAAGGCATTGACTAGCTTTTCCCAAGAGTTCAGGCTTTCTTTAGGTTGTGAATCCAACCATGTTCTAGCTCTGTCTCTTACAACAAAGGGAAAGAGCATAAGCTTGTAGACCTCGGGATCAACCCCATTGGTCTTGACATTGTCACAGATTTGCAAGAATTCAGCTAAGAACTGATGAGGATCTTCCAATGGAAGTCCATAAAACTTGCAATTCTGTTGCATCAGAGAAACTAATTGAGGCTTAAGCTCAAAGTTGTTTGCTCCAATGGCAGGGATTGAGATGCTTCTCCCATAGAAGTCAGGAGTAGGTACAGTAAAGTCACCAAGCACGTTCATTGTTGTTGTTTTTGGCTGCCATGACTTCTTCTTGTTTGAAAAGTTCTGTTAGGTCCTCTATAGAGAGTTGTACTTTAGCTTCTCTTAGCTTTCTCTTCAAGGTCCTTTAAGGTTCAGGATCAGCTTCAACAAGAATGCCTTTGTCCTTGCTCCTGCTCATATGAAAAGGGAGGAGAAGAAAATATAGAATCCTCTATGTCACAGTATAGAGATTCCTTGAGGTGTCAGAGGTAAAGAAGAATAGAAGGAGAGGGTAGAGAAGAAAGAATTTGAACTTATCAAGAGGGATAGAGTTCGAATTATACATTGAGGAGGAGTGTTAGTCCTTTAAATAGAAGGATTTGAGAAGAGGGGAAGAATTTTCAAAATTAAAGTAAAAGATTTTGAAATAATTGAAAGAAATTTTGAAAATTTGGTAAATGATTTTCGAAAACTAAGATTGTGAAAGAAATTAAGTGATTTTTGGAAAAGATTTTGAAATTAGAAATCAAAAAGATATGATTGAAACTTAATTTTGAAAAAGATGTGATTGAAAAAATATGATTGAGAAGATATGATTGAGAATCAAATTTAAAAGAAGAAAGTTTTTTTAAAATTAAAGTTGATTACTTGACCAACAAGAAATTAAAAGATATGATTCTAGAATTAAAACTTTTGATCCTTTCTTAATAGGCAAGTAACAACTTGAAACTTTTGAATTAAATCACTAATTGTAGCAAGAATTTTCGAAAATAGTAATAAATAAAAAATTGAAAAGAAATTGATTTTGAAAAGGTATGATTGAAAAGATATGATTTGAAAAAAGATTTGATTTTTAAAAATTATGAATATTTGAGAAAGATTTGAATTAAAAACAAAATCTTCCCTCTAGTGTCCTCCTGGCGTTAAACGCCCAGAATGGCATCCATTCTGGCGTTTAACGCCCAAAATGCTACCTTTCTGGGCGTTTACCCTGGCTGGCGTTTAAATGCCAGTTTTTCTTCTTCACTGGGCGTTTTGAACGCCTAGCTTTTTCTGTGTGATTCCTCTGCTGAATGTTCTGAATCTTCAATTCTCTGTATTATTGACTTGAAAAGACATAATTTTGAAATTTTTTTTTGAATTTTTAATGATGAGACACAATAATAAAAAGGATGCAACTAAGATCAAATAAACAATGCATGCAAGACATCAAACTCAGAAATTTGTATACTAAGGACTATAATAATTTAAAAATGCATGTAAGAAACAACAAAAGACACAAAATAAGAGAAATTAAAGATCAGAGCACTGAAATCATCAAGAACAACTTGAAGATCAATGAAGAACATAATGCATGTAATTTTCGAAAATTAGAAGAATACAATTGATACCAAACTTAAAAATTGACACTTGACTCAAACTAGAAACATAAAATATTTTTGATTTTAAGATTTTATAAATTTTTTTGTGATTTTTCGAAAATTATATGGAAAGGAAAATAAAGGGATTCAAAATTTTTAATGAGAATTCCAGGAATCATTACAATGTTAGTCTAAAACACCGGTTCAAGAATTAGACATGGCTTACTAGCCAGCCAAGCTTTCAGTGAAAGCCTCGGTCCAAAACACTAGACATGGCCAATGGCCAGCCAAGCTTTAGCAGATCATTACTTTCAACAGCAAAATTGGTAGAAATCATCAAGCTCTTATGATGATAAGTTGAAACCTCGGTCCAAAAGATTAGACATGGCTTCACAGCCAGCCAGGCTTCAACAAATCATCATGAAACTCTAGAATTCATTCTTAAAAACTCTGAAGAACAGAATAGAAATATTTTTGTATTTTTGAAAATTTTTTTTTCGAAAATAAAAAGTAAAAAGCTTAAATATAAAATAAAATTACCTAATCTAAGCAACAAGATGAACTGTCAGTTGTCCAAACTCGAACAATCCCCGGCAACGGCGCCAAAAACTTGGTTGCGCGGGGATTGTTTGTTCCCCAGCAACGGCGCCAAAAACTTGGTGCACAAAATTGTGATCATCAATGGCGCCAACAACTTGGTATGCACAATTGTAATCTCAACTCTTTGTCACAACTCCGCACAACTAACCAGCAAGTGCACTGGGTCGTCCAAGTAATAAACCTTACGTGAGTAAGGGTCGATCCCACGGAGACTGTCGGCTTGAAGCAAGCTATGGTCATCTTGTAAATCTCAGTCAGGCAGATTCAAATGGTTATGGAGGATTGATAATTAAAAGATGAATAAAACATAAAATAAAGATAGAGATACTTATGTAATTCATTGGTAGAAATTTCAGATAAGCGTATGAAGATGCTTTGTTCCTTCTGAACCTCTGCTTTCCTATTGCCTCCTTCCAATCATTCATATTCCTTTCCATGGCAAACTTTATGTTGGGCATCATCGTTGTCAATGGCTACTTCCCGTCCTCTCAGTGAAAATGTTTTAAATGCGCTGTCACCATACGGCTAATCAGTTGTTGGTTCTCGATCATGTTGGAATAGGATCCATTGATCCTTTTGCGTCTGTCACACGCCCAACACTCGCGAGTTTGAAGCTCGTCATAGTCATCCCTTCCCAGATCCTACTCGAAATACCACAGACAAGGTTTAGACTTTCTGGATCTCAGGCATGGCCGCCAATAATTCTAGCCTATACCACGAAGGTTCTAATCTTAGATTAGAAACCCAAGAGATACACATTCAAGCTTGATTGCATGTAGAACGGAAGTGGTTCTCAGGCACGCGTTCATAGGTGAGAATGATGATGAGTGCCATGGATCATCACATTCATCAAGTTGAAGAACGAGTGTATATCTTAGAGAAGAAGTAGGCGTGAATTGAATAGAAAAACAGTAGTACTTTACATTAATTCATGAAGAACAGCATAGCTCCATACCTTAATCTTTGGTGTGTAGAAACTCCAACGTTGAAAATACATAAGAACAAAAGGTCTAGGCATGGCCGAATGGCCAGCCTTCCAAAGCGTGAAAAGGTCTATCAAAGTATGATCAAGTGTGTAAAAGTATATCAAATACAATAGCAAAAGGTCCTATTTGTAGAAAACTAGTAACCTAGGGTTTACAGAAATGAGTAAATGATGCAGAATCCACTTCAGGGCCCACTTGGTGTGTGCTTGGGCTGATCATTGAAGCTTTCACGTGTAGAGACTGTTCTTGGAGTTAAACGCCAGCTTTTGTGCCAGTTTGGGCATTTAACTCCAGCTTTTATGCCAGTTCTGGCGTTTTGACGCCAGAATTTCTATGCTGACTTTGAACGCCAATTTGGGCCATCAAATCTTGGGCAAAGTATAGACTATTATATATTTCTGGAAAGCCCAAGATGTCTACTTTCTAACGCAATTAAGAGCACGCCAATTGGTCTTTCGTAGCTCCAAATCTACTTTGAGTGCAGGGAGGTCAGAATCCAACAGCATCTGCAGTCCTTCTTCAGCCTCTGAATCAGATTTTTGCTCAGGTCCCTCAATTTCAGCCAGAAAATACCTGAAATCACAGAAAAATATACAAACTCATAGTAAAGTCTAGAAATATAAATTTTAATTAAAAACTAATAAAATATAATAAAACTAACTAAAATATACTAAAAGCACACTAAAAACAATGCCAAAAAGCGTATAAATTATCCGCTCATCACATATCATCTGCAAACAGATGGATAGTCAGAACGGACTATTCAGATGTTGGAGGATATGCTAAAAGTATGTGTTTTGGATCAACCGGTAAGTTGGGATTGTTACATGCCATTGGTGAAGTTTGCGTACAATAACAGCTTTCATGCGAGCATTGGAATGGCTCCGTATGAGGCTTTGTATGAATGGAAGTGCCAGTCTCCACTGTATTGCAATGAAGCCGGTGAAGCAAGTATGTTAGGGCCAGATTTGGTAGCAGAAATCACTGAGAAGGTCAAACAGATTAGGGCCAGAATCTTAACTGCGTAAAGCCGATAGAAGAGTTATACAGATCAGAGAAGAAAACCATTGGAATTTGAAATGGGTGAGCATGTATTTCTAAGGGTTACTCGGACAAAAGGAATTGGAAGAGTGATTAAGATGAAGAAGTTGAATCCAAGGTATATAAGACCGTTTGAGATTTTGAGACAAGTCAGGCCGGTGGCATATCAAGTAGCCTTGCCGCTGCGTTTGTCTAACTTACATGACGTATTCCACATGTCACAACTCCATAAGTATACGTTGGATGCGGCTCATGTGTTAGAGCCTGAATTGGTTAAGTTGAAGGAGAACCTGACTTTTCAAGTAACACCGATGCGGGTTGACTACATTAGTGTGAAGAAGTTGCGTAGAAAGAAAGTTCTGTTGGTTAAGATAGCTTGGAAGAGAGTAGGAGTGAAAGAGCACACTTGGGAATTTGAGTTTGAGATGCGAAAGGATTATCCCAAGTTATTCTCAGTAATCAATAAATTTTGGGAAAAAATTTCTTATTTGCTGGGAAGAATGTAAGAACTGCAATTAATTAACTACTTAATTAATTAATTTAATTGCCTAAAATAGGTTCCAAAAATTTATAATATTAATTAAAAAATTTAAATTTGATATTTGGACTCAATAGATTTTTCTGAGTTGGAAAATGTAATTTTCTACGAAAAAATTACGTAAAAATATGTATTGGTAAATTAGCCGGCAGCACCGGCTTAAATCTATTTGGTACTGTGGAAGAGCAAAAAAAAACTGTAGAAAAACTTAGGAAAATCATTAAAGTTGAAAACCGGGCATTAATTTTAAATGTTTGGCCTAAAATTGGGCCAAAAGTGCTAACAGGTTGGACCGGCCCAAGTTGGGCCCATGCCCAACATATATAAACACACAAATGAACCCATTTCAGCCTCATAACTCACTAAACACTAAACCTAGCAGCTGCATTGAAGAAGAGGGAATACACTATTCATTCTCTTCTTTAATTACATGTATCTTGAGCTACGGTGCTCTGATTCGTGAACGGTTTGCGGCCACACGAAGCTCTCACCGAGCCCGTTAGTTTCATCTAACCAAGTTGGTAAGATTTTGGAAATCCCTGCCCATTTATCAGCCCTTGTGAATTTCGAATTTAAGATTTTGGTTTTGAGTGAATTTTTGTGTTTTGGTTGTTTAGGTGCTAACCATTAGTGAGGAATTGTTGGGTTTCATCCTCGATTTCTGTAGATAAAGTGAGGTTTCTCAAAAACCCTTGTATTTTGATATATTGTGAATATTAGGTATTGATTTTGATGAAATATATGATGTTAGTTTGAGCATTGGTGCTTGTTGGAGTTGTCTTGGTAATTTGGAAGCATTTGGATTTGAGTTGGTGGCTTGGTTATGATTGAAAGCTTGTTTGGACTCAAATATTGGGTTCTTGTACATATTGAGAATTGGTTAAGGTATGATTTTGGTTTCCTCTATATTTAATATTTCTGGACACTTAGGCTAGTGGACCATAGGATAGGTTTGAATTGTTGATAATGTATAATGATTTTTGGAGATTGTGATGGAATTGATGACTTATGGTGTTGAGTGTTATTGTTTGATGATGAATATTTAGGATGATATTGGGTTTTGCATATTGTGGTCGATGTTAATATTGAATGGTGGTGAATAATGTATATGACAAGTTAAATTTGTATGAAAATTGTTGAGGTTTAGATATTGATTCTAAATTGTGAATTTTGTTGATTTGTGATAGAAAGAGGTGGAAGAGAATGAGTGAAATAGGTTTTTGATTGAGGAAAATGCTGTGAAATGGTAAATTGATGTAGGAGGTAGTGTTTTATGATGTTTGGGTATGTTTTGAGTTGTTTTGGTTTTGGAAGTTTTGGAAAACTAGAGAATTGTCATTTTTGGTAAAAATATGTTTTTAGTGAACTTTTTGGTGGATCATAACTTGAGTCTCTATTTTTGAAATTGGTTGAAAGTTGCTTCAACTTAAAGATGATTCAAAGAGTTTTAAAATGATATAAAGTTTGAGAAAAATAGAATTTTGTAGAGGAAGTTATGAATGTTGAAAGTTCGGTATAAAAATCTAATTTCTGCAACTTCACAAAAGTTTACAAGTCTGGGAGTGCATGCATATGCGGAAACCTTCGTATGCAGACATGCGTCTCTGCCAAGCCTTCTCGCGTACACGGCACATGCATGCGTACACAGAATGAGCAAAAACTCAAGGACGTGTACGCAGCCCCATGGCATGATACGCGTATGATCATTTCTGACTTGCCTCCTCGCGTACGCGGCACCATGCATGCGTATGCGAATGCCCTGTTTTGTTGAAAACTAAATTTCCTTTCAATTCTAAGTGGTTCTCTAGTTTTCTAAACTTCTTTAATCACTGTTTAGGACTTATAACTAGCAATCAGACTTGGAGAATGATGGGAGTGAATTAGGTAACTTAGAATGAGCTTTTCTATTATATGATTAGAAGACAGAACCTTAGGCCTCTGAAGTTCTGAGGATGGATTTTCGGTGTATTATGACTGGTGCGGGATCGAATTTCCCACAGCTGAACTGGCAAGTGCACCGGGTTGTCGAAGTAATTCCTAAGGTGAGTGAGGGTCGAATTCCATGAGGATTATCGGATTGAGTAAGCAGTGATTATCCTGCAGGTCTTAGTCAGGCAGATAGAAAAGATGGTTGTTGTGTTAAATGCATAAAACAAAATAGCAAATAAAGAGTTACTAAATGGTGTAGAACAATGGTAGAAAATCAGTTAAGGCCTCGGAGATGCTTATTCTTTCGGATTGATGCTTCTTACTGACTACTCTAATAATGGATGATTTATTCAATGACAAGGTTACAAGTGATTAAAGTCGGTACTAGTGGTCATTAATCTCCTCTGATCCACATCAAAAGCTGGTGCTAATGGTCATTCAATCTGAACGAGGGTGAAGCTCCGCAATTCATTCTCTGGTGATCCAACTCAAAATGCCACAAATAAGGTTAGATCTTCTGAATCGGAGCTTGATGCTTAGATTTATATCCTTAATGCCACAGAGACCTCAATTACCTATGACTAATGAGATTTTATGTCACTTATCCCAATCAGCCCAGATACTCTATTGGAACCTGTGATGCATTCTCAAGCTGTAGCTCAATACAGTCCGACTAAGGATCCGCAAGAACCCATGTAGAATAAGAGGTTATATGCTAGTTTCACCCCAGATTCATAAGGATGAAGAATGAAAATACATCATAGAATGGAATCAAACATATATTAAAGTAGAAAAGTAATAACATTAATCCATAGGAATCAACAGAGCTCCTATCCTTAACTTAGGAGGTTTAGTTACTCATACTTTACAGAAAATAATATATGTAATTCGGCTATAGTGGGAGAAGATATGATGATGATCTTAAACATGGGTGATCTTCTCTTATATATACTAATCTAATAACTAGAGATTACAAAAACAAGATAAATTAGGCTAAAGGTGCAAAAATCCACTTCTGGGCTCACTTGGTGAGTGTTTTAGGCTGAGCTTTGTGTCCAGGTTGAGTGAGTGGGCGTCCAGGGTGATTTGGTGCGTCCTTGCTCCCTTTGGGGCATTGAACGTAGTGCGGGAAAATTGAATTTCCCATAGCTTGACCGGCAAGTACACCGGGTCGTCCAAGTAATACCTCAGGAGAGTGAGGGTCGAATCCCACGAGGATTGTCAAATTGAGCAAGCAATGGCTATCTTGCAAATCTTAGTCAGGCGATTAGAAAAGATGGTTGGTTGGTTGAAAACATAAACAAAATAATAAAGAAAGGAAATCCAGATTGATGTGAAAACAGTGATAGGAATTTAGTTAAGGCTTCGGAGATGCTTTATCTTTCCGGATTAACTTTTTTTACTATCTACTTCAATAACGAATGATTCATTCAATAGCAGCCGTAAGTGATTAACTCATGTCCTCTCATCAAGTTAACATCCTCTACTACAACAATCCACCATATTGGAGTAACTCATGTCCTCTCATCAAGTCACCCCATGGTTTCTCACCATAGCAGAAGGTGAAGCTCTAAGTAATCTATTCCCCTTCGTGATCCTACTCCAAATACCACAGACAAGGTCGGATCTTTTGGATTAGAGAATGCTACTTTTTTTATTCTAGCCTTAGTGCCACAGAGACTTCACTTACCCACGGTCAACGGGATTTCATGTCACGTATCCAAAGTTGCCCAGGTACTCTCTTGGAATCCGCAATGCAGTTTCTAGCTTTAGTTCAACGTTATTCGGGTCAGGAATTGCACGAAACCCATGTAGAACAAGGATGATTGTCATTGTTCACCCTTGAATCATTAGATTGAAGAACAAGAATGCATAAGGATTAGAATCAGACATGTATTGAAATAGAAATAGTAATATTATTAATCCATAAGAATCAGCAGAGCTCCTAACCCTAACTTAGGAGGTTTAGTTGCTCATAGCTTACAGAAAATAATATGGTAAAGTGCGAAAGGGCAAAGATCCCTAACAATGGTGATCATTTTTATATTTATACTAATCTAATAACTAAGGATTACAGAATTGAGATAAACTGGACTAATGGTGCGAAAATCAACTCCTCGGGCCCACTTGGTGAGTGTTTGGGCTGAGCCTGGGGTGTATCCACGGGTTGGGGATTCTCTTGGGGCGTTGGACGCCAGCCTTGGTCCCTTTTGGGCGTCCAAATGCCAAGCTTGATCCCTTTTGGGCGTTGGACGCCAGAAAAGGGGTGAAATGGGCATTCAACGCCCATTTTGGACCTTCATTTCCAAAGCAAAGTATGGACTGTTATATATTGCTAGAAAGTCCTGGAAGTTAGCTTTCCAAAGTGGTTAAGAGTGCGTCATTTAAATCTCTGTAGCTCTAGAAATGCTCTTTCAAGTGCATGGAGGTTAGAATCCGGCAGCATCTGCAGTCCTTTCTCTGTCTCTGAATCAGACTTTTCCAATACTTGCCAGAATCGCCCAAAATTCACCTAAAATTATAGAAAAACCACAAAGACTCAATATAGCATCCAAAAAGTGATTTTTGCACTAAAACCTACTAAAACTTAATAAAACTTTAACAAAACATGCTAAGAACACACAGAAAATGATGCCAAAACGTGTATAAAATATCCGCTCATCAGAACACCAGGTTTGGGTGTTCAACACTGGCCTTGCTTCTCTTGGGGAGTTGAACACTAGAAAGGGGGTAAGTTGGGCATTCAACGCCTGTTTTGGGCCTTCATTTCCAAAGCCTTAGAAGTTAACTTTCTAACGCCGTTGAGAGCGCATCAATTGGACCTCTGTAGCTCCAGAAATGCCTGATTGAATACACGGAGGTTAGGCGTTGACAGTGTCTGCAGTCCTTTCTTTGCCTCTGAATCAGACTTTTCCAAAACTTGCCAGATTTACCCAAAAATCATCTAAAATCATAGAAAAACCACAAAGACTCAAAGTAGTATCTAAAAAGTGATTTTTGCACTAAAACCTACTAGAACATAATAAAACTTAACAAAACATACTAAAAACACTGAGAAAACAATGCCAAAAAGTGTACAAAATATCTGTTCATCAATGACAAAGTACCGTATTGATGATGAATCTGGAAAACTTGAGAACTATTGGTGGTTAAGGCAAGTTTGAAAACTCGAGTGAATGGGAATTTGTTGAATGTTGAGAATTTTGGGTGAATCCTATTATGTACTGAATTTTGTTAAGTCGCTATGCGCCTGGCAAGGGTGGTTGGTTAATCCCGCTTGTTGAGGTCGTGGTGCCAGCATAAGGATGGTTGGTTAATCCCACTTACGTTGAGATGTGAGGTCTGTGGCTGAGTATCCCACTCGCATCCTTTCAGATCACAAGAGTATGCCCGTAATTATATCTATGGGTAGTGTGCCCGACACTATATCCATGGGGGGATCCCACTTATATTCATGACCAAAAGATGACATTCCCGTGGGAATGTGTCAGGTTGGCAATTGAACCGACAATATGATATCATAGCCAGATAGGACAGGCATTCACCATGTGCATATTCTATATGTTTGCTTGCTTTGCCGACTTGCATTGTTGTGCCTAATTGTATAACATGCTTAATTGCTTCTTGAATTACTTGATATACATGATTCTACTTGTGTTTTACTTGTATTGCTATTACTTGTGTTTTCTACTGAGATTGGGGAGGTTCGAAAGGTGGTGGCGATGGGATCACATGGAGGTTAGGTTGGCGAAGGCTGTAAGACAGCGGTGTAAATGTTAGATTAGAAATCCCTAAGTTAGATGACCAATTTATGGATTTATTTAAATTTAATTATAAGTTGAATCATATGCTTGATGTAAAGTTATAGGATTGCCTCTGGCGTCCCGAAATCTTATATCTTACATTACTGGGCACTGTTACCATACTGATAATCTCCTGTTCTCATACCATATTCTGTTGTTGTTTTTCAAATGCAGGTCATAACCCACCCTGGTGAGTTGCGTGATGGTGACAGGCTAGTACTCTATGACTATTATGTTTATGTATCTACATATACTTTGTTATCTTGTATCTATATCTTGTGCATTTAGGCTTGTAGCTTCTTGTGAACGTTTTGCGCTTTTGAAACTCTGTTTTTGAGCTCATTTCTTCATCAGGCTTCTAGAATTACTATCTCTTTCTATATATATTATCGTATAAGCCTTAGAATTGTCATGACATTTAATTATCCTTTACTTTACGGAATGAGGTAAGGCTTAGGGTAATTAGGGTGTTATAGGAGCTTCCCCGCGTGTGCTACTTTCTCGTGTGAGTAGCATTCTCTCGCGTGCGCAAGACCTTTTCCGCTTGAGCAAAAAACCTCCACATGCCTGGTTTAATGAACACGTGCATCCTCGTTTCGGGCTTCCAAAAAGACCCCAATTCCTATATTCTGAAGTGTTTTTGGTGCCAAGAGGAGGGGATGAACACACACTCATACACTTACATTTTACACACTTTTTCTTAGGTTTTACTTAATTTTCTCATTAATTTTAGATTTTAGCCTTGTTTAATTGTAGTTTTGATACTTGTTTACTTATTCTTGCAATTTAATTCTCTTAGACTTTAGTAGTATTTATCTTACTTTCTTTTGCTAGTTTATGAACTTGTGAATTCTTGGTTTATATTAATGAATTTCATGTTTTATGTTCTGTTGATGTTTAATTGAGTTGTTTTGGTTGAATTCTCTTAGTAGATTGTCTTAATTTTAGTTAATTCATGCAATTTATGATGATTTTCTTTTATGCCTACCAAGTGTTTGATAAAATGCCTCTTTTAGTTATAGAGTAGTTTTTCTCATTCTTGACTTGGGATTGAGGACTTAGGTGATCTTGAGTCATTGATATCCGATATTGATTGGTAATTTAGGGTTGTTAGTTAATTTGGATTCCACTAACGATATCCTTTCACTAAGCCTAATTAGTGAGTTGGTTAGAATTTGTAGATTGAGATCAATCATACCTATTTGACTTACTCCCAATATTAGAGATTGACTAAGTGAGATTAATTCTTCATGATTGCTATGTTTGTGGTCAATGACTAGGATAAGAAACTTTGACTCTCAACCCTTGCTAATATCTTTTTGCCATTTGAATTTCCTTTCATTTACCTTAATTGCCTTTAGTTTCATTCCCTTTATCTTTTTCTCATTGCTCGTTATTTAATTTTTTGTTATTTCAATTCTTGTTTATTGCTATCACAACCTCCAATCTCTCATAGCCAATGATACGTGCAATTCTATGGGAGAACGATCTAAAATTTAAAATTTTTTTGGTTATTTGATTTGAATTTTGACAACCTTACTAAATTTTGATAGGATTATTTGTCAATTTAAAATTATACTATTGACAAAATTCGAGTTTTATAACTTGTGAATTTCTAAACCGACATCTAGCCAGCATCAATATGATTGCAAAATGAATGAATATATGGAGGTTGAAATAATGAAGTTCAGAAGCTCAATTACAAAGAGTGAAAAATGAATGTCTCAATTAATATAGTAAATTGCAAGTATAAAAGTGGTGATTCCACCTGCAATTTCAAAATACACTCACGAATTTGGGAGAGAAGAAGAATTCAATTAGATAAGAAGAGAGAATATTTAAATAGAAGAATATTTACAATGATATTACACACCCTTAAGTTTCACCTCGGCTCAATTAAGTTGTTTTTCCATTTCTCTCCAAGTTGTTACGCGCGTTGTTATTTTCTGTTGGGCATTTTTCTCTTTCTATTGTAGCCATTCTTTGATAATAAAGCTTTTATGTACATACATAACACGTTGATTAACATCATTAGGAGTAGTTAGCTATTAAATATATGTATATAGTTAATAGCTAATTACTCCTAATGATGTTAATCAACGTCATAAAAAAGGTGTGGAAATAATACTCTAGGTCTTCAAAATTCGGGTCAAGCTGAACGTCATCAAAAGGCATGATATCATCCATTACCTCTTTGCATGATCATACGTCATTATTGGACTAAAGGTTGTAGAAGGCTTAGAGAAGGGGGTTGAATCTATGGCCTTCTTTTACTTTAATGAAATAACCCTTTAATTACAAACTTTCAATATGAATCTGTTTGAACTCAGCAGCGAAAAATTTATGAGACAATTTCTTTTTGTCTCATAAATATTAGAAAACAGAACAGAGAAGGGAAGAGAGAAGCTGACACCATCATGTATCCTGGTCCAGTTGCCTTGTGCAATGCAACCTACATCCAGTCTCCACTACAATAGTGGTGGAATTTCCACTATAGCTAAAGTATTACATACACTAATTCCACAGGATTGACACAATCCTCTTCCTCTCATGTTCTAACCTAACTTGACTTGGCTATGCTAATACCTAACTCTTCACTCTTAGTACTTACCCAACTAAGAAAGGAGTACCTCACTGGTACTGGATACAAGACAAAAAACCATCATAAAAAAAATCTGAAATCACTCTAGGCTTTTCACTCAAATGTATCACTCAGCCTTTTATCATTCATATGCTTTTTCTTGATTCCTCTCTTTCAGCCTTTTTTCACTCAAGAAATTACAGAAAAATATACATTGAAAAATAAAATTACATTATGTAAAATATGAAGGAGATTGATTGCTTCAACAACCTCTGTTGCTATGTGATGAACTAGATTTACTTGACTCTGATTTGGTTCCTCATTCTGGCGGAATGCTTCTTTGACTAGAAAGTACTGTCCAAGTTGATGAACTCTCCTCAGAGAAGACTTCTCAGAACAAAAAACTCAAAACCTGGTTCTCTCTCCTTATCTTCAGAAGGATGAAAAATTTTCTTTTTGTATCTCCTTGCATGTTGTTGAGTTGTTTTCCTCTGAGTCAACTCCTCGAGTTGTGTGATACCATCTTACCTTTTCACTTTATTCCATTAATCCTCAAATTAGGAACTTTGGATCTGACCCTCTTTCTTGACTGAAAGCCTTAGGATAGCAGAGAAAAAAATATTTTCAATGGTAAACCCAGATCTGAACCCTTGAGATACTACTTTGTCCCCAAGAAACAATCTTGGCCTTTGATTCACAGTAGTGTTTATCAGAAATCTCTTTTTCTATTTATCTCAAATTGGAATGGCAGAGGGTTGGAGAAGGAGAGAAGAAAGTAAGATGCATGCAAAAGGAAATGAATCACCTTTAGCTTCTGACTTAGTTTGATATGGTTTGATGTGGTGATTAGACCTCAACCTTTTTGCTTAACCCTTCTCTTTCTTTCTTCTTTGGTAAATGACTTATGAACAAAGCTCTCTCTCTCTTCTCTAAGTCTGACCGAATGAAGTGAACATTGGCTTTGGAGGGATCAGCTTGAGAGAAATGTATTGGGCTCAGATTTAGTTCACTTACCATTCAGCCCATTTGATATCTTTGTTATTTTTCTTTTGGGCTTTGTTTGTAAGTGTTGCACACTATGGAAACTTCTAATTTTTATTTTATTTATTTGGGCTGCTGCAACATTGAATTTTGGCCTGCATCACTTAACCAAAATAATCAAAACTAATTGGATAATTAGCCCAATAAAGTTAATGTTTGTCATCATCAATTTTGTTAGTTAATTATCGCTCCTGTTCCCTCTTCTCTGCAGGTTGGTATTTTCTTTTTCCTTCTTATGCTTTGATAGTCGCTTTTATGTATACTTTTACTGTTGCATGTCCGTCTTCTACATTTTTGATCTTTTCCTTTGAGAAGGTTTGATCCTTTCCGTAAAAAGATTGCGTCTTTGTTTTTTATCAACGTTGTGATTTTTCCTGCTGCTTTTGTTTTGGGGAGAGGTGTGCCTTTTAGGTTTCTGTTGCTATTGGTAGTTTTGCTTTGGAGAATTTGTAGGGTTTTTGCTTTTTTGCTGTTTGTATGAAGGAATGCTGGTAGTTAGGTTGAACTCCTTGCACGTTCAAGAGGGTTAAGGCTGGTTAGGGTTCCGATTTTTGCATTATTTCCTTTTTCTGGGTTCTTGTTCTGTTGTTGCCTCCAAAGGGTGCCCTTGGGTTTGCTGAATATTCCTTGTTTTCGTAAATCCGGGGGTGCCCTTTTTGCTGCCCCAACTTTGTGTTTATTGGTTGTTCCTTCTCTTTTTTGATTTTGTCTGAGTTGTTTAGTAGTGACCCCTTTGCTATCTTCCTTTGCTGTAGGTGTAGTTTGCTGTATGTCTTCCCGAAAAAGTATTGTTGAGATGTCTACCAAGATCCCTGACGGCATGGCCGACTGGCTGGACTCTATAGTCCTGATGTGTGTTATCGTGGCCGATCTGGAGTACTGTGAGAGGCTTAGGAGATTCCATAAGATTTGTAGCAATAGAGACGATGAAAAGAACTATGAGCTGCTGTCGCCCCTTCCTGAGGAGAGGGTTAGTTTCCCCTCTTTGACTCAGAGAGAACGCCCCTTCTTTTATGCTTATGACTATTTCTTTAGTCTGCTGAACATCACCATCCCTTTTACTGCTTTTGAGACCGAACTGTTATGGACTTGCAACGTGGCTCCTTTCCAGCTTGATCCGAACTCTTGGGCCTTCATTAAGATTTTTAAGCTATTGTGCCAAGAGTTAGGTGTCCGACCTACCGTATCTCTTTTCCTTTATCTGTTTGTGTTGACCAAGCCTGGAGTAGCCAAGAAAAAGGCTTCTTGGGTTTCGTTCCGAGCTACTCAGGGGAAAAAAGTGTTTTCTATGTATGATGAGTCATTTCGGGATTTTAAGAACTATTACTTTAAGGTCTGAGCTGTCGAGAATGCCCGACCTTTCTTTTTAGATGAGAATGACGAGCCGAACTTCCCTTTGTGTTGGCAAAAAGATATAGTGGCTACTAAGTATTCTTGGGAGAGTCTGGATGAGGTTGAACAGGCCTTTGTGGGTGTTTTAGAGGAGAACTAGGGGGAGCCTCCTCATCTGGACACAAAGAGGTTTCTAGGAGATTCTTCCCTCCTCCGTGCTGAGCTGGGTAGTGTCCGACTTCTTTTTCTAATGGCTTTCTTCTATTATTTGATGATTTATCCCTTACTTATTTGTAATTTTGTTTTCCTGGTTCTTTTTTTAGAAATGGTGAAATCTACGGACTCCATGAAGGCCTTCCGTAGGGCTAAGAAGGCGACGGCTACACAACTTATCGGCAAAGGCTTTGGGGGAAGGGTCTTCTCAGGTGCCTCCAAAGAAGCCGACTTCTGATGCTTCTGGGCCGAAATAGATCATTCCGACTCCTCAAGTCCGGACGGTTCCTTCTGACCCTGTTCAGCCGACTTCTGGTGCTGCCTCCTCTCCTACTGCTGCTGGTCCTCCCCCAAAACGTCAAAAAACTATTGGTTCTTATGATCTGAATGACAAGGATTTTGATGGCGTGGGTTTCGCTCCCGAACTGATTGCTCCCCAAGGTAGGATTCCTTTGGATGATGTGTCAATTCTTCATCATCTTAATTTTGTTGTAAGTAGTAGTATCCGAGTTGCCAATGTTGGGGCGGCCTTTTCCCGAGTTATCAAGGAGTACCCTGTCCATGCCACTAGGGCTTTTATGGAGGAAGCCAAAGCTGAGTTTAATAGGGTTAAGGGTTTGAAGGATGAACTGGATACTAAGGTTGCTAAGTTGGAGTTGGATGTGAAGAAGGAAAAATCTCGAGCTATTGCTGCCGATGCAACTGCAAACTTGGCTGGGAAAACGGCAAAAAAAAAAAAAATACAAGGAGAGCTACACCTGTACATATGGCGAGCTGCTGGAGACTAGGGAAGGGCTTCAATCTGCCCAGGCTGATTATGCCAAGCTCCAGGGTCACATGGTAGACAGTGTGACTGATGCATATGAGAACTTGAAGGCCCAAGTCCGAGTTCTTGCCCCTGAGCTCGACCTGACTCTACTTAGTCTGGATAATGTGGTAGAGCATGGCAAGATAGTGCCTGCTCCTGATGATGAAGATGAGGGTCCTCCTCCTGCGCCGCCAGCCAAAGCTTCTGCAGCTTCAGCCTCTTCAACTCCTTCAGCCGAGGTGGCTCCCCCTGGGTCCGATCCTGATGTGGAGATATTGAATGGCCCAGATGGGGTTGTCAATGCCACCTGTCTTGCAACCAGACCTCCCTCTCCTAAGGATGTGGCTGCCGAGGTGACTTCGGATTCTTGATGACTTCTTTATTATGCTTGTGTATTCGTACAGTCCGGCTTGTGGACTTTGAACTTGTTTTTTGTAAATCTTTCTGTGGTTGACTTCTTTGACACCTGGTTGCTTTTCTTAACAAATTTATTTTGCAAAAACAAACACTTTAAACTACTGGGTTGCCTCTTAGGTAGCCTTTGAGTCTTTAATATTTTATTCTGATGGATACGCTTTTGTTGATATGTTAATCATACCTTTGCAACTTTTGCAGATTTTTACAGAGGGTTGGTACTTTTCCTGTCTGACCTCTCTTGCAGTGTGAGTTTTTTGCCCTTTTTGATCATGCCTTGCTTTATCTATTCTCTTCTTAGGCGAGGTGATCCTTTGGTATCCGGGCTAACTTGTCCAACAACTTTTTAGTGTTCTTATAGAATCTTTTTTAGTTTGTTCGAACGACTTCTTTGTAGCCCTGTTTCGAGATCGTTCCTTTGTTTGAGCGGAGCTGTTCCCCTTTTAGCTAAGCATGTTTGCACCTTAAGTTATTTCTAACCCTTTTGGCTTTTATTACTTTCTCGGGGTCGTGCTTGCTTTGCTAGGTCGCGCCTTGAGTTGATGTTGACGTGAGCTTTTTAGTCATTTTCCAACAACTTTTTAGGTAGTGTTCCAAGGGGAACCTTTTTTTTATAGTTTATTTGGACGACTTTTTAGCTCTGTTTGTGCTTTTGCTTTTTTAAGTAGTGTCTTTTTTGCAAGACTTGTACTTTTATAGCTAGGCACTTCTGTCTTGGCTTTTTAGCCTTTCATTGGCCTTTGCCAGATGTCTTCGTCCCTTTTTAGTGATCCTTTCATTTGTCTGACTTCTCTGTCGGGCCTTATTAAGTTATTTTTAGTAATCCATTTTTAGTCAGACCTCGTCAGGTCACTTTTTATGGGTTAATTTTTATAACTTCTTGCATTAATTTGCTTCTATCGCTTTTACCTTGCCGACTTCTTTGTAATCGGTCGATGAAGTTGATATTCACCTTGCCGACCTCTTTGTGGTCGGGCGATGAATTTTTGCGTTTTATGAGCTTAGATTAATGCGTCTTGGTAGGAAACTTTTTAGGGAATTGGTGACTTTTATTTGAATAATAAATGAAATAAAAGCATAAATATAAGTATGAATATATGAGTGCTTACCCTTAGAGGTCGGGCAGTTTCTTAGATCTCGGCCTGACGTCTCATTAAAAAACCTTTTCAGGAAAAAGAGTACCCCTTGACCTAAGATCTTTACTTTTCTCTAGCTATAGTACCTTCTTAGGTTACAAGCATGCCATGGCCTTGGTAGCTCTCGTCCTTCAAGGCCGGACACCTTGTAGTAACCTTTTCCCAGTACTTCTGCTACTCGGTATGGTCCTTTTCAATTAGCTGCTAGCTTTCCTTCTCCTGATCGACCTGCTCCGATATCATTTTGGATTAAAATGAGGTCATTGGTGGTGAAGCTTCGCTGAACTACCTTCCGATTATACCTTAGAGCCATTCGACATTTTAAGGCTTCCTCTTTAATCCGAACTCTTTCTCGGACTTCTGGAAGTAGGTCGAGCTCCTCCCTTTGAGCTTGGGGGTTGGTATCTTCATTGTAGAGGATCGTTCTAGGAGATCCTTCTTCTAACTCCATGGGAATCATTGCCTCCATTCTGTAAGCAAGTCGGAATGGTGATTCTCCAGTGGTTGAATGTTGTGTTGTCCGATATGCCCATAGAACTTGTGGGAGCTCTTCTGCCCAAGCTCCCTTGGCATCCTGTAATCTCCATTTTAACCCGGCCAATATGAATTTGTTAGCGGCTTCCACCTATCCATTGGCTTGTGGGTGCTCTACAGAGGTAAACTGGTGCTTGATTTTTAGATCAGCTACCAGATTTCTAAAGCCTGTGTCGGTGAATTGAGTAGTACCATTATCTGTGGTGATGGATCATGGGACCCCAAACCTTGTGATAATGTTTCTGTATAGAAATTTTCGACTTCTTTGGGCGGTGGCGTTGGCTAACGGCTCTGCCTCAATCCACTTTGTGAAGTAGTCTATGACCACAATGAGAAACTGACTTGTCCGAATCCCTGGGGGAAGGGTCCAAGGAGGTCGAACCCCTACTTTGCGAATGGCCAGGGTAAAGTAACACAGATGAGCTCCTCAGGTGGAGCTATGTGGAAGTTGGCATGCTTCTGGCATGGTGGGCATGTCTTGAAAAACTCTATTGCTTCCCTTTGCAAGGTCGGGCAGTAGAAACCGGCTCGGAGCACTTTTTTGGCAAGGGCTCGTGCCCCAAGGTGATTGCCGCACATGCCACTGTGGACTTCTTCGAGAACTTCCATTGTAGCAGAGGTCGGGACGCATTTTAGGAGAGGTGTAGAGATTCCTCTCTTATATAGGACGTCTTGTATTATGGTGTAGTACTGTGCTTCTCGTACTAGCCTTTTTTGCCTCTTTTTTGCTTGTGGGAAGTGTTTCTGACTTGAGGTAGTTGATTATGGGAGTTATCCATCCTTGATCCTGTCTTGATATGGCTAGGATCTTTTCTTCCTCCAAGGTTGATGGACTTCGGAGTGTTTCTTGGATAAGACTTCTATTATTGTCCCCTGGTTTGGTACTGGCTAGTTTTGAGAGTGCTTCAGCTCGGGTATTCTGTTCTCGGGGTATGTGTCAGATCTCATATCCCTTAAATTGTCCGAGCTGTTCTTTAGTTTTGTTAAGGTATTTTTTCATAGTGGGATCCTTAGCTTGATAACTCCCTTTTATTTGCGAAGTGACTATTTGGGAATCGCTAAAGATGGTAAGTCTTTGAGCTCCCACTTCCCTAGCCAGCCTCAAGCCAGCCAGTAGTGCTTCATATTCAGCTTGATTATTTGAGGCAGGAAACTCAAACTTTAAGGAGAGCTCGATTTGGGTTCCCTGATCACTTTCTAAAATGATGCCTGCGCCACTCCTGGTTTTGTTTGAGGAGCCATCTACATAAAGGCTCCACTTTGTGGGGGTGCCAAGGGTGTTAGTATACTCTGCGATGAAGTCGGCCAGGTACTGGGATTTAATAGCTGTCCGAGTGAGGGGAAAAAACGATTCCACACAAATTCACCGGCAAGTGTACCGGGTCACATCACGCAGTAATAACTCACAAGAGTGAGGTCGATCTCATAGGGATTGATGGATTGAGCAATTTTTGTTAGGTGATGAATTTAGTTAAGCGAATGTTTGATAATTTGAGTGATTTTGATTGACAGAAGCTAAATTGCAAGTAAATAAGAGTGCAGAAGGTAAATTGAGCAGAAAAGTAAAGTGCAAAAGAGATAAATTGCAGAAACTTAAAGTGCAAGAAAGTAAAAAGGCTGAAACTTAGATTGCAAGAGAAGTAAATTGTAAAAACTTAAAGTGCAAGAAATATAAATTGCTGAATCTAAATTGCTGAGAAATGTAAATTTCTTGAAGAACAAAAGGATTTGGGTACTGGGATTTAGAATTGAACTAGAAAACACAAGTTAAAGTAAATCAGAGAGCTTTGAGATGCAAGAATTCAGATCTAGATCTCAACAGCAAGAAAAGAAATGGAAAATTGCTTCAAGAAATAAAATAGCAAGAAAACTTGAATCAATTATAAAATCCTAAAAGAGAAATTAAAGATCAAAGAAGAGCAATGGGACTAGCAATCAGATCTAGATCTCAATTGCTCCCTTGATCAAGCAGAAAGGAAAATTGCAGATGAAATAAAAATGAAAATAGAAGAGAAGATTAAGATCCAATTCTTAGAACAATTGAGAAGAAGAGTAAAAGATGATTCTCAGATTTTGAATCAATGGAGCTCTTCAATCTCAATTCAAAATCCAAGAATAGAAAGTAGAAGTTGCAGAAGAAAGAAAATGCAGAAAGAAAACTCAGATCCAAATTCCAAATCCAATTTTAAAACAAATGAAAATTAAAAGTGAAAACTAAAAAATGAGCTAAAGGTCCTCTTTACAAATTGAATTAACTCCTATTTATACACTTTCTATTTTGGTCTTCAAAGCTTGGAGTGGGCTTTTCAAAGTTGGCCTTGAATGAAAAATGGATTTGAAGAGAGATGGGTCCGGTTGGCTTTGGTTCAAGTTGGGTTGGAGGCATGGTCAGCTCCCAGGGGAGCGCTGCGTTTGGTCTTGTGAAGGCTACGTTCACTTAGCCTTGTCATGTGCCAAGCCTCCTTGCCCATAGCTCCTTGTCTATAGCGTTCACTCTTTGAACGCTACGTTCAAATTATGAACGCTGCCTTGGTTACTTGCTTTCCTTGGCTTAGAGGCACGAAAACGTTGGCAAAAGGTAGCGCTACGCTCGAATTTTTGAGTGCTACTCCTCCTTGTCTTGATGCGCGCTCAGAGCCCTTGGTGCCCCCTCTTCGAGGGCTACGTTGCATCATTTGAGCGCTGGCTTTGCTCCCTTGTTTCCTAGCCAAGCTTCACGAAAAAGGGAAAGAAGGTGAGCGTAGCGTTCTCTTCTTTAAATGCTATGCTTAAGGATTGTTGCTGCATTATTTGGTGCTCCCTCTTGGAGCGATACATTGCGTTTTTCCAACGCTTCCTCTTGGTGAGTCTTCCTCCCAAGGCTTGAAGCTCGAAAACGTTGGCACAAGGGAGCACTACGTTCAATGTTTTGAATGCTGGCCTTGCTCCCTTGGTGCTTGGCCTTGTGTACGCCACACTTGGATGTCATGGGCCACGCTTTTAAAAGCGTGGCCTAAGGTATAAAGTGTGCTTCAAGATTCCTCTTTCCTCTTTTCATCATTTCTTCACCCATAAGCAACCAAACAACAAATCAAAGTCCCACCAAAATCACTAGATCTTTGCATCATTTATAAAATCAATTAATTCTAGCATAAAACCTATGATTTTGTGTAAAATAAATGATGTTTGATTGATTTAACATAATCATAAAAATCCATTCCAATTACTTACTTATGGTGCAAGAAAGTGCATAAAACCTAATGAAACTAAGGAAAAATGCTTGTAAAACTAGCATAAGATGACTTGTAATCACAAAACCAAACTTAAACCTTGCTTGTCCCCAAGCAAGCATTAAACATTGAGAAGAAATGAAATAAAACAGAGAAGTAGATAAGTCCTTATTTAGCAGATAATAGAATTTGAACCATGGGGTTTTATGCAGACAAAAATGTAGCTCAATTATTCTTTGCTGATAGATAAGAAGTGTTTCTTTGAGGATTCACTAGAGTTGCTATCACAATTCCCTACTCTTTGATTGATCCCTTTTTGGTTTTTCCTTCTTTCTTTTGCTTAGAGAGCTTATTTCTCAATGACAACTCAGTGTCAAGTGTTGCAGCAGCCTTTTGGCTCAATTTTGCTCGACACTTCTTCACTACAAACACTTGGCTCACAATTCTTCTTAGGAACATTGATGCCCAGCACCTCTTTGGGTTACTAAATGCTTTGTAACTAGGTTGCTCTTGATAATGGACTTTCGGTTGGTAATCCCAGATTAGTTAATCCAAGTTACCAAGTTTTAAAAGACTCCTCAAAACCTAATTGTCCAAGCTATTGGTGTCTAGCCTTATTGTTTGTTTCTTTGCCAATTCTTGGATTTTCTTTTCTTTTTCTTTCTTACTTAGCTTCATTTTCCAAGAAATTTCATTAATAAAAAGTTTTATGACAGCAACTAAGTTCACACTACATAGAACACTCTATTATGCAGCTTTTATTATTGAGCTTATCATCTTAATCAAGCAATCGCCACCACAAGTTTTCATTCTAATTCCTACAACATTGAACAATCACTTTCTATTTCAAACATTTTTCTCTTATTGATGTAAAAGGGAAACAAAACATGAGTTTAAAGTAGATGAGTGACAACAAGCATTTAAACTAGTGCAGACATCAAAATTTGTGTTATTTGAACTAAACATTAAGGTAAGCAGCAACTTCAATTTTGTGACAATACAACCTCTCAGGAGTGTCTTGCAGCTTTCCTTTTGTCATCATCATCCTTCACTTTTGCATTTCCTTTGGTGATGATTCTTTTAAGAGGCTGAGTGTCTTTTCTGCATAATTATCAGAAGTTGCTTATTTTTCCAAGCACTTAGGCAAATGGTTAGCATGCATGAACTATTGTAGTTTCTTAAACTTACTTTGGTGTGGAAACACCAAACTTAGTCCCTTGCTACTGTCTATGATGCATCACTTACATGAAACCATATGCTTTTGCTAAAAGTAATAAACCTACAGACTAGAAGACAAAAGAATTGGTTTAGTGATTTTCCTGATTGCTTGGAGCTAGCAACCAGAGGGTTGAAATGAGTCTTTAAACGAGATTTTTGGTGGAACACCAAACTTAGCATTCTTCATTCACCCTTGAACTATTTTGGTGTGCAACACCAAACTTAGCTCCTTGCAATACAGATAAAACTACTTAACCTTCTTATTGAAATAGTTAATAAAAGAAAACTACCTTTGGTTGGGTTGCCTCTCAACAAGCGCTCTTTTAATGTCATTAGCTTGACATCCTTCATTCTTGCTCAGCTCAATTTCTGAATCTCTTTCTCTTTGTCCTGTGACCATTTGCTGTGAAATTGTTCTTTGTTGCTTCATCTAACAATTCAAGGCTTCCATAAAGAAGAACCTTTGTCACCAAGTAGGGACCAGTCCATTTAGACTTGAGTTTGCCAGGGAAGACTTTGAGTCTAGAGTTGTACAAGAGTACTTGCTGTCCTGGTCTGAACTCCTTCTTTGAGATCTTTTTGTCATGCCATCTTTTAGCTTTTTCCTTGTATATCTTAGCATTTTCATAGGCTTCCAGTCTAAACTCATCCAACTGATTTAATTGCAATAACCTCTTCTCTCCTGCTGCTTGAGAATCAAGGTTGAGGAGTTTAGTGGCCCAGAAAGCTTTGTGCTCAAGCTCTACAGGAAGGTGACAAGACTTGCCATACAACAACTGAAAAAGAGACTTCCAAATAGGAGTTTTGAAGGCTGTCCTATATGCCCAGAGAGCATCTTCTAATTTCCTGGCCCAATCCTTTCTTGTACTCCCTACTGTTTTCTCCAAAATCCTCTTCAACTCCCTATTTGCAAGCTCTGCTTGGCCATTGGTTTGTGGATGGTATAGTGTAGCTACTTTGTGCATCACCCCATATTTGTAAAGTAGTTTCTCCATCTGTTTGTTGCAAAAATGACTACCACCATCACTGACAAGACCCTTCGGCACTCCATACCTAGTAAAAATGTGCTTCTTAAGGAATTGAAGGACAATTTGTGCATCACATGTGGTTGTTGCTATGGCTTCCACCCACTTTGAGACATACTCTACTGCCACAAGTATGTATTTGAAAGAATATGATGGTGGAAAGGGGCCCATAAAATCTATTCCCCAAAGATCAAAGAGTTCTACCTCCAAGATGTAGTTCTGAGGCATCTCATTCCTTCTTGTCAATCCTCCAGCTCTTTGGCACTCATTGCATTGATGAACAAACTTTCTGGCATCCTTGAAGATGGTTGGCCAATAAAATCCACTTTGAAGTACTTTGGCAGCTGTTCTTTCTGGTCCAAAGTGTCCACCATAAGTTGAACCATGACAATACCATAGTATGTCCCTCATCTCACTCTCAGGAACACATTTCCTAATCATTCCATCTGGACACCTCTTGAATAAGACTGGTTCATCCCATAAGAATTTCTTGGCCTCATTGAGCAACTTCTTCACTTGTTGAATTCTTGGAGAATCTTCCTTCCAACCTTGTAGTTTGCAATGTCTGCAAACTATGGAGCTTGTTGGATTTGTAAGAGGTGTTCATCTGGAAAGCTTTCATTCACTGAATGTGGAGCTTGATCAGCCTCTTGTGGTAGTCTTGACAAGTAGTCTGCTACTTGGTTCTCATTCCCTTTTCTATCTCTCACTTCAATATCAAATTCTTGTAGCAGCAACACCCACCTAATAAGCCTTGGCTTTGAATCCTGTTTAGACATCAGATACTTGAGAGCAGCATGATCAGTATATACTATTACCTTTGAACCAATCAAGTATTGTGTAAATTTATCAATTGCATATACAATTGCTAAAAGCTCTTTCTCTGTGGTGCTATAATTTTTATGTGCTTCATTCAACACCTTGCTAGCATAGTATATAACATGATGCAGCTTGTCTTTCTTTTGCCCCAATACAGCACCAATTGCAAAGTCACTTGCATCACACATAAGTTCAAAAGGTAATTCCCAATCAGGGGGTGTGATGATTGGTGCTGTAATGAGTTTTCTCTTTAAAGTTTCAAAGGCATGCTTGCAATTATCATCAAAGATGAAAGGGCTATCAATCATTAGCAAATTGCTCAATGGTTTCGCTATTTTTGAAAAATCTTTGATGAACCTCCTATAAAAACCAGCATGTCCAAGAAAATTCCTTACTACTTTCACATTAACAGGTATAGGAAGCCTTTCAATGATTTCTATTTTTGCTTTGTCAACTTCTATACCTTTGCTTGAAACCTTATGCCCAAGAACTATCCCTTCAGGAACCATGAAATGGCATTTCTCCCAATTCAATACCAGATTAGTTTCTTGGCATCTTTTCAAAACAAGAGTTAAATGATGTAAGCAAGTGTTAAATGAATTGCCAAAGACAGAAAAATCATCCATGAAGACTTCTAAAAGTTTTTCCACCATGTCAGAAAATATAGAAAGCATACACCTTTGAAAAGTTGTAGGGGCATTACACAGACCAAAGGGCATCCTTCTGTAAGCAAAAACTCCAAATAGACAGGTGAAGGAAGTCTTTTCTTGATCCTTGGGATCCACCACTATTTGATTGTACCCATAGTACCCATCCAGGAAGCAATAATAGGCATGGCCATCCAATCTTTCCAGCATCTGGTCGATGAATGGGAGAGGAAAATGATATTTCCTTGTAGCATCATTCAGTCTTCTATAATCTATGCACATCCTCCACCCAGTTACTGTCCTGGTGGAAATTAACTCATTCTTCTCATTAGAGATGACTGTCATTCCTCCCTTCTTTGGTACAACTTGAACCGGACTCACCCATGAGCTGTTAGAGATTGGAAAGATTATCCCAACATTCCATAGCTTCATCACTTCTTTTTGAACCACCTCCTTCATGGTTGGGTTAAGTCTTCTTTGGGGTTGAACTATAGGCCTTGAATCTTCCTCCATTAGAATTTTATGCATACAAATGGTAGGGCTTATGCCCTTGATATCATCAATTGTCCAACCCAAAGCAGTCTTGTGAGCTTTCAACACTTCAATCAGCTGTGTTTCTTCTTCTATGTTCAAAGAGGAGTTTATGATTACTGGCAAGGCCTCTGCTTCTACAAGAAATACATACTTCAGATGAGGGGGGAGAGGCTTTAACTCTTACTTAGGTTTCTCCTCTGCCTTGCTTTCAAAGGAGATCTCTACCACTTTCTCTTCTATGAACTCTTGTTCCAACTCTACTTCCTCTTCTTGTTCCTCCTGGTTATCATCTTCCAATAGCTCCCCCTCCACTTCTTCTATCATTTCCACTCTCATGTGCTTTTCCTTCTCTAGAGGATATTGCATGGCCTTGAAGACATTGATGATCATCTTTTCATCATGCACCCTGAGGATCATCTCTCCTTTCTCCACATCAATGATGGCTCTTGCTATTGCTAAGAAGGGCCGTCCCAATATGATTGAACTGTGTCCCTCTTCTTCCATGTCCAAGATAACAAAGTCATCAGGGAAAATGAATTATCCAATCTTCACTAATAAACTTTTCACAACCCCATTTGGTATCATGAGTGATCTGTCAGCCATTTGGAGTGACATCCTGGTAGGCTTGACTTCCTCTATTGTAAGCTTTTTCATTAGTGAGAGGGGCATTAAATTGATGCTGGCTCCTAAGTCATAGAGAGCCTTGGCCAATGTTCTGTTGCCTATAGTACAGGATAGGATGAAGCTTCCTGGATCTTTGAGCTTTGGAGGAAGACCTATTTGGATGACAGCACTACATTCTTGTGTTAGGATCACTATCTCCTTCTCATTCCAGCTCCTTTTCTTATTGATGAGCTCTTTGAGGAATTTTGCATATAGAGGCATTTGTTCTAGAGTCTCAGCAAGTGGAATATTGATCTCCAACTTCTTAAAGACTTCTAGGAACTTGGGAAACTGTTGATCTTTGGTTTCTTTCTGCAATCTTTGAGGGTATGGCAAAGGAGGGTTATAAGGCTTCATGATGAGCAGATAATTTATACGCTTTTTGGCATTGTTTTTAGTATGTTTTTAGTAGGATCTAGTTACTTTTAGGGATGTTTTTATTAGTTTTTATGTTAAATTCACATTTCTGGACTTTACTATGAGTTTGTGTGTTTTTCTATGATTTCAGGTATTTTCTGGCTGAAATTGAGGGACTTCAGCAAAAATCAGATTCAGAGGTTGAAGAAGGACTGCTGATGCTGTTGGATTCTGACCTCCCTGCACTCAAAGTGGATTTTCTGGAGCTACAGAACTCAAAATGGTGCGTTTCCAATTGCGTTGGAAAGTAGACATCCAGGGCTTTTCAGCAATATATAATAGTCCATACTTTGGCCGAGTTTAGATGACGCAAAAGGGCGTTGAACGCCAGTTCTACGCTACAGTCTGGAGTTAAACGCCAGAAACACGTCACGAACCAGAGTTGAACGCCAAAAACACGTTACAACTTGGCGTTCAACTCCAGAAGAAGCCTCTGCATGTGTAAACTTCAAGCTCAGCCCAAGCACATACCAAGTGGGGCCCGGAAGTGGATTTATACATCAATTACTTACTTCTGTAAACCCTAGTAACTAGTTTAGTATAAATAGGACTTTTTACTATTGTATTAGACATCTTAGGATCTTCGGATCGATCTTGGGACGTATAGTTCTTAGATCATGGGGGCTGGCCATTCGGCCATGCCTGAACCTTTCACTTATGTATTTTCAAATGGTAGAGTTTCTACACACCATAGATTATGGTGTGGAGCTCTGCTGTTCCTCACGAATTAATGCAAAGTACTACTATTTTTCTATTCAATTCAACTTATTCCGCTTCTAAGATATTCATTCGCACTTCAACATGAATGTGATGAATGTGACAATCATCATCATTCCCTATGAACGCGTGCTTGACAACCACTTCCGTTCTACCTTAGATTGAATGAGTATCTCTTGGATCTCTTAATCATAATCTTCGTGGTATAAGCTAGATTGATGGCGGCATTCATGAGAATATGGAAAGTCTAAACCTTGTCTGTGGTATTCCGAGTAGGATTCGGGGATTGAATGACTGTGACGAACTTCAAACTCGTGAGTGCTGGGCGTAGTGACAGACGCAAAAGGATAGTAAATCTTATTCCAGTATGGTCGAGAACCTCCAGATGATTAGCCATGCAGTGACAGCGCATCGGACCATTTTCACAGAGAAGATGGGATGTAGCTATTGACAACGGTGATGTCTCCAGATGATTAGCCATACAGTGACAGCGCATCAGACCATTTTCACAGAGAGGATGGGATGTAGCCATTGACAACGGTGATGCCCTTACATAAAGCCAGCCATGGAAAGGAGTAGGATTGATTGGATGAAAACAGCAAGAAAGCATAAGTTCAGAAGAACAAACGCATCTCTATATGCTTATCTGAAATTCTAACCAATGAATTACATAAGTATTTCTATCTTTTCTATTTATTTATTATTATTCGAAAACTCCATAACCATTTGATATCCGCCTGACTGAGATTTACAAGGTGACCATAGCTTGCTTCATACCAACAATCTCCGTGGGATCGACCCTTACTCACGTAAGGTTTTATTACTTGGACGACCCAGTGCACTTGCTGGTTAGTTGTATGAAGTTGTGAAGTTATGCTTGGACCATGGTATTGTGCACCAGTTTGTTGGCGCCATTACCAGGGAGAGAACGAAAAACAAATTTTACAACCTCAGAGTAACAATTTCGCATACCAAGTTTTTGGCGCCGTTGCCGGGGATTGTTCGAGCTTGGACAACTGACGGTTCATCGTGTTGCTCAGATTAGGTAATTTTCTTTTTTTTTATTTTCAAAAATTTTTCAAAAAAATCTTTCAAAAATTTCTCATCTTTCTTCGAAAATTATTTCAGAATTTTTAAGAATGAATTCTAGAGTTTCATGAAAAATGTTGGAGTCTGGCTGGCTGTAAAGCCATGTCTAATTCTTTTGGATAGGGGCTTCCAACCATTAGCATAGAGGCAAGTTAATTTGAATATCAGCTGTTGCATGCCTGATTATATCCTAAAGCTGGCTGGCTATTAAGCCATGACCAACCCTTGGATTGGAGCTTTAGGCCAACATTGAAAGATTCTTGGAATTCTTATTAAAAATTTTGAATTTCTTATTTTATTTTTCCTATATGTTTTTCGAAAATAATATACAAAAATCCAAAAAAATTAATAAAATCATAAAAATCAAAAATATTTTGTGTTTCTTGTTTGAGTCTTGAGTCAATTTTTAAGTTGGTGTCAATTGCATACTCATCTTGCATTTTTCGAAAATTGCACTCATGCATTGCATTCATCATGATCTTCAAGTTGTTCCTGATAAACCTTCTTGATTGATCTTCATATTATATTGTTTTGTGTAGTATGGTGTTTTTCATATGCATTCTTGCATTCATATTGTCTAAGCATTAAAAATTTCTAAGTTTGGTGTCTTGTATGTTTTTTTTTTCTTAAAAATTTTTCAAAAATAAGTTCTTGGTGTTCATCTTGACATTCAAAGTGTTCTTGGTGTTCATCTTGACATTCATAGTGTTCTTACATGCATCACATGTTTTGATCCAAAATTTTCATGCATTGAGTCTTTTTCATGTTTTCTCTTTCATCATTAAAAATTCAAAAAAATCAAAAAAAAAAAATCTTTCCCTTTTTCTCTCTTAAAATTTCAAAAATTTGGATTGACTTTTTCAAAACTTTTTAAAATTTAGTTGTTTCTTATGAGTCAAATCAAATTTTCAATTTGAAAATCCTATCTTTTTCAAAAATATTTTTCAAAAATATTTTTCTTAATCTTATCTCATAATTTTCGAAAATATCATCAAAAATTAATGTTTTGATTCAAAAATTTCAAGTTTGTTACTTGCTTGCTAAGAAAGATTCAAACTTTAAGTTCTAGAATCATATCTTGTGATTACTTGTGAGTCAAGTCATTAATTTTGATTTTTAAAATTCAAATCTTTTTCAAAACTAATTTTAATCATATCTTTCTATCATATCTTTTTCAAAATTTTATCTTTTTCAAAAATTTGATTTTAAAATATCTCTTCTAACTTCTTATCTTCTTAAAAATTGATTTTCAAAATTTGTTTCAACTAACTAATTGACTTTTTGTCTGTTTCTTATCTTTTTCAAAAACTACCTAACTAACTCTCTCTCTCTAATTTTCGAAAATCTCTTCCCTCTTTTTCAAAAATTCTTTTTAATTAACTAATTGTTTCAATTTTTAATTTTAATTTAATTTCATTCCTAATTTTCAAAAATCACTAACCCCTTTTCAAAATATTATTTTCGAAAATCCTCCCTCTCTCTCATCTCCTTCTATTTATTTATTAACCTACTAACACTTCATCTCACCCAAATTCGAACCCCCTCTTCCATCTGTGTTCGAATTTTCTCTTCTTCCCTTCTTTACATTACATTCTTTTCTTTTTCTACTCACACAGGGGAACCTCTATACCCGGGTAAAAAGGATCCCTATTATTATTATTTTTCTGTTCTCTCTTTTTCATATGAGCAGGAGCAAGGATAAGAACATTCTTGTTGAAGCAGATCCTGAACCTGAAAGGACTCTGAAGAGGAAACTAAGAGAAGCTAAAATACAACAATCCAGAGATAACCTTACAGAAATTTTCAAACGGGAAGAGGAGATGGCAGCCAAAAATAATAATAATGCAAGGAGGATGCTTGGTGACTTTACTGCACCTAATTCTAATTTACATGGAAGAAGCATCTCCATCCCTACCATTGGAGCAAACAATTTTGAGCTGAAACCTCAATTAGTTTCTCTGATGCAACAAAACTGCAAGTTTCATGGACTTCCATCTGAAGATCCTTTTCAGTTCTTAACTGAATTCTTGCAGATCTGTGATACTGTTAAGACTAATGGAGTAGATCCTAAAGTCTACAGGCTCATGCTTTTCCCGTTTGCTGTAAGAGACAGAGCTAGAATATGGTTGGATTCTCAACCTAAAGATAGCCTGAACTCTTGGGATAAGCTGGTCACGGCTTTCTTAGCCAAGTTCTTTCCTCCTCAAAGGCTTAGTAAGCTTAGAGTGGATGTTCAAAACTTCAGACAAAAAGAAGGTGAATCCCTCTATGAAGCTTGGGAGAGATACAAGCAACTGACCAAAAAGTGTCCTTCTGACATGCTTTCAGAATGGACCATCCTGGATATATTCTATGATGGTCTGTCTGAATTAGCTAAGATGTCATTGGATACTTCTGCAGGTGGATCCATTCACCTAAAAAAACGCCTGCAGAAGCTCAAGAACTCATTGACATGGTTGCTAATAACCAGTTCATGTACACTTCTGAGAGGAATCCTGTGAGTAATGGGATGCCTCAGAAGAAGGGAGTTATTGAAATTGATACTCTGAATGCCATACTGGCCCAGAATAAAATATTGACTCAGCAAGTCAATATGATTTCTCAGAGTCTGAATGGAATGCAAGCTGCATCCAACAGTACTCAAGAGGCATCTTCTGAAGAAGAAGCTTATGATCCTGAGAATCCTGCAATTGCAGAGGTGAATTATATGGGTGAACCCTATGGAAACACCTATAATCCCTCATGGAGAAATCACCCAAATCTCTCATGGAAGGATCAACAAAAGCCTCAACAAGGCTTTAATAATGGTGGAAGAAATAGGTTTAACAATAGTAAACCTTTTCCATCATCCACTCAGCAACAGACAGAGAACTCTGAACAAAATATCTCTAATTTAGCAAACTTAGTCTCTGATCTATCTAAGGCCACTGTGAGTTTCATGAATGAAACAAGGTCCTCTATTAGAAATTTGGAAGCACAAGTGGGCCAGCTGAGTAAAAGGATCACTGAAATCCCTCCTAGTACTCTCCCAAGCAATACAGAAGAAAATCCAAAAGGAGAGTGCAAGGCCATTGAATTGACCATCATGGCCGAACCCACAAGAGAGGAGAAGGACGTGAATCCCAAGGAGGAAGATCCCCTGGGACGTCCAGTGATCAATAAGGAGTTTCCCTCTGAGAAACCAAAGGAATCTGAGACTCATCTAGAGACCATAGAGATTCCATTGAACCTCCTTATGCCATTCATGAGCTCTGAAGAGTATTCTTCTTCTGAAGAGAATGAAGATGTTACTAAAGAGCAAGTTGCCAAGTTCCTTGGTGCAATCATGAAGCTGAATGCCAATTTATTTGGTAATGAGACTTGGGGAGATGAACCTCCCCTGTTCACCAATGAACTAAATGCATTGGATCAGCTAAGATTGCCTCAGAAGAAACAGGATCCTGGAAAGTTCCTGATACCTTGTACCATAGGCACCATGACCTTTGAAAAGGCTCTATGTGACCTGGGGTCAGGAATAAACCTCATGCCACTCTCTGTAATGGAGAAACTGGGAATCTTTGAGGTACAAGCTGCTAAAATCTCATTAGAGATGGCAGACAATTCCAGAAAACAGGCTTATGGACAAGTAGAGGACATATTAGTAAAGGTTGAAGGCCTTTACATCCCTGCTGATTTCATAATCCTAGATACTGGGAAGGATGAGGATGAATCCATCATCCTTGGAAGACCCTTCCTAGCCACAGCAAGAGCTGTGATTGATGTTAACAGAGGTGAACTAGTCCTTCAATTGAATGAGGACTCCCTTGAGTTTAAAACTCAAGGACATCCTTCTGTAAACATGGAAAAGAGGCACAGTAAGCTTCTCTCAAAACAGAGTCAACCAGAGCCCCCACAGTCAAACTCTAAGTTTGGTGTTGGGAGGCCACAACCAAACTCTAAGTTTGGTGTTGAACTCCCATATCCAAACTCTAAGTTTGGTGTTGGGGAGTCTCAAAAATGCTCTGAACATCTGTAAGGCTCCATGAGAGCCCACTGTCAAGCTATTGACATTAAAGAAGTGCTTGTTGGGAGGCAACCCAATTTTTATTTATCTAATTTTATTTTTATTTTATTGTTATTTCATGTTTTATTAGGTTCATGATCATGTGGAGTCACAAAATAAATATAAAAATTAAAAACGGAATAACAAATAGCAGAAGAAAAATCACACCCTGGAGGAGGATCTTACTGGCGTTTAAACGCCAGTAAGGAGCATCTGGCTGGCGTTCAACGCCAGAACAGAGCATGGATCTGGCGTTGAACGCCAGAAACAAGCAGCATCCTGGCGTTCAGACGCCAGAAATGCACAGTGAAGAAGAGCTGGCGCTGAACGCCAGAAACAAGCATCTGGCTGGCGTTCAACGCCAGAAATATGTTGCATCTGGGCGCTGAACGCCCAGAACAAGCATCAATTCGGCGTTTAAACGCCAGAATTGCATGCAAAGGCATTTTACATGCCTAATGGGTGCAGGGATGCAAATCCTTGACACCTCAGGATCTGTGGACCCCACAGGATCAACTCAGCATCTGTGGATCCCACAGGATCTCCACCTACCACCACTCACTCTCTTCCCTCTTCTCAATGTTCATCCTCTCTTCCCAATAAACACTCTTCCCCAAAACTCTTCACCAATCACCTCAATCTCTCTTCCCTATCACCACTTCACCACTCACATCCATCCACTCTTTCCCATAAACCTACCTCATAAACTCCACCTACCTTCAAAATTCAAAATCAATTTCCCACCCAAACCCACCCTATATGGCCGAAACTAAACCCCCCTCCCCTCCCTATATAAAGCCCTCCATTCTTCCTCATTTTCACACAACACAACCCTCTCTTCCCCTTCTTGGCCGATTACACCTCTCCCTCCTCTCCTCCATATTTTCTTCTTCTTCTTCTTCATCTATTCTTTCTTCTCTTGCTCGAGGGCGAGCAATATTCTAAGTTTGGTGTGGTAAAAGCATAAGCTTTTTTTTTTCCATTACCATTGATGGCACCTAAGACCAGAGAATCCTCTAGAAAAGGGAAAGGGAAGACAAAAGCTTCCACCTCCGAGTCATGGGAGATGGAAAGATTCATCTCCAAAGCTCATCAAGACCACTTCTATGATGTTGTGGCCAAGAAGAAGGTGATCCCCGAGGTCCCTTTCAAGCTCAAGAGAAATGAGTATCCGGAGATCCGACATGAAATCCAAAGAAGAGGTTGGGAAGTTCTAACAAATCCCATCCAACAAGTCGGCATCCTAATGGTTCAAGAGTTCTATGCCAATGCATGGATCACTAGGAACCATGATCAAAGTAAGAACCCGAACCCAAAGAATTATCTCACCATGGTTCGGGGGAAATACTTAGATTTTAGTCTGGAAAATGTGAGGTTGGCGTTTGACTTGCCTATGATGCAAGGAGATGCACGCCCCTACACTAGAAGGGTCAACTTTGATCAAAGGTTGAACCAAGTCCTCATGGACATATGTGTGGAAGGAGCTCAATGGAAGATTGACTCAAAAGGCAAACCGGTTCAACTTAGAAGACTGGACCTCAAGCCTGTGGCTAGAGGATGGTTGGAGTTCATCCAACACTCCATCATCCCCACTAGCAACCGATCTGAAGTTACTGTGGATCGGGCCATCATGATTCATAGCATCATGATTGGTGAAAAAGTAGAAGTTCATGAAGTCATCTCCCTTGAACTCTAAAAAATAGCCGAAAAGTCCTCCCCCTTGGCAAGGCTAGCTTTCCCTCATCTCATTTGCCATCTATGTTACTCAGTTGGAGCTTTCATAGAAGGAGACATTCCCATTGAGGAAGAGAAGCCCATCACTAAGAAAAGAATGGAGCAAACAAGAGAGCCCACTCATGGAGCTCAAGAAACGCATGAGGAAGCTCACCATCAAGAAATCCCTGAGATACCTCAAGGGATGCACTTTCCTCCACAGAATTTTTGGGAGCAAATCAACACCTCCCTAGGAGAATTAAGTTCCAACATGGGATAATTAAGGGTGGAACATCAAGAGCACTCCATCATCCTTCATGAAATTAGAGAAGATCAAAAAGCAATGAGGGAGGAGCAACAAAGACAAGGAAGAGACATAGAAGAGCTCAAGGACATCATTGGTTCCTCAAGAAGGAAATGTCACCATCACTAAGATGGACTCATTCCTTGTTCTTACATTCTCTGTTTTTCATTTTCTTTATGTTAAGTGCTTATCCATGTTTGTGTCTTATTACATGATCATTAGTATTTAGTAACTTTGTCTTAAAGTTATGAATGTCCTATGAATCCATCACCTCTCTTAAATGGAAAAATGTTTTAATTACAAAAGAACAAGAAGTACATGAGTTTTGAATTTATCCTTGAACTTAGTTTAATTATTTTGATGTGGAGACAATACTTTTTGTTTTCTGAATGAATGCTTAAACAGTGCATATGTCTTTTGAAGTTGATGTTTTAGAATGTTAAATATGTTGGCTCTTGAAAGAATGATGACAAGGAGACATGTTATGTGATAATCTAAAAAATCATAAAATTGATTCTTGAAGCAAGAAAAAGCAGTGAATACAAAGCTTGCAGAAAAAAAAATGGTAAAAAAAAAATAGAAAGAAAAAGAAAAAACAAGCAGAAAAAGCCAAAAGCTCTTAAAACCAAAAGGCAAGAGCAAAAAGCCAATAACCCTTAAAACCAAAAGGCAAGGGTAAATAAAAAGGATCTCAAGGCTTTGAGCATCAGTGGATAGGAGGGCCTAAAGGAATAAAATCCTGGCCTAAGCGGCTAAACCAAGCTGTCCCTAACCATGTGCTTGTGGCGTGAAGGTGTCAAGTGAAAACTTGAGACTGAGCGGTTAAAGTCAAGGTCCAAAGCAAAAAAAGAGAGTGTGCTTAAGAACCCTGGACACCTCTAATTGGGGACTTTAGCAAAGCTGAGTCACAATCTGAAAAGGTTCACCCAGTTATGTGTCTGTGGCATTTATGTATCCGGTGGTAATACTAGAAAACAAAGTGCTTAGGGCCACGGCCAAGACTCATAAAGTAGCTGTGTTCAAGAATCAACATACTGAACTAGGAGAATCAATAACACTATCTGAACTCTGAGTTCCTATAGATGCCAATCATTCTGAACCTCAATGGATAAAGTGATATGCCAAAACTATTCAAGAGGCAAAAAGCTACAAGTCCCGCTCATCTGATTGGAGCTATGTTTCATTGATAGTTTGGAATTTATAGTATATTCTCTTCTTTTTATCCTATTTGATTTTTAGTTACTTGGGGACAAGCAACAATTTAAGTTTGGTGTTGTGATGAGCGGATAATTTATACGCTTTTTGGCATTGTTTTTAGTATGTTTTTAGTAGGATCTAGTTACTTTTAGGGATGTTTTTATTAGTTTTTATGTTAAATTCACATTTCTAGACTTTACTATGAGTTTGTGTGTTTTTCTGTGATTTCAGTTATTTTCTGGCTGAAATTGAGGGACTTGAGCAAAAATAAGATTCAGAGGTTGAAGAAGGACTGCTGATGCTGTTGGATTCTGACCTCCCTGCACTCAAAGTGGATTTTCTGGAGCTACAGAACTCAAAATGGCGCGCTTCCAATTGCTTTAAAAAGTAGACATCCAGTGCTTTCTAGCAATATATAATAGTCCATAGTTTGGCCGAGTTTAGATAACGCAAAAGGGCGTTGAACGCCAGTTCTACGCTGCAGTCTGGAGTTAAACGCCAGAAACACGTCACGAACCAGAGTTGAACGCAAAAAACACGTTACAACTTGGCGTTCAACTTCAGAAGAAGCCTCTGCACGTGTAAACTTCAAGCTCAGCCCAAGCACACACCAAGTGGGCCTCGGAAGTGGATTTATGCATCAATTACTTACTTCTGTAAACCCTAGTAACTAGTTTAGTATAAATAGGACTTTTTACTATTGTATTAGACATCTTAGGATCTTCGGATCGATCTTGGGACGTATAGTTCTTAGATCATGGGGGCTGGCCATTCGGCCATGCCTGAACCTTTCACTTATGTATTTTCAAACGGTAGAGTTTTTACACACCATAGATTAAGGTTTGGAGCTCTGCTGTTCCTCACGAATTAATGCAAAGTACTACTGTTTTTCTATTCAATTCAACTTATTCCGCTTCTAAGATATTCATTCGCACTTCAACATGAATGTGATGAACGTGACAATCATCATCATTCCCTATGAACGCGTGCCTGACAACCACTTCCGTTCTACCTTAGATTGAATGAGTATCTCTTGGATCTCTTAATCAGAATCTTCGTGGTATAAGCTAGATTGATGGCGACATTCATGAGAATCTGGAAAGTCTAAACCTTGTATGTGGTATTCCGAGTAGGATTCAGGGATTGAATGACTATGACGAACTTCAAACTCGCGAGTGCTGCGCGTAGTGACAGACACAAAAGGATAGTAAATCCTATTCCAGTATGATCGAGAACCTCCAGATAATTAGCCATGCAATGACAGCGCATCGGACCATTTTCACAGAGAGGATGGGATGTAACCATTGACAACGGTGATGCCTCCAGATGATTAGCCATGCAGTGACAGCACATCGGACCATTTTCACAGAGAGGATGAGATGTAGCCATTGACAACGGTGATGCCCTTACATAAAGCCAGCCATGGAAAGGAGTAGGATTGATTGGATGAAGACAGCAGGAAAGCAAAAGTTCAGAAGAACAAACGCATCTCTATATGCTTATCTGAAATTCTAACCAATGAATTACATAAGTATTTCTATCTTTTTTATTTATTTATTATTATTCGAAAACTCCATAACCATTTGATATCCGCCTGACTGAGATTTACAAGGTGACCATAGCTTGCTTCATACCAACAATCTCCGTGGGATCGACCCTTACTCACGTAAGGTTTTATTACTTGGACGACCCAGTGCACTTGCTGGTTAGTTGTGCGAAGTTGTGAAGTTATGCTTGGACCATGGTATTGTGCACCAGTTTGTTGGCGCCATTACCAGGGAGAGAACGAACAACAAATTTTACAACCTCAGAGTAACAATTTCGCATACCACTTCACTATCTTCCTCTGTTCTTGTGACTGTTCCTCCATGACTTCCTTTCTTTTCTTTGAAGCTTGAGGTTCCTCTTTCTCCTCGAGCTTCTCTTGGTTCTTTCCTTCAATTGTCACTTGCTCTTTACTTCTGGTCTTGTCATCCTCTATTGGCGGCTTCTTTGTCATTCACCAAAGTTCTTCCACTCCTTAATTGGATTACCTTGCATTCTTCCTTGGGGTTGGGAATGGTGTCACTTGGCAATGCATTGGGTGCTCTTTCAGCCACAGTTTGCTTAGACAATTGGCCAATCTGCCTTTCCAAATTCCTCATTTAAGCTTCATGGTTCTTGCTGGTTAGCTCTTGATGTTTCATCATCTTTTCTATTAGTATCTCCAAGTTGGAGATCCTTTGAGATTCTTGGGGTGGTTGTGGTTGATTATGGGATGTTGAGGGTGAATGATAGTTATTTTGGGTATTGGATGGGTTGTTGGATGGATAGTAGTTGGATTGAGGTTAATTGTTTTGTGGTTTTTTGTATTGGCTTTGGTTAGTGTTTTAATGGTTTTGATGGTTTGTGTTTCTGGAGTTGTTTTTGTTTGAGTTTCTCTGCCAAGGCTGTTGGTTTTGATTGTGATTGTCTCCCCACCTCAAATTAGGGTGGTTTCTCCAGGATGAGTTGTAGGTATCTCCATGGAATTCATTCTAATTAACTCCTTGGTTGTGCATATAATTGACTTGTTCTTATTGTTGCTCTTTATAGAGTTCCTCATTTTGCCCCCATGATGGTTGATTGGGAGTATTCACTTCTGCAACTTGAAGTCCATCAATCCTCTTGGCCATCATCTCCATCTGTTGTTGAATCTGTTGATGCATTACCTTGTTTTGAGCTAAGATGGTATCCATACCTTCCAGCTCCAATACACCCTTCTTTTGAGCTGGTTGGCGTTGCCTTTGGTGACCATAGAAGTATTGGTTGTTTGTTATAGTGTCAATGAGGTTCTGAGCCTCCTCAGCTGTCTTCATGAGTTGTAATGAACCTCCTGCTGAGTAGTCAAGTGCCTCTTGAGCTCTCAATGTCAATCCTTCATAGAAGTTTTGAAGTTTATCCCATTCATTGAACATCTCTGGTGGGCACTTCCTGAGTAGAGCTTTCTATCTTTCCCAGGCATTATATAATGACTCTCCATCCATCTGAGTGAATGTTTGGACCTCTGTTTTGAGTCTGATGATCCTTTAGGGAGGATAGAACTTGGCTAGGAACTTGCTCACTAGATCCTCCCAATTGTTAATGCTTTCTCTTGGAAATGCCTCCAACCTTTGAGCAGCTTTATCTCTCAGGGAAAATGAAAACAACAACAACTTGTAAATGTCAGGATGAACACCATTGGTTTTCACTGTGCTACATATCCTCAAAAAGGTAGATAGATGCTGGTTTGGATCCTCCAAAGGGCCTCCTCCATAAGAACAGTTGTTTTGCACCAATGTGATGAGTTGAGGCTTCAATTCAAAGTTGTTTGCATTGACATTTGGAGTAAGGATGCTACTCCCATAATGCCTTGGATTAGGAAAAGTATAGGAGGCTAGAACCCTCCTTTGAGGCTGGCCATTATTAGCCACTCCCTCTTGTGGATTTGGGGCATTCACCTCCATCCCTTGAATCTTTTCCTCTGATTCCTCTTCACCAATGACTCCCTTTCCTCTGGCTTCTCTTCTTATTCTTCGAAGAGTTCTCTCATCAATGTCATCAGAGGTAGAGACCTCTCTCCTTGCTTCTCTCATACACACAAAACCAGAAGCCAAGAAACACAATCTACTCTATTGCTAGAGTTATGTTAAGGTTAGCTTAAGCAAAAATTCAAACAGTTAGTGTGCTTAGTAAAAATAAAAAGAAAATGCTTAATCTAGACTATCACCTTACTTAATCATTGTCAATCAAAATCAATCCCCGACAACGGTGCCAAAAACTGGATGGGAAAAAATGATTCTACACAAATTCACCGGCAAGTGTACCAGGTCGCATCAAGTAGTAATAACTCACAAGAGTGAGGTCGATCCCACATGGATTGATGGATTGAGCAATTTTAGTTAGGTGATGAATTTAGTTAAGCAAATGTTTGATGATTTGAGTGATTTTGATTGACAGAAGCTAAATTGCAAGTAAATAAGAGTGCAGAAGGTAAATTGAGCAAAAAAGTAAAGTACAGAAGAGATAAATTACAGAAACTTAAAGTGCAAGAAAGTAAAAGGGCTGAAACTTAGATTGCAAGAAAAGTAAATTGCAGAAACTTAAAGTGCAAGAAATGTAAATTGCTGAATCTAAATTGCTGAGAAATGTAAATTGCTTGAAGAACAAAAGGATTTGGGTACTGAGATTTAGAATTGAACTAGAAAACGCAAGTTAAAGTAAATCAGAGAGCTATGAGATGTAAGAATTCAGATTTGGATCTCAACAGCATGAACAGAAATGGAAAATTGCTTCAAGAAACAAAATAGCAAGAAAACTTGAATCAATTATGAAATCCTAAAAGAGAAATTGAAGATCAAAGAAGACCAATGATACTAGCAATCAGATCTAGATCTCAATTGCTCCCTTGATCAAGCAGAAAGGAAAATTGCAGATGAAATAAAAATGAAAACAGAAGAGAAAATTAAGATCCAATTCTTAGAACAATTGAGAAGAAGAGTAAAAGATGATTCTCAGATTTTGAATCAATGGAGCTCTTCAATCTCAATTCAAAATCCAAGAACAGAAAATAGAAGTTGCAGAAGAAAGAAAATGCAGAAAGAAAACTCAGATCCAAATTCTAAATCCAATTTCAAAACAAATGAAAATTAAAAGTGAAAAAGTAAAAAATGAGCTAAATGTCCTCTTTACAAATTGAATTAACTCCTATTTATACACTTTCTATTCTTCAAAGCTTGGAGTGGGCTTTTCAAAGTTGGCCTTGAATGAAAAATGGATTTGAAGAGGGATGGGTCCGATTAGCTTTGGTTGAAGTTGGGTTGGAGGCATGGGTCAGCTCGCAGGGGAGCACTCCGTTTGGTCTTGTGAACGATACATTCACTTAGCCTTGTCATGTGCCAAGCCTCTTTGCCCATAGCTCTTTGTCCATAGTGTTCACTCTTTGAACGCTACGTTCAAATTGTGAATGCTGCCTTGGTTACTTGCCTTCCTTGGCTTAGAGGCACGAAAATGTTGGCAAAAGGGAGCGCTACGCTCGAATTTTTGAGCGCTACTCCTCCTTGTCTTGATGCGCGCTCAGCTCCCTTGGTGCCCCCTCTTCGAGCGCTACGTTGCATCCTTTTAGCGCTGGCTTTGCTCCCTTGTTCCCTAGCCAAGCTTCACGAAAAAGGGAAAGAAGGTGAGCTGGTGCACAAAATTGTGATGTCCAGGCTCAAAGTATTCCTGGCACGTGAGCTACTTGGTACGCGTAATCGTGATTACACATTCATAATTTGTCACAACTTCGATACAACTAACCAGCAAGTGCACTGGGTCGTCCAAGTAATACCTTACGTGAGTAAGGGTCGAATCCCACGGAGATTGTTGGTATGAAGCAAGCTATGGTCACCTTGTAAATCTCAGTCAGGCGGATATAAAATAATTATGGAGTTTTCGAATATTATATAATAAAATAGGGATAGAGATACTTATGTAATTCATTGGTAGGAATTTCAGATAAGCGAATGGAGATGCTTTTCGTTCCTCTGAACCTCTGCTTTCCTGCTATCTTCATCCAATCAGTCTTACTCCTTTCCATGGCTAGCTTTATGTGATACATCACCACTATCAATGGCTACTTTCGGTCATCTCTCGGGAAAATGATCCAATGCCCTGTCACGGCACGGCTAATCGTCTGGAGGCATCACCCTTGCCAATGGCTTCATCTTATCCTCTTAGTGAATAATATGCTCACGCACCCTGTCACGGCACGGCTATTCATCTGTCGGTTCTCGATCATGCTGGAATAGGATTTACTATCCTTTTGCGTCTGTCACTAACGCCCTGCAATCGCGAGTTAGGAGCTCGTCACAGTCATTCAATCATTGAATCCTACTCGGAATACCACAGACAAGGTTTAGACCTTCCGGATTCTCTTGAATGCCGCCATCATTCTAGCTTACGCCACGAAGATTCTGGTTAGGAGATCTAAGAGATATTCATTCTAGCTTATTTCATGTAGAACAGAAGTGTTTGTCAGGCACGCGTTCATAAAGGAGAAGGATGATGAGCGTCACACATAATCATCACCTTCATCACGTTCTTGGGTGCGAATGGATATCTTAGAAGAGAAATAAGAAGAATTGAATAGAAAACAGTAGTACTTTGCATTAATCTTTGAGGAACAGCAGAGCTCCACACCTTAATCTATGGAGTGTAGAAACTCTACCGTTGAAAATACATAAGTGAAAGGTCCAGGCATGGCCGAGATGGCCAGCCCCCTAAACGTGATCAATAGTCTCCTAAGATGAACAATGGATTAAAACTGAGACCAAAGATACCTAATACAATAGTAAGAGGTCCTATTTATAATAAACTAGCTACTAGGGTTTACATGAGTAAGTAATTGATGCATAAATCCACTTCCTGGGCCCACTTGGTGTGTGTTTGGGCTGAGTCTGAGTGTTGCACGTGCAGAGGCCATTTGTGGAGTTGAACGCCAGTTTCTGTGCCAGTTTGGGCGTTCAACTCTGGTTTTGGATCCTTTTCTGGCACTGGACGCCAGATTTGGGTAGAAAGCTGGCGTTGAACGCCAGTTTACGTCGTCAATTCTTGGCCAAAATATGGACTATTATATATTGCTGGAAAGCCCTGGATGTCTACTTTCCAACACAATTGGAAGCGCGCCATTTCGAGTTCTGTATCTCCAGAAAATCCACTTTGAGTGCAGGGAGGTCAGAATCCAACAGCATCAGCAGTCCTTTTTCAACCTCTGAATCTGATTTCTGCTCAAGTCCCTCAATTTCAGCCAGAAAATACCTGAAATCACAGAAAAACACACAAACTCATAGTAAAGTCCAGAAATGTGAATTTAACATAAAAACTAATGAAAACATCCCTAAAAGTAACTAGATCCTACTAAAAATAATGCCAAAAAGCGTATAAATTATCCGCTCATCACAACACCAAACTTAAATTGTTGCTTGTCCCCAAGCAACTGAAAATCAAATAGGATAAAAAGAAGAGAATATACTATAAATTCCAAACTATCAATGAAACAGAGCTTCAATCATATGAGCGGGACTTATATCTTTTTGCCTCTTGAATAGTTTTGGCATCTCACTTTATTCATTGAGGTTCAGAATGATTGGCATCTATAGGAACTTCAGATTTCGAGTAGTGTTATTGACTCTCCTAGTTCAGTATGATGATTCTTGAACACAGCTTCTTTATGAGTCTTGGCCGTGGCCCTAAGCACTTTGTTTTCCAGTATTATCACCGGATACATAAATGCCACAGACACATAATTGGGTGAACCTTTTCAGATTGTGACTCAGCTTTGCTAAAGTCCCCAATTGGAGGTGTCCAGGGTTCTTAAGCACACTCTTCTTTTGCTTTGGACCTTGACTTTAACCGCTCAGTCTCAAGTTTTCACTTGACACCTACACGCCACAAGCACATGGTTAGGGACAGCTTGGTTTAGCCGCTTAGACCAGGATTTTATTCCTTTAGGCCCTCCTATCCACTGATGCTCAAAGCCTTGGGATCCTTTTTATTTGCCCTTGCCTTTTGGTTTTAAGGGTTATTGGCTTTTTCTGCTTGCTTTTTCTTTTTCTTTCTATTTTTTCTATTTTTTTTTCGCCCTTTTTTTTTTCTGCAAGCTTTGTTCTTTGCTGCTTTTTCTTGCTTCAAGAATCATTTTTATGATTTTTCAGATTATCAAATAACATGTCTCCTAGTCATCATTCTTTCAAGAGCCAACATATTTAACATTCTTAAACAACAACTTCAAAAGACATATGCACTGTTCAAGCATACATTCAGAAAACAAGAAGCATTGTCACCACATCAATATAATTAAACTAAGTTCAAGGATAAATTTGAAACTCATGTACTTCTTGTTCTTTTGAATTAAAACATTTTTCTTTTAAGAGAGATGATGGATTCATAGGACATTCATATCTTTAAGACAGAGTTTACTAACTACTAATGATCATGTAATGAAGACACAAACATAGATAAGCACATAACATAGAAAACGAAAAACAGAAGAAATAAGAACAAGGAATGAATCCACCTTAGTGATGGTGGCGTTTCCTTCTTGAGGAACCAATGATGTCCTTGAGCTCTTCTATGTCTCTTCCTTGTCTTTATTGCTCCTCCCTCATTGCTTTTTGATCTTCTCTTATTTCATGGAGCATGATGGAGTGCTCTTGATGTTCCACCCTTAGTTGTCCCATATTGGAACTCAATTCTCCTAGGGAGGTGTTGATTTGCTCCCAATAGTTTTGTGGAGGAAAGTGCATTTGAGGCTTTTTCGGAATCTCATGGTGATGAGCTTCTTGCGCCTCTTGAGCTCCATGAATGGGCTCTCTTGCTTGCTCCATCTTTTTCTTAGTGATGGGCTTGTCCTCTTTGATGAGGATATCTCCCTCTATGTCAATCCCAGCTGAATTGCATAGGTGGCAAATGAGGTGAGGAAAGGCTAACCTTGCCATAGTGGAGGACTTATCAGCCACCTTGTAGAGTTCTTGAGGTATAATCTCATGAACTTCCACCTCTTCTCCAATCATGATACTATGGATCATGATGGCCCGGTCTATAGTAACTTCAGACCGGTTGCTAGTGGGAATGATTGAGCATTGAATAAACTCCAACCATCCTCTAGCTACAGGCTTGAGGTCCAATCTTCTTAGTTGAACCGGCTTGCCTTTGGAGTCAACCTTCCATTGAGCTCCTTCTACACATATGTCCATAAGGACTTGGTCCAACCTTTGATCAAAGTTGACTCTCCTTGTGTAGGGGCGTGCGTTCTCTTCCATGTATGGCAAGTTGAACGCCAACCTCACATTTTCCGGACTAACATCTAAGTATTTCCCCCGAACCATTGTAACATAGTTCTTTGGATCCGGGTTCTTACTTTGATCATGGTTCTTGGTGATCCATGCATTGGCATAGAACTCTTGAACCATTAGGATGCCGACTTGTTGGATGGGATTTGTTAGAACTTCCCAACCTCTTCTTTGAATTTCATGTCGGATCTCCGGATACTCATTTCTTTTGAGTTTAAAAGGGACCTCAGGGATCACCTTCTTCTTGGCCACAACATCATAGAAGTGGTCTTGATGGGCTTTGGAGATGAACCTTTCCATCTCCCATGACTCGGATGTGGAAGCTTTTATCTTCCCTTTCCCTCTTCTAGAGGATTCTCCGGTCTTGGGTGCCATCAATGGTAATGGAAAAACAAAAAAGCTATGCTTTTACCACACCAAACTTAGAATATTGCTCGCCCTCGAGCAATAAACAAAAGAATAGAAGAAGAAGAAGAAGTAATATGGAGAGGGAGAGGGAGAAGTGGTTTCGGCCAAGAAGGGTATAGAGGGATGTGTTGTGTGAATTTGATGAAGAATGGAGGTCTTTATATAGGGAAGGGAGGGGGGTTAAGGTTCGGCCATATGGGTGGGTTTGGGTGGGAAATTGGTTTTGAATTTTGAAGGTAGGTGGAGTTTGTGAGGTAGGTTTATGGGGAAGAGTGGATGGATGTGAGTGGTGAAGATTTAGTGGGGAAGAGAGATTGAGGTGATTGGTGAGGGGTTTTTGGGGAAGAGTGTTTATGGGGTTGTGTGAAAGAGAGTGGTGAGAAGAAGTGAGTAGAGGTAGGTGGGGATCCTGTGGGGTCCACAGATCCTGAGTGGATCCTGTGGGGTCCACAGATCCTGAGTGGGTCCTGTGGGGTCCACAGATCCTGAGTGGGTCCTGTGGGGTCCACAAATCCTGAGGTGTCAAGGATTTACATCCCTGCACCCATTAGGCATGTAAAAATGCCTTTGTACACAACTCTGGGCGTTCAGCACCAGGTTGGTGGCCATTTTGGGCGTTCAACGCCCATCTGTGTGCCATTTCTGGCGTTGAACGCCAGAACCATGCCTGTTCTGGCGTTCAGCGCCCAGAAGCTGCCCATTTTGGGCGTTCAGCGCCAGAACCATGCTCTGTTCTGGCGCTGAACGCCAGACAGATGCTCCTCCAGGGTGTGATTTTTCTTCTGCTATTTTTGATTCCGTTTTCAATTTTTATATTTATTTTGTGACTCCACATGATCATGAACCTAAGAAAACATGAAAAACAATAAAAATAAGAATTAGATAGACATTGGGTTGCCTCCCAACAAGCGCTTCTTTAATGTCAATAGCTTGACAGTGGGCTCTCATGGAGCCTCACAGATGTGCAGAGCTTTGTTGAGACTCTCCAACACCAAACTTAGAGTTTGGATATGGGAGTTCAACACCAAACTTAGAGTTTGGTTGTGGCCTCCCAACACCAAACTTAGAGTTTGACTGTGGGGGCTCTGATTGACTCTGCTTGGAGAGAAGCTTTTTCTGCTTCCTCTCCATGGTTGCAGAGGGAGATCCTTGAGTTTTAAACACAAGGGAGTTCTCATTCCATTGAAGGACTATTTCACCTCTGTCAACATCAATCACAGCTCTTGCTGTGGCCAGGAAAGGTCTTCCTAGGATGATGGATTCATCCTCTTCCTTTCCAGTATCCAGGACTATGAAATCAGTAGGTATGTAAAGGCCCTCAACCTTTACTAATACATCTTCTACTTGTCCATAAGCTTGTTTTCTTGAGCTGTCTGCCATCTCTAGTGAGATTTTAGCAGCTTGCACCCCATAGATTTCCAGTTTCTCTATCACAGAGAGGGGCATGAGGTTTATTCCTGAACCAAGGTCACATAGAGCCTTAAAGATCATGGTGCCTATGGTACAGGGTATTATGAACTTTCCAGGATCCTGTCTCTTCTGAGGCAATGTCAGTTGATCCAGATCACTTAGTTCATTGATGAACAAGGGAGGTTCAACTTCCCAAGTATCAATGCCAAATAATTTGGCATTCAGCTTCATGATTGCACCAAGAAACTTGGCAGTTTGCTCTTCAGTAACATCCTCATTCTCTTCAGAAGAGGAATACTCATCAGAGCTCATGAAGGGCATAAGGAGGTTCAATGGAATCTCTATGGTCTCTAGATGAGTCTCAGATTCCTTCGGTTCCTCAGAGGGAAGCTCCTTATTGACCACTGGACGTCCCAGGGGGTCTTCCTCCTTGGGATTCACGTCCTCTCCTCTCCTCACAGGTTCGGCCATGGCGCTTATGTCAATGGCCTTGCACTCTCCTTTTGGATTCTCTTCTGTATTGCTTGGGAGAGTACTAGGAGGGATTTCAGTGATCCTTTTACTCAGCTGGCCCACTTGTGCTTCCAGATTTCTAATGGAAGACCTTGTTTCATTCATGAAACTTACAGTGGCCTTGGACAGATCAGAGACTAGATTTGCTAAATTAGAAGTATTTTGTTCAGAGTTCTCTGTCTGTTGCTGAGTGGATGATGGAAAAGGCTTGCTATTGCTAAACCTGTTTCTTCCACCATTATTAAAGCCTTGTTGGGGCTTTTGATCCTTCCATGAGAAATTTGGATGATTTCTCCATGTTGAGTTATAGGTGTTTCCATAAGGTTCACCTAAGTAATTTACCTCTGCTATTGCAGGGTTCTCAGGATCATAGGCTTCTTCTTCAGAAGATGCCTCTTGAGTACTGTTGGATGCAGCTTGCATTCCATGCAGACTCTGAGAAATCATATTGACTTGCTGAGTCAATATTTTGTTCTGAGCCAATACGGCATTCAGAGTATCAACCTCAAGAACTCCCTTCTTCATAGGCGTCCCATTGCTCACAGGATTCCTTTCAGAAGTGTACATGAACTGGTTATTAGCAACTATGTCAATGAGTTCTTGAGCTTCTGCAGGCGTTTTCTTTAGGTGAATGGATCCACCTGCAGAAGTGTCCAGTGACATCTTTGATAGCTCAGATAAACCATCATAGAATATATCTAGGATGGTCCATTCTGAAAGCATGTCAGAAGGACACTTTTTGGTCAACTGTTTGTATCTTTCCTAAGCTTCATAGAGGGATTCACCTTCTTTCTGTTTGAAGATTTGAACATCAGCTCTAAGCTTGCTCAGCTTTTGAGGAGGAAAGTACTTGGCTAAGAAAGCCGTGACCAGCTTATCCCAAGAGTTCAGTCTGTCTTTAGGTTGAGAATCCAACCATAATCTAGCTCTGTCTCTTACAGCAAAAGGGAAAAGCATGAGCCTGTAGACTTCAGGATCTACTCCATTAGTCTTAACAGTATCACATATCTGCAAGAATTCAGTTAAGAACTGAAAAGGATCTTTAGATGGAAGTCCATGAAACTTGCAGTTCTGCTGCATTAGAGAAACTAACTGAGGTTTCAGCTCAAAGTTGTTTGCTCCAATGGCAGGAATGGAGATGCTTCTTCCATGTAAATTGGAATTTGGTGCAGTAAAGTCACCAAGCATTCTCCTTGCATTGTTGTTGGGTTCGGCTGCCATCTCCTTTACTTGTTCGAAATTTTCAATCAAGTTGTCTCTGGATTGTTGTAATTTAGCTTCTCTTAATTTTTTCTTCAGAGTCCTTTCAGGTTCTGGATCAGCTTCAACAAGAATGCCTTTTTCTCTGTCCCTGCTCATAAGAAAGAGGAGAGAAAAAGAAAAGAAGAGGAATCCTCTATGTCACAGTAAAGAGGTTCCTTATTGTTAGTAGAAAAGAAGAAGAAGAAATTCGAACACAGATAGAGGAGGGTGTTCGAATTTGGTGATGATGTGAGGAAGAGATGTTAGTAGATGAATAATTAAATAGAATGAGATGGGGGAGGGATAATTTTCGAAAATTATTTTGAAAAAGAGTTAGTGATTTTCGAAAATGGTTTTTGAAAAATGTTAGTAATTTTCGAAAGTTTTTGAAATCAAAAATAAAAAATAAAAATAATTAGTTAATTAAAAAGAAATTTTTGAAAAAGAGGGAAGATATTTTCGAAAATGAGAGAGAGAGAAAAAGTTAAGAAACAAACAAAAAGTTAGTTAGTTAGTTGAAACAATTTTTGAAAAGATAAGAAGTTAGGAGGTTAGAAAAGATATTTTGAAAAGATATTTTTGAAAAAGATAAGATAAGAAGATATTTTTGAAAAGATATGATAGGAATTAGTTTTTGAAAAAGATTTGATTTTTAAAATTACAATTAATGACTTGATTCATAAGAAATCACAAGATATGATTCTAGAACTTAAAGTTTGAATCTTTCCTAACAAGCAAGTAACAAACTTCAAATTTTTGAATCAAAACATTAATTGATCATGTTATTTTCGAAAATTTGATATAAAAAGAAGAAAAAGATTTTTGAAAAATATTTTTAGAATTTTCGAAAATAACTAAGAAATTTGAAAAAGATTTGATTTTTGAAAAAGATTTTGAAAAAGATAAGATTTTCAAATTGAAAATTTGATTTGACTCATAAGAAACAATTTGATTTTAAAATTTTTTGAAAAAGTCAATCCAAATTTTCGAATTTGATGAGAGAAAAAGGGAAAGATATTTTTTTGATTTTTTGAATTTTTATGATGCAAGAGAAAAACACTAAAATGATGCAATGCATGAAATATTTAGATCAAAACAATGAATGCATGCAAGAATGCTATGAATGTCAAGATGAACACCAAGAACACTTTGAATGTTATGATGAACATCAAGAACATATTTTTGAAAAATTTTTAATGCAAAGAAAACATGCAAGAAACCAAACTTAGAATTCTTTAATGCCTAGACACCAAGAATTCAAGGATGCATATGAAAAACACTATACAACACAAAACAAAAATTCATCAAGATCAAACAAGAAGACTTACCAAGAACAACTTGAAGATCATGAAGAACACTATGAATGCATGAAATTTTCGAAAAATGCTAGATGCATATGCAATTGACACCAAACTTATGATATGACTCAAGACTCAAACAAGAAACAGAAAAATATTTTTGATTTTTATGATTTTCTAAATTTTTTTTTTTGGATTTTTTCGAAAATTATATGAAAAAGAAAAATTAAGGATTCCAAAATTTTTAATATGAATTCCAGGAATCTTGCATTCTTAGTCTAAAGCTTCAGTCCAGGAATTAGACATGGCTCACTAGCCAGCCAAGCTTTCAAAGAAAGCTCCAGTCCAAAACACTAGACATGGCCAATGGCCAGCCAAGCTTCAGCATTTAACACCAGAGTATATTGATCTTGATAACAAATTGCTGCTCATCATTTATCAAGTATGTAACTTACCTCTGATGGTTTGGAAGCCTCAGTCCAAAAAAAAAAATTTAGACATGGCTTTACAGCCAGCCAGGCTTCACATGCTTCATGAAACACTAGAATTCATTCTTAAAAATCTTGAATAAAATTTTTTGAAAACATTTTTATTTTAATTTTTTTTTTCGAAAACAAAGGAGAAAATTTTGAAATATTTTTGAAAAATTTTTGAAAAGAAAACGAAAAGAAAGTTACCCAATCTGAGCAACAAGATGAACCGTCAGTTGTCCAAACTCAAACAATCCCCGGCAACGGCGCCAAAAACTTGGTGCACGAAATTGTGATGTCTAGGCTCAAACTATTCCTGGCACGTGAGCTACTTGGTACGCGTAATCGTGATTACACATTCATAATTTGTCACAACTTCGATACAACTAACCAGCAAGTGCACTGGGTCGTCCAAGTAATACCTTACGTGAGTAAGGGTCGAATCCCACGGAGATTGTTGGTATGAAGCAAGCTATGGTCACCTTGTAAATCTCAGTCAGGCGGATATAAAATAATTATGGAGTTTTCGAATATTATATAATAAAATAGGGATAGAGATACTTATGTAATTCATTGATAGGAATTTCAGATAAGCGAATGGAGATGCTTTTCGTTCCTCTGAACCTCTGCTTTCCTGCTATCTTCATCCAATCAGTCTTACTCCTTTCCATGGCTGGCTTTATGTGATACATCACCACTGTCAATGGCTACTTTCGGTCATCTCTCGGGAAAATGATCCAATGCCCTGTCACGGCACGGCTAATCGTCTGGAGGCATCACCCTTGCCAATGGCTTCATCTTATCCTCTTAGTGAATAATATGCTCACGCACCCTGTCACGGCACGGCTATTCATCTGTCGGTTCTCGATCATGCTGGAATAGGATTTACTATCCTTTTGCGTCTGTCACTAACGCCCTGCAATCGCGAGTTAGGAGCTCGTCACAGTCATTCAATCATTGAATCCTACTCGGAATACCACAGACAAGGTTTAGACCTTCCGGATTCTCTTGAATGCCGCCATCATTCTAGCTTACGCCACGAAGATTCTGGTTAGGAGATCTAAGAGATATTCATTCTAGCTTATTTCATGTAGAACAGAAGTGTTTGTCAGGCACGCGTTCATAAAGGAGAAGGATGATGAGCGTCACACATAATCATCACCTTCATCACGTTCTTGGGTGCGAATGGATATCTTAGAAGAGAAATAAGAAGAATTGAATAGAAAACAGTAGTACTTTGCATTAATCTTTGAGGAACAGCAGAGCTCCACACCTTAATCTATGGAGTGTAGAAACTCTACCGTTGAAAATACATAAGTGAAAGGTCCAGGCATGGCCGAGATGGCCAGCCCCCTAAACGTGATCAATAGTCTCCTAAGATGAACAATGGATTAAAACTGAGACCAAAGATACCTAATACAATAGTAAGAGGTCCTATTTATAATAAACTAGCTACTAGGGTTTACATGAGTAAGTAATTGATGCATAAATCCACTTCCTGGGCCCACTTGGTGTGTGTTTGGGCTGAGTCTGAGTGTTGCACGTGCAGAGGCCATTTGTGGAGTTGAACGTCAGTTTCTGTGCCAGTTTGGGCATTCAACTCTGGTTTTGGATCCTTTTCTGGCGCTGGACGCCAGATTTGGGTAGAAAGCTGGCGTTGAACGCCAGTTTACGTCGTCAATTCTTGGCCAAAATATGGACTATTATATATTGCTGGAAAGCCCTGGATGTCTACTTTCCAACGCAATTGGAAGCGCGCTATTTCGAGTTCTGTAGCTCCAGAAAATCCACTTTGAGTGCAGGGAGGTCAGAATCCAACAGCATCAGCAGTCCTTTTTCAACCTCTGAATCTGATTTCTGCTCAAGTCCCTCAATTTCAGCCAGAAAATACCTGAAATCACAGAAAAACACACAAACTCATAGTAAAGTCCAGAAATGTGAATTTAACATAAAAACTAATGAAAACATCCCTAAAAGTAACTAGATCCTACTAAAAACATACTAAAAACAATGCCAAAAAGCGTATAAATTATCCGCTCATCATGAGCGTAGCGTTCTCTTCTTTAAATGCTATGCTTGAGGATTGTTGCTGCACCATTTGGTGCTTCCTCTTGGAGCACTACGTTGCCTTTTTCCAACGCTTCCTCTTGGTGAGTCTTCCTCCCAAGGCTTGAAGCTCGAAAATGTTGGCACAAGGGAGCGCTACGTTCAATGTTTTGAACGCTGGCCTTGCTCCCTTGGTGCTTGGCCTTGTGTAGGCCACGCTTGGATGTCATGGGCCACGCTTTTAAAAGTATGGCCTAAGGTATAAAGTGTGCTTCAAGATTCTTCTTTCCTCTTTTCATCATTTCTTCACCTCTAAGCAACCAAATAACTAATCAAAGTCCCACCAAAATCACTAGATCTTTGCATCATTTATAAAATCAATTAATTCTAGCATAAAACATATGATTTTGTGTAAAATAAATGTTTGATTGATTCAACATAATCATAAAAATCCATTCCAATTACTTACTTATGGTACAAGAAAGTGCATAAAACTTAATGAAACTAAGGAAAAATGCTTGTAAAACTAGCATAAGATGACTTACCATCACCGAGCTTCGTACTTGATGTCGAATTCGGACAACTCGACTGCCCATTATAGGATTCTTCTAGCTAAGTCTGTTTTATGGATTAGTTGGTACGCACTCTGATAGTGTGAGCTTGAAAGTATGGTCGGAGTCATCGGGAAGTGAGTATGAGGGCGTATGCGAACTTTTCTATCTTTTGATAATTTAATTCAGCCCCTTGTAAAGCCTTACTAATGAAGTAAATGGGTTGTTGCCCACTTTCGTCTTCTCTTACTAGTGCTGATGCTATTGCCCGACTTCCTATGGTGAGGCATTGTATGAGCTCTTCACCTTCCCGAGGTCGAGTAAGGACAGGTGGTTGCCCCAAAAACTTCTTAAAATCTTGGAAGGCTTATTCGCATTCTGGGGTCCACTCGAACCTCTTTACCTTCCTTAATGTTGCATAGAAGGGGAGAGATCTTAAGGCTGATCTAGCTAGGAACCTAGACAGAGTCGCTAGTCTTCCATTGAGCTGCTAGATCTCTTTGACACAGGTTAGACTTTTCATGCAAAGTATGGCCTGGCACTTGTCTGGGTTTGCTTCGATGCCTCTTTGGGTGAGCATGAAGCCCAGGAATTTGCCAGCTTCTACTGCGAAAGTACACTTTGCGGGATTAAGTCGCATACCATGCTTTCTTATGGTGTTGAACACTTTAGTGAGGTCTGATAACAACGATTCCTCACTTTGTGTTTTTACCAGCATGTCGTCTACATAAACCTCCATTAGCTTTCCGATGTGGTCAGCGAAGACTTTGATCATCAGTCTTTGGTACGTAGCCCCTGCGTTCTTGAGTCCGAAGGGCATAACTATTTAGCAATAGTTCGCTTTTGGGGTTAAGAATGATGTCTTCTCTTGGTCGGATCGATACATTGGGATCTGGTTGTATCCCGAGTAAGCGTCCATGAAGGAGAGGTACTGATAGCCTGACGAAGTGTCAACTAGTGTGTCGATGTTCGGGAGCAGGTAGGGATATTTTGGACAGGCTTTGTTGAGGTCGGTGTAGTCAATGCACATCCGCCACTTCCCGTTTGACTTTTTGACCAACACCACATAGGCTAGCCACAATGGGTATTTTACCTCCCTTATGAATCCTGCCTCCAACAAGGCATGTACCTGCTCCTCTACAGCTTGCAACCTTTCTGGGCCGAGCTTCCTACATTTTTGCTGTACTGGCCGAGACCCTGGATATACGGCTAACTTGTGGCACATTAGTCCAGGATCAATACCAGGCATGTCGGCGGCCTTCCAAGCAAAGAGGTCGGAGTTATCTTTTAGGAGCTTTATTAGCAGTTTCTTTACATCTTTTCTCAGTTTTGCTCCTATACTTGTTATTTTGTCTGGGGCGTCTACAATTTGAACTTCTTGGGTTTCACCTTCTGGCTGAGGGCAGAGTTCTTCGCGAGCTCAGATTCTCCCAAGTTCTATAGTATTGATTTCTTTTCCTCTGGGGTCACCTTTGAGGTTTAGACTTTCGTTGTAACAGCGTCGTGCTAGTTTTTGGTCTCCCTTTATGGTAGCGATTCCTTCTGGAGTGGGGAACTTCATGCATAGATGTGGAGTGGAGACCACGGTGGCGAGCTGGTTTAACGTTGTCCGACCTATTAACGCGTTGTAGGCTAAGCTTACGTCGACTACAATGTAGTCTATGCTTAACGTCCTAGACCGAGTTCCTTTCCCAAAGATTGTGTGTAGTGGGATGTACCCTAATGGCTGAATTAGGGCGTCTCCTAGCCCAAATAGAATATTTGGGTATGCTCTGAGTTCTTTTTCTTGTAAGCCGAGCTTGTCAAAGGCGGATTTAAACAGTATATCCGCAGAGCTTCCTTGGTCGACCAATATTCGGTGGAGGTTGGAATTGGCAAGTATTATGGTAACGACCACAGGGTCATCATGCCCTGGGATGATGCCCGCGGCGTCTTCTAGAGTGAAGGTAATAGTGGGAAGGTCGACCGACCTGTCTCCTTATCCAACATGATACACTTCTTTAAGGTATCTTTTACGGGACGACTTAGAGATCCCTCCTCCTGCGAATCCTCCGTTTATCATGTGAACATGCCTCTTAGGGGTGTGAGGGGACGTTCAGCTCGTCCGACCTCTTCGTCCCTTCTTCTTTTCTTTGGTTCGTCTGCTCTGTTGGCTAAGAACCGATCTAATCTTCCTTCTCGGGCTAGCTTCTCTATAACGTTCTTTAGGTCATAGCACTCATTGGTAGGGTGCCCGTAGACTCGGTGGTATTCACAGTACTCTGTCCGACTTCCTCCTCTTTTATGCTTAATCGGGCGAAGGGGCGGGATCTTCTCAGTGTTGCATATCTCTCTATAAACATCCACAAGGGACACCTTGAGGGGAGTGTAGTTGTGGTATTTTCTAGGTTTTTTAGTAGACTGATCTTCTTTTTTTCTAGACTCTTTATCCTTGTCCCGAGGTGGGTAGGAGAATCTGAATTTTGAGGTTTTTCCTAATCGAGAGTTCTCCTCCATATTAATATACTTTTCTTCTCGTTCTTGTACCTCGTTCACAGATGTTGGGTACTTTTTGGATATGGAGTGGCTAAAGGGTCCTTCTCATAGGCCATTGATGAGACCTATGATGGATGCTTCTGTTGGGAGACTTTGTACGTCCAGACATGCCTTGTTGAATCTTTCCATGTAGTTGTGGAGGCTCTCCCGATCTCCTTGCTTAATCCCTAATAGGCTTGGGGCATGTTTGGCTTTGTCTTTCTAGATGGAGAATCTGGCTAGGAACTTCTTGGCGAGATCATCGAAGCTTGCTATTGATCTTGGCGGCAAGCTGTCGAACCACTTTATCGCCGTCTTGGTTAAAGTGGTCGGGAAAGCTTTGCAACAGATTACATCTGAGGCATCCGTAAGATGCATCCGACTTCTGAAATTGCTAAAATGATGGCTTGAATTAGACGTACCGTCGTACAGAGTCATGTTAGGAGCTTTGAAGTCCTTTGGAACTTTAGCTTTCATGATCTCTTTTGTGAATGGATCTTGTTCTTTATGGGGGCTATCTTCGCGATTGGATTGAATGGTCTTAGTTTTGAGGTCAGCTTTGAGCTTTAGGAGCTTGTTCTCTAGCTCTCAATGCCGTCTTGTTTCTCTCCAAAGATCTCGCTCAGCTTCCCGCTACCGGTCAGCTTCTTGTTCTAGCTGTTTAAGGCGATTTTGTTGTTCACGGATGGTCTCTAAAATTTCTGCATTTGGGGGCTATTTTTCTCCCTTGTTTTGAGGGATATCCTTTGGTATGGTATCCGTGTTCTTGTGCAGCGTTCTGTCTTCCAAGCCAGAGTTGTGATCGTTGTCAAGGTTGTCCTCTATGATGATGGGATAACTTCCAGGTTCCCCGACAACGGCGCCAATGTTTCGAGGGTTACCTGAAACTGAAGGTTGACCTCGGATGAGATCTACTATCGTAGCCGGAGCTGTCGTGTCTGACTTGTTGGATCTGGTGGTGCTGCTGATCCTTGGTCACCGGAGGATGGTGGTACCTGCAAGAGACTCCGATGCTTAAGTTAGCACGTGCTTTAGGCAGGTTTTTTGTGTAGAATCAGAGTATGAGTTATACCTGGGTGCTCCAGTGTATTTATAGTAGCATGGAGTGAACTTTAAGATAAGTTAGTTATCTTATCTTATCTTTGAAGAAAACCAACTTATCTTTTTAGGCTAGCCACCTTTAGAGTGGGCTGCGTCCCTTCGTTTGGGCCTACTTGGGCCTCTATGACGACATGGCTGAGCTCTTTTAAGGAGATGTTGGTGGCGACCCAACCTTAAGAGGTCGGTCGCTCTTGTATGTCTTCAGTCAACCCGGGTCGTGTAGCTCGACCCACGGTATGAACAGTGATGAACGGATTTTTGCTAGTAAATAATTCACAATAAATTTCCGTTGCAAGTATAGTTTCTAAACCAACAATAATCCTTTCATACAAAAATTTGGTTGTCACTAAAACAAACCCAATAAAATTAAACCGAAGTATTTAAACCTCAGGTCATCTCTCAAGAAATTGCAGGGAAGTATGTTACTATTGGTTATGGAAAAGTATCTTTTTGGGTTTTTGAAATAAGGAACAAGGAAAGTAAATGACAAGAAAGTAGGCTAATAACTAAGAAAGCTCTTAGTAAGGTATGAGAATTAGAAGTCCTATCCTAGCTATCCTTACCAATTATCCATTGCTCCCACTTAGTTAACCTCTAACTATGAAGAAAAGTCAAGTGGATGAATCAATTTGATTCCTTAAGTCCTAGTCAACTCCTAAGGAAAGACTAGCTTTAGAGGGATCCAAATCAACTAGAAACTTTCAATTATCAATCAACAAAGGAGTTTGATAACTCAAGAATCTCCAATTACTCAACCAAAGCGAAGAGGAGAGAAATCTACACTAAAATCCAATCAAGCATTTTATCAAACACTTGAAAGGCATAACATAAAAACATAGAAAACTAGCAAGAAATATTAAATCCAAACGACCAATTGCAAACATCAATGACTCACAAATAATAGAAGAAGCAATAAATATGAAATATCTCAACTTGCATTAATAAGAAATTGAATCTAACATGGAGTTCATAAACCAAATTGGAGAATAAATAAATCAACAAGAGAAATAAATAAACTAGAATGTTAGAACAAATAAAAGTAGAAGAGAAAACTAAATTAACTAAGATAGAAATCTGAAATTTAGAAGAAATAAAACTAAGAATCCTATCTCTCTAGAAAACTACATCTAAAACCTAAAATTATGTGAATAAAAATTGTCTCCATGAATGAATGATTCCCCTACTCTGTAGCCTCTAATCTGTGTTTTTCAGGCTTGGAACTGGGCCAAAAGGAGCCCAGAAATTGCCCCCAGTGTCTTCTACAATTTCTGCACGTGGCACATGTCACGCATACACGTACATCACGCGTACGCATCGATGGTCTTCTGCGCGTGTCACGCGCATACATCACGCATGCGCGTCACCTAACAACATGGCTATGGAAAATTATATATCATTTCGAATCGCCGGATGTTAGCTTTCCAACGTAACTGGAACCGCTTCATTTAGACCTCTGTAGCTCAAGTTATGATCGATTTAGTACGAAGAGGTCAGGCTTGATAGCTTAGCAATTCCTTCAATTTCTTGTATTCCTTACACTTTTGCATGCTTCCTTTCCATCTTCTAAGCCATTCCTCCCCTATAAACCCTGAAATCACTTAACACACATATCAAGTCATCAAATGGAAATAGAAGAGGATTAATAATTAGCAATTTTAAGGCCAAAGAAGCATGTTTTCAATCAAAGCACAAAATTAAGAAGGAAAATGGAAAACATGCAAATTATATGAATAAGTGTGAGCTTAGTGGATAAAATCCACTCAATTAAGCACAAGATAAACCCTAAAAATGGGGTTATCAATCTCCCCACACTTAAAAATTAGCATGTCCTCATGCTAAGCTCAAGAGAACCAAAAGAATGAATGGGGGAAAGTGAGACTCATGTAATACAACCTATGTATGTGAATGCAACTAAATACAAAATGCTCTTACGTACTTGGTTAAAAGTAAGCAAATCTTTCAAGAAGAAATATGAACTGGATCTCACTAATTCAAATCATAAAATAAAGTACAAGTAAACTTGCAAAAGAAGCTAGCTCATGAAAGCTGGGAACAAGGAATCGAGCATCAAACCCTCACCGGAAGTGTATACACTCTAATCACTCAAGTGTTTAAGGTTCAGTTCTCTCAATTCTCTACTAACCTTGCTTTCTAAGGCTTGCTCTTCTTCTACCAATCAACAAATAATTTGATGCACAATACACATATCAAGAGGTCTTTCAAGGGTTGTAATGGGGATAGGGTCAAGGTAGGATTGTATTTGGCCAAGTAGACTGAAATCTGAATCTTTAATTAACTTAAACTTTTCACCTAACTTAAGCCAATCCATGTAATCAGAATATAAAACCTAACTATCCATTAACTATATTTTGCCACATATTCATGCATCCCAATTTGAGTACAACTCATATGCATTGCTAACACCATTTACTTTGGGGCATTTTGTCCCCTTTTATTATTTGCTCTTTTTTTTTTCTTTTCTTTCTCTTTTTTTCTTTTTATTTTCTTTTGTTTTTCTCAATGCATATGATTAAATTATTGAATGCAATAATATGTACTCAACTATTGTTTTGCACATTTTTACAAGAATATATAACACTCAATTCTCAAACCAAATGTTTCCAAACCTAACTTTTCCACACTTAAATCATGAATACTCTCACTAGTCTAAGCTAACCAAGGATTCAAATTAAGGACATTATTGTTTTACGCTTAGAGTTAATGATGTGCTAAAGTAAAGAACAAATGGGATAAGTAGGCTCAACATTGGCTTACAAAGGATAATGAAATGGTTAAGGCCATATGGGTATGTAAGCTCAGTGAAACAAAGGCCTCAATCATATAAGTGCATGCATACATCAAACAATGGAAATATAGAATTAAGCAAGACAAAGATCACAATTTTAGAGAGAATAACACATACCAAAAACAAAGTATTGGTTGATAAAATGCAACCAATCAAATAAGCTCAAAAATCTCACAGGTTGTGTGTTCGAGCTCTAAAACCATGTTCCAAAATAAAATTCTTCAAACAAGTTTAACAAAAGTTTTAATTTAAATTAGTGAAATGCTATAAAAAAAAAAGTCTTGGAAAAGAATTTATCACTCCAACCAAGTAGTGGTAGAAGAACATGCACAAAATCAACAAACATGCAATCAAACATGCAAATGTAATAACTAATTTAACAAGGAAAATTAAACATTGGTGTTGAAATAACTAACCCATGGAAGTCGATATCGACCTCCCCACACTTAAAGATTTCACCGTCCTCGGTGCATGCTAAGATGTGCAAGTGGACGAGTGACTACAACTGATGCTTTTCTCCCAAAGATTGTGCGTAGGAACTTGTTTAACTCCAGCTTTCATGCCAGTTCTGGCGTTTTGACGCCAGTTTGGGCGTTTAACTCCAGCTTTCATGCCAGTTCTGGCGTTTTGACGCCAGAATTTCTATGCTAACTTGGAACGCCGGTTTGGACCATCAAATCTCGGGCAAAGTATGGACTATTATATATTGCTAGAAAGCCCAGGATGTCTAATTTCCAACGCAATTGAGAGCGCACCAATTGGGCTTCTGTAGCTCCAGAAAATCCACTTAGAGTGTAGGGAGGTTAGAATCCAACAGCATCTGCAGTCCTTTTTCAACCTCTGAATCAGATTTTTGCTCAGGTCCCTCAATTTCAGCCAGAAAATACCTAAAATCACAGAAAAACACAAAAACTCATAGTAAAGTCCAGAAATGTGATTTTTATTTAAAAACTAATAAAAACATAATAAAAACAAACTAAAATATACTAAAAACATACTAAAAACAATGCCAAAAAGCGTATAAATTATCCGCTCATCACAACACCAAACTTAAATTGTTGCTTGTCCCCAAGCAACTAAAAATCAAATAGGATAAAAAGAAGAGAATATACAATGAATTCTGAAAACATCTATGAATATCAGTCTTAATTAGATGAGCGGGGCTATTAGCTTTTTGCTTCTGAACAGTTTTGGCATCTCACTTTTTCCTTTGAAGTTCAGAATGATTGGTATCTATAGGAACTCAGAATTCAGATAGTGTTATTGATTCTCCTAGTTCAGTATATTGATTCTTGAACACAGCTACTTTATGAGTCTTGGTCGTGACCTTAAGCATTTTGTTTTCCAGTATTACCACCGGATACATAAATGCCACAGACACATAACTGGGTGAACCTTTTCAGATTGTGACTCAGCTTTGCTAGAGTCCCCAATTAGAGGTGTCCAGAGCTCTTAAGCACACTCTTTTTGTTTTGGACCACGACTTTAATCGCTCAATCTCAAGCTTCTCACTTGACACCTTCACGCCACAAGCACATGGTTAGGGACAGCTTGGTTCAGTCGCTTAGGCCAGGATTTTATTCCTGTAGGCCCTCCTATCCACTGATGCTCAAAGCCTTGGATCCTTTTTTATTTCACCCTTGCCTTTTGTTTTAAAGGGCTATTGGCTTTTTCTGCTTGCTTTTTCTTTTTTTTTTTCACTACTTTTTCTTGCTTCAAGAATCATTTTTATAATTTTTCAGATCATCAATAACATTTCTCCTTTTTCACTATTCTTTCAAGAGCCAGCATTTTTAACATTCATAAACAACAATATCAAAATATATGCACTGTTCAAGCATTCATTCAGAAAAACAAAAAGTATTGCCACCACATCAAAATAATTAATCTGTTTTAAAATTCAAAATTCATGTACTTCTTTTTCCTTTTGCAATTAAAAACTTTTTTTCATTTAAGAAAGGTGATGGATTCATAGGACATTCATAACTTTAGGACATAAACTTTAAATTTTATTAATCATGGAATGAAAATAAGACTTAAAAATAAATATAAGAGCAAGCCAATAATAATAGAAGACAGAAAATTAAAAATAGAAAAATAAATGACTCTTAAAATAGATTCCTAATAATAAAGGTTATCATAGAGTTAGGACTCAACAACCTTGAATTTGAGCAGTGGATGCTCCTTCCTTCTGTGGGGTGTTTGGTCCTTCAAGGGAGAGCTTCTGGCGCTTCAGCTCCTGCGGCTCACGCCCCTACTTCTCCTGTTCCTTAAGCAGCTTGCAGAGCATGCAGTTTTGATTCTACTGTTCTTCCTTAAGTTGATCTATAACTTCTTACAGCTTGGTGACAGATGCTTCTAGGCTGGTCCAGTAGTCAATTTCAGGGATTTCTGAGAGGAACTCCTGCGCCCTCCTTTTGATGGAGTTGTCTTGCACTTGTTGTCCTTCCATTGACTTCTTGGTGATTGGGTGTTCGATTGGAATGAATTCATCTACTCCCATCCTCACCCCAGCATCTTTACATAGCAGAGAAATTAAGCTTGGGTATGCCAGTTTGGCTTCAGTGGAGTTCTTGTTTGCAATTGTGTAAATCTCACAAGAAATCAGATGATGAATCTCCACTTCATTTCCCAGCATAATGCAATGAATCATCACTGCTCTTTTGACAGTGACCTTAGAGCGGTTGCTAGTGGGCAGTATGGAACGCCTAATGAAGTCCAACCAGCCTCTTGCAACTGGTTTGAGATCTCCTCTCTTGAGTTGGTTTGGGACACCTTTTGAATTGGTTATCCACTTAGTTCCAGGGAGGCATATGTCCTCTAGAACTTGGTCCAACCCCTTATCTTCTCTCACCATTCTCCTATTAAAGGATTCTGGATCATCTTGTAGTTGAGGCGATTTGAAGACCTCTCTTATTTTGTCCAGATGGAAGTAAATAATCCTTTCTCTGACCATGGTTCTGTAGGTATGAAAGGTGGTTCCAGTTATTCTCTGCTTATCTATCAGCCACAAATTTGAATAGAATTCATGAACCATGTTTCTTCCAACCCTTGTTTCAGGATTAGCTAGAATTTCCCATCCTCTGTTTCGAATTTTCTCTTGGATCTCCGGATATTCATCTTTTTTCAGATTGAATTTAACTTCCGGGATCACTGATCTTAGACCCATTATTTTATGGTAACGGTCTGCATGTTCTTTGGTGAAGAACCTCTCTTGATTCCAAAGACTCTTTGGAGTATTCTCTTTCTTGCCTCTTGAATTGGTTTGTTTTCCCTTAGGAGCCATGATCTTGATGAGTCTTAGCTCAGTGATCACGGAAAAACATACCAAACTTAGAGGTTTTCTTGCCCTCAAGCAAAAGAAAGGAAATGGGAGAGAGAGGAGGAGAGGCAAATTCGAATGTTGGAGAGGAGGGGATGGCCGAATGTGTATTTATAAGAGGAGGAGAGGGATTTCGAAAACTTTGAAAGAGATATGACATAGGGATATGATTGGTGGAAGAAAATAAAATCATGATATGAAAAAGATGAGATTTTTAATTGAAAAAGATATAAAGAGGTCAAATCTGAAAATTTGTTTATGCATCTAAGAAATAAGAGATGATATGATGAGTTTGAAAAGATTTGGAAAGAAATTGAAAAGATACTTGAGTTTTTTGAAGAAGATTTGGGAAGGATTTGAAGGTAATTTGAAAAGAGATTTAGAAAAGTGTTGAATTTTTTTGAAAATTGAGGGTGAATGATGAAAGTTTGAAACATGTTTATACAGAAAATTATGAGTCAAAACATGAAAATTTGAAAAATTTTGAAGTGGAAAACAAAATCCTATCCCCCTGTCTTTCTGGCATTAAACACCCAGAATGGTATCCATTCTGGTGTTTAACACCCATAAGTTGGCCATTGTGGGCGTTTAACGCCCAGCCAGGTACCCTGGCTGGCGTTAAACGCCAGAAATCCTTTGTTACTGGGCGTTTTTCTGAACGCCCAAGATGCTGCAATTCTGGCGTTAAACGCCCAGAATGGTACCCATTCTGGCATTTAAGGCCCAAAATGGTACCTTTACTGGCGTTAAACACCCAGAATGGTACCCATTCTGGCGTTTAACGCCCAAAATGCTCCTTATTGGCGTTTTCTTGCCAGTGAGCTCTTTTTCTCTGATTTTTGCATTGAATCCTTCTTTAACTCTGTGAATTCCTTCAATTTTGATGGTTAATCTTGAAGAGAATTTATATTAAACTTCCCTAAGTATTAAGTAAAACAAATAAGTTGCTAATGGCTGGGTTGCCTGCCAGCAAGCGCTTCTTTATTGTCATTAGCTGGACCTTGACTGAGCTTTATTCAAGCCTCAGTTTTGAGCATTCTTGCTCAAAATTGCTTTCAAGATAATGTTTGATTCTCTGTCCATTAACAATGAACTTTTTATCAGAATCAATATCCTGAAGCTCAACATATCCATACGGTGATACACTTTTGATCACATATGGTCCCCTCCACTAGGATTTCAATTTCCCGGGGAATAGTCTGAGCCTAGAGTTGAAGAGCAGAAACTTTTGTCCTGGTTCAAAGACTCTATATGACTGTTTCTTGTCATGCCACTTTTTTGCTTTCTCCTTATAAATTTTAGCATTTTCGAAAGCATTGAGCCTAAATTCCTCTAGCTCATTCAGCTGGAGCAATCTTTTCTCTCCAGCTAACTTAGCATCCAGGTTTAGGAATCTGGTTGCCCAGTAGGCCTTGTGTTCCAGTTCCACGGGCAAATAACAGGCCTTGCCATACACAAGCTGGTATGGAGAGGTTCCTATAGGAGTCTTGAATGTTGTTCTGTATGCCCACAGAGCATCATCCAAGCTTTTTGCCCAATCCTTTCTATGGGCAATTACAGTCCATTCCAGGATTCTTTTTAGTTCTCTATTAGAGACTTCAGCATGTCCATTTGTCTGTGGGTGATATGGAGTTGCTACTTTGTGGCTAATTCCACATCGTACCATAGCAAAGTATAGCTGTTTATTACAGAAATGAGTGCCCCGTCACTGATTAGTACTCTGGGGACGCCAAATTTGCTGAAGATATGTTTCTAGAGGAATTTCAGTACGGTCTTAGTATCATTAGTGGGTGTGGCAACTGCTTCTACCCATTTAGATATATAGTCTACTGCCACCAGAATGTAAGTGTTTGAGTATGATGGTGGGAAGGGACCCATGAAGTCAATACCCCATACATCAAACAACTCAATCTCTAAGATCTCTTGTTGAGGCATGGCATAACCATGAGGCAAGTTGCCAGCTCTTTGGCAACTGTCACAGTTACGCATAAACTCTCGGACATCTCTATAGAGAGTAGGCCAGTAGAAGCCACATTTGAAGACCTTAGTGGCTGTTCGCTCACCTCCGAAATGTCCTCCATACTGTGATCCATGGCAGTGCCATAGGATCTTCTGTGCCTCTTCTCTGGGTACGCATCTACGGATCATTCTGTCTGCACATCTCTTAAAGAGATATGGCTTGTCCCATAAGTAGTACTTAGCATCTGAAATTAGTTTTTTCGTCTGCACTCTGCTGTACTCTTTGGGTATGAACCTCACAGCTTTATAATTCACAATGTCTGCAAACCATGGTGCTTCCTGAATGGAAAAGAGTTACTCATCCGGAAAGGTTTCAGAGATCTCAGTAGGAGGGAGGGATGCCCCTGCTACTGGTTCTATCCAGGACAGGTGATCAGCTACCTGGTTCTCTGTCCCTTTTCTGTCTCTTATTTCTATATCAAACTCTTGCAGAAGTAACACCCATCTTATGAGCCTGGGTTTTGAATCCTGCTTTGTGAGTAGGTATTTAAGAGTAGCATGGTCAGTATACACAATCACTTTTGAACCTACTAAATAGGATCTAAACTTGTCAATGGCATAAACCACTGCAAGTAACTCTTTTTCTGTGGTTGTGTAATTCTTCTGTGCATCATTTAAAACACGGCTAGCATAATAAATGACGTGCAGAAGCTTGTTATGCCTTTGTCCCAATACTGCACCAATGGCATGGTCACTGGCATCACACATTAGTTCGAATGGTAATGTCTAGTCTAGTGCAAAGATGACTGGTGTTGTGACCAGCTTAGCTTTCAGGGTTTTAAACGCCTGCAGACACTCTGTGTCAAAAACAAATGGCGTGTCAGCAGCTAGCAGATTGCTCAGAGGTTTTGCTATTTTTGAAAAATCCTTTATAAACCTCCTGTAGAATCCTACATGTCCCAGTAAGCTTCTGATTACTTTTACATTGGCAGGTGGTGGTAATTTTTCAATTACCTCTACCTTAGCTTGATCCACCTCTATCCCTTTGTTCGAAATTTTATGCCCAAGGACAATTCCTTCAGTCATCATAAAGTGACATTTTTCCCAGTTTAAAACCAGGTTAGTCTCTTGGCACCTTTTCAGAACAAGTGCTAGATGATCAAGACAGGAGCTGAATGAGTCTCCAAATACTGAGAAGTCATCCATGAAGACTTCCAGAAAATTTTCCACCATATCAGAGAAAATAGAGAGCATGCACCTCTGAAAGGTTGCAGGTGCATTGCACAGACCAAAAGGCATCCTTCTGTAGGCAAATACTCCAAATGGAAACGTGAATTCTGTTTTCTCTTGGTCTTGAGGATCTACTGCAATTTGGTTGTAGCCTGAATAGCCATCCAAAAAGTAGTAATAGTCATGACCTGCTAGTCTCTCTAGCATCTGGTCTATGAATGGTAAAGGAAAATGATCCTTTCTGGTGGCTGTATTGAGCCTTATGTAGTCATTACACATACGCCACCCTGTAACTGTTCTTGTAGGAACCAGTTCGTTCTTTTTATTATGAACCACTGTCATTCCTCCCTTCTTAGGGACAACATAGACAGGGCTCACCCAGGGGCTATCAGAAATAGGATAAATAATCCCAACCTCTAGTAACTTAGTGACCTCTTTCTACACCACTTCCTTCATGGCTGGATTTAGCCGCCTCTGTGGTTGAACCACTGGCTTAGCGTCATCCTCCAATAGGATCTTGTGCATGCATCTTGCTGGGCTAATGCCCTTAAGATCACTTATGGACCACCCAAGAGCTGTCTTGTGTGTCCTCCGCAGCTGAATTAGTGCTTTCTCTTCCTGTGGATTTAAAGCAGAGCTTATGATCACCGAAAAAGTGTCACCTTCTCCCAGAAATACATATTTCAGGGATGGTGGTAGTGATTTGAGCTCGGGTTTAGGAGGTTTATCCTCTTCCTGAAGAATTTTCAGAGGTTCTTTTATTTCCTCTGCTTCCTCCAGATCAGGCTGAACATCTTTAAAGATGTCCTCTAACTCTGTTTCGAGACTCTCAGTCATATTGATCTCTTCCACCAAGGAGTCAATAATATCAACGCTCATGCAGTCATTTGATGTGTCTGGATGCTGCATAGCTTTGACAACATTTAACTTGAACTCATCTTCATTGACTCTCAGGGTCACTTTCCCTTTTTGGACATCAATGAGAGTTCATCCAGTTGCTAGGATGGGTCTTCCTAGAATGAGAGTTGCACTCTTGTGCTCCTCCATTTCCAGCACTACAAAGTCAGTGGGAAAGGCAAATGGCCCAACCTTGACAATCATGTCTTCAATTATGTCTGATGGGTATTTAATGGAGCCATCAGCAATTTGAAGACATATCCGGGTTGGTTTGACCTCTTCAGTCAAGCCAAGCTTTCTGATAGTAGATGCAGGGATTAGATTGATACTTGCCCCAAGGTCACATAGAGCTGTCTTGGTACAAGTACCCTCTAATGTGCACGGTATCAAAAAGCTTCCTGGATCTTTAAGCTTCTCTGGTAAGCTTTTCAGAATGACTGCACTGCATTCTTCAGTGAGAAAAACTTTTTTAGTTTCTCTCCAATCCTTCTTATGACTTAAGATCTCTTTCATGAACTTAGCATAAGAGGGTATTTGCTCAAGTGCCTCTGCAAACGGGATCTTTATTTCAAGAGTCCTGAGATAGTCTAAAAAGCGAGCAAATTGTTTATCCTGCTCCGCTTGGCGGAGTTTCTAAGGATAAGGCATCTTGGCTTTATATTCTTCAACCTTAGTTGCTGCAGGTTTATTCCCTACAGAGGTGGTTGGAGAGGCCTTCTTAGAGGGGTTACTATCAGCACTTGCAGGTGTCTGATCCCACATTGGCGTTTGAACGCCAGGATTGGGTGCTGGATGGGTGTTTAATGCCAGCTTCCCACCTTTTTCTGGCGTTTGAACGCTAGAGCTGGGCAAGGAATGGGCGTTCAACGCCAAATTTTCTTCCTTTTCTGACGTTTGAACACCAGAAGTGGGCATCCACTGGGCGTTTGACGCCAATCTTTCACCCTTTTCTGGCGTTTGAATGCCAGAATTATTCCTCTCTGGGCTCTTGCTGCCCTCAGAGAGATTTTGGGCAGTGGTTTGGTCATCCTCTGTCAGTTGTTCCTTTCTTGGCTTTCTGCTACTTTGAGTTGATTTATTCAATGTCTTCCCACTCCTTAGTTGGACAGCTTGGCATTCTTCTGTTATCTGTTTAGATAGCTGTTGTCTTGTCTGATTCAATTGTGCTTCCATATTCTTGTTAGCATTTTTATTGTCTTGGAGCATCTCTTTAAATTCTGCCAATTATTTTGTCATAAGGAGTAATTGTTGATTAAGCTCAATAATCTGTTCTTGAGGATTAGAATCAGTAGTTACTGCCCTGGCCTCTTCCTTTATGTAGGACTCACTGCTAGAGTACAAATGTTGATTTCTAGCAACCGTATCTATGAGTTCTTGAGCCTCTTCAATCGTCTTCCTCATGTGTATAGATCTATCAGCTGAGTGGTCTAGAGACATCTAAGCTTTTTCTGTAAGCCCATAGTAGAAGATGTCTAACTGTACCCACTCTGAAAACATTTCAGAGGGGCATTTCCTTAGCATCCCTCTGTACCTCTCCCAGGCATTATAAATGGATTCATGATCCTCTTGTTTAAAGCCTTGGATATCTAGCCTTAGCTGTGTCATCCTTTTTGGAGGGTAAAATTGATTCTGAAATTTGTCTGATAACTGTCTCCATGTTTTTATGTTTGCTGTGGATTGGTTATTTAACCACCTCTTAGCTTGATCTTTTACAGCAAATGGAAACAATAATAATCTATAGACATCCTGATTCACTTCTTTATCACGTACTGTGTCAGCAATTTGTAAGAACTGTGCCAGAAACTCAGTAGGTTCTTCCTGTGGAAGACCGGAATACTGGCAATTTTGCTGCACCATGATAATGAACTGAGGATTTAGCTCAAAACTGCTTGCTTTGATGGGAGGTATACAGATGCTACTCCCATACGCAACTGTAATGGGGTTAGGATATGACCCCAGAGTCCTTCTGGACTGTTCATTTCCACTTATGTCCATGATGGAGAAAAGAAAATTGATATTAATTGCAAATAAATTATATTTTAATTTTTTTATTTTATTTAATTAAAAGTAACCGAATAAAATAAAATAAAATAAGTGAAAGATAAAATTTTCGAAAATTAGAAGAAAATGAAATAAAAGCAAATTGAAAACTAATTAATTAATTAATTAAAAAAATTTTGGAATTAGCAATCAAAACGATATGATTGAAAATTATTTTAAAAAAGATATGACTGAGAATATATTATTGTAATTTATTAAAAAAATATTATTGAAAAGATATGATTGAAGAAATTAAAAAGATTTGATTTTTGAAAAAGATTTGAAAAGATCAATTTTTGAAATTAGAATTTTGACTTGACTAAAAAAAAGATATGATTTTGAAAATCTTTGACTAATTTTAATGCAAAATTTCGAAATTTATGAGTAAAATAAGAAAAAGATATTTTTTTATTTTTGAATTTTAATGAGAAAAGAGAAAAACAACAAAATGACACTAAACTTAGAAATTTTAGATCAAAACAAAGAGAACAAACAAGAAAACTTTGAATGTCAAGATGAACACCAAGAATACTTTGAAGATCAAGATGAACACCAAGAACGAATTTTTGAAAAATTTTTAAGTAAATAAAAGCATAAGGTACACCAAACTTAAAATTTTTAGAAAATCAAACACAATTTTCGAAAATTTAAAGGAAAACACAAAGAAGACACCAAACTTAGAATTTTTAAAGATCAAGAAAGGACTAGGAACATGCAAATTCGAAAAATTAAAAGAAAATAAAAGCATGCAATTGACACCAAACTTAAAATATGAAACTAAACTCAAATAAAAGACTCTAAACCAACAAAAATAAATTATTCCTAATCTAAGCAACAAGATAAACCGTCAGTTGTCCGAATTCGAACAATCCCCGGCAACGGCGCCAAAAACTTGGTGCACGAAATTACAATCACACTTTTGCAATTCCACACAACTAACCAGCAAGTGCACTGGGTCGTCCAAGTAATACCTTACGTGAGTAAGGGTCGATCCCACGGAGATTGTTGGCTTGAAGTAAGCTATGGTTATCTTGTAACTCTTAGTCAGGATATCAATAATTCTCAGATTTAATTGTAAAAAGTAAAAGAGCATGAAATAAATACTTGTTTTGCAGTAATGGAGAACGGGTTGAGGTTTTGGAGATGCTCTATCTCCTGAATCTCTGCTTTCCTACTGTCTTCTTCTTCACGCATGCAAGGCTCCTTCCATGGCAAGCTGTATGTTGGTAGATCACCGTTGTCAATGGCTACCATCCGTCCTCCCAGTGAAAATGATCCAAATGCGCTGTCACCGCATGGCTAATCATCTGTCGGTTCTCACTCATGTTGGAATAGGATCCATTGATCATTTTGCGTCTATCACTACACCCAGCACTTGTGAGTTTGAAGCTCGTCACAGTCATCCCTTCCCAGATCCTACTCGGAATACCACAGACAAGGTTTAGACTTTCCGGATCTCAGGAATGGCCGCCAATAATTCTAGCCTATACCACGAAGGCTCCAATCTTAGATTAGAAACCCAAGAGATACACATTCAAGCTTAATTGCATGTAGAACAGAAGTGGTTGTCAGGCACGCATTCATAGGTAAGAATGATGATGAGTGTCATGGATCATCACATTCATCAGGTTGAAGTGCGAATGAATATCTTAGAATAGAAGCAAGCGTGATTGAATGGAAAACAGTAGTAATTGCATTAATTCATCAAAACACAGCAGAGCTCCTCACCCCAACCATGGGGTTTAGAGACTCATGCCATAGAGAATACAATATGAAATATGTAGAGTGTCATGAGGTACAAGATGAATCACTAAAAGTAGTTTTTATAATAAACTAGTGACCTAGGGTTACAGAAAATGAGTAAGCTAGAACAGTTAGTGTAGAAATCCACTTTCGAGGCCCACGTGGTGTGTGCTTGGGCTGAGCATTGAAGCTTTCATGTGTAGAGACCTTTCTTGGAGTTAAACGCCAGCTTTTGTGCCAGTTTGGGCGTTTAACTCCAGTTTTCATGCCAGTTCTGGCGTTTTGACGCCAAAATTTCTATGCTGACTTGGAACGCCGGTTTGGGCCATCAAATCTCGGGCAAAGTGTAGACTATTATATATTTCTGGAAAGCCCAGGATGTCTACTTTCCAACGCAATTGAGAGCGCACCAATTGGGCTTCTGTAGCTCCAGAAAATCCACTTCGAGTGCAGGGAGGTCAGAATCCAACAGCATCTGCAGTCTTTTTTCAGCCTCTGAATCAGATTTTTGCTCAGGTCCCTCAATTTCAGCCAGAAAATACCTAAAATCATAGAAAAACACACAAACTCATAGTAAAGTCCAGAAATGTGATTTTTATTTAAAAACTAATAAAAACATAATAAAAACTAACTAAAATATACTAAAAATATACTAAAAATAATGCCAAAAAGCGTATAAATTATCCGCTCATCAGTTGTGAGGATACGGGGTTTTGAAATCAAAGAACAAAAGATTGAAAGAACTTAAGAAATAAAAGAACTAAGATATGATCAAAAAGGGAATTGATGCGAGTAAAAGGAATATAAGATCAAAACTTAGTGAAAATGCTATAAATGCATAAAGAGCCTTGACTTGGGAATGAGGATCCAAGGAATCCTATCATCGTCATAACCACAACTATGGCAACTATGATGAGTCAATCTCACTTCGTCTACAGCTATCATTGAGGAGTAAGTCAAGCAAGCATAATTGACCTTAATCCATAAGTCCTAGCCTCCTAGCTAACTTACCAAATTAATTGTTAAAAAAGCTAGCGTCAATGGAAACAAGAGTCAACTAACTACCCAAGAATTGCCACTAAATGTCGGACATTATGACTCTAGTATCCTAGGAACTCAAATCCCAAGCCAAGGTGTGAAAATCTACTCAAAACTCATAATTGGCATTTTCTCAAACACCTTGTGGGCATAAAAGCAAAACATGAGAAATTGCAAAGGAAAATGAAAGCTATAACCAACTATTCACAATATCAACAATAAACATCCAAACAAGCAACTATAAATCATAAAGCACTAAATTCATCAATCAAAACTTCAAGAAACTAAAATTGGAAATATTAACAAAGTAACTTGAACCATAAGACAATAAAAGTAAAGTAATGTAATTAAAGAGAAATTAGAGAGAACTTACAAAAGAGTTGATCAACCCAAGATGAAAACTTGAAACTATAAAATGCTACAATGGAAATGGAAATGAAACTCTAGGGGAGAAATGAAGAAAACTACCCTACACTACTCCTACTCCTAAAACTATGGAAAATTGTAAAAAAAAGTTCTAAGTCCTCATGAGAAGCCTGTCTTCATGTATGATCATTTCCCTTTGATACAGCATCACAAAAGGCTTCAGCAACTCTAAAAATTGGGCCAAGAGATCCCCAAAATCGTGAGCCACGTGCTTCATTAATGAAGTCCCGCGCAGGGACTTGTGCGTACGCACAAATGTGTGCATACCAACACTTGCTAAATCTTCACTTGTGCGTATGCACGGAAGGTTGTGCGTACACACACAAGCTGATTCTGCTCTTGTGCGCTTGCACAGAGTGTTGTACGCATGCACACTTCAGTATATGCTTCTTCTTTGTTTTCTTCATGTGTTCTCCCTTTTTACATGCTTCCTTCCACCTCTATCAACCCATTCTTGCCTAATTGTCCTGAAATCGCTCAAAAACATATCACGGCATCGAATAGAATAAAAGTGGGATTAAATTGCTTAATTTAGGCACAAAAATGCATACTTTCACATTTAGGTTCAATTTAGGGATAAAACACAAAAGTATGCTATTTTGGTGGTTAAGTGTGAGTTTATGTGATGAAATCCATTCAAATCAAGGCAAAAAATATCTTCAAATATGTACTCATCAGTCTCTCATACCATGCTCTAGGAGCTTGTCTTAAACCATAGAGAGCTTTTGATAGTTTGAAAACATGGTTAAGAAATTTTTTATTTTCAAAACCAGGTGGTTGTGCCATATACACTTCTCTATCTATTACACCATTTAAAAATGCACACTTCACATCTATTTGATATAATTTGAAACCACAATAAGCAGCATAAGCTAGAAGAAGTCTTATGGCTTCTATTCGGGCAACAGGGGCAAAGGATTCGTCAAAATATATTCCCTCTTCTTGGTCATATCTTTGTGCTACCAATCTTGCTTTATTTCTAGCAATGCTTCCATCTTCACCAAGCGTGTTCCAAAATATCCACTTGGTGCCGGTCACTTTCTTTCCACAAGGCTTTGGAACTAATGTCCACACTTGGTTTTTTTCAAACTCATGAAGCTCATCCTCCATTGCCTTTACCCAAGAAGGGTCATCAAGGGCTTCCTTGATATTTTGAGGCTCCAGTTGAGAGAGAAATGCAATGTTTATTTCTTCAATTGCTTTTCTAGTGGAGGAACGAGTTTTGTCACCTTGTGAAACATCCCCAATGACAAACTCCTGTGGATAATTCTTTAAGAATCTCCATTCCCGAGGTCTAGTTGACTTGGAGGCAGATTCAGTCACTAAGGGACTCAAGGAACTGATGGTTTTAGGATTTTCTCCAAATTCATGAGACAAAACAGAATTGTCTCGTGTTGGATTTTCAGCAGCTGCAGGTTCTGATTTAGTTTCTCAGAATTTTCACTTTCATGATTTTGGGCTTTTTCATCTTTTTGAAACTGATTTCCTGTATCACAATCTTTCAAAATGCTTTGAACCAAGTTAGTGTCACAAAATGTAACATGTATGGACTCCTCAATTATTCTAGCATCTTGATGATAAACTCTATATGCTTTACTATTTGTGGAGTATCCTACAAATAAACACTCATATGCCTTTGGATCAAATTTTTCCAAATTTTCTTTATTATTTAGAATAAAGCATTTGCATCCAAAGATATACAAGTAATTTAAATTTGGTGGGTAGCCTTTCCAAAGTTCATAAGGAGTTTTCTTCAAAAATTTCCTTATGATAGTTCTATTTAAAATGTGGCAAGCAATGTTAACCGCTTCAGCCCAAAGGAATTTTGGAACATTACTTTCACAAAGCATAGCTCTTGTCATTTCTTGAAAACTTCTGTTTCTTCTTTCCACAACACCATTTTGTTGTGGAGTTCTTGGACGAGAAGTTGTGTGATATTCCATATTCCTCACAAAAGGATTCAAATAATTAGTTTTCAAATTCAGTTCCATGATCACTTCTTATTGAGGTGATCTTTAAATCCTTTTCATTTGGAACTTTCTTGCTAAAATTTTCAAAAGCCGAAAAGGCTTCATTTTTGTGTGCAAGAAATAAAACCCACCCAAAACCTATAGTAGTCATCCACAATTACTAAACCATAGTGTTTACCACCTAAGCTTTGAGTTCTTGTTGGACCAAATAAATCAATATATAGCAGTTCAAGTAGTCTTTTAGTGGAGATGTCTTCCTTTGATTTAAATGAACTCTTAGTTTGTTTTCCCATTTGACAAGCATCACAAGTGATGTCTTTGTCAAATTTTATCAAAGGAAGACCTCTCACTAATCCTTTCTTGACAAGCTTGTTTATTTGAAACATACTAGCGTGGCCTAATCTCTTGTGACATAGCTACTTTTCAAATTCTTTAGAGTGAAAACAAGCTATATTTTGATCCTTTAGTTCACCAAGTGTGAGTCCATACACATTATCATAATGCTTAGCAATAAACAACACATCATTGGTCTTTTTATTTACAACACATCATTCCAATCTTTTAAAAATCACCAAATAACCCAAATCATACAATTGACTTATACTCAAAAGATTATGCCTCAAATCATTTACTAAAAAGACATCATCAATAAAAGTAGAATTATTATTACCTACTTTTCTAACAGCCACAATTTTACCTTTTCCATCATCTCCAAAGGTCACAAAACCTCCATCATACTTGTTTAGTTTGATGAAGAAGGTTGACTTTCCAGTCATGTGCCTAGAACACCCACTATCCAAGTACCACATATCTTTCTTTTTTTTGGATGCTAGGCAAATCTGCATAAGATTTTAATCAACCTTAGGTATCCAAATTAATTTGGATCCTTTGAAGTTAATCCACCTTGGTTGCCCAAGTGCATTAAAGTCACAAACAACATTGTAAACTTGGTCTCCTACTCTTCTTTTTTCAATGAAACATTGTGAGTAAAAGTGACACTACAAGAAAATGGAATATTTGTAACAAAAACTTTGTAACAAATTTAAAATTGTTACAAAAAATTAGTTTTTTGTAACAAAAATTAGTGATTGTTAGATAATAATAATGTTTTGTAACAACAATATAATTTGTTACAAAATATTTTGTTATTTTGTAATAATTTAATTTTTTTGTTACAAATTATATTGGCTTTTGTAACGAAACGATGTTTTGTTACAAAATTTTATAATATTTTGTAACAAAAGATCAAGTTGTTGCAAAATTTTAAAATATTTTGTAACAAAATAATCAATTTGTTTCAAAAACTCTAATTATTTTGTAACAAAAAATTAATTTTTCACGAAATTCAATATTGTTTGTAACAAATTATTTGTTTGTCAGAAAATACAAGAATTTTCGTAACTAGAAAAAATTATTTTGAAATATTTAAATCTTTAAGATAATTTTATTTTGTTTTAAAAATTTAATATTTTAAAATATTATTTGTATTAATTAATTATTTTTTATAAAAAAATTCAAGATTAAATGATTAATTTTTAAAAATAGTATATATTATTTTATATTTTTTTATACAACTAGTATATAATTTTTACTAATAACTAAGTCTTAAATATTGACTAAAAATTAATTTTTTAAATTAAATAAATTAATTATTAAATATAAATAAAATAGTTAAAATTAAAAAATAAAAACTCTAATTGTAATTCTCACTTTCACTATTCATGATTTTATTTTCAAAAATTTATTTATCAAAAAGTAATCAAATCAAAGCGATAAAATTTTAAATTTAAAATTAATTAAAATTTATATAATTTTCATAAATATTTAATACTCTATATTTAATTAAAATTACTAAATTTCAATTTATCCAAAAATTTTAATTTTATATTTTTTCCAAAAACAATTTCTAATTCTCAAATTAAAAATTCTAACTCTAATTTTGTTAAGTCACACAAAAAAATCTAATTTTATTCTAATCCTACTCACCCCCACTCACTCACCTTAACCCTAGCCGTCACACCCCCCTTTCCCTTGAATGCACTCACACAACACAAAAACACACACACACAGCAAGAGAAAGGGAAGAACGGGGAGGGAAAGAAAGGGGGAAGCTGGAATCAGAGAACAAGAGAAGGAGAGGGGAAAGAGGGAGGATGGCGCCGGCGGGCATCACTGCTGCCGCGCCGTCGTGTCGCTGTCAGGATGGAGGAGACGTTGAGCGAGAGGAAGAGCTCCGCGAGGAAGGAGCGCCGCTGTGCCTCCATCGCCACCGTCAGTTTGCGTTCTGCTGTCGCCGAGGGAAGCCGCCGCCGTCATCGTCTTCATCGCGAGCGGGTCGTTGCTAGCTTCCACCGCCGTCGCATCTCCCATCATGGACGACGCTGAGGACGCACAGGAGAGACAGACGCGTAGAGAGAGGAAGACAGAGGAAAAAGGAGGAGGCTCTGTTCGCCCTGCTGCGCCCAGTCGCCGTTCGTGGAGTCACCGTTCCTCTTTTCAATTCTTTCTTATTGCTATTGTTGTTGTTCTTGTGTTGTATACTGTGTTATGTTAAAGAATGCCACTTTGAAGTGGCGGTGCTCTAGAATAGTGCTTCTTCTATTTTTTCTTTATACATTATAGTGCTCCGGATTTCTTGTTATAATTTGAAGCTTTGTAATTTTTGTCCCATTGCTGTTAGTGTAAATGTAGTATTTTTTTCAGATTCATCTATTGATATCGATTACATAATGAACCCTATGTCTTCAAAATCACCGGTGGCTGTGACAAGCAAGGATTCCCAATGAAGCAAGGAGTGTTGACCCCTGGTCGTGTTCGTCTTTTGCTTCACAGAGGTATGATTATTCTAAAGATTAAAGGTTCCTTCCTTAGTTGACTATAAACTATTCAATAATACATGCCATTCATTTTGGCTTTGTCTTGCTATAAGTAGGGTGCACAATTCATAGTTTTCATTACCAAGTGTTTTTAGCTCTTTTGACTTACTTAATGTTGATTGCCATGCATCTGGGCAGGAACTCCTTGCTTCCATGGATATGGAAGGCGCAATGGAGAGCGTAGGAGAAAGTCTGTTCGCGGGTGCATTGTTAGCCCTGATCTCTCAGTTTTGAACTTGGTGATTGTGTTAGAAGCTTTCTCATGTCACATTTGAACATTTCTTGTTATCATTAGTGTTGAATTCTAATTTTGTTCTTTATTCTATTTGTGATGATCTTGCTGACATTGATGATTGGCTTATTCTGTAAGTTTTCTTAATTCCTTATTATTCTGTAAGGTTTCTAGCTAATGTTTAATTATTAATACGGGAAAGTGTTTTACTTTTATGCAGTATGTTCCTCACTTGGCATACAGTACCCTTGTATACTTGTATGTTCATTGATTCATTTGCAGTTTTTGTCATCAATATGTATTGTTCATGTTTGGATTAGAAGTAACAACTAACAAGTTCCTTTTCTACTTGGTTGGTGAAGCAAGTGTATCCTAAGTATGTCAAAATGTTATCCAGGCTTATTTTATCTAAGCAAGTGTATCCTATGTAGGTTCATTTCTAAAATTGAGGTAATTTGTTGTCTCTGGATGGCTGATGGTCCTAATAATTTATTGGAAGCCATGGGTCAGGCCATCGGAAGCCGCCGTCACATGCCTCGCCATTGCCGTCGATTTCGCCGGGAGAAGATGCATGGAGAGAAGAGCCGTAGGTCAGGCCAGAGATCGCTGAGGGGGAGAGAGCTGCCATCGCGTCTGCTGCAGGCTTTCCATCATCACCATTATGGAGCCGCGAGGAGGCCATCACCGGTGCGAGCTCGCGGAGGAAGAGAGGGGTACAAAAATGTTCAATTTCCATGTCTTAGTTTTTTTTGTTCTTGTTTTAACGTTTCACATTTTTTTAAGTCATTAATTTGTTATATGTTTTTTTTTTGCTTTTCTCAATGACCATAAATTTGTGTACAAGGCTGGATCTACTTTTTATGTTGGTTGTTTTTTCTTCTTCTATTTGTACTGAGATGTTGATTAGCACAAACCCTTGGTAATTTCTCACAAGACTATAATTGTATATCTTGTTCTACCAACTTCTTTTGTGGTTTCTCTTGTCAATTAACCGAGAATGTTGTTGCAGCTTTCTTTTAAGAGTGGACACAACAAGTGCAAGATATATTGAACACAAAAAAGTTTGGGGATATTGCATTTGGAGACAAGGACTTCAAAAATGCAATTGAGTATTATTCTAAGGTACTAATGCAATTGTGATTAGTTAGCCCAAGTTTATATATTGAATTATTAATTCTTGATAATTTGTATTTTTGATTGGCTAGTTTTGAACTCTGAGAATATATTCTTAAGGAATTAGTTAATTTTAACTTCTAAGTTTTGAACTCGTAGATGATTCTCATTTTATATTAGTATACTTTAATTTGTATATGGATCTATTTATCACATTTTACTTGTGTCATGGTTGAAAAATGACAAATGTCCTATTATTTGGTTTGATAAATTTGGTTGGGTATGGCTGAGACATAAGTTATGAATTGGTTGTGTTTGTTGGAACTGTGGACGGTGGAAATATCCAAGTTTTAGGGGAGGTTCTGCCGAAATTTTTTTAAACATTTTGGATAAAACTTAGTGGAAAAATTATAATTAGTGTTATATCTTGTTTCTAACTTTTTTGATTCGGTTTTTTTTTTATTTATAGGAATGCTGAAATGGTGACCATATGCTACCTTGAGGGCTCAAGAATGTTTTGATGCATAGAGACACTAATCTATGTTAGAACTTTTATGTTTTGGTTGAACTTTTATGTTAGAACTTTTATGTTTTGGTTGAACTAATCAATGTACTCACTAGCTAATGTTATTTTGTTTCAATTTTAGCTAAAAGGATCTTGTTTGACTTATGTATATTTTTGCATATTATATACATGTAAACTTGCTTATTAAAATCGTTAATATATTAGTTAATTTAAAAAATAATTTAGTAAATTATGCATGTAATTTGTAATAAAAAAAATTTGTTACAAAATAATTAATTTGCTTTCTTAACTAAAGGAAAAAAATGTTACAAAATCATGTTACGTTTTGTAACAAAATTTTTTGATAGGAAAAAAATTGACTGTCACGAAAAATACCTTCAAAATCAAAATTTGTTACCACTTTGTATCGGCTTCTGGTTTTTTGTATCAGAAAAAATTGTTACAAAATATGGTATTGAATTGTAACAGTTCCATTTTCGTTACAAAAACTTTTTGTAACGGGACTTACTGCAATGGACCCTTTTTTTGTTACAAAAAACTTTTGTTTCAAAATTTCGACGTTTTGTAACAATATTTTTTGTTACAAATGCGCCTTTTTCTTGTAGTGTGACCAGCTTTCTTACAGTTAAAGCAATGATTTCCTGAAATATGTTGCTGAAACTGATTTGTATTTCGATACTGGAAATGATTAAAACGTTGAGTTTTTCTGGTTTTTGAAGGATAAGCATTTCTTTTGACAAAATAATTTTTGTTGCTTTTCCTTTTTGTAAATGCCTCAAAACCAATATTTTTGAAAACATGTGAGCTTTTTGAATACGAGGTTCTGTTGTTATAAGATGGCTTTTTGAGAAAAACCTCATTTGTTGAAATATAGCCTAGACCCGACCTATTTGATGTAGGTTCGGTTCTTGATGATGGTACAGTTTCACTAGGACAAAGTTCTTCAAGTTCCTCTTTATATGTGGGAACATATCCAAGACCAGATTTGTTGGAAGTGGATTTAGTTTTTGATGAAGAAGCCACAAATTTCAAAGATGAATCATTAAAAACTGCACTTTCCTTGGTTACAAATCCTAAACCATATTTTTCAAACAATGGTCTTTGACTAGCAAGTAATTTGTCCAAGTTGCTAGAACTTTGAGCAAATTTTGCTAAATCACCATTCAATCTTTTAATCATTTCATTTAATCTTTTATTTTCAGCAATAAGCTCTTGAGAAGGATCCATAATGTGTTTTTCTTTTAGTTTTTCAAGTTCAGATTTCAGAAATCTATTTTCTTCAATAATATCCAAAGCACATTCGGTTTCCTTCACCTTTTCTCTCAAAAAATCATTTTCAGCTTTCAGCATTTCTTTTTCATATTGACATTTATTGTATTTTTCTAGCAGTTTTGCAGAATTTAGTGTGAGATCATCAATTATAACATGTAAATCATCTATGGATAAATCATAGTAATTTACCTCATCAATTTGATCATCACCAGCCATGAAGCAGATTTGAGCTTCGCATTCAGGGTCTTCTTCCTCATCCGAATCATTCTCAAGGTCTTCCCAAGATGCCATGAGTACTCACTTCTTTTTTTTCTTTCCTTTATCCTCCTTTTTGAGTTTTGGACAGTTGTACTTGAGATGTCCAGCTTCCTTGTCATGGTGACAAACCACCTTGCTCATGTCCTTCTTGTACTCCTTTGAGCTTGACCCTTTGTACTTGCCTTTGTTCCTCATCAGCCTTCTAAGTCTCCTAACAAAAAACACAAATTTATCATCTGAAAAACTATCGCTAAACTCACTTTCTTTTGATTCAACTTTTGAGTTAAGGGTTATTCCCTTTTTCTTTGAGTCTTGGTTTGTGTGTGTGGTTTCATAGGAAAGGTTTCCATCTCAACTCATCTCATCATATGTTATTAGACTTAGATTATTGCTTTTGGCTAGGATAGTGGATGTTGTTTCCCATTCCTTTGTGAGGCTTCTAAGGACTTTTCTCACTAGGGTTTGTTCTAAGTAGGTTGTTCCCATAGCATCGAAGTTGTTGATTATGATTGAGAATATCTCAAACACTTCATCAATGCTTTCTCCATCCTTCATGTTAAACATCTCATACTCTTTTTGCAGCATATCAATCCTCGTTTCTTTGACCTATTTAGTGCCTTCGTGTGTAACCTGGAGTTTCTCCTAGATTTCTTTAGCTGTCTTGCATCTAGACACCTATCGGTACTCTTCAATGCTGATAGCACAGTGAAGAAGGTTGATGGCTTTAGCATTCAGCTTCACTTTCTTTATGTCGTTGTCATTCCATTCAGTTTCTTCTTTTGGAGTTACCACTCCATCAGCACTTGTTTTTTTTTTTTTTTGAATCTTGGGGCCGCTTACAATAATCTTCCATATATTGTAGTCAATGGATTGGATGAAGATTCACATCCTCTCTTTCCAGTAGGCATAGATCTTTCCGTTGAAGAAGGGAGGCCTATTGTTTGACTGGCCTTCAGTTAGAGTGTAGGCAACTGTGATTGTGCCCAAGTTGTTCGCCATTAGACCTTTACTCCAAGCGATGAAGCTTGATTCTTGAGACCTTGGCTCTGATACCAATTGAAGGTTGTAGAAGGCTTAGAGAAGGAGGGGTTGAATCTATGGCCTTCTTTTACTTTAATGAAATAACCCTTTAATTACAAACTTTCAATCTGAATATATTTGAACTCAGCAGCAGAAAATTTATGAGACAATTTCTTTTTGTCTCATGAATATCAGAAAACAGAACAGAGAAGGAAAGAGAGAAGCTGACACCATCATGTATCCTGGTTCAGTTGCCTTGTGCAATGCAACCTACATCCAGTGTTGTGGTGGAATTTTCACTATAGTTAAAGTATTACATACACCAATTCCACAGGATTGACACAATCATCTTCCTCTCAAGTTCTAACCTAACTTGACTTGGCTATGCTAATACCTAATTCTTCATTCTTCGTGCTTACCCAACTAAGAAAGGGGTACCTCACTGGTACTGGATACAAGACAAAAAACCATCCTAAAAAAATATGAAACCACTCTAGACTTTTCACTCAAGTGTATCACTCAGCCTTTTATCACTCATAGGCTTTTTCTTGATTCCTCTCTTTCAGCCTTTTTTCACTCAAGAAATTACAGAAAGATATACATTGAAAAATAAAATTACAATCAATAAAACATGAAGGAGATTGATTGCTTCAACAGCCTCTGTTGCTATGTGATGAATGGAGAGCGGATAATTTATACCCTTTTTGGCATTGTTTTTACATAGTTTTTAGTATGTTTTAATTACTTTTTATTATATTTTTATTAGTTTTTATTCAAAAATCACATTTCTGGATGTTACTATGAGTTTATGTGTTTTTCTGTGATTTCAGGTATTTTCTGGCTAAAATTGAGGGATCTGAGCAAAAATCTGATTCAGAGGCTGAAAAAGGACTGCAAATGCTGTTGGATTCTGACCCTCCAGCACTCGAAATAAATTTTATCGAGCAACAGAATCCCCATTGGCGCGGTCTCAATTGCGTTGGAAAGTAGACATCCTGGGCTTTCCAGCAATATATAATAGTTCATATTTTGCCCGATAATTGATGGCCCAAAATGATGTTCAAAGTCAACCTAAAACTTTCTGGCGTAAAACGCCAGAACTGGCACCTTTTTCGGCGTTAAACGCCCATTCTGGCACCCAGGGTGGCGTTTAATGCCAACTTTGGGCATATGCACGTGAAAGCTTGGAAGCTCAGCCCAGACACGCACCAAGTGGGTCCTGAAAGTAGATTTCTGCACTATCTGCACTTAGTTACTCATTTTTTATAAACCTAAGTTACTAGTATAGTATAAAAACCTCATGACATTTTACACTTCATATTGTATCTTCTACGGCATGAGTTTCTAAACCCCATAGGTGCGGGTGAGGAGCTCTGCTGTGTTTCAATGGATTAATGCAATTACTACTGTTTTCTATTCAATCATGCTTGATTCTATTCTAAGATACTCACTCGTACTTCAATATGGAGAATATGATGATCCGTGACACTCATCATTATCCTCAACCCTATGAACGTGTGCCTGACAACCACTCCATTTAATCTGAGCTCAACGTAGTCATTGGGCGACAGCTTGAGTACGTATCTCTTAGGTTTCTAATCCACGGACCGAGTCCGGAGGTTAGAACCTTCGTGGTATAGGCTAGAACCAATTGGCAGCATTTCTGGGATCCGAAAAGTCTAAACCTTGTCTGTGGTATTCCGAGTAGGGTCTGGGAAGGGATGACTGTGACGAGCTTCAAACCTGCGAATGTTGGACGCAGTGACAGTGTGCAAAAGGACAAGGGTCCTATTTTGACGCTAGCGAGAACCGACAGATGATTAGCCGTGCGGTGACAGTGCATATGGATTTGTTTTCATCCGAGAGGATCATACAGCTTGCCATTGAAGGAAGCCATGCGTGTTTGGAGAAGAAGATAGTAGAAAAGCAGAGATTCAAATGACAGAGCATCTCCGGAACCTCAGCCTGTTTCACATTACTAAATCACAAGTACTATTTATTTTATGTTATTTATTTTTCATAAATATAACCACTCTTATCATTAATCTCCTGACTAAGATTTACAAAATAACCATAGCTTGCTTCAATCCAACAATCTCCGTGGGATCGACCCTTACTCACGTAAGGTATTACTTGGACGACCCAGTGCACTTGCTGGTTAGTTGTGCGGAGTTGTGAAAAGTGTAATCACAATTTCGTGCACCAAGTTTTTGGCGCCGTTGCCGGGGATTGTTCGAGTTTGGACAACTGACGGTTTATTTTGTTGCTTAGATTAGAAAAAAGTTTATCTTTTTGGTTTAGAGTTACTAAATTTGAGTCTTTTATTATTGTTTTTGTTAAAAATTTTTAAATCCTTATTTCCTTTTTCTAGATTGTTTTCGAAAATTTTTAATAAATAATTAAAAACCAATAAACTAATAATTGAGTTTAGTTTCATGTTTTAAGTTTGGTGTCAATTGCATATTTTTTATTTTTCTTTCAATTTTTTGAATTATTAGTGTCCAAAATATAAAAATTTTTAAGTTTGGTGTCCTTTGTGTCCTTATTTCCTTAAAAATTTTCAAAATTTGTTCTTGGTGTTCATCTTGATCTTCAAAGTGTTCTTGGTGTTCATCTTGACATTCAAAGTTTTCTTGTTTGTTTTCTTTGTTTTGATCTAAAAATTCTAAGTTTGGTGTCTTTTATTGTTTTTCTCTTTCCTCATTAAATTCAAAATATATTTTTCCTTTATTTTAATTGAAGTTTCGATTTTTACTTTTAAAAAATTCAGATTTTTATTTTAAATTTTTTATTCTATCTTATCTTAGTTTTAAAATTTCAAAATTCAAATCTCTTTCAAAAAAATTCATATCTTTTTTTTTTCAAATATTCTCTTTTATTTATTTATTTTTTTACAAGTATCTTTAATTTTAAGACATATCTTTTTCAAAACTCCCTAACCACTTTCTCTCTCTCCAATTTTCGAAAATTATATCCAAAATTTTTGAAATTTTTTTAATTCATTAGCATTTTAGTATTCGAATTTTTTATTATTTATTTTAATCTATTTTATTTTATTTTCTTTTAGTTTTTGAAAACTTATTTTCTAGTTCCAATTATTTTATTTTATTTTCTTTTCTTTTGAATTCGGTTATCCCTAATTAAATAAAAAAAACAAAAATATTTTGATTTTCCTTTACTTTATTTCTATTTTACAATCCACACCATCTCCCTTTCTCCATCATGGACCTAAGTAGAATTGAACAGTCTAGAAGGACTCTGGGGTCCTATGCTAACCCCACTAATACTTCCTATGGGAGTAGTATCTGTATACCCCCCATCAGAGCCAGCCATTTTGAGCTAAACCCTCAGCTCATTATCATGGTGCAGCAAAATTGTTAGTATTCCGGTCTTCCTCAGGAAGAACCTACTGAGTTTCTGGCACAGTTCTTACAAATTACTGACACAGTACGTGATAAGGAAGTGGATCAGGATGTCTACAGATTATTACTATTTTCATTTGCTGTAAAATATCAAGCTAAGAGGTGGTTAAATAACCAACCCACAGCAAGCATAAGAACATAAAAACAATTATCAGACAAATTCCTAAATCAATATTTCCCTCCAAAAAGGATGACACAGCTAAGGCTGGACATCCAAGGCTTTAAACAAGAGGATAATGAATCTCTTTATAATGCTTGGGAGAGGTATAGAGGGATGCTAAGGAAATATCCCTCTGAAATATTTTCAGAATGGGTGCAGTTAAACATCTTTTACTATAGGCTTACAGAAAAGGCTCAGATGTCTCTAGACCACTCAGCTGGTGGATCTATACACATGAGAAACACAATTGAAGAGGCTCAAGAGCTCATTGATACAGTTGCTAGAAATCAGCACCTGTACTTAAGTAGTGAGTCCTCCATGAAAGAAGAGGCTAAAGCAGTATCCACTGAACTTAGTCCTCCAGAACAAGTTGCTGAACTCAATCAGCAATTGCTTTTTATAACAAAACAATTAACAGAATTTAAAGAGATGCTACAAGACACGGAAAAGGCTAATAAGAATATGGAAGCACAATTGAATCAAACAAGACAGCAGTTATCTAAACAGATAACAGAAGAGTGCCAAGCTGTTCATTTAAGGAGTGGGAAGACATTGAATGTCTCAACTCAAGGCAGCAGAAAGCCAAGAAAGGAACAGCTGACAGAGGATGACCAAACCACTGCCCAAAATCCCTCTGAGGACAGTAAGAGCCCCGAGAGGAAGGATTCTGGCGTTCAAACGCCAGAAAAGGGTAAGAAATTGGCGTTAAAAGCCCAGTGGATAGCCAAGTCTGGCATCCAAACGCCAGAAAAGGGTGGAAATCTGGCGTTAAATGCCCATACAGCACCCAATTCTGGCGTTCAAATGCCAATGGGGGATCAGACACCTGCAAGTGCTGATAACAACCCCCTTAGGCAGGCTTCTCCAACCACTTCTATAGGAAATAAACCTGCAGCAACTAAGGTAGAAGAATACAAAGCCAATATGCCTTATCCTCAGAAACTCTGCCAAGCAGAATAGGATAAATAATTTGCCCGCTTTGCAGACTATCTTAGGACTCTTGAAATAAAGATTCTATTTGCAAAGGCACTTGAGCAAATACCCTCTTTTGCTAAGTTCATGAAAAATATCTTAAGTCATAAGAAGGATTAGAGAGAAACTGAAAAAGTTTTCCCCACTGAAGAATGTAGTGCAGTCATTCTGAAAAGCTTACCAGAGAAGCTTAAAAATCCCGGAAGCTTTATGATACCATGCTCCTTAGAGGATGATTGTACCAAGACAGCTACTGACTTTGTAGTGCAGGAAATGGAGGAGCATAAGAGTGCAACTCTCATTCTAGGAAGACCTTTCCTAGCAACTGGACAAACCCTCATTGACATCCAAAAAGGGGAGATAACCCTGAGAGTCAATGAGGATGAGTTTAAGTTGAATGTTGTCAAAGCTATGTAGCATCCAGACACATCAAAAGATTGCTTGAGCGTTGATATTAATGACTCCCTGGTGGAAGAGTCAATATGACTGAGAGTCTCGAATCAAAGCTAGAGGACATTTTTAAAGATGTTCAGCCTGATAAGGAGGAACAAGAGAAAACAGAGGAACCTCTGAAGACTCCTCAGGAAGAGGAGAAGCCTCCTAAACCCGAGCTCAAACCACTACCACCATCCCTGAAATATGCATTTCTGGGAGAAAATGACACTTTTCCCGTGATCATAAGCTCTGCTTTAGAGCCACAGGAAGAGAACGCACTAATTCAGGTGCTAAGGACACACAAGACAGCTCTTGGATGGTCCATAAGTGATCTTAAGGGCATTAGTCCAGCCAAATGCATGCACAAGATCCTATTAGAGGATGATGCTAAGCCAGTGGTTCAACCACAGAGGAAGCTAAATCCCGCCATGAAGGAGGTGGTGCAGAAAGAGGTCACTAAGTTACTAGAGGCTGAGATTATTTATCCTATTTCTGATAGCCCCTGGGTGAGTCCTGTCCATGTTGTCCCCAAGAAGGGAGGAATAACAGTGGTTCATAATGAAAAGAATGAACTGGTTCCTACAAGAACAGTTACAGGGTGGCGTATGTGTATTGACTACAGAAGGCTCAATACAGCCACCAGGAAGGATAATTTTTCTTTACCATTCATAGACCAGATGCTAGAAAGACTAGCAGGCCATGAATACTACTGCTTTTTGGATGGCTATTCGGGTTACAACTAAATTATAGTAGATCCTCAGGACCAAGAGAAAACAGAATTCACATGTCCATCTAGAGTGTTTGCCTACAGAAGGATGCCATTTGGTCTGTGCAATGCACCTACAACCTTTCAGAGGTGCATGCTCTCTATCTTCTCTGATATGGTAGAGAAATTTCTGGAAGTCTTTATGGATGACTTCTCAGTATTTGGAGACTCATTCAGCTCCTGTCTTGACCATCTAGCACTTGTTCTGAAAAGGTGCCAAGAGACTAACCTAGTTTTAAATTGGGAGAAATGTCACTTTATGGTGACTAAAGGAATTGTCCTTGGGCACAAAATTTCGAACAAGGGAATAGAGGTGGATCAAGCTAAGGTAGAGGTAATTGAAAAATTACCACTACCTGCCAATGTTAAAGCAATCAAAAGCTTTCAGGGGCATGCAGGATTCTATAGGAGGTTTATAAAAGATTTTTCAAAAATTGCAAAACCTCTGAGAAATCTGCTAGCTGCTGACACGCCATTTGTCTTTGACACAGAGTGTCTGCAGGCGTTTGAGACTCTGAAAGCTAAGTTGGTCACAACACCAGTCATTTCTGCACCAGACTGGACATTACCATTCGAACTAACGTGTGATGCTAGTGATCATGCCATTGGTGTAGTATTGGGACAGATGCATAACAAGCTTCTGCACGTCATTTACTATGCTAGCCGTGTTTTGAATGACGCACAGAAGAATTACACAACCACAGAAAAGGATTTGCTTTCAGTGGTTTATGCCATTGACAAGTTCAGATCTTATTTAGTGGGATCAAAAGTGATTGTGTACACTGACCATGCTGCTCTAAAATATCTCCTCATAAAGCAGGATTCAAAATCCAGACTCATAAGATGGGTATTGCTTCTGCAAGAGTTTGATATAGAAATAAGAGACAGAAAGGGGACAGAGAACCAAGTAGCTGATCACCTGTCCCGGATAGAACCAGTAACAGAGGCGTCCCCACCTCCTACTGAGATCTCTGAAACCTTCCCGGATGAGCAACTCTTTGCCATTCAGGAAGTACCTTGGTTTGTAGACATTGCAAACTATAAAGCTGTGAGATTCATACCCAAAGAGTATAGTAAGCACAAACATTATCTTGTAGGCAATGTTGAGCAAGAATGCTCAAAACTGAGACTAAATTAAAAGCTCGGTAAAATTCCAGCTAAAGAGTGTAAAGAAGCGCTTATTGGGAGGCAACCCAATCTTATTTATCCATGATAATTAATTTTTCATTTCATTCTCCATTGTTAGTTTATGTTTTCTTTTGGTTGATGATCATATGGAGTTACAAAAATAGCTGCAGAATTAAAGTGGAATAAAAAACAGCACACCTTAGAGGACAGGCTTACTGGTGTTTAAACGCCAGTAAGGATAGCAGAACAGGCATTTAACACCCATGCAGGCAGCATTCTGGGCGTTAAACGCCAGAAATGGCAACATTTTGGGCGTTCAGAAAAATACCCAGTAAAGAAGGATTCCTAGCGTTTAACACCAGCCAGGGTATCTGGCTAGGCATTAAATGCCCAAATAGGCAGACAAGTGGGCGTTAAACGCCAGAATAGATAGCATTCTGGGCGTTTAACGCCAGGATGACACAAGGGAGGTAATTTTGTTTCCAATTCGATTTTTTCAATTTTTCATGTTTTAATTCATAATTTTTTGCATCAAACATATTTTAAACTTTCATCTTTTAATTTCTATTTTAAAAAATTAATAATCTTTCCAATTCTTTTTTTAATTCTGTTTTTAATTCTTTTCAATTCCTTCCAAAACGTTTTCAAAACTTATATATCTTTTCAAATTCTTTTCAAATCTTCTTAATTTTTCTTGTATACAGTAATAAGTTTTCAAAATTAATTGCATCATTCTTCTTCTACTCCCTTCTATCTTATTTTGCTCGAGGACGAGCAAAGCTTTTAAGTTTGGTGTGGAAAAGCTCAGCTTTTTGCTTTCCATAACCACTAATGGTACCTAAGGCCGGAGAAACCTCTAGGAAGAGGAAAGGGAAGGCAGTTGCTTCCAACTCCGAGTCATGAGAGATGGAGAGATTCATCTCAAAAGCCCATCACTAGAAAGAGGATGGAGCAAACAAGAGAGCCCACTCATGGACCTCAACAAGAGCACTCCATTATTCTCCAGAAAAGCAGAGAGGACCAAAAGGCCATGAAAGAGGAGCAACAAAGGCAAGGAAGAGATATTGAGGAGCTAAAGCACTCCATGGGATCTTCAAGAAGAAGAACTAGCCGCCATCACTAAGGTGGATCCATTCTTTAATTTCCTTGTTCTTATTTTTCTGTTTTTCGAATTCTATGCTTTATGTTTTGTCTATGTTTGTGTCTTTATTACATGATCATTAGTGTCTAGTGTCTATGTCTTAAAGCTATGAATGTCCTATGAATCCTTCACCTTTCTTAAATGAAAAATGTTTTTAATTGCAAAAGAACAAGAAGTGCATGAATTTCGAATTCTATCTTGAAATTAGTTTAGTTATTTTGATGTGGTGGCAATACTTTTTGTTTTCTGGATGAATGCTTGAACAGTGTATATTTTGAATTTGTTTCTTATGAATGTTAAAATTGTTGGCTCTTGAAAGAATAATGAAAAAGGAGAAATGTTATTTGATAATCTGAAAAATCATAAAATTGATTCTTGAAGCAAGAAAAAGTAGTGAAAAGCTTGCAGAAAAAAAAAAGAAAAGAAAAAAAAGTGGCAAAAAAAAAGAAAGAAAAAAAAAAGCAAGCAGAAAAAGCCAATATCCCTTTAAACCAAAAGGCAAGGGTAAAAAGGATCCAAGGCTTTGAGCATTAATGGATAGGAGGGCCCAAAGGAATAAAATCCTGGCCTAAGCGGCTAAACCAAGCTGTCCCTAACCATGTGCTTGTGGCGTGAAGGTGTCAAGTGAAAAGCTTGAGACTGAGCGGTTAAAGTCGTGGTCCAAAGCAAAAAGAGTGTGCTTAAGAGCTCTGGGCACCTCTAACTGGGGACTCTAGCAAAGCTGAGTCACAATCTGAAAAGGTTCACCCAGTTATGTGTTTGTGGCATTTATGTATCCGATGGTAATATTGGAAAACAAAATGCTTAGGGTCACGGCCAAGACTCATAAAGTAGCTGTGTTCAAGAATCAACATACTGAACTAAGAAAATCAATAACACTATCTGAATTCTGAATTCCTATGGATGCCAATCATTCTGAACTTCAAAGGTTAAAGTGAGATGCTAAAACTGTTCAGAAGCAAAAAGACTACAAGTCCCGCTCATCTAATTAAAACTAATTTTCATTGATATTTTTGAGATTTATTGTATTTTCTCTTCTTTTTATCCTATTTTCTTTTTAGTTGTTTGGGGACAAGCAACAATTTAAGTTTGGTATTGTGATGAGCGGATAATTTATACCCTTTTTGGCATTGTTTTTACATAGTTTTTAGTATATTTTAATTACTTTTTATTATATTTTTATTAATTTTTATTCAAAAATCATATTTCTGGACTTTACTATGAGTTTGTGTGTTTTTCTATGATTTCAGGTATTTTCTGGCTGAAATTGAGGGATCTGAGCAAAAATCTGATTCAGAGGCTGAAAAAGGACTGCAGATGCTGTTGGATTCTGACCCTCCTGCACTCAAAATGGATTTTCTCGAGCTAAAGAAGTCTAATTGGCACGCTCTTAATTGCGTTGGAAACTAGACATCCTGGGCTTTTCAGAAATATATAATAGTCTATACTTTGCCCGAGAATTAATGGCCCAAACTTACGTTCAAAGTCAGCCTAAAACTTTCTGGCGTAAAACGCCAGAACTGGCACCTTTTTCGGCGTTAAACGCCCATTCTGGCACCCAGGGTGGCATTTAACGCCTACTTTGGGCATATGCATGTGAAAGCTTAGAAGCTCAGCCCAAACACGCACCAAGTGGGTCCCAGAAGTGGATTTATGCACTATCTGCACTTAGTTACTCATTTTCTGTAAACCTAAGTTACTAGTCTAGTATAAAAACTACTTTTAGAGATTCATTCTGCACCTCATGACATTTTACACTTCATATTGTATCTTCTACGGCATGAGTCTCTAAACCCCATAGGTGGGGGTGAGGAGCTCTGCTGTGTTTCAATGGATTAATGCAATTACTACTGTTTTCTATTCAATCACGCTTGATTCTATTCTAAGATACTCACTCGTACTTCAATATGGAGAATATGATGATCCGTGACACTCATCATTATCCTCAACCCTATGAACGCGTGCCTGACAACCACTCCGTTCTATCTGAGCTCAACGTAGTCATTGGGCGACAGTTTGAGTGCGTATCTCTTGGGTTTCTAATCCACGGACCGAGTCTGGAGGTTAGAACCTTCGTGGTATAGGCTAGAACCAATTGGCAGCATTCCTGGGATCCGAAAAGTCTAAACCTTATTTGTGGTATTCCGAGTAGGGTCCGGGAAGGGATGACTATGACGAGATTCAAACCTGCGAATGTTGGGCGCAGTAACAGTGTACAAAAGGAGAAGGGTCCTATTCCGACGCTAGCGGGAACTGACAGATGATTAGCCGTGCGGTAACAGCGCATATGGATTTGTTTTCATCCAAGAGGATCATACAGCTTACCATTGAAGGAATCCATGCGTGTTTGGACAAGAAGATAGTAGAAAAGCAGAGATTCAGATGACAGAGCATCTCCGGAACCTCAGCCTATTTCGCATTACTGAATCACAAGTACTATTTATTTTATGTTATTTATTTTTCATAAATATAACCACTCTTATCATTAATCTCCTGAGTAAGATTTACAAAATAACCATAGCTTGCTTCAAGCCAACAATCTCCGTGGGATCGACCCTTACTCACGTAAGGTATTACTTGGACGACCCAGTGAACTTGCTGGTTAGTTGTGCGGAGTTGTGAAAAGTGTAATCACAATTTTGTGCACCAATGAACCAGGTTTGCTTTACTCTAATTTGGTTGCTCATTCCAGCGGAATGCTTCTTTGACTAGAAAGCACTGTCCAAGTTGATGAACTCTCCTCAGAGAAGACTTCTCAGAACAAAAACCTCAAAACCTGGTTCTCTCTCCTTATCTTCAGGAGGATGAAAAATTTTCTGTTTGTATCTCCTTGCATGTTGTTGAGTTGTTTTCCTTTGAGTCAACTCCTTGAGCTGTGTGATACCAGCTTACCTTTTCACTTTCTTCCATTAATCCTCAAATTAGGAACTTTGGATCTGACCCTCTTTCTTGACTGAAAGCCTCAGGACAGCAAAGAAAAAATATTTTCAATGGTAAACCCAGATCTGAACCCTTGAGATACTACTTTGTTCCCAAGAAACAATATTGGCCTTTGATTCACAGCAGTGTTTATCAAACATCTCTTTCTCCATTTATCTCAAATTGGAATGGCAAAGGGTTGGAGAATGAGAGAAAAAAGTAAGATGCATACAAAAGGAAATGAATCACCTTTAGCTTTTGACTTAGTTTGATATGATTTGATGTAGGTGATTAGACCTCAATCTTTTTGCTTAACCCTTCTCTTTCTTTCTTTTTTGGTGAATGACTTAGGAACGAAGCTCTCTCTCTCTTCTCTAAGTCTGACCGAATGAAGTGAGCGTTGGCTTTGGAGGGATCAGCTTGAGAGAAATGTGTTGGGCTTGGATTTAGTTCACTTACCATTCAGCCCATTTGATATCTTTGTTATTTTTCTTTTGGGCTTTGTTTGTAAGTGTTTCACACTATGGAAGCTTCTGATTTTTATTTTATTTATTTGGGCTGCTGCAATATTGAATTTTGGCCTGCATCACTTAACCAAAATGATCAAAACTAATTGGGTAATTAGCCCAATAAAGTTAATGTTTGTCATCATCAATTTTGTTTGTTAATTTCTTAACTCAACATGGACCACTGGAGCTCCATCTAAAGGGGGAAGGAAAGGAGGTTAGAACTTGGGGGTTCTTAATAAATTCAGAATTATTAGTTAAATTCATTAATTCTTTATTATTACTAAATAATCGTACTTGAACATAAAATATAGAAAATAACAGATAAACAGAAAATACAAAAAAATAGTAAATAAATAGAGAATACAGAATATAGAATACAACAAGAAAAACACACACATGTACAATGTATGTCCTATACATGCCATGAGCTCACGTATCGGTTTACACCCTGCAGCCTGACATTACCTAAACACAAGTCCCATATATAGCTTTCCAGTTGCATCAATTGCATACAAGTCGTATGGCTGAAACCACATCAATTGACTTTTTACCCCTTTTCTACAGATATGCGTACCCCTAAAAAGCAGTTCTTAGTTTGTGGGCGTTTCTACTATACAATCGGCACCAAGACCCAATCAATATTTACCTATGAATTTTCCTTTTCTATAAATCCTTTTCAATTTCTTTCTCTATTCTTTCTCTATTTCTATTTCCTTAACCGTTCATTTCAATTATCAGTTCTCAATCTCTATAACTCCTCTTAGTTTCTCTTTTTCTTTTATTCATTTCTCTCAATTACATTCTTTGATATCCATTTTCCACCATTTATTCTTATGTGTCATTATTCTTTTTCTATTTTCTTTTATAGTTTTAATCAATCTTAGTCTCTTTTACTTACCTCACTTAGGTCTTTTAGGGCGTAGCTCGCTTCTAGTAATCTTATTTCTCTTTTCTCTTGTATTATTTTCCTCTTAATATTCTTAATTTTTTTTAGTATTATAACCAATTATAAACCTCTTCTCAAACCTTTTCCTAAGTGTTTTATGAAGAAGTCCTTAGAGTTTAGACTACTAAATTATCTTTCTACGTCTTTTATTATAATTACTATTATATTCTTAAATTTTAGATTTAATTACTCTGTTAGTCCTTATAGTTTCGCGAAATTTTCAATTAGGTCCCTATACTTTTTTTCCTTTTAATTGAGTCCTTGCACCAATTTTTTTTTAATTGGGTACCTACACTTTTTTTTTCCTTTTATTTAGGTCCTTATACCAATTCTTTTTTTTTTTAGTTGGGTCTGTAACACCCTACCATAGAGAGTCTTATGCTTAAGTCATAATTCAGAGATGGCAAGGTATTACGACCTCTAAAATTTTAAAATTTAGTACATATAGTAATGTTAATAAAGATTATAACTAGGAACCTTTGAAGAAAAATGGGTAAAACAAAATCGCATCTCAAAAGTGCAACACTCCGATCGAAAACGTGACGAACAAGGATAAACAACGCGAGATTATATATATACAAAAGGAGTATCAAAAACAGGAATATCAAAACTCATAATCCGGTTGCGAAGATAACCGGTCTGAGCATAGCAATATATACAAGTAAAATAAAATAGGAAAAACCCCAAGGAAATCCGAAGGGACATAAATACAAGAAAACTTATTCTCCAAAATCCCCTCTAGAAGGAGTCATCACAGTTTGTATTATTCAATGGAGATAAAAGCATCTAATCAAAACATATAAACCAAAACAGAATCCCGAGAACAAGGATCTTCGCTAATCCAGAAGTCTCCAGCATGCTTCAACGAGAAACTAGTGTGCGAAATCGTGATCATTCCATTCCTTGGTAACGGCGCTAAAAACTCAATACGCACGTTCATGATCTTATATCTGTTTCACAACTCCGTACAACTAACTAGCAAGTGCACTGGGTCATCCAAGTAATAAACCTTACGTGAGTAAGGGTCGATCCCACGGAGATTGTCGGCTTGAAGCAAGCTATGGTCACCTTGTAAATCTCAGTCAGGCGGATTAAATTGTATTAAGAAATTATAGTGGATGAAAATAAATAAAATATAAAATAGGATAGTGGTACTTATGTAATTCTTTGGTGAGAATTTTAGATAAGCGTATAGAGATGCTTTCATTCCTCTGATCTCTGCTTTCCTGGTGTCTTCATCTAATCAATCCTACTCCTTTCCATGGCAAGCTTTATGTAGGGCATCACCGTTGTCAATGGCTACATCCCATCCTCCTGTGAAAATGGTCCAATGCGCTGTCACTGCATGGCTAATCATCTATCGGTTCTCGATCATACTAGAATAGGATTTACTATCCTTTTGCGTTTGTCACTACGCCCAGCACTCGCGAGTTTGAAGCTCGTCACAGCCATCCCTTCCCAGATCCTACTCGAAATACCACAGACAAGGTTTAGACTTTTCGGATCTTAGGAATGGCCATCCATGGGTTCTAACTTATACCACGAAGACACTAATATCTCGGACTCGATCCCCTGTATTAGATATCCAAGAGATATCCATTCAATCTAAGGTAGAACGGAAGTGGTTGTCAGGCACGCGTTCATAAGTTGAGAATGATGATGACTGTCACGATCATCACATCCATTATATTGAAGTGCGAATGAATATCTTAGAAGCGGAATAAGTTGAATTGAATAGAAAAACAGTAGTACTTTGCATTAATCTTTGAGGAACAGCAGAGCTCCACACCTTAATCTATGGTGTGTAGAAACTCTACCGTTGAAAAATACATAAGTGAAAGGTTCAGGCATGGCCGAATGGCCAGCCCCCATGATCTAAGAACTAGACGTCCCAAGATGATCCGAAGATGTAAATACAATAGTAAAAAAGTCCTATTTATACTAAACTAGTTACTAGGGTTTACAGAAATAAGTAATTAATGTAGAAATCTACTTCCGGGGCCCACTTGGTGTGTGCTTGGGCTGAGCTTGAAGTTTACACGTGGAGAGGTCATTCTTGGAGTTGAACGCCAGTTTGTAACGTGTTTCTGGCGTTGAACTCCACTTTGCAACTTGTTTCTGGCGCTGAACGCCAGACTGCAACATGGAACTGGAGTTGAATGCCAGTTTACGTCGTCAATCCTTATTCAAAGTATGGACTATTATATATTGATGGAAAGCCCTGGATGTCTACTTTTCAACTCAATTAGAAGCGCACCATTTAGAGTTCTGTAGCTCCAGAAAATTCACTTTGAGTGTAGGGAGGTCAGAATCCAACAGCATCTGCAGTCCTTCTTCAACCTCTGAATCTGATTTTTGCTCAGGTCCCTCAATTTCAGCTAGAAAATATCTGAAATCACAGAAAAACACACAAACTCATAGTAAAGTCCAGAAATGTTATTTTTAATTAAAAACTAATAAAAATATACTAAAAACTAACTAAATCATACTGAAAACATACTAAAAACAATGCCAAAAAGCGTATAAATTATCCGCTCATCACAACACCAAACTTAAATTGTTGCTTGTCCCCAAGCAACTGAAAATCAAATAGGATAAAAAGAAGAGAATATACTATAAATTCCAAAATATCAATGAAACATAGCTCCAATCAGATGAGCGGGACTTGTAGCTTTTTGCCTTTTGAATAGTTTTGGCATCTCACTTTATCCATTGAAGTTCAGAATGATTGGCATCTATAGGAACTCAGAGTTCAGATAGTGTTATTGATTCTCCTAGTTCAGTACGTTGATTCTTGAACACAGCTACTTTATGAGTCTTGGCCGTGGCCCTAAGCACTTTGTTTTCCAGTATTACCACCGGATACATAAATGCCACAGACACATAATTGGGTGAACCTTTTCAGATTGTGACTCAGCTTTGCTAAAGTCCCTAATTAGAGGTGTCCAGGGTTCTTAAGCACACTCTTCTTTTGCTTTGGACCTTGACTTTAACTGCTCAGTCTCAAGTTTTCACTTGACACCTTCACGCTACAAGCACATGGTTAGGGACAGCTTGGTTTAGCCGCTTAGGCCAGGATTTTATTCCTTTAGGCCCTCCTATCCATTGATGCTCAAAGCCTTGGGATCCTTTTTATTTACCCTTGCCTTTTGGTTTTAAGGGTTATTGGCTTTTTGCTCTTGCCTTTTGGTTTTAAGAGCTTTTGGCTTTTTCTGCTTGCTTTTTTCTTTCTTTTTTTTTTTTTGCTATTTTTTTTCTGCAAGCTTTGTATTCACTGCTTTTTCTTGTTTCAAGAATCATTTTTATGATTTTTCAGATTATCAAATAACATTTCTCCTTATCATCATTCTTTCAAGAGCCAATATATTTAACATTCTTAAACAACAACTTCAAAATACATATGCACTGTTCAAGCATTTATTCAGAAAACAAAAAGTATTGTCACCATATCAAAATAATTAAACTAGTTTCAAGGATGAATTCGAAACCATGTACTTCTTGTTCTTTTGTAATTAAAACATTTTTTCATTCAAGAGAGGTGATGGATTCATAGGACATTCATAACTTTAAGGCATAGACACTTAAATACTAGTGATCATGAAGACAAAAACATAAACAAACATAAAGCATAAAAATTGAAAAACAGGAAAATAAATAAACAAGGAGATTAAGGAATGAGTCCACCTTAGTGAGGGTGACGTCTTCCTCTTCTTGAAGAACCAATGGTGCTTTTGAGCTCCTCTATGTCTCTTCCTTGTCTTTCTTGCTCTTCCCTCATAGCTCTTTGATCTTCTCTAATTTCATGGAGGGTGATGGAGTGTTCTTGATGTTCCACCCTTAATTGTCCCATGTTGAAACTTAATTCACCTAGGGAAGTGTTGATTTGTTTCCAATAGTTTTGTGGAGGAAAGTGCATCCCTTGAGGCATCTTAGTGATTTCATGGTGAGGAATTTCCTCATGCTCATGTTGAGGTCCATGCTCTCTTGTTTGCTCCATCCTTTTCTTAGTGATGGGCTTGTCCTCTTCAATGAGGATGTCTCCCTCTATGTCAATCCCAGCCGAATTACAGAGGTGGCAAATGAGGTGAGGAAAGGCTAACCTTGCCAAGTTGGAGGACTTGTCAGCCACCTTGTAGAGTTCTTGAGGTATAATCTCATGAACCTCCACTTCCTCCCCAATCATGATGCTATGGATCATGATGTCCCGGTCTATAGTAACTTCAGACCTGTTGCTAGTAGGAATGATTGAGCGTTGAATGAACTCCAACCATCCTCTAGCTACTGGTTTGAGGTCAAGCCTTCTTAGTTGAACCGGCTTGCCTTTTGAGTCAATTTTCCATTGAGCTCCTTCCACACATATGTCCATGAGGACTTGGTCCAACCTTTGATCAAAGTTGACTCTTCTAGTGTAGGGGCGTGCGTTCTCTTCCATCATTGGCAAGTTGAACGCCAGCCTCACATTCTCCGGACTGAAATCTAAGTATTTCCCACGAACCATGGTGAGCCAATTCTTTGGGTTCGGGTTCACACTTTGATCATGGTTCCTGGTAACCCATGCGTTTGCATAGAACTCTTGAACCATTAAGATCCCGACTTGTTGAATGGGGTTGGTTAGAACTTCCCAACCTCTTCTTTGGATTTCAAGTCGGATCTCCGGATACTCATTCTTTTTGAGTTTGAAAGGAACCTCAGGGATCACTTTCTTCTTGGCCACAACTTCATAGAAGTGGTCTTGATGAACCTTAGAGATGAATCTCTCCATCTCCCATGACTCAAAGGTGGAAGCGATTGCCTTCCCTTTCCTCTTTCTAGAGGTTTCTCTAGCCTTAGGTTCCATAAATGGTTATGGAAAAACAAAAAAGCAATGCTTTTACCACACCAAACTTAAAATGGTTGCTCATCCTCGAGCAAAAGAAAAGAGAAAGAAGTAGAAGAAGAAGAAAGATGGAGGAGATGGAGGGAGAAGGTGGATTCGGCCAAGGGGAAGAAGAGAGGGTGGATGTGAGTGGTGAAGAGGTGATGGGAAAGAGTGATTGAGTTTATTGGTGAGGGGTATCTGGGGAAAAGTGATATAAAAAGGTGTGAAGAGGAGAAAAGAAAGGTAAGTGGGGATCCTGTGGGGTCCACAGATCCTGACAAAATCCTGTGGGGTCCACAGATCCTGAGGTGTTTGAGGATTTCTCATCCCTTCACCTTTGAGGCGTGTAAAACGCCCTATATATGCAATCCTGGCGTTTAACGCCAGACTGCAGCATGTTTCTGGCATTAAACGCCACTTCCATGCTTGTTTTGGGCGTTCAACGCCAGCCTGCAGCATGTTTCTGGCGTTGAACGCCAGTATGGTGCATGTTTCTGGCGTTAAACGCCAGTCTGGTGCATGTTTCTGGCGTTTAATGCCAACTTTCCTCTGGGTGCAATCCTGGCGTTTAAACGCCAGACTGCTGCTTATTTCTGGCGTTTAATGCCAGTTTCATGCTCTGTTCTGGCGTTAAACACCAGCCAGATGCTCCTTACTGGCGTTTAAATGCCAGTAAGCCCTTCCTCCAGGGTGTTCTGTTTTCAATGCTGTTTTTCATTCTTGTTTTCGATTTTTCAGTAGTTTTTGTGACTCCACATAATCATCAACCTAATAAAACATGAAATAACAAAGAGAAAATAAAATAAAAGTGATTAAATAACGTTGGGTTGCCTCCCAACAAGCGCTTCTTTAATGTCAATAGCTTGACAGTGAGCTCTTATGGAGCCTCACAGATAATCAGAGCAAGGTTGGGACCTCCCAACACCAAACTTAGAGTTTGGTTGTGGGGGTTCAACACCAAACTTAGAGTTTGACTGTGGGGGCTTTCGTTGACTCTGCAGTGAGAGAAGCTTTTCATGCTTCCTCTCCATGGTTACAGAAGGAGATCCTTGAGTTTTAAACACAAGGTAGTCCTTATTCAGTTGAAGGACCAACTCTCCTCTGTCCACATCAATCACAGCTCTTGCTGTGGCTAGGAAGGGTCTTCCAAGGATGATGGATTCATCCTCTTCCTTCCCAGTGTCTAGGATTATGAAATCAGCAGGGATGTAAAGGCCTTCAACCTTTACTAACACGTCCTCTACTTGTCCATAAGCCTGTTTTCTTGAGTTGTCTGCCATCTCTAATGAGATTCTGGTAGCTTGCACCTCAAAGATTCTCAGTTTTTCCATTACAGAGAGGGGCATGAGGTTTATCCCTGGCCCAAGGTCACATAGAGCCTTCTCAAAGGTCATGGTGCCTATGGTACAATGTATTAAAAACTTTCCAGGATCCTGTTTCTTCTGAGGCAATCTCAGTTGATCCAGATCACTCAGTTCATTGGTGGACAAGGGAGGTTCATCTTTCCAAGTCTCATTACCAAATAATTTGGCATTCAGCTTCATGATAGCACCAAGGTACTTGGCAACTTGCTCTTCAGTAACATCTTCATTCTCTTCAGAAGAAGAATACTCATTAGAGCTCATGAATGGCATAAGGAGGTTCAATGGAATCTCTATGGTCTCTAGATGAGTCTCATATTCCTTTGGTTCCTCAGAGGGAAACTCCTTATTGATCACTGGACGTCCCAGGAGGTCTTCCTCACTGGGATTCACGTCCTCCTCCTCTCTTGTGGGTTCGGCCATGATGGTCAATTCAATGGCCTTGCACTCTCCTTTTGGATTTTCTTCTGTATTGCTTGGGAGAGTACTATGAGGGATTTCAGTGACCTTTTTACTCAGCTGGCCCACTTGTGCCTCCAAATTTCTAATGGAGGACCTTGTTTCATTCATGAAACTTAAAGTGGCATTAGATAGATCAGAGACTATATTTGCTAAGCTAGATGGCTTCTGCTCAGAATTCTCTGTCTGTTGCTGAGTGGATGATGGAAAAGGCTTGCTATTGCTAAACCTGTTTCTTCCACCATTATTAAAGCCTTGTTGAGGCTTTTGTTGATCCTTCCATGAGGGATTTGGGTGATTTCTCCATGAGGGATTATAGGTGTTTCCATAGGGTTCACCCATGTAATTCACCTCTGCTATTGCAGGGTTCTCAGGATCATAAGCTTCTTCTTCAGAAGATACCTCTTGAGTACTGTTGGATGCAGCTTGCATTCCATTCAGACTCTGAGAAATCATATTGACTTGTTGAGTCAATATTTTATTCTGAGCCAATATGGCTGATAAACCACTATTTTATGGTTTATATTGTGTTTAATTATGTGGTTTTATCATGATCCTTACCCACTTATTCATTAAATTAGCATGCATATTAGATTTCTTTCCGGAATTTATTACATGTTTGAAAACTGCTTCCTAGAGACTTTAATTATTTAATTTTAATTCTCCTTTATTCCATTCGATGTCGTGATCTGTGTGTTAAGTGTTTCAGATTTTATAAGGCATGAATGAGTTGGAGATTGGGAAGGAAGCTAGCAAAAATGGAAGAAACACAAGAATTTGAGGAGATAACCAGCGAGAAGTGACGCGGTCGCATGGCTCACGCGACCGCGCGAAGGAGAGCAAATCGCAGCGACGCGGCCGCATGGCTCACGCGGCCGCGCGGATTGGAAAGCCCAAGCGACGCGGTAGCGTGGACGACGCGAACGCGTGGCGAGGAAAAAGCGCAAGTGACGCGTTCGCATGGATGACGCGATCGCGTGACATGTGCGATCTGCATAATCTGCAGAATTCGCTGGGGGCGATTTTGGACCCTATTTTGACCCAGTTCTCGGCCCGGAACAGCAGACTAGAGTCAGAGAATATGCAGAAACAAGCAACAGATTCATTCAGAGACAGTTTTGAGATCTAGTTTTACTCTCTTAGGTTTTTCTCTCTAGGTTTGAGAATTTTTAATTTTCAATTGATCTTAGCATTGGAACATTGAGAAGAGTTATTTCATCATCAAGACTTCGTCATTCTAGTTCATTTTCTTAACTTGGTTTCATTCTTCCATGTTCTTTGTTTTGTTCAATTTTGTTATTTGAATACTTTTATAATTAATTAATGCAAGGATTATTTCTTTTTAATTCAATTTCAATTCCAATAATCATGTCTTCTTTTAATTCCCTTTCATGTGCTATGGATTTATTATTTACAATGCGTGAGTAGTTTCTTTACTTGATGGGGAGTTGATTAAAAGGAACTCTTGAGTTGGAAGGATTAAAGGAAAAATTTGTAATTGGGTTAAATGTTGGATTGCTATCCTGTCACCGACGCCAATCCCTTTGAACTAAGTGGGTTGCAACTTGTGAACAGATCTGGCATTCCAACTTGTTTGACTTTCCCTTACCTAGTAAAGGATAACCAAACAGAACAACCATTAATTATAAATTAATCTTACAATCACTCCATCAATAGTAGAAATTCCAACCAATCAACTCCCAGTCAAGGCTTTTACTCATATTAATTAAATTTCCTCAATTTAAATTCCAATTTACTTAACTCAACTTCTTTGAACATCTGATTAATAAGATAGCACACTTTTCTGCAACTCGTTGGAAGACGACCTGGGACTTAAAACTCCCAGTAATTTTTAATTCAAACTCTCTGTGACATACTTCTAAATTGATAGGCAGATTTTCGGTGAGTTAAGAACTATACTTGCAACGTAACCATTTTAATAATTTTTAATTCACCAGCTTCTGCGTCTCATTAATGGCATTCAGAGTATCAATTTCAAGAACTCCCTTCTTCTGAGGCGTCCCATTACTCACAGAATTCCTGTCAGAAGTGTACATGAACTGGTTATTAGTAACCATGTTAATGAGTTCTTGAGCTTCTGCAGACATTTTCTTTAGGTGAATGGATCCACCTGCAGAAGTATCCAATGACATCTTAGCTAATTCAGATAGACCATCATAGAATATATCCAGGATGGTCCATTCTGAAAGTATGTCAGAAGGACACTTTTGGTCAGTTGCTTATATCTCTCCCAAGCTTTATAGAGGGATTCACCTTCCTTCTGTCTGAAGGTTTGGACATCCACTCTAAGCTTACTAAGCTTTTGAGGAGGAAAGAACTTGGCTAAGAAAGCCTTGACCAGCTTATCCCAAGAGTTTAGGCTATCTTTGGGTTGAGAGTCCAACCACACTCTAGCTCTGTCTCTTACAGCAAACGGGAAAAGCATAAGCCTGTAGACCTCAGGGTCAACCCCATTGGTCTTAACAGTATCACAGATTTGCAAGAACTCAGTTAAGAACTAAAAAGGATCTTCAGATGGAAGTCCATGAAACTTGTAGTTCTGTTACATCAGAGAAACTAATTGAGGTTTCAGCTCAAAATTGTTTGCTCCAATGGCAGGAATGGAGATGCTTCTTCCATGTAAATTGGAATTAGGTGCAGTAAAGTCACCAAGCATCCTCCTTGCATTATTATTATTTTTGGCTGCCATCTCCTCTTCTTGTTCGAAAATTCCTGTAAGGTTGTCTCTGGATTGTTGTATTTTAACTTCTCTTAGTTTTCTTTTCAGAGTCCTTTCAGGTTCAGGATCTACTTCAACAAGAATATTCTTGTCCTTGCTCCTGCTCATATGACAAAAAAGGGAATAACAAAGAAAATATGGAATCCTCTATGTCACAGTATAGAGATTCCTTTGTGTGAGTAGAAGAAGAAAAGAATGTAATGTAAAGAAGAGAAGAGGGAAAACTCGAACACAGAGAGGGAGGTGGTGTTCGAATTTTTGGATGGAAGAGAAGTGTTAGTAGATGAATAAATAAATAGAAGGAGATGAGAGAGAGGATTTCGAAATTTAATTAAAATAAAAATTAAAATTGAAAGTTAGATTTCGAAAATTAAAGTTGAGATTAAATTAAAATTAAAATAATTAGTTAATTAAAAAGGAATTTTGAAAAAGGAGAGAGGGAATTTTCGAAAATAAGAGAGAGAGGATTAGTTAGGTAGCTTTGAAAAAGATATGATTGAAACAAAAAGATAAGATTGATTGAAAAAGTTTTGAAATTTGTTTTTGAAAAATATATGATTGAAATTTAAAAAGATATGATTGAAACAAAAAGATAAGAATTGAAAATCAATTTTTTTTTTAAAAGATAAAAAGTTAGAAAAGATTTTGAAATTGAATTTGAAAAAGATATGATAAGAAAATTAAAAAGATTTGATTTTAAAGTTGATTACTTGACTAACAAGAAACTAAAAAGATATGATTCTAGAGTTTAAAGATTGAATCTTTCTTAAAAAGCAAGTAACAACTTGAAATTTTTCAATCAATCATATTAAATGTTAGTAAAGATTTTGAAAATTAAGAAATAAAATAAGAAAAAGATTTTGAAAATCAAATTTAAAAAGTTTTCGAAATATGAAGGTAAAATGAAAAAGATTTGATTTTTTGAAAAAGATTTTGAAAAGATAAGATTTTTAAATTGAAAATTTGATTTGATTCATAAGAAACAATTAAATTTAAAAACTTTTTGACTAAATCAAATCATATTTTCGAAAATTTTGAGTAAAAGAAGGAAAAGATATTTTTTTGATTTTTGAATTTTTAATAAAGAAAGAGAAAAACATGAAAAAGACTCATAATATAAAAATTATGAATCAAAACACACAATGCATGCAAGAACACTATGAATGTCAAGATGAACACCAAGAACACTTTGAAGATCAAGATGAACATCAAGACTTATTTTTGAAAATTTTTAATGAAAGAAGAACATGCAAGACACCAAACTTAGAAATTTTCAAACTTTAGAAACTAACAAATTAAAAATGCATATGAAAAACAAGAAAAGACACAAAACAAGAAATTATGAAGATCAAACAAAAAGACTTACTAAGAACAACTTGAAGATTATGAAAACACTATGAATGCATGAATTTTCAAAAAATGCATAAATTTTTAGAAAAAAAATGCAATTGACACCAAACTTAAAAATTGACTCTAGACTTAAACAGGAGACACAAAAAATATTTTTGATTTCATGATTTTATAATTTTTTTTGGATTTTCGAAAATTATTTTGAAAAAGAAAATAAGGATTTCAAAATTTTTAATAAGAATTCCTAGGAATCATGCAAAGTTAGTCTAAAGCTTCAGTCTAAAGAGATTAGACAGGGCAGAACAAGCTTCAGCAGGACATTACATACAACAGCCAAATTGATGGGAATCAACTAGCTCCTGTGATGATAAAAGCATCATCTGAAACACTAGAATTCATTCTTAAAAATTCTGAAGAAAAATATATTTTTGAAAAGATTTATTTTTATTTTTTTCAAAAATAAAGGGAAAATTTTTGAAAGATTTTTGAAAACTTTTTGAAAATAAAATAAAAGTTGGAACAAGAAGAAAATTACCTAATCTGAGCAACAAGATGAACCGTCAGTTGTCCAAACTTGAACAATCCCCGGCAACGGCGCCAAAAACTTGGTGTGCGAAATCGTGATCATTCCATTCCTTGGTAACGGCGCTAAAAACTCAATACGCACGTTCATGATCTTATATCTGTTTCACAACTTCGTACAACTAACCAGCAAGTGCACTGGGTCGTCCAAGTAATAAACCTTACGTGAGTAAGGGTCGATCCCACGGAGATTGTCGGCTTGAAGCAAGCTATGGTCACCTTGTAAATCTCAGTCAGGCGGATTAAATTGTATTAAGAAATTATAGTGGATGAAAATAAATAAAATATAAAATAGGATAGTGGTACTTATGTAATTCTTTGGTGAGAATTTCAGATAAGCGTATAGAGATGCTTTCGTTCCTCTGATCTCTGCTTTCCTGTTGTCTTCATCCAATCAATCCTACTCCTTTCCATGGCAAGCTTTATGTAGGGCATCACCGTTGTCAATGGCTACATCCCATCCTCCTGTGAAAATGGTCCAATGCGCTGTCACTGCATGGCTAATCATCTGTTGGTTCTCGATCATACTGGAATAGGATTTACTATCCTTTTGCGTCTGTCACTACGCCCAGCACTCGCGAGTTTGAAGCTCGTCACAGCCATCCCTTCCCAGATCCTACTCGGAATACCACAGACAAGGTTTAGACTTTCCGGATCTCAGGAATAGCCATCCATGGGTTCTAACTTATACCACGAAGACACTAATATCTCGGACTCGGTCCCCTGTATTAGATATCCAAGAGATATCTATTCAATCTAAGGTAGAACGGAAGTGGTTGTCAGGAACGCGTTCATAAGTTGAGAATGATGATGACTGTCACGATCATCACATCCATCATATTGAAGTGCGAATGAATATCTTAGAAGCGGAATAAGTTGAATTGAATAGAAAAATAGTAGTACTTTGCATTAATCTTTGAGGAACAGCAGAGCTCCACACCTTAATCTATGGTGTGTAGAAATTCTACTGTTGAAAAATACATAAGTGAAAGGTTCAGGTATGGCCGAATGGCCAGCCCCCATGATCTAAGAACTAGACGTCCCAAGATGATCCGAAGATGTAAATACAATAGTAAAAAAGTCCTATTTATACTAAACTAGTTACTAGGGTTTACAGAAATAAGTAATTGATGTAGAAATCCACTTCCGGGGCCCACTTGGTGTGTGCTTGGACTGAGCTTGAAGTTTACACATGGAAAGGTCATTCTTGGAGTTGAACGTCAGTTTGTAACGTGTTTTTGGCGTTGAACTCCACTTTGCAACTTGTTTCTGGCGCTGAACGCGAGACTGCAACATGGAACTGGCATTGAACGCCAGTTTACGTCCTCAATCCTTATTAAAAGTATAGACTATTATATATTTCTGGAAAGCTCTGGATGTCTACTTTCCAACGCAAGTGGAAGCGCACCATTTGGAGTTCTGTAGCTCCAGAAATTTAACTTTGAGTGCAGGGAGGTCAGAATCCAACAGCATCTGCAATCCTTCTTCAACCTCTGAATCTGATTTTTACTCAGGTCCCTCAATTTCAGCCAGAAAATACCTGAAATCACAGAAAAATACACAAACTCATAGTAAAGTCCAGAAATGTGATTTTTAATTAAAAACTAATAAAAATATACTAAAAACTAACTAAATCATACTGAAAACATACTAAAAACAATGCCAAAAAGCGTATAAATTATCCGCTCATCAGAAACCTCACGTCCTGCATCTGAAAATTACAAATTCCGCATGGGTGAGAACTAGAGGTTCCCAGCATGGTAACAGTTCCCATATATATAACATGTAATATCATAGGAAAGCCGAAGGCAATCCTAGAACTTCCTCCAGATAAGATCAAAGCTTATAAACAAGCTAAACCATAAATGGCAACTGGCTAAAGATCCTTCAGTCTAACTAATACTTCCCTTTCCAAATCCTTTAAACCTCCCAACCACCAATAGGAGTATAATATGGAAAACACAGTTATATCAGACAAAAGATACACAAATAGGAATAGATAAGGCATTTAGGCAATTAGCAGGTAATATGCAGTCAATTAGACAATCTCAAACAATTCATATAATATGCAATATGATGAATGTCTGTCCCTAATGGCTGATGATATCATCTGTCGGTTATATAGCCAACCCGACAAGTCCTGGTAGCTAACCATTGAGCTGTCCCTCTGTCATGCATCCCCAACTCGAGTTATACTCAACATAATCGTGATCATAATCACGATCCATATCCAACACCATCAATGGTGTATATTCACGAGGGCGAGCTCATCCGGGGATTTCACAGTGCCCGGCCACCCTTATGACATAGGGTCAACAGAGTCTCGAGTCTCCACCTGGAGCACGTGGTGGCTAGCCACCGCTTTCTTCTAGGGAAACTCGTGTCTCAGATAGTGGAAGTGAAACATTCACATTTCTTTCAATAGCATATATGCATTTATACACGGCCATAATTAATAATAACACCGCCATAACACGGCCATAATCCCGCCATCCGGCTCACGGTTAAATTCATAACCAGCCCAGTCATATCATTTACAGCCCTTAGGCTCATGGCACATACAACACTTCAACCGCCATCCTCCACACCTCATATAGTCAACTTTGATCCTCATTAATCATTCATTTTTCCCTTGCTTCACTTGCAAGATACCACATCCCTTAGTTCTTCTTCTCATTGCTAGGCATACTATAATGATTTAAGTCATAAGTGGTGAGATCGGAGGCTTAGAAGTATGAAATTTAGCTTTTAAAACAAAAAAATCAACTTTGGGATGAAAACAGGGCCACGCGTATGTAACAACCCTGATTTCGAGTATGCGAGATCTTTTCCGAAGGCACGGAATCCTCCGGAAGATCAGTAAGGGGAGAACCTCTGATATATCATCAAGTATCTCAATCCTCATTGTCATTATGTCATCTTTAAGATAGAACCTTTTCTGAGGCACGCTCGATAACGTAGTCACGAAAAACCCAGTTTTTGAACCGTATCGGTTAAGAGTTTTGATTCTGTTTTTTGTAAATAGTCTCAGTTTGATGAACTAGACTCAATTCATGAGAGAAGAGAGATAATAGGAGAATATTATCATTATATTAGTATTAGAAGCTTCTTGAATGATATTATAAGGTTACCTGGTCTGTTTTAGTTAAAAACACGAAATCGGTTTAACCGGGTTCACAGTTTACTGGTGCAGCTTAGCACCGGCACTCTTTGATGACTTTAGCAATGCTAAGACCTCATTATACATGTTTTATTCTCATATTAAATATTTTACTAGTGTCTTTTATGCTAGTATCTCAGAAAAGAATTTTTAGAGATGTCTTTACGTGTTTTCCGATACACCTAGTTTTAGTAGTTATACACCTGAGATATTTTAATATTATTTTAATCCACCTTCAAGCTAACCAATCAAAACTCACCCTACACCCCCAAGACACTCCAAGGCTGTCTCATTTCTTCATTTTGGCCGAAAATAACAAGAGAGAAAAGAGAGAAACTTTCATAAACACTTAATCTTCAAAGCTTGATTTCTTCTTAACTAAAACTCAAATCAAAATTTCGATTTCACCAAAATGATCCTCTCTTCTTCCTATACATAACCATATAACATATAAAGGCTGGAAATAAGGTGAGATGACTGTTCCTTTCCCCTTTCAATTCGGTTTTCAAGGAAACATGCTTAAACATGTGTTTTCTTGATGTTCTTCCTTAGGAATCATGCTTAACTTGACTTGAGAGCCAAAAAACGTGACTTTTCAGCAAGTCTAAGTTTAGAAATCACCTCCTAGTGTGCTGAGGGAGATTTGGTTAGTTGAGGGGTTTTGGATTTAAAGTTGTTCTTGATGTGATTTAGGAGGAAAAGTGCTTAAGGACCACCTGAAAGTCTAACTGAATTAGGAGCAGCAAAACTAGGTAGGGTGTCACGAAATTAATCTTGATTATTTGTGTTTGAGTTGTGTGAATGTTGTATGATTTGGCTGTGCTAAAAATTGGTTGTATATATGATTGATTCTTGGTGAAAATTTGGTGAAATTTTGATGAAATTTGATGAAATTCAAGTTTTAAAGTTCATGTTCTTGGAGCAGCTGGAAAAACGAAACCCTAGGCTTAAATTGAGGTTCAATTTGTGTTGAAATCATGTAGAAAAGATGGGTTTTTAGTGGCTGCTAATTTATTATGAATTATGGTAAAAATCGGTTGCTGAAAAGACTGAAAAACGGATAAAAACAGAGGAAGAATCTGAAGAATTTATGAAGAACACGAAGAACACTTTGAGTGTGGTGAAGAACAATGAAGAACACCTTTTTGATTCATAAAAGGGCAAGAAAGTAATTAATTTGGTGTTTGGGGGGGTTATTTTGTAATTTCTGAAAGTTGGGGTGGTTAAAGTAGAAATATTAAAAGTTACGGGTAGTAAAAAGTAAATTTTAAAGGTTAAAAGTTAAAGTGGGGTAATTTTCGAAAAATATATTAATAAAATAATAAATAATAATAAAATATTAAATCATAATATTTAATTAAAAATAATATTTTAATAAAAATAATAAAATAATGCGGAAAAAGGCAGTTTTCTGTAAAAGCTTTAGAAAGACAACTTTAAGTGCAGAATCTCATAATTACCTTCATAAAACACTTAGGGAGTGGTAATAACATGTTAGTGAGGCAAAGATAAAAGAAAGATAAAAAGTTGAAGAAAAGATAAAAGTCGAAGAAAAAGTCTGTAAAGTTTTAATGACAGAAAAACAGACAGAAATTAGTTAACGAACTAGGGCAACATAGTTAGTCCTTGATTTGCGACTAGGATTAGGTATTATATGAAAATTTAAACTGTTTCAGTATAGAATTAATGAACCTATACTTGGGACAGGCTAACTATTCATACCAAAATTTACATAAGCGTTAAATACATACGTTAAACAGAGAAATCAGAGCAGAGTAGAGAGACACAGAGAACAGAGTAATCAGAGCAGAATAAAGAGACAATGAGAAAAGAGTAATATAACAAAAAGAATAGAGGAGAAGAGTATAAAAATAAAGAGTTAAGCCTTGTGGCATGATGTTCTGTTGTACATTCATCTGCTGCTTTTCCATTGGCCCTAGAGGTCCTGTAGGCCCAAGTTCACCTACAGTGAGTTGTTATTCCTGTAGGCCGAAGTTCACCTGCAGTGAATATCAATTGTGTATCTCAGGGTGTTGCTCCTGTAGGCCGAAGTTCGCCTACAGAGAGTTGTCATACCTGTAAGCCGAAGTTCACTTACAGGGGCGCCATTTCTGTAAGCCGAAGTTCACTTACAGAGGTGCTATTTCTGTAGGCCAAAGTTCACCTACAGAAAGTTATTCTGTTGTGCTTAGACTATTCCTGTAAGTCGAAGTTAACTTATGGGAGTGCTGTTTCTGTAGGCCGAAGTTCACCTACAGAAATAAAGCCGTATCTAGGACTAGTTCCTGGGTAATTGATGTGCATAAACTTGATATGCTACGATTTAGGAAATTGCACGATCGGCAAAATTCCTTCCGGCAAGTGCACTGGTTATCGTCAAGTAAAAACTCACAATAGAGTGAGGTCGAATCCCACAAGGATTGGTTGAGTGAGCAATTCGGATTAGAAGTATGTTCTAGTTGAGCGGAATCAAGATTTAGATGAGAATTACGGAATGTAAAAATTGCATTAATTAAAGAGCGAGAAGCTAAATTGCTGAAATTAAAAGGGATGGGGGTGATTGCATGAATTTAATTGCAGAATGTAAAGAGAAAGTGGTAAATCAGAAATGGGGAGTTCATTGGGTGTTAGGAGATATTGAGATCTCCGAATCAAAACAACTTTTATCCCTTCCTCAACCAATGCATTCATTGAATTTTGCTTGGCAATCTTATATGATTGGATCCCAATCCCTTGGCTCACCAATTCTCTCTAAAAACAAACAAATTCCCAATCCCTTGGTTTAAATGTTCATAAGAAGAGATGATGCTCGATCACTGATTATACCACACAGTTTCATGAACCACAATTTGGTAGGATTACATGTCACAATATCCATCCAAACCCCAATCCAATTCACTGTGAGAAAGCTTCTCTAGCATGAATCCTCCATTCCTTTCCCAAGGTTCCGAAGGATTCCAATTATGGGTAGTTTCTTTCCCAAGACAACTACCCAATGGAATTAGATCGAGAAGCTTTCTAACAAAATTCAAGAGAAAAGATTGAAGAAGAAGATAAAACTATTATTGATTCATTGAATTACAATAGAGCTCCCTAACCCAATGAAAGGGGTTTAGTGAGTCATAGCTCTGAATTCAATTACAAAACTAAAAGAAAATGATCCAAAGTTCTCCTTGTCCCCCTTAAAAGTCCTAACTAACTTAAATTCTATCCTATTTATACACTTTCTAAATTGAGCTTCTGTTGTGTTTCTTGGGCTTTGAGGCCTTTCCCTGATTTCCTTTTGCTTTGGGTTTATGGTCCATAATCCTGATGAGGTTGTGATCCAATTCTGTAACATTCATTGAGCAAACTTAGTGATAAACAAGTAATGACACAAGACTCAACAAATTGAAGCTCCAGACTCATCAATTCTTCAGGCCCAATCCCATAAACCATGATATTCAATTGGGTTTCATACCATAATACGTTTAAGTTAATGTTTGTGCTCAAATGCTAACTTAAACTTCAATATATTTGGCCCAGAAATCCTTTCAAAAAGTGGCGTTTAAGTTTTAGTTTAAGGTTAAACTGAAACTTAAACGTGGAAATGGAAGAAAGTAACCCAGGAGTGTGAAATATCAAACACGTTTAAGCTTCAGTTTAAGGTTAAACTGAAGCTTAAACGTGGAAATGAAGAAAGCAACCCTGGAGGAGCAATTTGGTCGAACACGTTTAAGCTTCAGTTTAAGGTTAAACTGAAGCTTAAACGTGGAAATGAGAAAGCAACCCTGGAGGAGAGAAATAGTCAAACACGTTTAAGCTCCAGTTTAACCTTAAACTGGAGCTTAAACGTGGAAATGCTCCTGGTGCCTTTCTTACTTCTGGCGTTTAACCTCCAGTTTAAGGTTAAACTGGAGGTTAAACATGGAAATGCTTCCTGGTGAGAAATGTGTCGAACACGTTTAAGCTCCAGTTTAAGGTTAAACTGGAGCTTAAACGTGGAAATGCTCCCTTGGTGAAATTCTCATTCTGGCGTTTAACTTCCAGTTTAAGGTTAAACTGGAGGTTAAACGCCAGTTCCAGCATTTCTTAGCCTTCATGATTCTGGCGTTTAAGCTCCAGTTTAGGCTTAAACTGGAACTTAAACGCAATTTCCAGCATTATATGGTTTGGTAGTTTAAGTTCCAGTTTAAGCTTAAACTGGAACTTAAACTCCACATGTGATATTCAAGCTTCCTTTATTGATTTTGTTGCTTCCTTGCCTAGCCTCTTCTTCCCTGAAATCATCCAAACAATTGCATCAAAGTCTTGCAAAATTTCATGAGAAATCTTCCATTCATAGCATTCAAGTAATATAACTAAAAACTCATGGAATTTGCATCAAAATCATACTGTTTGGATGGTTCATTGCTTTGTTATTCATTTAACCATTCTTGGTTACTTTAAGCTCAAGAAAATGCATAAAACAACTAAAACTAACAGAAAAATGCTAGTGAAACTAGCCTAAGATGCCTTGGCATCAGTAATGTCGGGATGCAGGGTGTAAACCGACACGTGAGCTCATGGCCTGCATAGGACAGACATGCATCATATTTGGTTGCGCATTTTCTCTGTTATGATTGTTGTTTGAATGTATGCCTTCTTTGTTTTCATTCTATTCTCTGTGTCTGTGTTTTGTTTTCTTGTATTCTTTTGTTTGTGTTTTGCTTTTGTTTTCTCTATTTTCTCTATTTATCTGTTTCTTCTGTCTACTGCTTCTCGGTATTCTGCTATTTATCTGCTAAACAACACGAAATTAATGAACGTAACTAATAACCCCGGCCCTACTAAGAACTCCCCAGTTCTTACCCCTTCTCTCTCCCTTCCCCCTTCAGATGGAAGCATGAGTACCCTTCCGTAGTTTGCTGATGACTGTTCTGCAAAGAGGATTCCACTCTAGGTAGTCTTCTAAGTCTAGAGTGAACTCCGTTACCTGTTTATATGTATATACTGTGAGGCCAGCCAACGTCTGCACCCTGATTATCTACAAACTTTAACCTAAGTCATCCGTACGATGATGCTGTTATGTAGCCACTCGATGAAGTACTTGAGAGACGCTCTTTGATGACGTATGATCATGCAGAGGATTAGTAGACGACCTTCCACCTTTTGATGACGATCCACCTGACTTGAGTTTTGAAGACCTAGAACGTACTTTCCCTCACTTTAGTAGTTTAGAGGGACTAGGTAAGCATAGAGTCTAGGCTAGCCTGGGCGCTAGCTTAGGGACTTCTTGAATAGGTCAGGACCTAGGATGTTGTATGTATATATGTATATAGTTATTATCTAGCTATGTCTATGGGTGTTCTAACTAAAAGTCTATACTCTAATAAAGGCTGGATCACTGAATATTGTCAACTGCTTGTGATGTATTTATGTGTGGTTGTTTACAATTGTTTTATATATTATCAGTTATAAATTGATTATGAATGATACTATTTGTTAATCCAAACGTTTTTTAAAAAAAAATACCTCGTAAAATAACTACGCTTTTAACAACGAATCAGGCTCATATAATAAATAATAGATAATAATTAGGTAGACAAGTTGGTAGCGCTCAGTTTCTAGTATGATCATGACGTACCAGAAATTGGGTCGTTACAATTCGGTATCAGAGCAGTTTGTTCCCGGTAGAGCCTGGGGAGTGGACTGACTATGCTTCATTGCATACTCTGCTTGTGTGTCTCATGCCGTTAGGGTATCTTTAAGATACATTTGGCATGAATGTCTATGAGTACTCATTTTGGGAATGTTCGTACTTAACTTGAGATATTAAGACTGATCATCTTAATGTTGATTGTTTAGTGCGGATAAGACCTCAATGACTGTGAATAGGCATGGTTTAATCGAGATCCAAACGACGAATCGATGTGAGACCACCTATCCTAATAGCTGTTATGATATAAATGGCAAGGACTATGTTAGATTTGGATGCTGTAAGGAACGGACCTACCTCTTCGTCAGGATGGATTGAAGAAAGTAGATCGCCTGAAGATGGATTCTGCATGTGGCTGAAATTTTGAGGGCAAATTTTTCTTTTAGGAGGGTAGAATGTAACAAACCTGATTTTCGAGTATGCGAGATCTTTTCCGAAGGCACGGAATCCTCCGGAAGATCAGTAAGGGAAGAACCTCTGATATATCATCAAGTATCTCAATCCTCATTGTCATTATGTCATCTTTAAGATAGAACCTTTTCTGAGGCACGCTCGATAACGTAGTCACGAAAAACCCAGTTTTTGAACCGTATTGGTTAAGAGTTTTGATTCTATTTTTTGTAAATAGTCTCAATTTGACGAACTGGACTCGATTCATGAGAGAAGAGAGATAATAGGAGAATATTATCATTATATTAGTATTAGAAGCTTCTTAAATGATATTATAAGGTTACCTGGTCTGTTTTAGTTAAAAACACGAAATCGGTTTAACCGAATTCACAGTTTACTGTGCAGCTTAGCACCGGCACTTTTTGATGACTTTAGCAATGCTAAGGCCTCATTATACATTTTTTATTCTCATATTAAATATGTTACTAGTGTCTTTTATGATAGTATCTCATAAAAGAATTTTTAGAGATGTTTTTACGTGTGTTCCGATACACCTAGTTTTAGTAGTTATACACCTGAGATATTTTAATATTATTTTAATCCACCTTCAAGTCAACTAATCAAAACTCACCCTACACCCCCAAGACACTCCAAGGCTGTCTCATTTCTTTATTTTGGCCGAAAATAACAAGAGAGAAAAGAGAGAAACTTTCATAAACACTTAATCTTCAAAGCTTGATTTCTTGTGAACTAAAACTCAAATCAAAATTTTGATTTCACCAAAATGATCCTCTCTTCTTCCTCTACATAACCATATAACATATCAAGGCTGGAAATAAGGTGAGATGGCTGTTCATTTCCCCTTTCAATTCGGTTTTCAAGGAAACATGCTTAAACATGTGTTTTCTTGATGTTCTTCCATAGGAATCATGCTTAACTTGACTTGAGGGCCAAGAAACGTGACTTTCCAGCAAGTCTAAGGTTAGAAATCACCTCCTAACATTCTGAGGGAGATTTGGTTAGTTGAGAGTTTTTGGATTTAAAGTTGTTCTTGATGTGATTTAGGAGGAAAAAGTGCTTAAGGACCGCCTGAAAGTCTAACTGAATTAGGAGCAGCAAAACCAGGTAGGGTGTCACGAAATTAATCTTGATTATTTGTGTTTGAGTTGTGTGAATGTTGTATGATTTGGCTGTGCTAAAAATCGGTTGTATATATGATTGATTCTTGGTGAAATTTTGGTGAAATTTTGATGAAATTTGATGAAATTCAAGCTTTAAAGTTCATGTTCTTGGAGCAGCTGGAAAAACGAAAACCTAGGCTTAAATTGAGGTTCAATTTGTATTGAAATCATGTAAAAAAGATGGGGTTTTAGTGGCTGCTAATTTATTATGAATTATGGTAAAAATCGGTTGCTGAAAAGACTGAAAAACGGATAAAAACAGAGAAAGAATCTGAAGAATTTATGAAGAACACGAAGAACACTTTGAGTGTGGTGAAGAATAATAAAGAACACCTTTTTGATTCATAAAAGGGCAAGGAAGTAATTAATTTGGTGTTTGGGGGTTATTTTGTAATTTCTGAAAGTTAGGGTGGTTAAAGTAGAAATATTAAAAGTTACGGGTGGTAAAAAATGAATTTTAAAGGTTAAAAGTTAAAGTGGGGTAATTTTCAAAAAATATATTAATAAAATAATAAAATAATACAGAAAATGCAGTTTTCTGTAAAAGCTTTAGAAAGACAACTTTAAGTGCAAAATCTCATAATTACCTTCATAAAATACTTATGGAGTGGTAATAACATGTTAGTGAGGCAAAGATAAAAGAAAGATAAGAAGTTGAAGAAAAGATAAAAGTCGAAGAAAAAGTCTGTAAAGTTTTAATGACAGAAAAACAGACAGAAATTAGTGAACGAACTAGGGCAACATAGTTAGTCCTTGAGTTGCGACTAGGGTTAGGTATTATATGAAAAGTTAAACTGTTTCAGTATAGACTTAATGAACCTATACTTGGGACAGGCTAACTATTCATACCGAAATTTACATAAGCGTTAAATACATACGTTAAACAGAGAAATCAGAGTAGAGTAGAGAGACACAGAGAACAGAGTAATCAGAGCAGAGTAAAGAGACAATGAGAAAAGAGTAGTATAACAAAAAGAATAGAGGAAAAGAGTATAAGAATAAAGAGTTAAGCCTTGTGGCATGATGTTCTGTTGTACGTTCATCTGCTGCTTTTCCATTGGCCCTAGAGGTCCTGTAGGCCCAAGTTCACCTACAGTGAGTTGTTATTCCTGTAGAGCAAAGTTCACCTGCAGTGAATATCAATTGTGTATCTCAGGGTGTTGCTCCTGTAGGCCGAAGTTCACCTACAGAGAGTTGTCATACCTGTAAGCCGATGTTCACTTACAGGGGCGCCATTTCTGTAAGCCGAAGTTCACTTACAGAGGTGCTATTTCTATAGGCCGAAATTCACCTACAGAAAGTTATTCTGTTGTGTTTAGACTATTCCTGTAAGCCAAAGTTCACTTATGGGAGTACTGTTTCTGTAGGCCGAAGTTCACCTACAGAAATAAAGCCGTATCTAGGACTAGTTCCTGGGTAATGTCGGGATGCAGGGTGTAAACCGACACGTGAGCTCATGGCCTGCATAGGACAGACATGCATCATATTTGGTTGCGCATTTTCTCTGTTATGATTGTTGTTTGAATGTATGCCTTCTTTGTTTTCATTCTATTCTCTGTGTTTGTGTTTTGTTTTCTTGTATTCTTTTGTTTGTGTTTTGCTTTTGTTTTCTCTATTTTCTCTATTTATCTGTTTCTTCTGTCTACTGCTTCTCGGTATTCTGCTATTTATCTGCTAAACAACACGAAACTAATGAACGTAACTAATAACCCCGGCCCTACTAAGAACTCCCCAGTTCTTACCCCTTCTCTCTCCCTTCCCCTTTCAGATGGAAGCATGAGTACCCTTCCGTAGTTTGTTGATGACTGTTCTGCAAAAAGAATTCCGCTCTAGGTAGTCTTCTGAGTCTAGAGTGAACTCCGTTACCTGTTTATATGTATATACTGTGAGGCCAGCCAACGTCTGCACCCTGCTTATCTACAAACTTTAACCTAAGTCCTCTGTACGATGTTGCTGTTATGTAGCCACTCGATGAAGTACTTGAGAGACGCTCTTTGATGACATATGATCATGCAGAGGATTAGTAGACGACCTTCCACCTTTTGATGATGATCCACCTGACTTGAGTTTTGAAGACCTAGAACGTACTTTCCCTCGCTTTAGTAGTTTAGAGGAACTAGGTGAGTATAGAGTCTAGGCTAGCCTGGGCGCCAGCTTAGGGACTTCTTGAACAGGTTAGGACCTGGGATGTTGTATGTATATATGTATATAGTTATTATTTAGATATGTCTAGGGGTGTTTTAACTAAAAGTCTAGACTCTAATAAAGGCTGGATCCCCGAATATTGTCAACTGCTTGTGATGTATTTATGTGTGGTTGTTTATAATTGTTTTATATATTATCAGTTGTTAATTGATTATGAATGATACTGTTTGTTAATCCAAACGTTTTTAAAAAAAAGTACCTCATAAAATAACTACACTTTTAACAACGAATCAGGCTCATATAATAAATAATAGATAATAATTAGATAGTCAAGTTGGTAGCGCTCAGTTTCTAGTATGATCATGACGTACCAGAAATTGGGTCGTTACAGCGTACGTGTCCTTCACGTGCACGCGTGGATGGCCTTACAGTTCATCGAAGCGTACGTGTCATTCCCGCAGACGCGTGGGTTGAAAAACATCCAAGCGGCGCGTACACTTCAGCCACGCGCACGCGCGGGTGCATTTGTGCCCCTGGCGCAAAACCGACACAACTCTGGCACAACTCTCGGAAAAATGGCTGGACAACCATTTCAACACATCGACGCGCACGAGAACACCACGCGCACGCATAGATGGTGTCATCTTGAAAAACGGCGCGTATGCGTCAAGGACGCCTACGCGTGGGGGTTATTCTGCTAAAAATTTTTCTAAGTTAAAAGCTGCAGAGTTCACAATTTAAACCCCCAATTTTCCAACGGACATAACTTCATCGTTTTAAAACGTTTTTCGCCCGTTCTTCGAATGGCATAACCACCCCGGATCCAATTTCAGTTTTTAATAGATTTGGCACAAAATAGAGATCTGGATTTCAAGTTATGTCCCATCAAAGTATGCCTAAAAACCGCATTTTCGTTCAAAACTACAAAGTGCCATTTTCAAAACAAGCCATTTGCAACCCTTTTTAAAATCAACCAAAACATGCCAATTTCATCCCTTTTTGAAATCAATCAAAATGTACCAAAATTAACATCAAGCCATCTTTAACTCACACATTAACATTGTACCACAATTCACAAAACATCATCCCACCATCTTAACACTTCTCAATCAAATGGCTATGAGACAAACACATAAACATGTCATACACACTTTCTCATCCCAATTTCCAATAATACCATTTCCATTTAACGATCATTATACATAATCAATGTCATGCTCACCATCAACATGGTTCCACCCACAATTCAACCACAATTACTCATCAAACATATATCACAACATGCATTTTTCTCATATATCACACCATCAAGACATCAATATTCATAATCACATATATGACCACATCATATATCTCATTCATTCAACAACATCAACAATTCAATGCCTATCTTAGGGTCTCTAGCCTAAGTATTTCCCACCACATTACATATTAGATACGAGAAACTGAGACCATACCTTGGCCGATTTCCCAAGCTCAACCAGAGCACTTCCAAACCACTTGTCCACAAGCTCTCAAGGTCTCAACACCTCCAAAAATAGATTTTTGCATACAAAACCCTCTTCAAGCTTTTCAAAGTCTCAATCAAACTCAAATATTCACATATACACAACCTAAGCCACAATCATCATACTCATACACAACATCTCAATGCCCAAATGTCATAGAACAAAAAATTACACTAGGGTTGAGAATCTTACCACACCCAAGGTCCAAGGAGACAAGATTAATCTTCTCCTTCAAGAGAGTTGGGTCTTATAACATTAAAGAGCCCAAAATCTCAACATTTTGTCCATGAAACTCGAAAATAAGGGCTGGAATTTCAAAGTGCAAAACGTGGCTTACCTCAAGATTAATTACATGGGTTTTGTAGAGCTCTCCGCGATGAATGCGTGACCATAAATGGTGCGGCAATCGGAGCTCTAGATCAAAAGTTATGGTGGTTTGAAGATCAAATGAGAGAAAGAATTTGAGAGAGTATTCTTCCCTCCATGGCCTCCATTTCAGCGTGTTTAGTTTCTCAAATGAGGAGAGAGAGGGCTGAAAACTAGTGTTTTGGTTTAGTTTAGTTGGGCCAAGGGCCCACTTTGGGTCCAGTTGGCCCGGTTTGGCCCGTTCGGTCCAATCTTGGTCTGATTTCTATAAAATTGGTACCGAAATTCTCGTCTCAATCTCCTCTATCATATTAAGCCATAAAAATCACATTTTTTACTTTCTAGAATAAATTCTCATTTATGGGTTAATTAGCCGTTAATTAACCAGGTTTCACATTTTACCCACCTAATTGGGAATTTTTCCCACAAAATTCAAATTTAATTACCTGAGAATAAGTGCGGATAATTCGTTCGCATCACTGACTCAAGTTCCCAAGTGTGTTCCTCAACACCGCCTCGACTCTATGCCACTTTGACTAATGAAACCTCTTTTCCATGCAACCGTTTGATACTAGTATCATCAATTCTGACTGGAGCCACTGGAAGCGTCAAATCTTCCCTTAACTGAACCGATTCAGGTTCTAACACATGGCTAGCATCAGGAGTATACTTCCGAAGCTGCGACACGTGAAACACGTCGTGCAGGTTCAAAAGATGAGGTGGTAGAGCCATCCGATATGCCACCGGTCCAATCCTCTCCAGGATTTGAAATGGACCGATGTATCGAGGATTCAACTTCTTTGCTTTAATCGCCCTACCTACTCCCATGGTTGGAGTAACCTTAAGGAAAAGATGGTCTCCTTCCTCAAATTCCAAGGAATTCCGCCTCTGATCGGCGTAACTCTTCTGGCGACTCTGCGCCATAAGCATCCTATCTCGGATTTTCTTGACTTGTTCAGTGGTTTCAGCTATCATCTCCGGCCCCAACAAGCCTTTCTCTCCCGCTTCATACCAGCATAGCAGAGATTGACATTTTCTCCCATACAAGGCCTCATACAGAGCCATTCCGATGCTCGTATGGTAGCTATTATTGTATGCAAACTCCACTAACGGCATATATCGATCCCAACTCGCCGGTTAGTCCAAAACACAAGCTCTCAACATATCCTCTAGTATTTGGATCGTCCTCTCAGATTGACCATCTGTTTGAGGATGGTAAGCCATACTCAAGCTTAGTCGGGTTCCGAAAGCTTTCTGAAATGCACCCCAAAACCTCAAAGTGAAGCAAGGATCTCTATCAGATATTATAGTAGCCGGTACGCCATGAAGTCTCACAATCTCCTTTATGTACAACCGTGCTAATTCCTCAAGGGTGTAAGTCATCCGAATGGGTAAAAAGTGAGCTGACTTCGTCAGTCGATCCATAATCACCCAGACAGCGTCAAAACTGGCCCTAGTCCTTGGCAATCCCGACACAAATTCCATCGCAATGCTTTCCCATTTCCATTGCAGGACCTCTAAAGGTTGCAACATCCCGGAAGGCCTCTGATGTTCAATCTTTACCTTTTGACAGGTTAAACACCTCGAGACATACTCCGCCACATCATTCTTCATACCAGGCCACCAAAACATAAATTTTAGGTCATGGTACATCTTAGTACTCCCCGGGTGGATAAAAAATCTGCTCTTGTGTGCTTCTTTTAGGATATATTGCCTCAAAGTGACAACATCCGGTACAATGATCCTATCCTTGAATCTCCATAGTCCATCCTTATCCTCTGACACTCTCCACCGTTTCTCTTGCTCAATAGCTGGTAACACCTTCCATAACACATCATCATCTTCATGAGCCTTTAGGAGTTCGGATTTAAAGTCGCTTGAGATCTCTAATCGCCTCAAACACAGGGTTCCAGATACTTCTTGGGCACTAATCTTCAGGCTCTCGAATCCCTTGAGTAACTTCTCTTCTTGAAGCATCATCCAAGCCGCATACAACGACTTCCGACTTAACGCATCCGCCACTACATTCGCTTTTCCCGGATGGTAATTCAACTCAAAGTCGTAGTCCTTTAGTAATTCCATCCACCTCCTCTTCCTCATATTAAGCTCTTTCTGATCAAAGAGGTATTTCAAGCTCTTGTGATCAGAGAAAACTTGGAACTTAACCCCATAGAGATAATGCCTCCACACCTTCAAGGCAAACACGACTGCAGCAAGTTCCAAATCGTGCGTAGGGTAGTTAACTTCATGTGCCCTCAACTGCCGTGAGGCGTACGCCACCACATTACCATGCTGCATCAACACGCACCCCAGACCCTTTAGTGAGGCATCACAGTACACCTCAAACGGTTCATTCGGCTCAGGTAACACCAACACAGGTGCAGTGGTCAACTTTCTCTTCAACGCTTGAAAGCTTTCCTCACACTCAGGAGTCCAAATAAATGGCGCATCCTTGCGGGTTAACTTTGTCAATGGCAAAGCTAATTGCGAAAAGCCTTTGATGAATCTTCGGTAATAGCCAGCTAAGCCCAGAAAACTCATTATCTCAGTTACTGTGGTTAGTTGCCTCCACCTTGGATGGATCAACTGCTATCCCTTGCTTCCTCACCACATGACCCAAAAACTTCACCTCACTCTTCCAGAATTCAGATTTGGACAGCTTCGCATAGAGTTTCTTTTCTTTCAGTATCTGCAATACGGTCCTCAAGTGTTCTGTATGCTCCTCTTCAGTCTTGGAATAAATCAGTATGTCATCAATAAAGACAACAACGAATTTATCTAGAAACGGGCGGAAAACTCTATTCATGTAATCCATAAACACTGTAGGAGCGTTTGTCAACCCAAAAGATATTACAGTGTACTCGTAATGACCATAACGAGTCCTGAAAGCGGTCTTAGGGATATCCTCTCCCTTCACCCTTATCTGGTGATAACCGGATCGCAAATTGATCTTGGAGAAAACCCCAGCTCCTTGTAACTGATCCATGATATCATCAATTCTCGGCAACGGGTATTTATTCTTTATTGTGACCTTATTCAGCTGCCTGTAATCCATACAAAGCCGCATAATCCCGTCCTTCTTCTTCACCAGTAACACTGGCGCACCCCACGGAGAAACACTTGGTCGGATAAAATTCTTACCCAACAGATCCTCTAACTGAGACTTTAGTTCGGCCATCCCCAGTGGTGACATCCTATACGGAGCACTCGAGATTGGTCCAGCTCCAGGTACTAACTCGATAGCAAAATCGACCTCTCTGTTAGGTGAAAATTCATCAATATCATCGAGAAACACTTCCAAAAACTCACACACCACCGGAATTTGTTCCAATCTTTGATCATTGCCCGAAATACCTACGGTCAACAGCAAAATTCCCTGACATTCATTCCCAGAGCAATTCACCATCATAGAATTCAAGTAGTAACTATTTGCCACCACCGGCCCTTCCGTATCTTCCGGCATGAAACACACTGTTTTTGTAGAACAGTCGAGCAGGACATGGTTCTTAGATAACCAGTCCAAACCCAAGATAAAATCAAGACCGATCATTTGCAAGCAGATTAAATTATGGACAAACTCATGTTGTTTGAACCTAAAGAAAACTTGCGGGCATCCTAGCCTAGTTACCATGGCTTCATGGGTGGCATTATACACCTTTAGGTCATAACCTAGGATTACAATCTTCAATCCTAACTCATGGGCTTTTTCAAATGCAATGAATAAATGTGATGCTCCCGAATCAAATAAATCATTTAAAGTTTGACCAGCCATTTCACAGCTACCTCGGATGAGTGCCTCAGATTCCTCAGCACCTATAGCTGAAGTGGTGAACACCTGACCAGTCTGCTGTGCCTTCCTGGCACCTTGCTTCTGTTTCTCTGGACAGTTCGCGGCCTTATGTTCTGCCTTACCACAAGAATAGCACGAGCCCCACCCGGCCTTGCATGGGGCTCCCGGATGGTGACTTCTGCACCTAGCACATGCTTGCTCACTCTGAGGCTGCTTCCCAACTCTCTTTCCTTGGGAGTTGTTATTGTTGGACTTCCTAAAGGAGCCTTCCCGCTTGAAAGGTGGACCTCTAGGTGCAAAATTCTTTCCTCGGTTCTGTGAGAATGATCCCTTAGGACTTCCCCTCTCAGCGGCTGCCTTCTTCACACACTCTTCAGCAACCCTACACTTGTTCACCAACTCGGAGAAAGTCCTAATCTCCATTGGTCCCACTGAACTCCCATTCCTCATATTCCACCGGAGTCCCTTGACACATACGGGAGAACCTGAACAGCTCCTCAAACTTGTCAGTATACTCAGATACGGACATGGTACCCTGCTTCAGCTGCAGCAACTCAAGTTCCTTGGCCGTCCTAGCAGAAGTCGGAAAGTACTTCTTATAGAACTCCTCCCGAAAGACATCCCAAGTGATATAGTCATCACCCTGCTGCAGAAGATGTCGGATTCCCTGCCACCAATGCCATGCTTCACCAGTGAGCAAATAGGTAGCAAACTCAACACGCTACCCCTCAGGTACCACCTGCGCTTGCAGTGCTTGCTCCATAGCCTGAAACTAGGTATTGGCTTCAGTCGGACTAGTAGTTCCCTTGAACTTAGGCGGATTAACCTTCAAAAATTTTGCCAGTGTCATCGGGCCCTGAACTCTGCCTCCATCATTGCCATGGTGGTTCATTTGTTGTCTAAGAGCCTCAGCAGTGGCCTGCATAGCAGCAGCCATGTTCTCCAATGCCGTCATAAAGTTCACCGAATTATTAGGGTTAACCTTCGGTGCACGAGTATTAGTACGACCTCTCCCACGGCCTCTACTGCGTCCACGAGGCGCCATCTGGTTCCTATACACACCAAATAATCGATATTAAGTTGATCAGTCTCAACATCGGAAGTCTAGTGCTTCAAAGTCCCAAATGCATGCTCATGAACGTTTATGCCAGTTATATCAAGCAGATATACTAATAGCACATAAACATATACAGAGAATGCACAGAAGCATAGTCAGTCCGTCCCTCAGGCTCTACAGGAACGAACTGCTCTGATACCATAATGTAACACCCTACCATAGAGAGTCTTATGCTTAAGTCATAATTCAGAGATGGCAAGGTATTACAACCTCTAAAAATTTAAAATTTCATACATATAGTAATGTGAATAAAGATTATAACTAGAAGCCTTTGAAGAAAAAGGGGTAAAACAAAATCACATCTCGAAAGCGTAACACTCCGATCGAAAACGTGACGAACAAGGATAAACAACGTGAGATTATATATATACAAAAGGAATGTCAAAAATAGGAATGTCAAAACTCATAATCCGCTTGCGAAGATAACCGGTCCGAGCATAGCAATATATACAAGTAAAATAAAATAGGAAAAACCCCAAGGAAACCCGAAGGGACACAAATACAAGAAAACCTATTCTTCCCCTCTAGAAGGAGTCATCACAGTTTGTATTATTCAATGGAGATAAAAGCATCTAATCAAAATATATAAACCAAAACAGAATCCCGAGAACAAGGATCTTCGCTAATCCTGAAGTCTCCAGCATGCTTCAACGAGAAACCTCACGTCCTGCATCTGAAAACCACAAAATCCGCATGGGTGAGAACTAGAGGTTCCCAGCATGGTAACAGTTCCCACATATATAACATGTAATATCAGAGGAAAGCCGAAGGCAATCCTAGAACTTCCTCCAAATAAGATCAAAGCTTATAAACAAGCTAAACCACAAATGGCAACTGGCTAAAGATCCTTCAGTCTAACTAATACTTCCCTTTCCAAATCCTTCAAACTTCCCAACCACCAACAGGAGTATAATATGGCAAACACAGTTATATCAGACAAAAGATATACAAATAGAAACAGATAAGGCATTTAGGCAATTAGCAGGTAATATGCAGTCAATTAGACAATCTCAAATAATTCATATAATATGCAATATGATGAATGACTGTCCCTAATGGCTGATGATATCATCTGTCGGTTATATAGCCAACCCGACAAGTCCTGGTAGCTAACCATTGGACTGTCCCTCTGTCATGCATCCCCAACTCGAATTATACTCAACATAATCGTGATCATAATCATGATCCATATCCAACACCATCAATGGTGTATATTCACGGGGGCAAGCTCATCCAGGGCTTTCACAGTGCCCGGCCACCCTTATGACATAGGATCAACAGAGTCTCGAGTCTCCACCTGGAGCACGTAGTGGCTAGCCACTGCTTTCTTCCAGGGAAACTCGTGTCTCAGGTAGTGGAAGTGCAACATTCACATTTCTTTCAATAGCATATATGCATTTATACACGGCCATAATTAATAATAACACCGCCATAACACGGCCATAATCCCACCATCCGGCTCACGGTTAAATTCATAACCAGCCCAGTCATATCATTTACAGCCCTTAGGCTCATGGCACATACAGCACTTTCACCACCATCCTCCACACCTCATATAGTCAACTTTGATCCTCATTGATCATTCATTTTTCCCTTGCTTCACTTGCAAGTTACCACATCCCCTAGCTCTTCTTCTCATTGCTAGGCATACCATAATGATTTAAGTCATAAGTGGTGAGATCGGAGGCTTAGAAGTATGAAATTTGGCTTTTAAAACTCAAAAATCAACTTTGGGATGAAAACAGGGCCACGCGTACGTGTCCTTCACGCGCATGCGTGGATGGCCTTACAGTTCATCGACGCGTACGCGTCATTCACGCGGACGCGTGAGTTGAAAAACATCCAAGCGGCACGTACGCATCAGCCACGCGCACGCGCGGGTGCATTTGTGCCCCTGGTGCAAAACCGGCACAACTTTGGCACAACTCTCGAAAAAATGGCTGGGCAACCATTTCAGCACATCGACGCGCATGCGCAAACCACGCGCACGCGTGGATGGTGTCATCTTGAAAAAAGGCGCGAACGCATCAAGGACGCCTACGCGTGGGGGGTTATTCTGCTAAAAATTTTTCTAAGTTAAAAGCTGCAGAGTTCACAATTTAAACCCCCAATTTTCCAACGGACATAACTTCATCATTTTAAAATGTTTTTCGCCCGTTCTTCGAACGGCATAACCACCCCGGATCTAATTTCAGTTTTTAACAGATTTGGCAGAAAACGGAGATCCGGATTTCAAGTTACGTCCCATCAAAGTATGCCCAAAAACTGCATTTTTGTTCAAAACCACAAAGTGCCATTTTCAAAACAAGCCATTTGCAACCCTTTTTAAAATCAACCAAAACATGCCAATTTCATCCCTTTTTGAAATCAATCAAAATGTACCAAAATCAACATCAAGCCATCCTTAACTCACACATTAACATTGTACCATAATTCACAAAACATCATCCCACCATCTTAACACTTCTCAATCAAATGGCTATGAGACAAACACATAAACATGTCATACACACTTTCTCATCCCAATTTCCAATAATACCATTTCTATTTAACGATCATTATACATAATCAATGTCATGCTCACCATCAACATGGTTCCACCCACAATTCAACCTCAATTACTCATCAAGCATATATCACAACATGCATTTTTCTCATATATCACACCATCAAGACATCAATATTCATAATCACATATATGACCACATTATATATCTCATCCATTCAACAACATCAACAATTCAATGCCTATCTTAGGGTCTCTAGCCTAAGTATTTCCCACCACGTTACATATTAGATACGAGAAACCGAGACCATACAAGCTCTCAAGGTCTCAACACCTCCAAGAATAGATTTTTGCATATAAAACCCTCTTCAAGCTTTTCAAAGTCTCAATCAAGCTCAAATATTCACATATACACAACCAAAGCCACAATCATCATACCCATACACAACATCTCAATGCCCAAATGTCATAGAATAACAAATTACACTAGGGTTGAGAATCTTACCATGCTCAAGGTCCAAGGAGACAAGATTAATCTTCTCCTTCGAGAGGGTTGGGTCCTATAACATCAAAGAGCCCAAAATTTCAACATTTTGTCCATGAAACTCAAAAACAAGGGCTGGAATTTTGAAGTACAAAACTTGGCTTACCTCAAGATTAATTATATGGGTTTTGTAGAGCTCTCTGCGATGAACGTGTGGCCACAAATGGTGCGACAATCGGAGCTCTAGATCAAAAGTTATGGTGGTTTGAAGATCAAATGAGAGAAAGAACTTGAGAGAGTGTTCTTCCCTCCATGGCCTCCATTTCAGCGTGTTTAGTTTCTCGAATGAGGAGAGAGAGTGCTGAAAACTAGGGTTTTGGTTTAGTTTAGTTGGGCCAAGGGCCCACTTTGGGTCCGGTTGGCCCGATTTGGCCCGTTCGGTCCAATCTTGGTCCGATTTCTATAAAATTGGTACCGAAATTCTTGTCTCAATCTTCTCTATCATATTAAGCCATAAAAATCACATTTTTGGCTTTCTAGAATAAATTTTTATTTATGGGTTAATTAGCCGTTAATTGACTGGGTTTCACAGGGTCCCTATAAAATTAAGCTAATTACTACTAAGAGGGACTTAATTGATAAAAAAAATTAGTGTAGGGACCCAATTAAAAAAAAAGTATAAGGACCTAATTAAAAATTTTATGAAACTATAGGGACCAACAGAGTAATTAAACCTAAATTTTACGTTACTTACTTCAACTTTCAGTTCAATTATTTTTACATGTTTTAATTTTTAAATATTACACTTACAACTTACGTTTAGTCTCAAAATTTTAATTAATTATAATTTAGTTCATAAATTTTAATTAATTATACTTTAATTATCTGATTTTTTACTAATTACACTAATATTCTCGCATTTAAATTAGTTACGTTTTAACTCTATACCTTTAATAAATTATATTCTTTTCTTCTTCTTATTATTATTATTATTTTACTTTTTTACATAATCTATATATTATATATATACTATATAGTAGATTATACAATATACATACGTTAATAATTATTATGTATAATATATACTATATGTTATATCTTATATATATATACTGTAAATCCTGGCTAAATTAGTAAATAATTAGTTAATAAATTAGTTTTTAATAAAGAGGATTAGAAATGTGAATATTATATTAAATTAGGGTAGAGCTCATCAAAACGAGAATTTTAACACTAATTTCGAAGAAAACGATCCAAAATTGGACCGAAAGGACCGAACCGGTCGAATCGAACCCGAACCGGGCTGTCGGTCCAACCGGACCAGCCCTTTTAAGTGAACTCAAGCTTTGTCTTCTTCCCATTTCTGCAACAACGAAGCTTTCAGCTTCCAGGAAGAGGAGAAACGAGAAAAGCTCCCAACCCTTACATTACTTTCCAAGTCCCATAACTTCTCCGTCCGAGCTCCAATTGCCGCACCATTTACGGCCACGTGTTCGCCGTGTTGAGCTCTACGTTTCTACAGGAACAACTTCATATGTAACTCATTATTTTACACTCAGCCTTCATTTCTCCCAATTTTCAAATTTGAGAAGGAATATTGAATTTCTTTGATTTTTGATGTTTTAGGATCCAATTAGCTTGAGAAAAACGTTCACTCTTGCTTATGTGAAGCTTGGGTAAGGTAAGGATACGATAATTCTATTTTATTTTCATTGAATTTGAGCTTTGAGTATTAAATTGGATATATATGCGTGTTATGAATGTATATTAGGTTGTGAATAAATAATTGGAGCTTGAAATTGTGAATACTGGAACTTGGAGGAAGCGGATTAGTTGAGGTTTTGAGGGCTGTGTTCTTTTAGAAAAATTGTCTTGGAATAATACTTGGGAATCGGCTAAGGTATGGTTTAGGCTTCTTGCATTTAATATATAATGTTCTGTGAAAACTTAGGCTAGATGACCATAGGATAAGTTGGAATGCAGGTGTATGTTTAATGTTTAGTGATTTGTTGATGAATATATTTGGTTGAAGTTTATTGGATAATTAGTTATTAATTTTGGATGGTGAATGTTGTTATGTTAATTTGGAGAGAATTATGGTTGAATGTTATTGTTGATGAACATGGTTGGTTTGGTGCTTGTTGATTAACTAATGATTTAGTGAATTATTGATTTGATGTATAACTATTGTGGAGGTTGTGGTGATAATGAGGTATTTTGTGTTAAAAGCCTAGGATTTGTGAACTATGATTCTTAATTGAATTTTGGTTGTTGGATTTGAATATTGTATGAGTTTAATTGTTGATCTGAGGTATATTTATTTTGGTGATTGTTATGATGATGAGGAAGGGTATGTTGAATTGAAAAGAATGCAGGTTTGGACCCGAAAAGGGTGGCAAAGTTCGAGTTTTTTAGGAGATGCTGCCGAAATTTTATAAAAATTAGAGATTTTGCTTATATGATTATTTAAAAAGATTTAGATTCAAATGTTATATGGTTTGATTTAGTGTTATTAAGAAAATGAGAATGTTTTAAGTTTGATTCATTTAGAAAAGAATGAATTATGTTTTGAATTAGAACTATTAATGAACGGAATGGGAGGTGTGATAATGAAGGATAAGGATTGAATATGATTGACGTATAATGATGAATAAGATGCGATTGAGAATTATGTGGATGTTGATGAATTATAATTGAATTATTTATATGGCTTATGAATTTGAATAATCTGATATACGAGATTCCCTGGATTAAGTGCCGTGGCTTGCCACCACGTGTACCAGGTTGAAAATTCGATACTCTGTTGACCCTACGACGTAAGTGTGACCGGACACTATATAAATTCCCGAGAATGTTACCCCCATTGAGCAATATTGATTATTTGAGAAAAAGCTATGCATAGACTCTTGGGGATGCACGTCGGGGGACAGTCTAAGGACAATTCAGATTTGTCGGGTTGGCTGGATAACCGACAGATGAGCCTTATCAGCCATAGGACAGGCATGCATCATATGTATATTACTTGAATTACTTGCTTGTGCTTTAATTGGGTTTACCTAAATGTACTTGCCATGTTAAATGTGTATTTGTTACCTGCAGTATTTGTAACCTTCTTGTGCTTGCCTTTAACTGTTTATCTGTCTGTGAAATGCATGATGGAGTTGGAGGTATGGAGGAATGGCAGAATGGGATTTAGATTTAAGGTTAAGTTAAGTTAGGTTTAAATATCCTTAGAAAACCACCTTTTAGGGCTCCTGTTTAATACTTTAAGCTCTATAATCTGAGTGTCGGCGTTCTAGGATTGCCTTTGGCATTCCCAGGACCTTATATATTATGTGTGTGGCACCTTTACCATACTGAGAACCTCCGGTTCTCATCCCATACTATGTTGTTATTTTTCAGATGCAGGTTGAGAGGCATCTCGTTAGGCGTCTGGACCCTTGAAGCGAAGTGGTTACTGGGCTATTTTGTTGTACAGTGATGTATATGTATGTACTTAGCTTTCTCTCTGCATAATTTGTTCTTTTTGATCCTCTTAGAGGTTTATGGAGAGGCAGGATTGTGTATATGTTCTTTTGGGTTTTGGATATGTATGTATATATGTGTAAATATTCTCCAGCCAGTCTTGACTTCGCAGGCTGAGTTAGGAGCTTGTTATTTTGTATCTTTGGCACTCTATTCCTACTTATGTTATCATATGTTCAATAGTTATGGTTTCCTTAGCACGCAAGTTAACTCATTTCTCGAGCGTTGTGCTTTTATTTTGCAATTTTTATTTCCCCTATTCTTTAAGGCTCCTAGCATATTATAATTCTTCTGATATTATATATATACATTTTATTTTAGAGGTCGTAATACCACACCACCTATGTTTTACGACTTAAGCATAAAGCTCTGTGTGGTAGGGTGTTACATTATGGTTTCAGAGCAGTTCGTTCCTATAGAGCCTGAAAGACGGACTGATTGTACTTCTATGCATTCTCTGTATATGTGTTTATGTGCTATTAGAATATCTGATTGATATATATAGCATAAATGTTTGTGAGCATGCATTTGGACCTTAAAGCATTAGACATGCGATATTGAGACTGATCAACTTAATATCACTTGTTTGGTGTGTATAAGGACCAGATGTCGACTCACGGACGCGGTCGCGGGTGAGGTAGACGTAGGATAGGCACCGTTACTCCTGGTTTGGTAGGGAATGATCTAGTAGACTTTATGACTGCCCTGGGAAATATGGCTGCAGCTATGCAAGTGACAGCCGAGGCATTGGGTAATCAGATAAACCAGGGTAATCATGGGAACAATAATGATGAGGACGGTCCTATGATGCTTGCTACATTTCTGAAAGTTCGCCCTCCGACTTTTAGGGGAACCTCAAATCCCACTGATGTAGATAATTGGATTCAGGCTGTGGAAAGGGCGTTATAGGCACAGCAGGTTCCTGAAGAGCAATGGGTTGAGTTTGGAACTTATCAGTTGTAAGGTGAAGCTCAATATTGGTGGCAGGGAACACGACGTATCCTGCAGCCAGATGGTGCTGTGATAACCAGGAGGTTGGTCATCTAAGAATCATGTTTTGCTTGATTGTTCTAAAAAGTCAGTACAGTTTATGCCGGAAGGGTCAGAAGCACAGGTTGTAGTGAATAGTTACTATTTGAATTCCATGATAGTAAACTATTTTGGAACTGGATGTCAGGGTATTATGTTATTAACTGCAGGAGTATCAGGTGATGATCAGAGTTTAGAGCAGATTCCGGTTGTATGTGAATTTCCAAATGTGTTTTCGAATGATATTAATGAATTTCCACCTAACCAGGAAGTGGAATTCGCAATTAAGTTGGTGCCGGGATCCGGTCCGATTTCGATTACTCCTTATAGGATGTCACCTATAGAAATGGCTGAACTGAAAGCTCAGTTAGAAGATCTGTTGGGTAAGCATTTTATCTGACCAAGTGTTTCTCTGTGGGGAGCGCCAGTGTTACTGGTAAAGAAGAAGGATGGGAGTATGCGGTTGTGTGTCAACTATCGGCAGTTGAACAAGATCACTGTGAAGAATAAATATCCGTTGCCTAGAATCGACGATCTAATGGATCAGTTACAGGGTGCCGGTGTGTTTTCTAAGATTGATCTGCGATCTAGTTATCATCAGATAAGGGTTAGAGACAATGATATTCCAAAAATTGCTTTCAGGATGCGTTATGGTCATTATGAGTATACAGTAACGTCTTTTGGGTTAACTAATGCCCCGGCAGTATTTATAGATTATATGAACAGGATTTTCCGACCGTATCTGGACAAGTTTGTTATTGTCTTCATTGATGATATTCTTGTTTATTCTAAGTCTGAAGAGGAACATGCTGATCACTTGCGAACTGTGCTGCAAATTCTAAGAGACAGGAAGTTATATGCTAAGTTATCTAAATGTGAGTTCTGGAATAGTAGAGAAGTGAAGTTTCTCGGCCACATGGTGAGTAAGCAGGGGATAGCTGTGGATCCTGCTAAGGTGGAAGCAGTGATGAATTGGGAGCGACCAACTTCAGTGATAGAGATCAGGAGTTTTCTAGGTTTGGCGGGATATTATCGCAGATTCATTAAGGGATTTTCACAGCTCGCCTTACCTTTAACTAAACTGACTAGGAAGGATACGCCTTTTATCTGGACTCCGGAGTGTGAGGAGAGTTTTCAAGCACTGAAGCACAGGTTGACTACTGCACCCGTGTTGGTATTGCCTAAACCAAGTGAACCATTTGAAGTGTACTGTGATGCATCGCTGAAGGGCTTGGGGTGCGTTCTAATGCAGCACCAGAATGTTGTAGCATACGCCTCACGGCAATTAAGACCGCATGAAATGAACTATCTGACACATGATTTGGAACTTGCTGCTGTTGTATTTGCTTTAAAGATTTGGAGGCACTACCTCTATGGCGTTAAGTTTCATGTTTTCTCAGACCATAAGAGTTTGAAGTATCTTTTTTAGCAGAAAGATTTGAATATGCGTCAGAGAAGGTGGATGGAGCTTCTGAAAGATTATGATTTTGAATTGAATTATCATCCAGGAAAAAGCGAACGTTGTGGCGAATGCCTTGAGTCGAAAGTCTTTATATGCAGCTTGGATGATGCTACAGGAGGAAGAGTTACTGAGGGCATTTCAAGGTTTGAATTTGGGAGTTAGAGAAGAATCTGGAATTTTGTGTTTAAGTCAGTTGTAGATTTCAAGTGATTTTAAATTAGAACTTCTGAAGGCTCATCAAGATAGTGAAGCGTTACGTAAGGTATTACCAGCAGTTGAACAGGGAAAATAGTGGAGAGTGTCAGAAGGACAGGATGGTTTGTGGAGGTTCAAGAACCGGATTATTGTGCCAGATATCGGAGACCTACGACAGAGTATTTTGAAGGAAGCTCATAAGAGTGGATTCTCAATTCACCCGGGGAGTACTAAAATGTACCAAGATCTGAAAGTGATGTTATGGTGGCCAGGTATGAAGAATGATGTGGCACTGCATGTATCTAAATGTTTAACGTGTCAGAAAGTTAAGATTGAGCATTAGAGACCTTCAGGGACCCTTCAGCCTTTGGAGATTCCACAATAGAAATGGGAGAGTATCGCAATAGATTTTGTGAAAGGTTTGCCTAGAACCCGATCTGGTTGTGACGCTATTTGGGTGGTTGTGGATCGACTGACAAAATCAGCTCACTTTCTTCCTATCCGAATAAGTTTCACAATGGAGGAATTGGCTCGAATGTATATCAAAGATATTGTCAGGTTACATGGTGTGCCTTCTACTATCATATCTGACAGAGATCCTCGTTTCACATCAAGGTTCTGGGGAGCTTTTTAGCGTGTATTTGGGACTCAGTTAAGCTTGAGTACTGCGTATCACCCTCAGACAGATGGTCAGTCAGAGAGAACTATTCAGACCTTGGAAGATATGCTAAGAGCTTGTGTTTTGGACCAGCCGGCGAGCTGGGACCGGTATATGCCATTAGTAGAGTTTGCTTATAATAATAGCTACCATGCCAGCATTGGAATGGATCCATATAATGCTCTGTATGGCAGAAAATGTCAATCTCCGTTGTGTTGGTATGAAACTGGAGAAAGGAGTTTATTAGGGCCTGAGATGATAGCTGAAACTACTAAATAGATAAAGAAGATTCGTAGTCGAATGCTTATAGCCTAGATCCGCCAGAAGAGTTATGCTGATCAGAGGCGAAAGCCTTTGGAATTTGAGGAAGGGGAGCATGTTTTTTTTTTAAGTTACACCAACAACTGGAGTAGGAGAGCTATTAAGACTAAGAAACTAAATCCCCGTTATATTGGACCGTTTGAGATCTTGAAGAGAATTGGGCCGGTAGCTTATAGAATTGCCTTACCACCATATCTTTCAAATTTGCACGATGTGTTTCATGTATCACAGCTTCAGAAGTATACTCCTGATGCAAGTCTTGTTCTAGAACCGGAACCAATTCAAGTAAGAGAAGATCTAATACTCCTAGTAATTCCAGTGAGAATTGGTGACATCAATATTAAACGATTACGCAGGAAGGAAGTATCATTGGTAAAAGTAGCTTGGAGTCGAGCTGGTATCGAGGAACATACCTGGGAGCTCAAATCAGATATGCGAAAGGACAATCCACATCTATTTTCAGGTAACTAGATTTGAATTTTGAGGGCAAAATTCTTTATTAGATGGGTAGGATGTAAACCCCGGTTAAATTAGTAGATAATTAGTCAATAAATTAATTTTTAATAAGGAAGATTAGAAATGTGAATATTATATTAAATTAGGGTAGAGCTCATCGAAACGAGAATTTTGACACTAATTTCAAAAAAAATTGTCCAAAATTGGACCGAAAGGACCGAATCGGTCGAATCGGACCCGAACCGGGCTGTCGGTCCAACCGGACCAGCCCTTTTAAGTGAACCCAAGCTTTGTCTTCTTCCCATTTCTGCAACAACGAAGCTTTCAGCTTCCAGGAAGAGGAGAAACGAGAAAAGCTCCCAACCATTACGTTACTTTCCAAGTCCCATAACTTCTCCATCCGAGCTCCGATTGCCACACTGTTTGTGGCCACGCGTTCACTGTGTTGAGCTCTACGTTTCTATCGGAACAATTTCATAGGTAACTCGTTATTTTACACTCAGCCTTCATTTCCCCCAATTTTCGAATTTGAGAAGGAATATTGAATTTCTTTGATTTTTGATGTTTTAGGATCCAATTAGCTTGAGGAAAACGTTCACTCTTGCTTATGTGAAGCTTGGGTAAGGTAAGGATACGATAATTCTATTTTATTTTCATTGAATTTGAGCTTTGAGTATTAAATTGAATATATATGTTATGAATGTGTATTAGGTTGTGAATAAATAATTGGAGCTTGAAATTGTGAATACTAGAACTTGGAGGAAGCAGATTAGTTGAGGTTTTGAGGGCTGTGTTCTTTTAGGAAAATTGTCTTGGAATAATACTTGGGAATCGGCTAAGGTATGGTTTAGGTTTCTTGCATTTAATATATAATATTCTGTGAAAACTTAGGCTAGATGACCATAGGATAAGTTGGAATGCAGGTGTATATTTAATGTTTAATGATTTGTCGATGAATATATTTGGTTGAAGTTTATTGGATAATTAGTTATTAATTTTAGATGGTGAATGTTGTTATGTTAATTTGGAGAGAATTATGGTTGAATGTTATTGTTGATGAACATGGTTGGTTTGGTGCTTGTTGATTAACTAATGATTTGGTGAATTATTGATTTGATGTATAACTATTGTGGAGGTTGTTGTGATAATGAGGTATTTTGTGTTAAAAGCCTAGGATTTGTGAACTATGATTCTTAATTGAATTTTGGTTGTTGGATTTGAATATTGTATGAGTTTAATTGTTGATCTGAGGTAGATTTATTGTGGTGATTGTTATGATAATGAGGAAGGGTATGTTGAATTGAAAAGAATGCAGGTTTGGACCCGAAAAGGGTCGCAAAGTCCGAGTTTTAGAGGAGATGCTGCCGAAATTTTATAAAAATTAGAGATTTTGCTTATATGATTATTTAAAAATATTTAGATTCAAAAGTTATATGGTTTGATTTAGAGTTATTAAGAAAATGAGCATGTTTTAAGTTTGATTCATTTAGAAAAGAATGAATTATGTTTTGAATTTGAACTATTGATGGACGGAATGGGAGGTGTGATAATGAAGGATAAGGATTGAATATGATTGACGTATAATGATGAATGAGATGCGATTAAGAATGATGTGGATGGTGATGAATTATAATTGAATTATTTATATGGCTTATGAATTTGAATAATCTAAGATACAAGATTCCCTGGATTAAGTGTCGTGGCTTGCCACCACGTGTACCAAGTTGAAAACTCGATACTCTGTTGACCCTACGACGTAAGTGTGACCGGGCACTATATAAATTCCCGGGAATGTTACCCCCATTGAGCAATATTGATTATTTGAGAAAAAGCTATGCATAGACTCTTGGGGATGCACGTCGGGGGACAGTCTAAGGACAATTCAGATTTGTCGGGTTGGCTGGATAACCGACAGATGAGACTCATCAGCCATAGGACAGGCATGCATCATATGCATATTACTTGAATTACTTGATTGTGCTTTAATTGGGTGTTCCTAAATGTACTTGCCATGTTAAATGTGTATTTATTACCTGCAGTATTTGTAACCTTCTTGTACTTGCCTTTATCTGTTTATCTGTCTGTGAAATGCATGATGGAGTTGGAGGTATGGAGGAATGGCAGAATGGGATTTAGATTTAAGGTTAAGTTAAGTTAGGTTTAAATATCCTTAGAAAACCACCTTTTAGAGCTCCTATTTAATACTTTAAGCTCTATAATCTGAGTGTCGGCGTTCTAGGATTGCCTTTGGCATTTCTAGGACCTTATATATTATGTGTGTGGCACCTTTACCATACTGAGAACCTCCGGTTCTCATCCCATACTATGTTGTTATTTTTCATATGCAGGTCGAGAGGCATCTCGTTAGGCGTCTGGACCCTTGAAGCGAAGTGGTTACTGGGCTATTTTGTTGTACATTGATGTATATGTATGTACTTAGCTTTCTCTCTACATAATTTGTTCTTTTTGATCCTCTTAGAGGTTTATGGAGAGGCAGGATTGTGTATATGTACTTTTGGGTTTTGGTTATGTATGTATATATGTGTAAATATTCTCCGGCTAGTCTTGACTTCGCAGGCTGAGTTAGGAGCTTGTTATTTTGTATCTTTGGTACTATATTCCTACTTCTGTTATCATATGTTCAATAGTTATGGTTTCCTTAGCACGCAAGTTAACTCATTTCTCGAGCGTTGCACTTTTATTTCGCGATTTTTATTTCCTCTATTCTTCAAGGCTCCTAGCATATTATAATTCTTCTGCTATTATATATATACATTTTATTTTAGAGGTCATAATACCACACCACCTCTATTTTACGACTTAAGCGTAAAGCTCTGTGTGATAGGGTGTTACATATTCTTTTATATTATATAATATAATTATATATTATTAATGTACTTAGTTTGGACGGCCGGCGTCGTTATTATTATTATTATTATTATACATACATATATGGGTTAAGTACTAAAATCGTCCCTAAGGTCTGGGGTGAAAATCAAAATCGTCCCCGACCTTTTTTTGTTATTAAAATCATCCTCAACGTTACAAAATGTTATAAAATCGTCCTTTTCCACTTCAATTTTATTTTTTTTACCATATTACCCTTCATTATTAATAAAAATAATTAAAAATAATATTAAAAAATTAAAACAAATTCCCCCCACCACCCCTTCCCCCTTCGCTCTCCCCCCTCCCTCACTCCCTCACTCCCTCCCGCCTCCCCCCTCCCATAACCCCCTCAGCCCACTCCCTCACCCCCCACCCCTCAACCCTCACCCCTCCCGCCTCCCCCCTCCCTCACCCTCCCGTAACCCCTTCAGCCCACCCCCTCACCTTCTACCCCTCGTCCCTCATCCCTCACCCATCACTCCATCCACCCAATCACCCCACAAAACAAATTAACAGCAAATCAGAAGCAGAAGAAGCATAACAATTTCAACAATCACATCAATTTCAATAAACAATAATTCAATAATCATCAACTACCGTTTTAGTTTTCAGATCCAAAAGTTCAATAATCATCAAGTTACAATTTCAGAAGCAGAAATTCAAGCAGAGCAGAGGAAGAAGCAGAAGTTCAATAATCATCAATCATGTATATGTTCTTCAAAAATTTAAAAAAGAAAAAACAAAAATAGGAAGAACGAAGGGTGGCGGCGGGTTGGACACAGGGGCAGCGGCGGCGGGTTGGAAATTAGCTCACAAAAACCAATTCTTTCGATAATTTGTAACTCACACTCTTCCTAATTTTAGTCAAAGCAACATTTTTTAAACCATTATATATAGAATAACCGAATCATAAGTTCAAGAGAAAAATCATTACCTTACCGAAACTAGTACGATCGTAAAGAAGAAGAAAAAACGAATACTTTAATCGATCTAAAATCTTTGTTGAAATTTTTGAATTAAACGACTGAACCTCAGAAGCTTGCCAGCTATTGAGCTTCAACTTTTATCTCTCGTTCTTTTTCTTAACATCACGTATGAAAAAAAGAAAGAAAGAAATAGTTCTCAATATTATATACGAAGAAGAAAAAAAAATAAAAAGTGATTGAAAATAAAAACCGTAAGAATTATAAAGGTAAATTATCAAAATAAATTAATAAAATATTATTATAATAAAATATTAATATACTAAAATATTATTATTTATTTTTTTACATATTCAAAATCAACTCGTCAAATTAAATCTAACCGCTTAACTTAAATTTTGCGAATCTTAACTTATAGAGCTTAAAAAATCCATTGTTAAAAATCTAAATTGTTACACAGTAGTACATCTTCACCGCCAAAAAAATCGAGAAAAATCAATCTTCGTTTGTCGTGGAGGAGCATGCAAAGAAACTCAATGATTGAATAATCACAAGAAGTTGTTCGTTGTACCCTTCAGATTGCTCGATGAGATTGGCATTCACTACCTGCATTGTCTGAAATGCAGTGCTCTTCGCCATCAAAACGCAATGAAAGTACCAAATGATACGATTGCTAAATGAATAAATATATGGAGGTTGAAATAATGAAGTACAGAAACTCAATTACAAAGAATGAAGAATGAATGTCTTAATAAGTATAGTAAATTGTATGTATAAAAGTGGTTGCTCCACCTGCAATTTCAAAATACACGGGGATATTAGGGAAAAAACAAGAATTTAATCATATGAAAAGAGAGAATATTCAGATAGAATAGTACTCACAATGATCTCTCACACACACCAAGTCCTTCCTCTGATCAATTAAATTGCTCTTCCATTTTTCTCCAAATTGTTACGCGCATTGTTGCTTTCTGTTGGGTATTTTTTCTTTTTCTGCTATGGTCATATTTTGAGACCCTCTCAGTTTTGTCTTTCTCTCCTTATTGGTTGTATCACATAAATACTATATTACTTAATTAACCAGTTATAGAACAATAAACACGTACAAATATTCAATTAAATGAATTTTCAAAAATACTCAATCAAAATAAAAAAAATCAATCAAAAAATATATTATGTATTTGTGCATATTTATATATTTATTATATTATTATTTATACATTTTTTAATAAATTAATCAATTATTAGAATAATAAAAGTTTTTTTTACAATAAAATATCAAACTTATTATCATGAAAGAATAATCAAACATTTTACAACATTATAATCAAAATTTTCATAAACACTAAATTTATACTCTTATAAACACAGCACTTGATTGATCGATAATCTTTTATATACATGTAAACACAATTGAATAAATTTTTAGTATACATGTAATAAAGTTGATTCTTTTTTAATAATTAATAGAATTAAGAAAGCATTCATGCTATGTGTATACTCAGGACGGATTCAAAAATGTTATTTTATAGACCAATAATATATAATATTAAAATAAAATTTATGCAAATAAATTATATAATAAAATATAATATAAATTATAAAAATATATTAATAAAAAATATATATTTTTTAAATATAAAAAATATGTATGTACTTTTTATTAATAAATGCTACATGTTGATTTTTCATATCAAAAAATTCATTGATAATAAAATTTATGTTAAATCTTTTAATAATTTTTTTCTCAATGTAAATCAAAAGATAATTAATAAAAAATTCATCTTTCATTTTATTTTTGAGTCTATTCTTTACAATATTCATAGTTGAAAATATCTCTCTGTTTGTAGCAGTTGAAATAGGAAGAGTTAATACCAAGCGAATCAAATGATCAATCAAATGATATGCTAAAGATTTTTCTTCTTCGTTAATTAACCCTTGACATAACTCAGAAATTGTACACGAGTTACTTAATTCAACATAATTAAAAACATCAAATTTATAATATTGAGCTTGTATTCTAATGTAAAAATTTTTTTGGTCATTGAACTCATTTGGATAAAATCATTCTACTATTTCACTTCTCAGATATTAAAGATTATTAATATTTGTATTGGATTTTTATTTATACTAGACTAAATACTAAATATATTTTTCAAACAAAAAATATATAATATATAATAATTTTATATACTTAATAACTTATTATTATTATTATTATTATTATTATTATTATTATTATTATTATTATTATTATTATTATTATTATTATTTTAGAAAATTTGCCTCCCTTGTGTACGTCTTTGTGTATACCACTATAAGAAAAATGTTGAGTACCATCAGATTTAATGTCGCACATTAGCGTCGGCTTTACTAGTGAATTTAGTGACAATTTAGGTGTAAAATTCGTCATGTCAAATCATTACCGGCAGATTTTCAGTTCTGACGATAAATTTGCGAGTAATAATTGAAGGAAAAATGGGAAACATAGGTATAAAATGTAGGGGTGGGATTTACCATCGAATTATTCCGACGGTAAACATATTTAGTGAAACACTGTGTTTTGATGACTTGCAACGCGTTACCTGGTAAATCCGACGGTAATCATGCCCTAAATTCGAACCGCGAACCTTTTTTCCCTTCATTTCGAATCTCTCACTCTCTCTCTCCCTATCTCTCTCTCTCTCTAATATCTCACCTCCTAGTCTTTCTCTCTAACTCTCTCATCTCTTCTCTCCATCAACATCTCTCCGACACTGTCCTCTCTGCCAGCCCCTCCAACAGTACCGTCTCACGATTCTACTGCTAGAAACACTTATGTCGTTGCTTCTGCTCTTCTCTTGCTACTCTTCTTCTTGGTGTCGGTATAGGAGAAAGGTCAGATGCTCCTCCTCAGCCGTTCTCTTCCCCTGTTAAATCTCATTTCAGATAATGCTTCTAAACTTCTAAAATAGGATTAAGGTTTAAGCTTACTTGTTATTATAAAATAGGATTTGTGTTTATTATTATTGATTTGTGTTGATTATTCAGGTTGCTTAGTGAAATTTTCATTATATCTTTTTTTATTATTGATGATGTAATTTGTTCTTAATCTTTAACTTAAAAATTATTTTTTAGTGCTTTAATTTCCTTTTCAAGTTACATGCTACTTCAATTAGGTAATAATTTAAAATCAGTTAAAAAAATATACAAATTAGTTCAACATGTTATTATGTTTCTTAAATTTGAATTTAAATTTGTTTGAACTAGATTAAAGTTTAAGTTTATTTGTTATTATAAAATAGAATTTGTGTTGATTATTGTTGAATTGTGTTATTTATTGTTGATTTGTATTGATTATTTATTTAGGTTGTTTAGTGAAGTTTTTATTATATATTTTTATTATTGTTGATTTAATTTATTCTTAATCTTTAACTTGAAAATTATTTTTTGGTGCTTTAATTTCTTTTTTAAGTTGCTTGCTGTTTCAATTAGATAATAATTTTAAATCAGAGAATTTATAAAATTAGTTGAACATGTTATTATATTTCTTTAATTTGAATTTTAATTTGTTTGGATTGGATTAAGGTCTGAGCTTATTTATTATAAAACAGAATTTGTGTTGATTATTGTTAAATTGTGTTGATTATTTAGGTCGCTTGGTGAAGTTTTCATTATATTTTTTTATTATTGTTGATACAATTTGTTCTTAATCTTTAACTTAAAAATTATTTTTTGGTACTTTAATTTTCTTTTTAAGTTTTTTGCTACTTCAATTAGGTGATAATTTAGAATAAATTAGAGAATTTATAAAAATTAGTTCAACATGCTATTATGTTTCTTGAATTTGAATTTGAATTTGTTTAGACTGGATTAAAGTTTGAGTTTACATGTTATTATAAAATAGGATTTGTGTTAATTATTGTTGATTTGTGTTGATTATTCAAGTTGCTTAGTAAAGTTTTCATTATATATATTTTTTATTATTGTTGATTTAATTTGTTCTTAATCTTTAACTTAAAAATTATTTTTTGGTGCTTTAGTTTCCTTTTTAAGTTGCTTACTGCTTCAATTAGGTGATAATTTAGAATCAGTTAGAGAATCTATAAAAATTAGTTCAACATGTTGTTATGTTTCTTGAATTTGAATTTGAATTTGTTTAGACTAAATTAAGGTATGAGCTTACTTGTTATTATAAAATAGGATTTGTGTTCATTAATATTGATTATTGTTAATTTGTGTTGATTATTCAGGTTGTTTAGTGAAATTTTTATTATATATTTTTTTATTGTTGTTGATTTAATTTGTTCTTAATCTTTAACATAGAAATTTTTTTTAGTGCTTTAATTTTCTTTTCAAGTTGCTTGCTGCTTCAATTAGGTAATACTTTAGAATCAGTTAGAGAATTTATAAAAATTAGTTCAACATGTTGTTATGTTTCTTGAATTTGAATTTGTTTGGACTGGATTAAGGTCTAAGCTTACTTGTTATTATAAAATAAAATTTGTGTTGATTATTATTGATTTGTATTGATTATTCAAGTTGTTTAGTGAAGTTCCTATTATATATTGTTTTTACTAGTGTTGATTTAATTTGTTCTTAATCTTTAACTTGAAAATTATTTTTTAGTGTTTTAATTTTCTTTTCAAGTTGCTTATTGCTTCAATTAGGTGATAATTTAGAACCAATTAGAGAATTTATAAAAATTAGTTCAATATGTTGTTATATTTTTTGAATTTGTTTGGACTGCTTTGTGTTTTAATTGAGTTTTGACTGCTGTTGTGGATTGAGGTTAGCTGGAGGCAGCGGCGCTGCTGGTGGAGCACTGACATCAGCACCTAGTCCGCCGCCTCAGTAGAGTGAAGTCAATGACGACGATTACCGGAATCCGTAGCGTTTAGGGATTTAATTTATTTTATATCTATTTAATTGTATTTTACTTTTTTAACTTTTTATTATATTCAAACCCTTGATATTTAATAAAATCATTAGTTGATTTCTGGTATTTAGAATTTGTGCACTAAAAATAAAAAAATAATTTCACTACTAATTGTGCGCTAATTATGCAAAAAAAAATTGCATATCGGCGGAACAATCCGACAGTAAACGGGCGCCACAAAACATAACATGGCGCCAAAATTACCGTCGAAATTAATCAACCGTTTATTTTCGTTGTATTGATTGCACAATTTGACGCAAAATTTATTCGTAAACATTTTTTGTCGTCGTTTATACCGTCAAATGCATTCTGATAGTAAATTAATTATCGATGGTACTGAATGTCTTTTTTATAGGATACTACAATCATCATCAAATTAATTATTTATTAAAAATAAACTTAACAAATACCTGTATTTAAATATAAAATATAGTGGTTGATTTTTTTTGTATGTATATAATATTTTTGTTAAGTAAAATATAATAAAAAACAAGTTAGAAAATTAATTTCGGATTAAGAGGCTTTGATTGTGGCACAATTGACCGGTGTGTGCATCAATAGATAAATGGAGATCAGAAAGATGGAAGGTGTATATGTGTTTGTACCCTTATTTTTATTCCTTGTTCACTTTTTATTTTTCACAATTGATGGACGACAGAATGGTGCATCAAAAATCAAGATAACTAGAATCCTCAATTGGTGGTTTCCACTATTTTTATGAAAAAAAATGAAAGGGCCGTAGCTCAAAGAATCTATCGGTTTCTTTAATTAAAAGGAAATGAAACGAAAGGAATATGTATTTCTTTCTCCAATCAATAGTTTTCCTCTTGTAAAAACAGTGGTCAGAAAAGGTTTTTATAATTTTCTTTTTAAGTCTCGTCAAATAATTCACACATAAAAAAGAAATGAAAAACCTTTTCTTTTTTTTTTTGTCGTGTCTCAGTCTGGCTTTGATTTGATTTTATTATTGTTAGTAATACAAATAAAATACATTGGTCGAGTGGAAGGAAGGCTACAAATTAAATAGCATTATGATTCTCTTATCTCTATAATAAGTCGGAAAGATCAAAGGTGGTTGTCTTTTAACTAATGGTTTGAAATAGTTCTATAAAATATTAAAATATAATATATAGGGACCAACTAGTGGTGCAGCTAAATGTAATTAATTAGTAAAAGATGTTCTATTAAAAAATAAAAAATTCAAAGAATTAACCTAATTTCACTCATAATTTCATTAGCTAACTAATAAGAGGTGTAATCAATTATAGTTAACTAGCAATTTTTTTTTTTTTTGAATTTTTTTAGACGAAATATAAATTTAAATTATCTTAAAAAGTATTCAAAATCTAATAAAAAAAATTTAGAATATAAAAAAAATTAAAACCAAATAATAACAAACATGCAAAATTATTGTAAAATCATTTTAAAGATTCATTTTAAAAATTTCAAAAATTCATTTTAACCATTCCAAAATTATTTAAAAAAATTTTAATAAAAAAACATCCAAAACGTAACAAAAAAAAACATCCCAAACTTTCGGGAAGAAACGTGAATTCAAATTATCATGAGAAACATTTAAAACTTAATAATAAAAAAGTTCAAAATCTAATAAAAAATATTTAAAATTAAACAATAACAAACATCCAAAATCATTTTAAAATTCATAATAAAAGAAACTTATCTGAAACATAACAAAAAGAAATATCTAAAATCTTTGGAGAGAACGTAAATTCAAATTATCAAGAAAGCAAAACATCCAAAACCTAATGATGAAAGAAAAACATCTAAAATCTAAAAAAAATAAAATCAAATAATAACAAACATCCAGGATCATTGTAAAAGTATTTTAAAAATGCTAAAAATTATTTTAAAAATTCTAAAATAATTTTAAAAATTTTTAATAAAAAATATTTAAAATATAACAAAAAATTAAAAACTTAAAAAAAACAAGATATCCACAATCTTTTTAAAATTCTAAAACCTAACAAAATAAGACATTCAACAAAATATTGAAAAAAAAATCCAAAAACTAAGAAAAAAATCAAAAATTAAAAAAAAAAAGAAACACCAAAAAACATAAGAAAAAGAAACATCTTAAACATAAAAGAAAGAAACATCCAAAACTAGTAAAAAGAATTATCTAAAACTAAGAAGAAGAAGACGCTTCGCTCTCGAGAGGGGGCGCAGCGTGCGGCGGAAGGAAGTTGTGGAGTGCATCGCTTCATTCACGGGAGGATGGCACGACGTGAGGCCAGGGACGGATCCATTCATGTGGGTGTGGGGGCAAGGGCCCTATTACAATTTGGAATTTTATTGAGTAGTATATAATAATAATATTTATTTGCCCCCACTAAATTATTAAATTTGACCCCACAATAATTTTTTATTCAACTTTCGACACTTGATAGCCAATTTGAAAACTTCATATTAGATGTCCATTATAATGATCAATTTTTAAATTTAAATAAGATTGGTATTCTTTCTTAGATATCAACTCGAAAGAATATTATCTATCCATTTGTGTTTCTTCATTTAAAATTAGCTTTAGTTTTTTCATAATAACTACACTAATTGAATGAACTTTTTCAACTATGAATATCATCAAGTGCTAATTTGTATGAAAGTTGAGTTTTAAATGATTGTTTAACGACATATACAAAAAAAAAGACATTTTAATTATATTGTCAACGTTTCAAAATATGAAATATAAAAAATTAAATTTTAAATTATATGTTATTATTTAAATTACTATTTTAGTATTTTAATTTGTAATTAGATATTTTAAAACCTAATCATATTTTACAATAACAAAATATAATTATAACAATAATTATGCTACGTATATATAAAATAATCATTTGTACAAAATAAATCTTAAAATATAAATTTTGAAATACAAAATACATATTAAAAATAAGTTAAATAATATATGTATTTATACACAAATTTATAATAACTAATTTTTTAGGTAAACATAATATTTTTATTATAAAAATTATTATAATGTTATATATATTTTACCCCACTATCAAAATTTTCTGGATCCGTTCTAGTGGGGAAGGATAAGGTGTGCAGCTGTAAGGGAGAGAGATAAGGATTTTTGTGGGTTTTTTTTTAACTGGGAATGGAGTGAGAGTGAAAGAAAAATGATAGGGACCAATTAGTAGTGCAACTAACCAACTGGATATTTCATTTTTGTTAAGTTTTGGAAGTTTTTTTTAATTACGTTTCAGATGTTTTTTTTTATTAGTGATTTTTAATATAGTTTTAAAATTTTTAAATTAATTTTAAAATAATTTTGAATATTTGCTATTATTTGATTTTAGAATGTTTTTTAGATTTTAATTTTTTTTATTAGATTTTAAATATTTCTCAAGATAACTTGAATTCACGTTCCTTCCAAAAGATTTTGGATGTATTTTGTTATGTTTCTAATGTTTCTTTTTATTAAAAAATTTTAAAATGATTTTTGAAATTTTTAAAATAATTTTAAAATTTTTAAAATGAATCGTTAATGATTTGACAATAATTTTAGATATTTACTATTATTTGATATTGTATATTTTTTTTATATTTTAGATTTTTTATTAGGTTTTAAATATTTTTTTTAATAATTTAAATTTATATTCTCTCCAAAAAAATATTCAAAAAGAAAAAATTGCTAATTACTTACAATTGACTGCATTTTTTATTGGTTATTTAACAAAATTGTTCTATGAATTAGTAATTGTGATGATTCAGCTATAATAAATAGAGGATTTTTTTTTTGTGACAAATATAACGAGAGAATTTACTCACACACTATTTAGTCTAATGTTACATTCTATTTTAATTAATATGGTAATAACCTTTTGTTTACTTGTTCTAAAATATCCTTCCTATTATAATGTTATTCAAGGTTATTAATATTATTATTTTATTAATTTTGTTCCAAATGCAGTATCAATTGAAAAGCTATTAATATTTTCACACGTATAATTTTACTGTAAAAATATTTATGTACATTAAAAATAAATTATAATATTTTTTTATAAATATTGTATTATTTATTAATTTATTTTCACTATATATTACATATTTTAATATATATTATAACATAATTGTTTTATTGTTAATAAGCCTTGTCTCTAGAATAGCTGGTACAACAAAAAATTTAGCGTTGAGAACGTATAATAGTGGTGGCTCTGTATTTAGTGTCGGTGTCAGGAATGAGTGTTATGGAAAACGGTAGAAAAGAAAGGAAAAAGGTTGTAAAATTATATAGGGGTGATGGTGAAATATTAAAAAGAATAATTTAGTTACAAAAAAAAGAATAATTTAAAAATTTTGAATAAATTTTTAGGTTTTAATTAATTTAATTAGTTATAATTTATTTTATTTGGATACATTATTAATTTTATCTTTTATAAATAAATTTATCAACACTTAAATCTTTTGTAATTAAAAATAATTATTTACTCTTTTTAATCGTCTAAGTTTGTTAACGACATTATCATTACCTACTCCGCTTTTACTCATACATAATATATTGGTCATATACTTTTACTTTGGCAACATTTTATTGCATGGAATTTTTTTGTTTTCATTCTTCAACTTTTCTCGTGAAACGTCAACGAATTATAACTCAAATGGCATAGTTTCTCCGTATTCATTTAGAAGTTGCGAATTCGAGTCTTCTTATCTTTAATAAAAAAAAATTTCTCGTAAAACATATATATAAATTATATTTTCATATAAATACAAAAAATTATGATAACGCAACAAATTGAATAAAAAAAATCTCAAGAATAGCTATTAAATGGAGTTAGGATTTTAAATTTCACATCACTGATGTTCAACATAATAATATTTTTTGTATAGTATTTTAATGAATGTCATGTAAATATGTTAAGCAAGTAGAAATAAAAAATGAAAATTTCTTATATAATAAATCTGAATTAAACAAAATAATTATTAACAAAAATTATAAAAAAAAGTACAAATTGACTTGTGAAAGATGCAGAGAAGCCAAAAAGGAAGGAGAAAAAATTTTCCAGTGAGCACAGAGAGAAAAAGTATGATTAGAGTAATTAAAAGTGTTAAATAGCAAGATACCTAAAACTGTTAGCAGCCTTTTCTAATTATATCAGCTTATAGTTAACAGACTCATTACAAGAAATAGTTTAACTAACTAGCTATTAATCATCTAATAATATTTTACTAATGACCAACTATCTTCTAAAATTTAGCTCATAAAGATCCCTCAATGTGGTAGTACTTGATTGATAAAAATCAAACATACCAAGCTTGGAAACACATGAAAAAAAGAGAACTGGAGTCTGGAGATAGGGTTTTAGTGAACAAATCCGCAACTTGATGAGATGTATGAATTGGAAAATGATGAAGCATTCCACTATGGACCTTGTATATGTCAATGTGTTTGGTGTACTTATGGAAGACCGGATTAGTTGTGATATGGCTGGCAGATTAGCTGTCATAGTAAAGAGAAATTGGTTGAGGATGAGGAATGTAAAGATCCTTGAGGAGGTAAGAAAGTCTACGAGTATTCTGCCTCAGAAGATAATCTAAAAACAGTGGACTATTTCTTGCTTTTCCAAAAAATGAGGGAAGAGCCAAGAAAGAAATAAAAACATGTGATAGAGCGATGAGTATCGAGACACTGCCCAATCAGAATCAGAAAAGTCAGAGAGTCTAAGTTCAGAATTAGCTGCGAAAAATAGAACACGAAATGCAGCCTGTAAATGAATATCATATGGTTTTCCTAAGAATTCACTGAGTTTTCCAAATAAAAAGCTAATGTCTGGTTGTGTATTAGTGAGAAAAACTAAATAGCCAATCAATCTGCAATATCTCTGAACATAAGTGAAGGGGGGAGCTAGATTCTTTGGAGAGCTTCAATAAGTATTCCATAGGAATTGAGGCTGGTTTGGCACCTAAAAGTCCACACTCCTCCAATAAATACAAGGCATATTCGCGCTGCCAAAGAATGATTCTAGCTTTGGTTCTTGCAACTTTGAATCTAAGAAAATATTTGAGATTGACAAGCTTCTTGATTTTGAATTGATCATCGAGAATAGCTTTGATGGATTGAATTTCAGCAAGGTCATTTCCATCTAATACCAAATCATCAACATAGGCTAGTATGACCGTGAAAGAGGCAACATCTAATTTGGTAAATAAAGAATAGTCATTCCTTGATTGTTTGTAATTGTTGGCAACAAGAACTGAAAATAGTTTGAGGTTTCATTGCCTACTTGTTTGATTGAGTCCGTAAAGAGAATTATCAAATTTGCAAACCAAATCAAAAGATGTGATGGCTAATCCTGGTAGAGGTCTCATGTACACAATTTTATTCAATTCTCCATGCAAAAAGATCGTGTTGACGTTAAGATGATGGCAATGCCAACCATATGATAGACATTTTCGTCATTTTAGAAATAAGGGACAGAATCATATTTGTCAGAACCGAACCGGTGATCGAACCGGTTAGGTCACTGGGTCATTGGTTCAACCGGTAGGTTACTGGTTGAACCGATTGACCCGGTCCTATGTAAATAAAAAATAAAATATAGTCAAAAATTTAAAATACATATTTTCACTAACATTTTAAAAATATCTAGCTATTCTAAAACAATATGAAACAGGAACAATAAGTATTTTGTTAATTTTACTCTATCATAAATATTTTTATTTTTTTATATTAAAATAACTATTATTTTTGAATTTTAATAATTTATTAATTAGTTTATATCTATTATACTATTATATACTATAAGTATTTATTGAAAAATAATATTAATAGATATTATATAATTATAAAAAAAATAAATGAGTTTATAATTATTGTTAAATAAAAATATAATTAATTTAAGAATGAATGGGTTTATAACTAAAATTAAAATAAATTAAATAGAAGTAAATTATTTGCTGAAAGATATTTATATATATATATATATATATATATATATATATATATATATATATATATATATATATATATATATTAATTTGCATATAATTGATAACAAGCTCAATAGCCCGGTGGTTGTGAGTATCATGTTTTTTCCTGAGGAGGGGGTTCGAACCCCTCAAGCGGTTCGGTCTTATCGAGTTTGACCGGTTTTGACCGGTTCGCACCGGTTCATTACCTCATCCGGTCAGATCATCGGACCGGACCGATTTAGGGTCCGATTCATCAGTTTTTTGGTCGAATCGGTCGGTCCGGTTCGATTTTGCTAACAGTGGACAGAACGGTAATCTTATCATCTTTAAGAATCTAAATACTAGCAGAATTATACTATGCTGGTCTTGGATATCAAGGAGACCAAGAGTTCGTCCCAAGATCAATGGTACTGAAATGGCAACAACTCATAAGGCCTATTGGGATAAGTCAGGACAGCAAGAATCCCAACAATGTGTTTTTTAAATCCAGTGGAAGACACAAACTTAATATTTATTTTTAAATTTATTAGGTCTATTTTTAGTTTGTTTTGTTGTGAAGGTTTGTTAGAAAATTTGATTTAGTTCTGATTTGTTTAGTAGTATTTTTAGGTATTTTAAATTTAAATCAATATCATATAATCCAATAAGATCAAATATTATTTAAATTAAGTTATTTTATCTTTAGGAGATTTAAATTAAATTATCTTATCGTATCTTTTAGACTAATTCTGTTAGGAGTCTATTTAGACACTTGTGTGAGACAATTTACAAAACTTTTGATGAATAAATTTTATGGGTACTGATATATATGCACATTTTTTATTATGTAATTAAGTGAGGTGAGTGATTTGCTTCGCTTGTTGCATTAAGAAATTTGAAGGATTCAACCTAAGGTAATTCTTTAGTGTTAGTTTTTTCAATTTTGATCCCTCTGATCAAGGTTGCCAATGACAAATTTTTTGAAGGTCTAGTAAAAAAAAATATTTCTAGTGACCTATGTTGTTAAGAATAAGTTTATTAGAGGTCTAATAAAAAAATCTTTATCTATCTTTTTATGTTTTTGCTATGTCGTCTTTTTCTTATTCCATCCAATTTTTTCTGTATATTTTTTTATCCTTTCATTCTTTGCCCCTAATTTTCTTCCCATCTGGTATCAGTTACAGGTCATAGGTAAATTCTTATTTATCTATACGTTCTAGAATTCTTGTATAATCTCTTTGTTTTTCTCTTCAATTTCTGCAAATTTACTTTAGACTCCAAAAAAAATTCGAAAATTCTTATTTAATTTTTATTTCTACAATTACTATATCTTAAAATCAACCTCTACAAAAAAAATCGCAAAAAAAAAAAGTTGCAAAAACAAAATACACTTTTCAATTTTCTTTTTCAAGCTTCTACAACAACAAAAAAAATCATAAATTTTTTCAGCTTTGTTTAGCTTTTTAGAATTACTTTGGTTCCAATTAGGATTTTTTTTTTTTTTGGTTTCTGTCACCTTAATGTCACTCATTATTTTCTTTCCTGTTCACATATTTTGGTTGTTTTCTTGTCAAATTAAAAGTCTCTATTATTCAAATGAGTCCCGCTACACATCCAAGCAATTTTACTTTCAGGTTTATCCAAGTTATTTAGTTTACACTGCGGGGCTTCGTCTTCTTCTTCTTCTTTCTCCTCCTCCTCCTCCTCTTGCTTCTTCTTCTTCTCCTTCTCCTTTTTCTTCATCTGGTTTTCATTATCGTCATCGTCACCACCACCATACCACTACATCCATCTCCTCCTCTTTCTTCTCCTCATCCTATTTCTTTTTTATTTGAATTTCTTTGATCACCTCCTTCCTTTTCTTCTTTTTCTTCTTCATCATTATTGTTATTACCAACAATACCAACATTTTGCTAACATCTTATTGATTCTGATTCTCTATGGTGATCAGATGAATTGAAAATATTATCAAAATGAAACCATTGTATAATACCAAATGAACCGAAAATGGTTCATTATATAAATTCGAATTTAGAAACACCTGCTTCTCAAATGAACCGAAAATATTATCAAAACAAAATCATTGTATAATAACAAATGAACCAAAAATTGTCCATTATATAAATTCAAATTCAGAAATACTTGCGTCTCGAATGAACCAAAAATTAGCTCAAAATGAAACCATTGTATAATACCAAATGAACTGAAAATTGTCCATTATATAAATTCGAATTCGATGATAACGATAACGACGATACGTATTAGAAGAAGACAATGACGATAACGATGATAACGATGATGATGATGATGACGATGATGGAGAAAAGGATGAAAAGAAAGAAGGAGACGAAATTCCAATAGAAGGAAGAGGAGGAGGAGGAAGAGGTGTTGTTGGTGACGACAGTAACGAAATTGAAAAATAATAAAAAAAAGGCGGAGAAGAAGAAGCGCAAGGGAGGAAGGGGGAAGAAAACGGGAAAAAGAACGCGTAACTCAAATCACTTGGATGAAAAATTGCTAGCTGGATGTGGAGAATTACTCTATTCAAATTATCTTAGTTTGGTATCTTAATTTCTTATTTTCTGAAGTGCAACTTGTTAAAGCAATCCAAGAATGGAAAAATGCAAGAGTGTTGAGTTCAAAAGAGGGTAAAAATCACAAATTGAGTATAAACACGAGTGTCCTAATTCGAGTAATACACGCGAGAAGAGTGTTGTGAGGTCTTATTATTTTGAGAAAAAGAAAAATTAGTCCCTGACTTTTTATTCCACGGATATTTTAGTCCCTGCCCATTGAAAAATACTTTTAAGTCCCTGACGTCCTTAAGAGTTGGACGGATCAGTCCCTCTATCCATAAACCACCGTTAGACCCAACGAAAAAGGTTGATGTGGCTCTCCCTCTGCTTACCTGGCATCACGGCTTCCCACGTGGCAATGTGGCACGTTAGTGGGATGGAGCTTTTGAAAAATGGACACATAAGTCCCTGTCGCTCAAAACGACGTCGTTTTGTGTGCTGCCCTAATCCTTGTGTAAGTGAAGAAGTAAAGAAGTAAGCTTCAAGTTGATCATCTTGAAGTAGGCTTCTGCAACAATGCAATGAGAAAAACCTCAGCATTCTTGATGCCACTAGCATCAACCTTATTCCCAGTGACCCACTTCACCTTCTTGTAACCTAATTTCCCAATCAATGGCGTATACAGCTTTTCAAGGTCCACCTCTTTACTGAAGAATCTGTCAATCCACAAGTACCCTCCACCTCTCAAAATCCTATCCACATCAAACAACAAGAACTCCATCATCGTCACCGGAATCCACCGATTCACGGCACGCCCGCACCGCACAAGGTCCACCACTCCGTCGAACACCGGCAGCCGCTGCTGCAGCGGCACGTGACATGGCACAAGCCCCCTCAGCGCCACCACCTCGCTATATGGCGCACCCACGCTCATAGTCGTCGTCACAACTATCACGTTGCGGAGCTTCATCGTGGCGGCGAATGACCCGGTGCCGCCACCGACGTCGAGGCCCAGCCGGATGACTGACTTTGCAGAATTGGCGATCTGGAAGAGCTGCGAGATCGGGAGATCGAGGTCGGTCTTGTAGGTTGTGAACTTGGACGAATCGGAGGAAGGGTTGAAGCCTAGGTTAGGGTTTTGGTGATGGAAGCAATCGAAGGATTTGCAAGGGTAATGGTCCCAAATTACAGAGGAATCGGGGAGTGAAGAAGGGAAAGGGTCTTGAGGGAGAGGGGATGAGGGATTGTGCGGCGCGGTTCGGGAGAAGCAGCGGCGGCAGGGGAGGGGTGGCAGCCACAGAGGATAAGAGATTCGGCGAGGTCGGAGTCGGAGGGGCAAAAGGAGAAGGGAGTGTAGGACATGTACTTGTGGAGGAGGTCATGGTGGTTGTGGCAGGAAGAGGCTATCGGGTTGAGGTGGGAGTATAGGAGTAGATCTGGTGGGATGGTGGAGGTGGTGGTGGTTATGTCGGTGGAGTGTTGGAGGCGCGTGAGGTGGTTGATGGTGGCGCATATTGTGTGGAGCTAGTGGAGGACCTGGTCGAGGACAGGAGTGGGTGGTTTGGGGGATTTTGGCGATTGGAGAGTTGAAGAGAGGTGATAGAGTGAGAGGATGTTGGTGGCCACCATTGCCATCAGAAGAACAAGGTTCAGTGTCATTGTGGGGAACGGCAAAGCCATTTCTTCCCTTCCTCTCTTGCTGCTGCTGCTGCTTCGTCTTCTTCTTGTCTTACGCTTTTTCTTGAGGTTGATGAATCCCCCTTCGTAGCCATTGTTGAAAAACATACAACTCTTCTCCTCTCCACCAGCCACCACCCTAAATGAAGGTCTTAAATGAATTTGAGGATTAGGGCAGCACACAAAATGACGTTGTTTTGAGCGACAGGGACTTATATGTCTATTTTTCAAAAGCTCCATCCTACTAACGTGCCACGTGGGAAGCCGTGATGCCAGGTAAGCAGAGGGGGAGCCACGTCAATCTTTTCTGTTGGGTCTGACGATGGTTTATGGATGGAGGGACTGATCCGTCCAACTTTTAAGGACGTCAGGGACTTAAAAGTATTTTCCAATGGTCAGGGACTAAAATGTCCGCGAGGTAAAAAGTTAAGGACTAATTTGTCCTTTTCTCTATTATTTTTTTTCAAAATCAAAATCAATGAGACTTGAGAATTGTGCTAGTGATGATGAAGGAATCTCATATGCGAGAAAAGTTTTCAAGATTTAAATTCCAGCTTTTAAAAGAAAAGTTGATGCTAAAACTTGTTTCTAATGGGAAAGGAATGTAGAGTCGATTTTTGCATGTTGCATCCTTTTAGAGAAAAAGAAGGTTCGATTGGTAGTAACCAAATTTTCGGACGATGCTGGTCTATAGTGGAATGAGTTAGAAAAATATAGAAGAAGGTATGGGAAAAGATCAATTTACAGTTGGGAGAAGATGAAGAAAATCTTTAGAAACCGATTTGTACCATTATCATACATCATGAGAAATCGGTTTGTGCTATTATCATACCACAACAAATTTTTTAAAAAATTTTGTATGTTAAAATAAGGTTCACAATCAGTCAAAAAGTACCATAAAAAGTTTCTGTTTTTAACAGACAAGGCTAATATTAAAAAGAATATTGAGATTCTTATGGGATGATTTTTTATTGAATTAAACAAAAATTACACATAAAGTCGAACTTTACCATTATACAATAATAAAAGATTTAGTTTATTTAGCCATTGAAATAGAAAAGCAACATCAATTTATGACAACTTAATTTTTTTTCAGACTCTAATTTTATATAAAATTCTACAGAAATAAAGTTTGAGGATAAGACAAAATTAAAAGTTTCTTATTTTTAAAACAAATCTTATAGACGTATCTACATGCTTTAATAAGTCAGTCACATGTTAATACCCAAAAAAAAAAGGAGGCCACTCAGATAAAAATCCATAAAACGTCTTTTTTTTAAAGATGTTTTCATATTGTGTTTTAATTGATTTCTATATAATTTATTCGGTATTTCTCATCACATATTATTAAATTCCTCAAAAGATTTTCTTTCCAAAATAATAAAAAACATTTAATTTAGACTAAAACAAAAAAGGTAATAGATTAACTATTAAATTTTTTTAAAAAGATTATTTACATAAAAAAAAATATATCACATTCATCAAAATATATATATATATATAACAAGCTCTTAAAATTTTTATATTAGGTTATTAAATATATTTAATACAAAACACATTGAATATAAATTTTTATTGAGTTTAAATTTTAAATAATTTTTAATTGAATTTCAAATATTTTTATTTTAAAGAGTTAGAATATTTTAACATCATTTTTTTCGTATCTTTTTAATTGAGTCTTTAATTTTTTAAATTATAAACCTTATTTATAATTAAGAGTAATGTTTTAACATCACCAATTAGTCACATATATAAAAATACAAGAACAATTCTATTGTCATAATTATAATCTAACTAAATTTTATCTACATTTATAGTCACATTTCATAAATAATATAATTAAATTATATTTATGTTTATAATTAAAATATGAATAAAAATAAAAAAAATTATCAGGATAGTTAATTTTTTTCGTTCATAATTTTTTTTATTATTTTTGTTGTGAAAAGTTTAATTATTTTAATAATTAATTATTTTTTAAAAAAGATAATTGAATAATACAAAAAAGTCTTATTAATAGTAATTTATTTATATATGATTAAAAAATAATTGAATAATTATATACAGTAAAAAATTAATATTATTAAAAAATAAAATTAAAAATAAAGTTTATTTAAAAATAAAATTAAAAATCATGTTTTTTTTTCTTTTTTCCAAAATTTATCTACGAGTAATTCTATAAATATTTTATGATGAATAAAAATATTAAACTCGTACTAAAATTTATTCTAATAAAATTTATTTTTATTCTACTAAACGTTAAATAAACTATTGAAAAGAATTTTGTTTCTTCCATTAGAGAAGAATGATAAACTTCCATACTTCTATTATGTTATGACAATAATTTGGCCTGTTATTTTTTAATAATAATAATAATAAACAAGTATATCACAATAAAAAAGGAAGTACGTCACCAAATAATTTATCATCTGAATTATATATGAATCAAATTGATAATATGAGGGCTAACACTACAAAAATTGATAACAATATTAGGGACTTACAAAACCTTTCTTAAGATCATAGAAAAAAAAATGTTTATATTTGTGTGATATATAAAACAATTATCATATTATTATTATTATTATTATTATTATTATTATTATTATTATTATTATTATTATTATTATTATTATTATTATTATTATTATTATTATTATTACATTATATATATATATATATGAGCAAAAAAAGTCCAACTGTTTTAAAGTAAAATTTTCTTTTAATATTTGATTAAATGTTCCTTGTATTTAGTACGCACTTCCTCTTAGTTAAAAATATAATCATTATAATTTTTTAGTTATTATTGCTAGGGGTGTTTACAGATGGGATATGGCTGAAATTTCGATCCAATCCGCACTAAACTCATTAGATCAAATTCGATATTCGCACTTTTTATGTTTGGATCAGATATCAAATATATCCATAAAATAAAAAATATTAAAAAATTTTATTTTTATAAAAAAAAGTCAATATTTTTTTGTTTACTTTTGTAAACATATTTACTTCTATCTGATTAGAGTGTGGATCCGATTCGATCCAATCCGATCATCCTACAGATCAGATCATATCCTCAAATTATAGATCAGATACGGATAAATACTGTGGATTTATATGGATATGATCTAATCTATGAACACCCCTAACTACTACTATAGGTTCATTGTTGCAAAAGAATGCTTCTTTTATTATAAACCATTATTAGATCTTAATTACCATTAAAATAACTTAATTGTGTCAACAAAGAGATAATACTTATTGGTCTCTGAAATTATATTCGTATTTGAATCCATAGTTGTAAAAACCGAACTGGATCGGCTGGTTCGATCGGAAAACTAGTGAATCGGACTATAACCGAACCCTAGTTCAGTTCGGTTTACTCTTTGGACCGTTTAAGGAATAAAACCGGTGTGAACCGATAAGAACCGGTGCAAACCGGTCTAACCGAACTGGTCTGCTTGAAAAAAACCAAGAACCTTGGAGCAAAAACAACCTCTACTTGCCACTTAACCATTGCACTTCTAAGCATTATATTTGACAAATACTAATTATATAGTATATATAAATATCTAATTTAATTTAATTTTTGTTTTTTCTATTTTTAAAATTAATTATATTTTAATTATATACCATTATTAATATAAATATAAATTTCACTAAAAATTTATTAATTTACTTGATCTATTTTATTGCTAGTATTGTGATTAAGGTTATTTGTTTTGATGTTAGTGTTAAAATCTACTGATATTATAGTTAGATGATAGGCTTTGTGAATTAATTATTTTTTTATTGTGTCAAAATAAGATACTATTGTAGTATTAAAATTTTATGATTTTTTTATATTAGTTATTTTTAGAAGTTGAGACTTGATTCTTCATAAAATGTTAGTGAAAATATGTATTTCAAATTTTAATTTTAAGTTTTTAACTATTTTATATTTTATATTTATGTGAGACCGGTTTTATCGGTTCAACCAGTGATTTATCGGTTGAACCAATAAACCAGTGAACCAGTAGCTTGACCGGTTTGATCACTGTTCGGTTCTAACAACCATGTTTCAATCTAATTTCAAAAATTTCGATTTACTCAATTTAGTCTCCCAACTTAATAGTTATGACTCACATTGGTTCCTAATCTTATTTTTGTCACTGTCTCACAAAATCGTTAACGACATGCTGAGATGGACTAACGACTGTTACATTATACATTCTATCGACTGTTTGATGTAACAATTGAATTTTTTTTTACCTTATTTTTTTCAACTAAACACTTAAAACCCTAATATGAGTCACGGATACCTAAGTTAAAAAATCAAACTAAGTAAATTGAAACTTTAAAAATCAGATTAAAGCTCGAATGTAACTTCAAAACAGAACTTTAACTTATGTAGTGATTAATTTAAATGAGAATCAAATAAATCAAAATTTAACATAATTTTTATCAATGTTTTTAAATTCGAAATTTCTATACCAAAATTAACTAGGATTTTTCTTTAAATTAAAAATTTAATGAAATAGTGACTTTAATTATCTTAACCAATGTCCTAATTAATTACTTTTATGTCTTAAAAAAACTGTATATGAGAAGAAAATAATTAATTTGTCTACTTTAATAAATAGTTATTTTACTAAAATGAAAGAAACTATTTTTTTAGAATTTTTAAAAAACTAATTAATATTATATATATTTTATTACACTACATTTAGTTATAAAAATTTTATTTATTTCTAATGCTTATATTAAAAATAAAAAAAATTTAAATTAGTGAATCTTAATATATAATATAATAATAATATAATAATTATTTTATATATTGTACGAATATAAATTAATTATTTTTTTATTTATAAAAATTTTAAGAGCTTGTTATATATATATATATATGAATGTGATATATTTTTTTATGTAAATAATCTTTTAAAAAAATCTAATAGTTAATTTATTACCTTTTATGTTTTAATCCAAACTAAATATTTTTTATTGTTTCTGGAAAGAAAATATTTTAAAAAATTTAATAATATGTGATGAGGAACACCGAATAAATTATACAGAAACCAATTAAAATACAACATGAAAACATCTTTTTTTCATGTTTAAAAAAAGATGTTTTAAGGATATTTATACGAGTGGCCTCCAAAAAAAAATTAGTCACATGAGACTACTGATGTGTACGCACACAAAAAGTGCCTACGCATGCAGTTTCCTATGCACAAAACTTTCTATCACTATGTCGCCAAACTATTACAAGAAACGTGATGAAGCATGGGATTGAAAAGTATATAAGGACTAATTTATTAGGATAGAAGACTGTATTTTTCAAATGCAACTTGACTATTCTAAGTGGATTTTCCAGAAATTTCGGTGACAAACCGATTGATATTTCTATCTGACGAACCACCATCCACCATCGCTTTCCGTGCAGCTTCTTTTAGCCCCACTGCTCTCATCTTAATCTCTTCAGCCATGGGACCCTCCATGACTTCCGTAATGCACCTCTCAACCTCTTCAGCGCTCGCAACCCCATCTTCTTCTTCCCCAATCCTCATCCTCACCCCAGTCTTAAACACATTTTCTACAAGCTTAGCATTCGTCGGTTGATCCAACCAGTTTGGAAGGGCAACGATCGGTATGCCGGCCGTTACCGCTTCCAGGGTTGAGTTCCACCCGCAGTGGCTTACAAAGCAAGCCACCGCAGGGTGCATTAGCACCTTCGCCTGAGGGCACCATGTCACCACTAACCCCATTTCTTTGATTTCTTCCAAGAACCCTTGCGGCAATTCAGCACCACCCTTCTGTGGCGTAATCACCCAGAGAAATGGTTTCTTTGTGTTCTTCAAAGCAGTTGCGATGTTATCCATTTGCTTCTGTGAAAACTCCATTAAACTACCAAATGCCACGTAGATAACCGAACTAGTTGCCTTTTCATTAAGCCATTGTAGACAAGAATCTTCTGGTCTCAAAAAATTTTCACTAAGATCATCAGAATCTTCACTTTCTTTTTGTCCTAACAAATAAGGTGACACAAGGGGTCCAATGGTAAGGATACAGCTCAGTGAAGCCATGGAGTTCACTATCTCCTCTTCAAGAGGAATGTTAGGGGCATCAATTTTTGTGATTTATAGCTATCAAATAGTCATCAATGATGGTTTTAATGGTGTAAGATTGGTGTGACATTTCATCCAATGACTCACTTTTCTTTGCTAGTTATATGCTGGCCAGAATTTAACAAAGTTGCTGGCCTCCTAGACTTTCCCCCTCTTCAAACTCGTAAACGGAAGATCCTAGAATTCATTTCACTTTGTCCAAGATTGGTTTAAAATCCATCAGCAATTTCTTGAGGTAGGGAGGGCAACATGGGCGGAACTTAGTTAAGATAAGGGGCATGCCCCAAATTTTTGGTAAAAAAAAATAGTAATATTTTTTCAAAAAATAAAAAATTAGTTTAGTTGGCTCAAATATTTTGCTATGGTTTAAAATATCAAAATTCAATCTTCATCTTTTGTTTTTATTGTACAATAATTTTTAGTTTTAAATATTTAAAACATGTTAGATTTGGTCTTAACTGAGTGTATTCGCATTTCGCAGCTCTCTATTTAATAAGCAACACTTTCTCTACCTTTGAGTTCAAATATAAAAAATTAGGTATTTTTTATTTATGTAATTTAATATTATTTTACATTTTATATTTTACTGTTTATTTAATTTAATTTTTTTATATGATAAAAAACTTAGAATATTCAATAAGTATTGATATTATTGTATCTGTATAAATTGATAAAAAAATTCAATAAATATTATAAATTTTAATATTTGTTATTCTAACTTCTTTTTTACATATTTTACAGGATATATATTCAAATTTTTATATAAAATAATTATGAAAAATCAAATAATTGATGTATTTTTTAAGAGGAAGGCTAATATTCAAGAAAGAGAACATATAACTTTTACAATATCAATATATGTACATAGTTCTTCTACTTTAATGAATCACGAAAAAAGTGAGATACAACCTCACAAAATTCAAAGAATTGTATCTTATGAGTTTGACCTTAATTCTTTGAAAAACGGCTTTAAATTTGGCAATATCACCAAAATCAAAGAGATGAGGTTAGAGGAACTTATCTTAAATAGGTCTATATCCAAAGCATCTTGACAATTATCTTCTATCTGAGCCCCAAAATTTTGTTTCAAGCTACGCCACTGGAGGGCAAGAAGGAAGTAAAACACTAGGAAGTTCTCGGACCCTTAGCATCGGCAGTGAGGGTAACGAAGGGTCTCATTTGGATTCTTCATGTCGGGAAAATGGTTCGCGTTGCATACATAGCGATAGTAAATGGAAAAAAGAGCAGAAGCTTGGGGCCAAAGCACGGCGCAAGGAATTCCATGAGAAACGGCAACATCCACTGACCACGGCATAAAAAGACTTGTGATCAAGCATGAGAAGCTTCGATCGTTTTTCTTTAGGTGGGTCATGAGGTTCGAAAGATTCTGCGCACCTTTGGTTTCCAAGGAAGCAATGAAGGTCGCGGGGTCTTTGCTGCGATCATGGTCGATGCTAAGGCCATCAGAGAAGTACTCTAGCTGGATCTTTGATGGGTTGTTGCTGTGGTGGGAATTGGTTTCTTGGGTGTTGAGGTTTTGGAAACGGTGAGGTGTTTCTTCGGGTATTGCTAAGGTGACGTGGACACCCTTTGATTCAAGGCGTTTTGCGAAATTGAGAGTTGGGTTCAGGTGGCCTTGAAGAGTTGGTGACACTATTATGACATTGATAATTTTTTTAGATGAAGACATTTTTTTCCTGCGGGCACAAAAGTGACAAAATATGTTTTGCCATTAAAGACTAATTATATATATCAATTTACATCACAGCATGCGTCAGTGTCTCTATTATTCTTTTTCTTTACTTTTTTTTCCTTGGAGCGTACGGGTCAATGCTAGTATGGGTGTATGGAAGAAAACTCAATTTTTTTTTGTGACTGAGAAAAATTGAATTTAACGATAAATTAGTATGACTAGAGAAAAGGAAAATAAATAATTATTTTTAATTTTAAAAAAATGTATGGTGAAAATTAAGGTATAATCAACTTTACGTGAAGTTGATAATTGAGAGTCGTTAAATAATATGATTAATTTGACTAAATTTTCATCTAACGACTGAGTTCCCACCAATATATATATATATATGGGCAATGCTACGTAACCAAAATATTATAGATAATAAATAAAGGTATATGATTAATAGTATTTGCGTTGATAAGAGAGTGTGAATCACTCTCCTAATTTAATTGACGTAATTAATTTCTTTCTATCATTAATTATCTTTCCTTATTTAATTATACAAAAAGTTAATTCCAAATTTAATGTGAATCAAATTGCAAAAATTTCTCCTTCATTATTATTACATGTATTTATAATTGTATAATTTTTTTCTTCCAAATAAAAATTTCAAATTCTTATATTTTTAATTAAAAAAAACTCAAATCACCTCAATACATTTTATAAAAAATAAAATATTTTAAATTTAATCAATTTTTATTTATTGAAAATTAAAAATATCTAAAATTATTAGTTCATGACCTGCAAAATAAAATAATAAATAATAATAAATTAGCACCAATTTATTGATTATGGATATTATATATATAAAATTATAAATATTATACGTATAAAAATATGGATGTTAAATTAGAGAATTTAACAACTTCTGGTATACAACTCATATTTTACATATAGGTTATTATAAAATAAAAAAATTAAAATTAAAAAATAAAATTTAAAAAATAATTATTAATTCGTCGTATTAAAATCAATAAATAAGTATACATATGAATAGTAAACAAAAAATATTAAAATTATGATCCTTTGATGTACATGTAAGATAATTTGAAATATATAACAAGACACATAGTTTAAATTTGGTAATATTAATTGTAAAAATTTGTTAATTATAAATATTATATGTATGAAATTATGAATGTTATGAGTATGAAATTATGGATGTTATTAATATAAAATTTTGGATGTTATGTGTATCTTACTTAATTATGGATGTTATGTGTATGAACTTGTGGATGTTATGAATAAATTTGCCAATTGAATAAATTAATTTAGGTATTTGACATTTTTTTTTCAAATCTAATTATAGTAAAATTTAGAAATATATGTGAATTAAAATAAATCATTTTCACTTTGAAAAACATGAAATAAATTTTTAAATTATCAAAGACGGTGATTTAAAAAATTATACGTTGATTTAAATGTATAATGTCTTCAAAAATAAAATATTAAAATATTTTGAATCATGATTTATTAGTATATATGTAAAATAATTTGAACTACATAATAAAATATAATTATTATTAATCTTTATTATATTTTTATATATAAAAATTAAATTATAAAAAAGAATATTAAGTATTGATTACAATAGTGCCTAATAAAAAGGATATGATTTTCTAATTAATATCATTAATTAGCAGATTTGATAAGAACGGTGATAAGTAGAATAAACGGTGATAAGTAGAATGATAAGAGAGTGAAGTAAAAAATAAAACTGTTATTAAATGATATAAATGAAGTAAAATATAGAAAGTTTTGGCTGATTATGGCTGAAAAATTTTGGTTACCAAACTTTTTCCTATATATATATATATGGGAAGTTCTATGGTGCTTACCGTTAAAAATCAACATGGTATGTTGAACATATGTGTCTAAGAAAGAAGAGTGACACGTGAGATTTGATTTATTTGTATGTGTGTAAGCTACAAACGCTGTTTTGGTACCGTTCTTTTTATTGTAAAGCTAATTATTTATTAATATTTTGATTAACTTTTGGATAACAATATATTTTTTGAACTGGGCTGGACCAAAATTTTTTTGAACTTCTAACTTGGACTGGATAATAATAGTGAATGGTTTTTTAGACTCTTTTTGTCTTTTTTAAGTCTGGTTGAAAACGTTTTCCTACTCCAATGGGTAAAAATAAATTAACCAACCATGATATAGACATGTCTTACACAAATATAAATATATAATACGTATACTTTCTAGCTTTCGTAATTTGAATGAATATTTTACTGAAGAGTAAATAATATATTATTTTTTATATTTTTATTATAACAACAATTAGATAATTAAGAACACTTAAAAAAATAAAAAAAAGTATAATTATAATTTTTTAAATAAATAAATTATATCTTTTATTTATTAAAATATATTATTTAAAAAATATTTATTAATTTATGTAATATTACTTATCTCATTTACCATAGAAACTATATATATATATATATATATATATATATATATATATCTTCTTTATAAGTTAGATTATTTGTATGTACATCGAGTACAAACTTGATACGTATTAAATTAGTTTGAAAAAGTATATTAATGTTTGCGATAATAATAATATTTTTTATTATAAAATTATTAAAACTTAAAATTTGAATGAACTATAATAAAGAATATTAAATATTATTATTATTATTAAGTTTTAATAAAGAATATAAAATATTATTATTATTATTATTATTATTATTATTATCGCAAACATTAATATACTTTTTCAAACTAATTTAATACGTATTAAGTTTGTCTCGAAATACATATCATTTAACTTATAAAGAAGATATGTGTATACCTATATAGTTTTTATTGTAAATGAGATAAATAATATTACATAAATTAATAAATATCTCTTAAATAATATATTTTCATAAATAAAACATATAATTTATTTATTTAAAAAATTATAATTATACTTTTTTTTATTTTTTTAAGTGTTCTTAATTACCTAATTGTTGTTATAATAAAAATATGAAAAATAATATATTGTTTACTCTTCAGTAAAATATTCATTCAAATTACGAAAGCTAGAAAGTATATGTATTATATTTATATTTGTGTAAGACATGTCTATATCATGGTTGATTAATTTGTTTTTATCCATTAGAGTAGGAAAACGTTTTCAACCAGACTTCAAAAAGAGTCTAGAAAACCATTAACTATTGTTATCCAGTCCAAGTTAGAAATTCAAAAAAATTTGGTCCAGCCCAGTTCCAAAAATATATTGTTATCCAAAAGTTAATCAAAATATTAATAAATAATTAGCTTTACAATAAAAAGAATGGTACCAAAACAGCGTTTGTAGCTTACACACATACAAACAAATCAAATTCCACGTGTCACTCTTCTTTCTTAGACACATATGTTCAATATGCTATGTTGATTTTATTGGTAAGCACCATAAAACTTTCCTATATATATATCTTGATTTGTTTATTTTGGGAATATATATATCTATATATGAATTTAGTTAATGTTGATGCTTTATTACACTTCCCCTTTTTATGAGATAACCATAAGACCTTTACATATTCGAATTCTATATCATTGATATATCTTTTTTCTTTCTTTCACCCTTCATTTTTATCTGTATATTCTTATTGCTTTACAACTTATAATCATATTCGTTTTTTTTTTATCCAATATCTCAGTTGTTATAATTCTACTACCAAAATATGATATCTTGATTTTATTTCGATTTTTAGATTAATCCTTTAAATCCAGATAATGCGAAGCGATGAGTTGGTTACCGAAGCGATGAGTTGGTTACTACTTAGTTATTAATGAATAGCAGGGATAAAGATTCAAAAAAGAATTTATTTGATTCAAGTCATAATCTCTATGGGATTTCCAAAGTTATTAATTGAGGGTAAGCCTGGCAGAATAGAAGAGTTACAGATGAATTTACAAAAAAAACTCAATTGTGTGAACCGAAAACTGAACATTGCTATTACAAGAATTGCAAACCCTTAGGTAGCGTTTGGTGGAGAGACAGAGACAGAAAGACTGAGACCGAGAGACAGAGACTAAGATACAGGGATTGAAATAAATTTCAGTATTCTGTTTGGTGCAATATGGGAGACAGGAATTGAAACAAGAATGAAACTCTATTTTAATTTGCACAAAGAGTAAAATTGAAATTAATTAATTGAAATGAAAGTATTTTAGGTATAAAATGTTATTAAAGTTTCAGTTTCCATCTCTAAAAATTTCAGTCCCCTGTGTCCCTACTTTTTGGAGGTACTGAAATACTAAAATTTTAGAGACAGAGACAGAAATTTTAGTACCAGTCTCTGAACTAACAAACACGATACTGAGTCTCAGTCTCTCAGTCTTTGTCTCAGTACCTCAAAACAAACGCTACCTTATGGACATCCTAATATTCTTGCAGAATTTATAGCCGGACAATTAAGGAATAGAATTTTGTTTCGTAAAGTAATGAAAAAAGCTATTGAATTAACTGAACAGGCGGGGACAAAAGGAATTCAAGTACAAATTGCGGGACATATCGACGGAAAAGAAATTGCACGTGTCGAATGGATCGGAGAGTATATATACATCACAGCATGCGTCAGTGTCTCTATTATTCTTTTTCTTTATTTTTTTTTCATTTCTTTTTGGGTGACCGAAAAAAAACTGAATTTAATAAATTAGTATGACTAAAGAAAACAAAAATAAATAATTATTTTTAATTATGAAAAATTTTAGGTGTTGGCAATTATTCTATTAGAAAAAATAATATTTATATTGCATTTATAGAAAATAAATTTTGATCGATAAAATTATATAAATTTTAAAATATTATTCAAATTTTTTAAACTATTTTTTTAACTCCAAATATCTTATTATTCTATTTTTTTATTTTTTATTTTTTTATTTTGTTTTTTTTTTTTTACAATTAGAGCCATGAAGACTAGTACACAATGAGAAAATAAAAATTAACTAAACTAAACCGTTAAGTGTATTATTTATACTATACATTTGTAGAAATATTTAGAATTTTCATGATCTTATTTTATACAAAAACATATCTATGTATTACGATCGAAAAATTTAGAAAATAACTAAATAAATTAAATACTAAAAATATCAAAGATAGTATATAAAATTATCAATTAATATTTAAATTTGTCTGTGAAAGAAAATTTATCTTTAAATTGGTTTTTAAAAAATTAAATTAGTTCTGTTAAACCTCGAAGGATTTTGCAATAAGTCAAATCAATTATAAAGAAACAATTAGCACTTCTATATATTATGGAGTTTGTTAAACTCTTTAAATTTAATCTAAAAATATTTTTACAATTCAAATAAAAAATTTCTAAAAGAGTAAAATTTTAAAATAATTATTATATTTATTTAGTGAGATAAGAAAATAAATTATTAGTATATAATTAATAATTATTTGATAAAATTAACTAAATAAAAAATTTTCAATGTAACAAAAATTTAAAAATATAAAATCTAAAAATAAGTAGAATGAGAAAATAATTTTTGTAATAATTTAATTATTTCTATTATTTTATATGAAGAGAATTTTGCTTGTTAAGGTGTAAAAAGTGATATTAAAATTAGTCAGATCAAGAAATATTAAAATTTTAAGAATATGAAGAAAATATGATAAATTTATATAAGAACTAGTTTGATTAAATTTTTAAAATTTTAGAGATGAAAATAATTCATGTGTACTTTCTGGTAGGGGTGGTAACAAGGCGGGTAGGGACATATTTTTGCTCTATCTGACTCCGTCCCACCCTACAATAACCCGTATAGAACCCGCTCTGCTCCTATCTGCTGGTACCCGTCCCATCTCTATAATTATTAAAATTCAATAAATAAAATTAAATTTTAAAATTTATATAACCATCATGACATACATAATATAAATTAAAGTAAAAATTTATATAACCCATTGGCCAGCGGCAAACCCTTAAATGGAGCTCAGTACCGCGACGGATTAGTCCTTGACCTACTGGGTTGGGGGATACCGTGGGAAACCAAAAAATTATATATATTATATATATGCAGGGGCGGGTATTACCTAAATCCGACCCCGTCCTGCCCCACCCAAGAATCTGTCTCGGTGCAGAGTGGGTAATTACTCGCCCTGTGTGGGTAGGGGCAGGGTGCGTACTCGCGGGTTCAGGTGGTATTGTCATCCCTACTTTCGAAAACTAATTTGACTCCATATAAGTTTATGGCATGTCAGATGATAAGTGGCATATCATATGTTACTGACATGACATATCAACCAATTATTTTATGACACGTGATATTTAACCTGCCGTATCATCATGTCACGTATCACTTACAGAATAATTTAACTAACACGAAGACTAATTTAACTTCCAGTTATATCTTTTAGAGACTAATAATCTAATATTACTAATTTAATCTTCAAAAAAAACTTATTTAAAAAATGAATAATCGAGAAACCTATAAAAAGACTACAATAAAGCTCATTGTAATTAAATTAAAAAAAAAACAAATTCTAAAATTTCTTTGTACTCTCTCTTTACATTATTAATAATATAACTATTAAATTTGTCTAGCCATTTATTTAAACTACTTGATGGGTGTAAAATCAGCTTGGGAGAAAATAGGATTGAAAAGTTCTTTGTATTATTATAGTAATATTCCAAAACTGAAATTTCATCGATCAAATTTAAAATATTGTCACTAAATTCAAAACCAAGTGAGAGTTTTATTCCCGAGTCGTCTTTGCACATTGTTATTGACTATGGGAATTGGGAGATTATTATTTATGGTAAACAACTAAAAGTAAAACTATAAATAAAATAAAATAGGAATGGAGGAAATTAGAGGTAACAACTAACAAGTAAACTAACGAAATAAAATAACTAGCAAAAGCGATTGATCAATTAATAAAAGATTTCGATTAGGGTTAATTCCCAGTGTTGTTATCCCTATCACTAATCTAAAATGATGTGATAAAGAAGAGAATTATCTTAACTAGTTAACCTTCAATACGAAAAAAATTAATTAAAATTAATTATTCTAATCCAAAAAATTCTAACCAATTAAAAGTAAATTCTCATTTTAGTTCCTAAGATTTATGTGGTTATCTATTTTAATTTTTGAAATTTAAAATTCTCTATAGTAGTCCCCTAATTTAGGTCTGGGCATTTATTTGGTCCATCAACCCTTTTCAAGTGATCAATTAACAAATAGAATGCTAAAATGATAAAATCTTGTTATGCTGAAAGTTCCAACCATTAAGTGACATGACAACATTTAATTTTAGATCCTATTTGATCCTTGAAATCCTGACTTCTTCTTCTTCTTTCTCAATCTAGCAGAATCAAAAATCTTCCCACTCTCAAATTCATAAAAAAAAAAAAAGCAAAAAATCTTATCCGAAGCGCATCATCATTCTTGTCTATAAACAAACTAATGACCTTCTTTAATTGTATTCTTCTTCTTCTTCCTTCTACTCTGCGTTGTCTTTCTCCTCTCACTTTTCTTTTCTACTTCCTTGTCCTTGGAATCCTAATTTTTTATCCTTCATGATTAACAATCTGCTCTTCTAAATCCTCAATTTCACTTCTACAACTCCTAGCATCCAAAATCCTAAACTTATCAACATAGAAATTCCTCAATCCAGCAGAATCAAGAATCTCCCCACTCTTAAATTCATCAAAAAAGCGAAAAATCTTATCCTAAGCACATCATCATTATTGTCTATAAACAACCTAGTGGCCTTCTTTGATTGCTTCGGCAAAAGCTCAACATGTTTTCTAACATCCTTACTCAACCCAATATCCCCAATTGAAAAGACATCCAAAAAGGTTGAAATTTCTTGGTTCAAATCATAGAAATGACCATAAATCAAATGATTTTGAAGCAAAAGCCACAACTTACACAATTGAGCATAATCATCAAAAAAAATTTTGGACCGAAAGAGAAGCAAGTACAACTCCTTGAGGCAGAGCACGACAGTAAGTGATAGACACACGCCTAAAGAATCGCTAAGGTACTTCAGGAACAGCTAAAAGACTTTGGCTTTTCGGATGAGGGATCCGGAATTCTTGCACTGGAAGAAGAAGGGTTTATCGGAGAAGCACATGACAAGGCTGGTGGCCACGTGAGCAAGCGTTTGGACGAGTGCAATATCTATCAAGTCAACGGGGGCAGAAATACTTTTCCAACAATGATGACCTTCTCCGCCGCAGTGACAAGAATATAGCCCCCTGAAGTCATAGAAATCGACGAACTACTAGAACTTTTAAAATTCACAAACATGGAAGAGGAAGACGAAAAAGTTAGGGTTCCACGGATCAAATTGGGTCTAAAATCAAATGTTGTCATGTCACTCAATCGTTGAAAAGTTTAACGGGACAAAATTTTACCATTTCAGTATTCCGTTTGCTGACTCATTACTAAAAAAGGTCGAAGGACTAAATTAGTGTCCATACTTGAATCAAGAAGACCATTATAAAAAGTTTTAAATTTTAAAAACAAAAATTAATAATTACGTAAATCACAAGAACTAAAATGTGAATTTACTCAACCAATTAACTAAGAGAATTCGTTAAATCATAAAGACCAAATAAATTTTAAGTTTTTAACCCTTAATTATTATCCATTAAAATCATTTAGCAACTCAAGGCGTCCGTGATCATAGCCTTATAACAAGTTTATAAAATTTGCTCCTAACTACTAAGTACAATTCAACGAAATTTGGTGTCCACATAGTAAACCCATCATAAAAAACAATAGAATAAAGTATTAAATTAGTCCCTTACAAGCATAATTCTGTTTTTTTATTTAAATCTAAAAAAAGTTTCATTTAGTTTTAATTTAGTCCAATTGTGAGTTCAAAGTTAAATAATTAACTAAATATCCTATATAACAGTAGTATAAGAACAAGGTCAATATTCTGAAGACACAAAATCCACCGTTGATGCATCAATACATTTATTTATCATTTTTCTTATAATTTAAATGAAATATTTTCTATAAAACTAAGAAAAATGATAAATACATGTATTGATGCATCCACAGTTGATTTTGTACCTCTAGAGCTTGTACTTATTCTCTAAATTATCAACCTTGTCTTGTATTAGTGTTATGTAGGACATTTTATTAATTATTTAACTTTGACCTCACGGTGGGACAACATTGATGCTAAATGAAACTTTTTTGAATTTAAATAGAACACTTTAAATCTTAAAGACTAAAACAGAATTACGCCCAAACGTAGGGGACCAATTTAGTACTTTACCCAAAACAATAATAAACAACTCAAATTAAAACAACTAAATCCAAAACTAAGATAACAACAAATTAAATTAGCAAAGATTCAACATAAATATAAACTTTCAGTCAATAAACTTAAACAAATGATCCATGTTTAATCAATCCATTACATAAAACTAAAAGAAAAATAAAAGACCGAGGATGTAAACCAAGAGTAGTAGTAGTAGCACTAGAATAACAAAAGTTGATCACCTCATGACATTAAATCAGACTTAAAAAAAAAGTGAATAATTTTCTAAATTTTAGAGAAAAATTTTTACTTTTATCTTTAGAATTTTCTAATTAAAAGCATGAGGAGTATTAAAGGCCAGCAAATTTTATGATTTGTAGTTATCAATTAGTCATTATTAGTATTTTTAATGGTATGAGATAAAATTTAATGGTGTAAAATTATTTATTTTTTTATAGTTAAGTACTGACCAAATTTTAATAAAACTGTTGACTTCCTAAACTTTTTCTTAAAAGCACTAATAAATTTTTTTTAAGTGTTAGAGAACAAAGAGGGGAGTGGATCCTCTCCAGTGAAGAAAAAACTGGATGGTGTCAATTGTGATCTCTCACTCTTCATTACACTCTCTCTCATATTTAATTTTGGCCTCACTTATAAAGTTAATGGTAAAAAATCACACTGTATTTCCTCAAGTGTTGAAAAAACTGGAGAGGATCCATTTCCGAACAAAGAGTGTGTGTATCTCTTTGTTTTTTTCAATTTTTTTGGGTTGTCAAAAATATTTGAAAACCCAAGATTAAAAATTTAGCCTAAGTATCAAGTACACACAATAAATATGTACGAATGATGTTATGGTAAGCCTAAAAGTAGTTGTCTAGCCGTCTAGGCACAAAATTTTTTATGACTAAGTTAATAAAAATTATTACAATAAATAAAGCATGTGACGAAAAAGTATATCGATGACTAATTTATTAGAATAAAAAATGTAAGGAGTAGAAATAAATCTGTAGTTCAATTAAAATTTTTTTATTAAGAGTAAAATTTATTATAAATAATGTAATAATAACAATAAAAATAATTTATATCTTCTCTTTTCAAAATTCTATCAATAAAATTATTTTCTCCCCCTATCTCTCTTCTTTATTCTTAATTCTCTTTTATTTTTTTTTTATTTCTATCTAATACTATTAATTCTTTCTCTACTCAATTTCTTCCCCCTTACAGAAGAATACTGTATTATCCAAATGAAACTTGATTATTCTAAGTGGATTTCCCAGAAATTTCGGTGACAAACCGATTGATATTTCTATCTGACGAACCACCATCCACCATCGCTTTCCGTGCAGCTTCTTTTAGCCCCACTGCTCTCATCTTAATCTCTTCAGCCATGGGACCCTCCATGACTTCCGTAATACACCTTTCAACCTCTTCTGCGCTCGCAACCCCATCTTCTTCTTCCCCAATCCTCATCCTCACCCCAGTCTTAAACACATCTTCTACAAGCTTAGCATTCGTCGGTTGATCTGACCAGTTGGGAAGAGCAACGATCGGTACGCCGGCCGTCACAGCTTCCAGGGTCGAGTTCCAGCCGCAGTGGCTTACAAAGCAAGCCACTGCAGGATGCATTAGCACATTTGCCTGAGGGCACCACGTCACCACTAATCCCTTTTCTTTCGTTTCTTCCAAGAACTCTTGTGGCAATTCAGCACCACCCTTCTGTGGCCTAATCACCCAGAGAAACGGTTTCTTTGTATTCTTCAAAGCAATTGCGATGTTATCCATTTGCTTCTGTGAAAGTTCCATTAAACTACCAAATGCCACGTAGATAACCGAACTAGTTGCCTTATCGTTAAGCCATTGTAGACAAGAATCTTCTGGCCTCCACAAATTTACGCTAAGATCATCAAAATCTTCACTCTCTTTTTGTCCTAACAAATATGGTGACACAAGGGGTCCAATGGTGAGAATAGGTCTCAGTGAAGCCATGGAGTTCACTATCTCCTCTTCAAACTCGTAAAGGGAAGCTCCTAAAATCCATTTCACTTTGTCCAAGATTGGCTCAAAATCCGTAACCAATTTCTTGTGGTAGGGAGGGCAAGAGGGGAGCAAAAAGCTGGGAAGTTCTCGAACCTGCAACGTTGGCAGTGATGGTAACTGAAGGGTCTCATTTGGATTCTCCATGTCAGGAAAACAGTTCGTTTTGCATACATAGCGAAGGTAAATGGAAAAAAGAGCCGAAGCTTGGGGCCAAAACATGGCACAAGGAATTCCATGAGAAACGGCAACATCCACTGACCACGGCATGAAAGGATTTGCGATCAAGCACGAGAAGCTTCGATCGTGCTCCTTTAGGTGAGTGATGAGGTTTGAAAGATTCTCCGCACCTTTGGTTTCGAAGGAAGCGAAGAAGGCCGCGGGATCGTTGCTGCGATCATGGTCAACGCTAAGGCCATCAGAGAAGTACGCTAGTTGGATCTTTGATGGCTTGTCGCTATGGTGGTGGAAATTATTGGTTTCTTGGTTGTGGAGGTTTTGGAAACGCTGACGTAGTTCTTCGGGTATTGCTAATGTGACGTGGACACCCTTTGATGCAAGGCGTTTCGCTAAATTGAGAGTTGGGTTCAGGTGGCCTTGAAGAGTTGGTGACACCATTAAGACATTGATAACTTCTTTAGATGAAGACATTCTTTTCTCCTCCGTGTCACGAAAGTCACAAAATGTGTGTTGTGGTTGAAGACTAACTAGATTTAAGAGTATGGAAATTATCAAATTAAGGACAAGATGATATGACTGACGAATTAGGAGATAAGTACGCTGCATATATATATGAAATGATTCTGGTTGTTAAATAATTAATTTTCATCATGGCATACGTAGTGGCCTTTTTCTTGCTAATCAATTTGCATCATAGCATACGTAGTGGCTTAGTGACCTCTTCATTTTTTTCCTTCCAAGTTCACGTCAATGCTATCTAATGTAAGAGTATCGGAAAAAAAAAAACATTTGAATTTAATAATAAATTGGTACGATTAGATAGGAATTAGCAGCTCTTCTTTTAAGAAGTATCTATTAAAATGATTTTTTTCCCCCTAATATAACACTATTCCAATTACATATTATCAAAAAGTGCTTTCTTGAAGACGGTGATTATTTAATACGTATTAATATGAGAAACAAATTGAACCGGAAAAAAAATTATCACGTAAATTACATTCTCATCATTTAACTTTTATTTATTAGTTTTTAAAAAGTATTATATATCATCATATATAGTAAAATATTCTTATAAATAATTATAAAAAATAATATGTCTTTTGATATTTTTGTTAAAAGAATGAATAATCTTTTTTATTGTTAGGACAAAAATATCTATTTATAATAAAAAATAAAATAAAATCATTTTAAACTAATAATCACAAAATATAATTTTCAAAACGAATCTCTAATTATTCATATGAAAAGACAAATACTACTACAAATCAATATTTTTCGAACAAATTTTGAGATGAAATTGAGATAAATTTTGAATAAATTAAAAATAAGTTTTTTGTTTTAAATAAAATTGAGACGAATTTTTTTTTGTTCCAAAAGTTTTTGTTGTTAATTTATATTTTGTCTGAAATTTCATTGAATTTTTTTTCAAACAATTTTGTGACAGATTTTGAATAGACATTTATTTACTAAATTTTTAACTATTACAATGTATTTTAGAAAAATTTTAGACAGATTAAGTAATATAAAAATAATATATTTCAGACAAATTTTAAACGTAAAAATACGTCATTTTAGATAAATTTTAAACAAAAATATATTTCATTTCAAACAAATTTATGAAAAATTTAATCAAATATAACCATTTTTTTAGAACAAATCTTTATAGTATACAAATGGGAAGCTCATTTGCTGACGTGGCGCTCATACGTTGAGTCTGGGAGTTTTTTTGCTTACGTGTCGTCACTAGAAATTTTTGGATTTATATTTATAAATTATAAATTATTATTTGCTTAGGTTGTTATTTTCAAATTTTAAGTTTGGGTTGTTTTACTTAGGTTGTTATTTTTTAAATTTTAAATTGTTTTATTTGTTTGGGTTGTTTTACTTAGGTTGTTATTTTTTAAATTTCAAATTATTTTATTTAAGTTGTTATTTTTTAAATTTTATTTAGATTTTACTTAGATAGTTCTTTTTTATATTTTAACACTATTTTTTAAAAATCTGTTAATTCTTTTTAAAATTATTTTTTAAAATTTTGTTGATTTTTTTTTAAATTGCAGCTACATACATTCTTTTAAAGAAATTTAGAGTTTTAAAAAAATTTACGTTAATTATTCTTCGGTTGTTACATACTAATATTACTATAAATAAAGATTTACGTTAGTTTAGAATTTTTAAATTATTATTTATTTAGGTTGTTATTTTCAAATTTTAAGTTTGGGTTGTTTTACTTAGTTTGTTATTTTTTAAATTTTAAATTGAAGTCAACCAAATTTAAAAAAATTTAGTTATGATGCAACTATAAAAGGATAAGTTATGAGAGATGTAAAGCACCACAATTTAAAGTACATCAATCCCTTTTTTTACATATATCCAAAATCTCCCTACTTATTCCAATGGCTGGTATTCACAAAATTGCTGACATCAATCCTACAATCGACAATTTGTGTGTACGTATACGAGTGATACGGTCATGGACACTATCAAGTTACAAAAATTCTCCATTGCCATACTCAATTGAGATGGTTTGGCTCGATGAAGACGCAAGTTTTCTACTAATATCCTTTTATCCATGACTCCAAGGTTATTTATTTATTTTTTTAAATTAAAGTCTATGTACATTGGATTAGATATTGAATAAGTCTATATTTAACTTTTTTTTATGTTATTTTCTTTTTTAAGTAGGTATCGAATAAAGCTTGATGTCATTGATGATTCTGACTATGCATGTTATGTAGTCTTTGACAAGGAGGCAAAACAAGTTTTGGGAAAGAGCTGTGTAGAGATACTTGATCCACTCCTATTGGTAAGATCTAACCAATATTTATTTCTAAAAGCATTAGTGAAGATATTTTTATTGGTACTTTTTATATTATTTATTATTAATATATTATGTAATACCCTGCAGAAAGGAGATCTATCGGATGCACCTACATTTTTGCTCAACCTAATTGATAAGATCTTTCTCTTCATCGTTGAAGTTCAAATATCTGATAATCCACATTTTTCACCTTCTTATAAAGTTAAGAAGATGACTGATAATGTGGACCTCATAAATAAATTCAAAGAGGCTCACCCTATTCAAATTTTGAGTATATATAAGTGTACTTTCTATTAAAAATTAATTTATTTTTTGCTTCCTTGGTCATTAGTAGTATCTAATTTATAAATAATAATTAATTATAATTTTAGGATGTTGACTACATCGGTGGTTTGCTTCCAATTTCAAAGACATCCTCAATCATTGAAGGGGAGAAAGTAGAAGGTGTTAAGGTATTTGTTCAAAAAATAATTTTTTTTGTCTGTTCTCTCAAAATTAGATCTTAATTTTATTCAAAAAATATTAGTGAGATAAAATCAAAGGTTAGAAAGAAGTCTTTAATTTAACGTGGTTTTTTGTACAGAATTTGTTGCTTGAATTCCAATGAAGTTGCGGCCAATGATGAATCCGAATTGTTGGAAAATGCTATTACACCAACTAAGCGACTATTCTCGGAGTCGGAAGATTCGAAGGTGGAAGGAGATACCTCAACTTGCAAGAAGATCAAGATTGAGAAAGAAACTTGAGAATTTGGATGCACATGTTTTGGAATCCCTTTTAGAGTCTATCTAATAGAATAATGCCAAGCATATGTTTGTTTTGGTGGAAACATTGTCTTTTCTTGAGTTGTTATTTTTCTTTTGGTTCTTTTCGATTTTTATGTTTGGAATTTAGAATTTTTTTAAATATAAATTGAAGTTATTTGTAAATAGAATTATCAGTCTTATTAAGATGTGAAGTTATTTATACTATTTTAAAAAAATATAATACTGTTTAAATTTTAGAAAAAGTATAATAAAGTTAATACTGTTTATGATAAAAATAAAAAAAATCATTTTTAAATTTACAAATTTCTATATTTCTAATGGACAACGGACAACAAACGTTTGATTAGAAAAATTTATTTAAAAATTTAAAATTTATATTAGCTAATTAGGAAATTTTATTTAAAAATTTTAAATTTGAATTTCTAATACTAATTTCTAATTAAGTTTTTAACCATTTCGATTTTTAAATTTAAATTTTTTTACTTGCCATATTTATAAATTTTTATTATTATCTTTTAGATTGTAGAAGTACTTTCATCTTTTTCTCTTTTTTTAAGTATTTTTTTCTAAATTTACGTAATTTATAAGGTTATTAATTTTTAGATTGTATTTAATTTTATTTATTTTTACCGATAAATAATAGGATTGATACTATTTATGACGAAACTAATAAAAATTATTTTTAAATTAACAAATTCCTATTTTCTTAATGAATAGCAAACGTTTAATTAAAAAAATTTATTTAAAAATTTTAAATTTATACTAGCTAATTAGGAAACTCTATTTAAAAATTTGAAATTTAAAATTTTAATACTAATTCCTAATTAAGTGGCTTCTTAACCGTTTTGATTTTTAAATTTAAATTTTTTTATTTGTCACATTTATAATTTTTTTCTATTTACTTCTTTTACATTGTTATTTTTTAGATTATCCCAGTACAACAATAGAGGTACTTTCATCTTTTTCTCTCTTTTTACTTATAAGTTATTCATTTTCAATCTCTTTATTTAAGGAAATGAAAAAAAAAAGATTTTAACTATAAGTTGAATTTATTGATCGTGAGATTAAACTTATATTTTTTTTGAAAAAAGATACTTTTGTAGAAAAATATATATTATTTTCTGTAAAATATGTTTAAGTAACTAAATAAATGAGAATAAAAAAGAAATTAAAGCAGCCATTGAAAATAAAACCTGTGCGATTTTACATAGACATAAGAAGACACTAATTTCATATTCTATTTGGTAAGTTAGACATGAGAAAAATTATAAAAAAAATTAGTGTCTCAAGTTAAAAATTAGTGTTTCAGCATTTTATTTTAGAGAGACACAAAATACATGTTTTTAATGGGTGTTTGTGTATGACTATGTCTTTCATCATTTTTATCTCAATAAACAAACACCGTACATGTACTCCTGTGTACTCCTGTGTCTATATTTTGATGGACATGTATACCAAAAACAAACGCTGTCATATGTGTACTACTTTATTTTTTTTAATAATATAAAAAATTTGATAATAAAAATGTATTATGTATAATGTATATATATTTTTAATTGGTTAAAAAATTTATTTATTTAATATTTTTAGGTATATATTGAAAGATGCAAGAAGTCCAAAGAGAAGCAAGATTATATTGAAGAGAAAATTGATATTAAAAGACAAAGAAAATACAAAGCGAAGCACAACTTAAAGTAGATTTCATATAAAAAAATAAATTGATTATTTTATCATTTTTGTTTTTAGGTTAGAATAATATATTTTTTTATTTGGTATTTTTAAGTATGTCATTTCTATATATTTAGTTTTTATTGGGTATACAAAATAAATAACATGTCATTAGTATTTTGGCCAAATGAAAGTTCATAAAATACAATATTTTCTATATATTATTTAGCTATTGACAAGTAATAAATTATTAATTTACATTGTCTTCGTAATATGTTAATAAATTTGTTTATGAAAAAATTACAGGAAATTCGAGTGATAGTTTCAATGGTGTGCATTTTCAATCGGTGTTGTCGAACATTATAAATAGCATTAATACATATTATTTTTTGGATGATTTTTTTTGGAACTTGCTTATGTCGAATATTAATACATATTTGTTGAGCTCTGACACAACATGTCAAGCTGATGAGAATGAAGATGTACAACAAGCGTGGTTCACACCAGAGTTCCTAAATGACATCAAATGTTCGGGACTACCCAATCACAAGTTGACTTTGAAGCCAGGAGTCGCTGTAATGCTACTATGAAACATAGACCATACTTTAGGTTTATGCAACGGGACAAGATTAATAGTTAACGAACTTGGCAGCAACGTAATTGGAGCGACGGTAGTGACTGGTAGAAATATTGGAGATAAAGTGTACATTCCAAGAATGAACTTGATCCCTTTAGATTCAGGATTGCCATTTAAGTTCTAACGGAGACAATTTTCATTAACAGTATGCTTTGCAATGACCATTAACATGAGTCAGGGTCAATCATTATCACATGTACGGCTTTATTTGCCAAAATCAGTGTTCATCCATGGACAACTTTATGTTGCTTTGTTAAGAGTTAAGAGTGGCAGTGGCCTTAGGGTTTTAATTCTAGACGAAGACGGCAATCCAAAGTCATCAACAATAAATGTCGTGTTCAAAGAGGTTTTTAATAATATTTAGGTAAGAATAATATTATTTTCATTTTAATAGCATGTTATGATTTACACTTTTGTACAAATATTTACTATAGATATAACTAATTTATCTATAACTCTTTTTTCAAATTTGAAATGAAATGTGTAACAAGGAGCACAACATCCTATGCCAATTACTTTTCTAATGAAGTTAGTAAGATACTAGGTTGTCGATAAATTTTTATTAGCTTTGATATAAAATTTAGGGTAAAATTAACATGCTATTATTACAGTTATATATGTTCTTATTTTTTTATGTCTCCCTCTTTATAGTTCAAGAATATTATAAACTTCAAACTCTTCTATTTATATTTTACTTTGAATAAAGATAAAACAACATATTTAACACGTTTATTATATAACGACGATGATAGTGTTATACTAAATTTAAAAAATATATGGTTATAAAATATTATTTTTAATTTAACTTATCAAATTTAAATATAAGCCCGTGCATCGCACGGGTTTAACAGTAGTTTTAGACAAATCAAATGTTTCTTTTTTGATTAAATTTTAGACAAATTTAATATAATATAATTTACGTATTTGAAACAAATTTCATACAAAAATACAATTATTTTCACACAAATTCTTTTACAAATTTAATATAATATTTTAAATAATTTTCATACAAAATAATTTACTATTTAATATATAAATATTTTAAAAAATAAATTGTATATGATCTGCTTTCTATACTAAAACCATTATAATAAACAAATTTTTATATTACATCATTGAAATTATAATCACATAATAAAGTCATAAAAAATTTAATTACAGTAAAAGATTTAAAAAATATTTATTATTAAAATATTTTTATCCATAAATATAATCAAACTAAAATAAAAAAATAATTAAATTAAAACAAAGAAAACCCTTAAAACGATCACAAATCATAAATAAATTAAAATATACTAATTAATTCACCTAAAAATTTCTTAATTTAAATAAGAGAAAACGTATACTCCAAACATCAATTACTCATATTATCATCATCATCATCACTAAAATTTGTTCCAAACTCATCTTTCGCAAGAACAGATAAAGTTGAAAAAAGTGGAAGATTCAACTTTTTATATAAAGTATGAAGTGTCTTTTCAGTAGAATAAATTCTTTTCTATTGAGCTTTTAGTTGACCTCCTTGATCTTTTAACTTGTGTTCAACATTATCCAACTTAACCTTTTGTTCTTCATTGATCATTTCTTGTTCCTTTGTGTTTTCTTTCCACATGTGAAGTAATTCTTACTCAATATTTAGATCGTCTTTAGATTTGCCTAAGCAAGATTTGAAAACCAATTTTAAAGAAATATCTAAACTAAGGAAAATTCTATGGTGCTTATGGAAGATTCCTTCAGCAGGTAAGGAAAAGTGTTGGCAAAATGTGGAGACGACACATGTGAGATCTTGGAAATTATGAGGAAACAAATTCTGACCAAAAGCATAAGCTATAGGAGTTATAGTGTAATAGAATTAGATTAATTCTAAAAATATAATTGTAATTATATTATTGGGCTCTGTTAGTGTGAAGTTGCGGCCCTTTTTTTGGAAGTGTGTCAATGATATGGGTTTTTGTGCTTCAAAAAAAATTGAGAATTCAAAAATAATAACAGTAAAAATTGCATGGGCTGAAACATGCATTATTTATAATAATAGCATTGGATATTATATTAGGAATAGTAATAAGCATCTAAAACTTTAGCATTTTTTCATAAAAACATATTTTTTATTTTATTTTTATATTAAAATAAATGTTTTTTTACTAACTAACTCATTAGTTTATATTTATTATATTATCATATACTATATGTATTTATCGAAAAATAATATTAATAAATATTATATCATCTTAAAAAACATTATATTATTATTAATAAAAATATTTGATTTTTTTATTTATACATATTTAATTACATTTATATTAATAATTATGACTAATAAAAAAATACTTAATTTAAATATAAGTGAGTCTAAAATTAAAATAATCAGTAACAGAAATTATTACATATATTGATACAACATATATTTGATCTTTTTTATTTAATTATTCCACAACAATATATATAATTTAGTATAATTACATATATTCATCTAACATATATCAAGCAAATCTCAAATGATTAATTTAATGTATAAAAATAACAACTGCTGTAATATGATTAAAAAATTATTCATAATTTTATTTTCTACCTTATTATGTTATTAAGATATTAAATAATTATTTTAATATATTATTTATTGAAATCCAAAAATAATATATTGCATTTATCGAAGTCCAAAAACTGTTATTAAAATAATTATTTAATATCTTAATAACATAAAAAGGTGAAGAATAAAATTATGAATAATTTTCTTAATCATATTACCGTAGTTATTATTTTCATACGTTAAATTAATCATTTGAGATTTGCTTGATATATGTTGGATAAATATATGTAATTATACTAAATTATATATATTGTTGTGGAATAATTAAATAAAAAAGATCAAATATATGTTGTATCAATATATGTAATAATTTCTGTTACTGATTATTTTAATTTTAGACTTACTTATATTTAAATTAAGTATTTTTTTTAGTTATGATTATTAATATAAATGTAATTAAATATGTATAAATAAAAAAAATCAAATATTTTTATTAATAACAATATAATATTTTTTAAGATTATATAATATTTATTAATATTATTTTTTGATAAATACATATAGTATATGATAATATAATAAATATAAACTAATCAGTTAATTAGTAAAAAAAATATTTATTTTAATATAAAAATAAAATTAAAAATGTGTTTTTATGAAAAAATACTAAAGTTTTAGATGCTTATTACTACTCCTAATACAATATCCAATGCTATTATTATAAGTAATGCCCGTTTCAGCCCATGCAACTTTTATTGTTATTATTTTTGAATTCTCAATTTTTTTCGAAACCCAAAAATCCATATCATTGACACACTTCCAAAAAAGGACTGCAACTTCACATTAATTGGGCCCAATAATATAATTACAATTATGTTTTCAGAATTAATCTAATTCTATTACCCTACAATTCTTATAGCCTTTATTTTTGGACAGAATTTGTCTCCTCATAGTTCCCAAGATCTCACATGTATGTCTCCATATTTTTGCCAACACTTTTCTTCACCTGTTGAAGGAATCTTCCATAAGCACCATAACACTTCCCCTAAACTAAAAGAACCTAAACCAAAAGCAACTTTTTCCCTTTTGCCACAACTTCATTCCAAATAGTGTAATCATCTGGCATATTTAAACCTTTCTTAGATGCCTCAACATCTCCCTCGTTATCTAAGATAAAGCTACTTGAGAAAGTTCTGTCTTTCGCTTTTTGAATTCACCTTACAGAACCAATCAATTTTAATCGCAACTAAATATGTCATGTGTAAGACCCTGGATTTACGAAAATTAAATAGTAAGTTATTTTACGATTTATCCTATTTAATCAAGATTATAATTTCGAAGATTTTTACATAAAAATCGAGTAATGTCTTAATTATAATTTGAAGTTCTAGTAATCGAGAAATAATGAAAATTTTATATACCGTATTTAAATATTTAGTTTCGAACTTATTTTATAAACAAAGAAAATTTTATTTATTTATCTATAATTTTAAAATGAATTATTTAATTAAAAATAATTTATAATTTAAAAAAAAAAGAAAAAAGTAGTATTCTTAAAATTAATTTTATTGATTAAGTTTGATTTTCAATTCATATTCTATTCTAATCCCTAAATTCCCAATTCCTAATTTCACCAGCCCTAATCTTATTACCCAATTCGCCAAAACTTATACCTTTTCCCACCATGTGTTTATTCCTCAACAAGCCACGTTCACCCACTCTCACCGTCACTTACTACCGCCATTCCCCTTTCTCTTTATCCCATGCCCACACACATAATCCACACATATACAGAGATGGATCAAGAGAAAGAAAGGAAGAAAGGGAAAATGAAAAACACAGAAGCAAAGAGAGATTCGAGAGTGAGAGCTGGCGACTGAAGGAAGAGGAGAGGCGAGGGGCTGTCCCGCGCCGGTGTCGCGCCTCACCGTTCGTGAAGCCACACGTCTTCATCTCGCCGACAGGATGAGTGCCGTTGTCGCCGCCACAATCGCGAACAAGAGGAGGAGACTGAGAAGGAGATGCATGCAAGGGAGTTCAGCTGAGGAGAGAGGAGATGCCGTGTACGTTCTGCTCCATCGTCGTCTTCGCGGAGAACCATCATCGCCACCGCTGCCGTTGATAGAACCATTGTCGTCGGAGAAGCCACTGCTGGGAGAATCCCTAGCCATCACCGTCGCTATTGAACCGGGGAGAAAGAGAATGAGTGACATGACGGGAAAGGAGAAGGGGGATCTCCGCCTCTGCAATAGCCGCCGGCGAGTTGCACGCCACCGTGGAGTCACCATTCTGCCACCGATCAGCTGCTGCCACTATTTCCCGATTTGGCGAACATCCTCCTTATTCTAATTCCAGTTTTTCCAATTTCTGAAACCTGTAACTTTCTTCCTTGCTCTGTTATCAATTTATCCTTCTGCTATATCCCTGCCCTAATTACAGCAGCATGTGTTTTGCTCTAGTCATTGCTAATTCATCTCCGGGACAAGCATAATTGGCGCGATTGTCGTTGTTGTTGTTGTTGTTGTTGCCCTGAAGGAGTTGAGGCTACTGCCGCTACTTTGGCTATTTTGAGGGTTGCTGCCGCTGCTGAAAATTAAGGACAAAAAAGGGATTATCGCGGTTAGTTCCTACGGGTTCGACAAATCAAGGTAGGGGATTTGTTTTAAAAATAAATGTTTTAAGTTATGAATGCCAATAAAATTAAATGAGTAACTACAAATAGTTTATGGTTGCTTGGTGTGAATAATTGTTGGTATTGAGTTGAATCATAGTTGTAATTGGTGATTGGTTTAATGACTTAATCTAGTTATTATTGACGATGTTGTGTATTTTGAAGTTATACTTGTTGCTAGTACTTGTTGATGATGATTTTGTGTATGAAATGTTGCTATGGTTGCTGGAAATTCATTTGATGAATCAGAACTTGATGTTGTTATAGATGAGATGCTGAAGAATGGATGCTGTGATAATATGGTTACGTTGCACCTATGATATGAAATTGTAATATATTGAATTAAGAGTTCTTGGGCAACTTTGGTTAGTCAAAAGAAAGTTAGAAATGTGGTTTTAGATGAATCCTAGGCTTGAATATAAGATTTGGCATGAGAGGTTGCTGGAAGTGCATTATGCAGAATTTCTGCAATTTCTGCATAATTGGCAGCAGAATGAGCGAATTTCTGGGAGCATTCCAGATCATAATTTTAGATGAAATTATTTTTCTATGAAACTTTAATGTGTTTTTAATATCTCGTAAAAATTTCAGAATTAATTGATAAGTGGATTGGGAGAAATGAATTTTTGAAGATTGATGGTTTCAGCAGAAAATTCTGTTTCTTTACTGCAGAAGCACCAACTTCCAATTCACTTAATTTATAATTCTGATGAGTATTTGGGCTGAAACCAACGGAAGTTTCAAGCTTTATGTGTCTAAAATATTCAGTTTAAATTTCGTGTCAAAACTCTTTTTAACCAATTAGATATGTTGCAAAAAGTGTGAGTTGCTTGTTGGATTTTGAAAACAGATTTGTATAAGGCAGGGCTGTGTTCGTAACCTCATAACTTTTACATGTGACATGGTAATAGTCTAAAATTTAGTTTTCTAGAAAGCTGGAAGAGTTGTTTTTAAGTACATGAATTTCGAAAGGCAATGGGTGAGAATTGGATTTTTAGTGAATTTAACAAATTTACTACTCGCTGCTGTTTTTTCTGCAATGATAGTAGAATTTTTGAAAGATTTGTACAAATTTCAATTATGGTAGGAATGCCCCAGAACCAAGTTTTATTTTCTAAACCCGTGTTTTTACAATAACTAAAGGGATTAAAGAGAGTATAATGACCAATTAAGAATGTTTACCTAGTAAATTGTTGAGGAAAGTTTGAACGTTGTTAAAGCTGAGGGAACCCGTAAGGGTGGTTTTAGTGCTATTTTTGAGGAGATTATGTCCGAATTCCTATAAAAGTTCAGGAACTTAGTTAAATGTAAATGTGTAAGTTGTCTCCAAGAATGTTTAAGGTTAATGGGTGATGCGGAGGTATGTATAATTAGACGGTGGTGCGGAGGTATGTATAGTTAGGCGGTGATGCGGAGGTATGTTTTACAGTGTTGGTGATGCGGAGGCATGATAAAGAGAAAGTAAATGAGAAACCATGTTTGAAAGAGATAATTGAAATGAATAAGTAAATTATGAAAAGTGTATGTTGAATGGGCCTTGTGCCAAACTGCTAATGCGAAAGTGCCCGCCTAATGGATAGCCTGAGATTGCTAATGCGGGAATGTTCGCCTAATTGATAGCACTGTTCCTTACTGTGATACACATTGAACTATTATTATAATGAGGCCTAATTGACACGGGTAACCGTGATGCCAAGGTGTCTAATTGGCACAGTAAAGGGACCATATTCGGGGTTCACTCCGAGTAACGTCGGGTTGTGGGTAGACAACCGACGCATGAGCTCATGGCCTGCGCTAGGAACAGGCATGCATCATCTTGTTTGCGCATTTACATTTGATTGCGTTTGCTTTATTTTGTTTATTTGTGACTGTGCTGTTGTTTTGGTGATTTTCTTGTGTGTTTGATGGATATTTTACTTGAGTTGCGGTCTTAATAATGTATTTAGGAATTGTTAATGTGACTGGGATTTTATTTAAGTAACGAGATTTAAAGAAAGGAATTTAAAACTGTTTTAAGTGAAATTGTTTTTATGATATGAATTAGCTATTTGTATTTACTCTATATATTGCGGCGTTCACGTTCCCTACTGAGAACGTGTGGCTTTGTTCTCACCCCAAAGTTTTTAGAAAACCTTTTCAGAGGTACAGACAGGATGGCTAGTTCAAGAGCTACGGACATAGAAGGCTTGTTTGGCTAGTTGCTTTTGTGTTTATTTCCCTCGCCCTTGATGTTGTAAAGTGTTGTATTTTTACAGAGGGATAGGTTTGTATTTAAGTCTTGTATGAATAATTATTATGTGTTAATCTTAATTATGTGAGTATATGTTTATCTGACATAGTTGAGTGTGAAGTATATACCAAACTAAAAGGAATTTCGTTTTTCTTAAAAACTATCGACCAGTTAACGTGTAGAGGCTCAATATTAAATAGCTAATAAAAGGAAAATAGAGTCGTAACACCTTACTCTTAGTACGATCATGACGTGCTAGAAGTTAAGGTGTTACATCATGAACAAATACTAACATATAGTAAAAATTATATTTTTGAAAGACAAAAGAACAAACTAGCATCACATACAATGACTTTCTCAGATCTTTCGTCAATCCAATTTTTAACTTTTTGGTATGACATTTGGTATAAATTTCCTCTAGAAAAGGTTTTACTTCTATAAGATTTTTTTCTATAATATTGTAGTTTTAATCCACAGAAAAAAAAATAAGAAAGCTCTGCTCATAATAAGAACAAATACTAAAATTAACTATTTTTATTTTATCATTTTGCGTGCATGTTCACCCATAGATATAGAACTACCAGTGTGCATGGAACTTCTAGTTCTTAAAATACGAATTTATAGCCCAATAATGCAACAATTGACGCTAAACTGGTGCATGAATATATTTTGATACCATAGTCAAAGTTTTTTGAGTATATTGAGTATATTGAGTATATTCCCTTATAAAAATACTCCGACAACTTAATTTACAGGCTATAACAAAACACTCATTTACTCCTTTCCAAAGTAGCACAATCAGCATAGATATATTTTTTTGAACAAAGTATTAATAAACCAGCAAGAAAGTCTAAACGATAATGCAGCAACATTCATTATAACAAAATATTAATAAACTAGCAACATTCATTATTATAACAAAGTATTAATAAACCAGCAACATTCATTATAATATTTTTTAAGTTTAGCTCATAATGCATATATTCTTAATACCAAGTCATAAAGTACATTTTTACTCTTTTCTTTAAAGGAATTTATGATTATGTCATAATCTTTATTAAAGTATGTGTGGGTATTATCTCGAGAGAAATTCTTGTCCTTTTGATAATAGCAAACTATCCTAAGTCTCTAAGAACCACCTGAATAGCTCTGAAAGAAACCATATAAAGGATACATTCAAAAGGGCAACAAAAAAGAAAAACGAGAATCACTGTAATGCAATTGTAACAAATACATTTTTGGTTAACAATGCAAAAAGTAACTAATGCATAAAAAAATTTTCAAATTCACCAACCATTCACAATATTTCCTATCACAGACCAAAAAATAAAACATATTAGACAGATGAAAAATAGAAGAGAGTGGCATTCATATCCAAAGAGTTAAGAACAAACCCTAACTTTTTAATAAACCTCTAATCTTATCCTTAGAAAGACCAAAGGACCATTAATAAACCTCCAAGCCATAGTCTGACGAAGAGAACCATCATTAACAAGCAAATTGACAAAGAAACAAAAAAGAGTGACATCACTACTCACAAAAAAATTGAGACTTGGCAGAGGAAGCACAAAGACGCAGAGTGGCAAGGGTCGGAGGCTGGCGGGAGTGCGAGGTCTAAGACCAAAGGAAGCAGCCACATGCAGGAGGTAGAGTAGTGTGAGTGAGTGAGGGCTCTATAACCTGTGAGCGCGAAGCACCAGAGAGGGTGGAGGTCGCCTGAGTTACGAGGTCAGATGTTGGCTGGTGTGCGACCCGAAAGATCGGTGGCGCCACGACCACCACAAGCATAGGCAGAGCAGTGTGAGTGAGTGAGGATTCTATAAACTGTGAGCGCAAAGCACGAGAGAGGATGGAGGTCCCTGGTTTAACCCTACAGGTGGTGGGACAGTCTCAGATATTATGGTAAGTTTAACCTGTTAAAACATTTCTTAAAGGTAGCTGTGTTGATTGATGTTTGTAACTCGTTATTTTGATACAGGCAAGAAAAGCTAAGAAAAATCTTTCTAAGTTGTCTACAAGACCTGAAATAGCAACCCAAGCTCAGAGTGAAGAAATTTCATTGTCACAATCTGCATCCCAGGTTGAGGAGGTAGTATATTCATTATTATGGTTATTGAAGAATTTATATTCTATACAGATCAATTAGGTTGACACATTATTGTTAATTTGTGTTGATTATTCAGGTTGTTTAGTGAAATTTTTATTATATATTTTTTGTTGTTGTTGATTTAATTTGATCTTAATCTTTAACTTAGAAATAGTTTTTTAGTGCTTTAATTTTCTTTTCAAGTTGCTTGCTGCTTCAATTAGATAATAATTTAGAATCAGTTAGAGAATTTATAAAAATTAGTTCAACATGTTGTTATGTTTCTTGAATTTGAATTTGTTTGGACTGGATTAAGGTCTGAGCTTACTTATTATTATAAAATAGGATTTGTGTTTATTATTGTTGATTATTATTGATTATTCAGGTTTTTGCTTAGTGAAATTTCTATTATATATTATTTTTTCTATTGTTGATTTAATTTGTTCTTATTCTTTAACTTGAAAATTTTTTTTAGTGCTTTAATTTCCTTTTCAAGTTGCTTATTGCTTCAATTAGGTGATAATTTAGAACCAATTAGAGAATTTATAAAAATTAGTTCAACATGATGTATTTTTTTATTTTTTCTTTATCAAAGATAAGAGACTCAAACCCGCAACCTTTTAATTGAGTATTTTTTGAATTTGTTTGGACTGCTTTGTATTTTAATTGAGTATTGACTGCTGTTGTGGATTGAGGTTAGCTGGAGGCAGCGGCACTGCTGGTGGGACACCGACATCAGCACCTAGTCAACCACCTCAGTAGGGAAAAGACAATGACGACGATTACCGGAATCCGTAGGATTTAGGGATTTAATTTATTTTACGTCTATTTAATTGTATTTTACTTTTTTGACTTTTATTATATTCAAACTCTTGATATTTAATAAAATCATTAGTTGATTTCTGGTATTTAGAATTTGAATACTAAAAAATAAAAAAAATTAATTTGACTACTAATTGTGCGCTAATTATGCAAAAAAAAATTGCATATCAGGCGAAACAATCCGACAGTAAATGAGCGCCACAAAACATAACATAGCGCCAAAATTACTGTCAAAATTAACCAACCGCTTATTTTCATCGTATTAATTACACAATCTGACACAAAATTTGCTCGTAAACATTTTTTGTCGTCGTTTATACCGTCAAATGCATTCTGATGGTAAATTAATTATCGATGGTACTGAATGTCTTTTTTATAGTGTAATACAATTATCACCAAATTAATTATTTATAAAAAAATATATGTTAAAATATAAAATATATATTAAAAATAAACTTAACAAATACCTGTATTTAAATATAAAATATAGTGGTTGATTTTTTTGTATGTATATAATATTTTTGTTAAGTAAAATAAAATAAAAAACAAGTTAGAAAATTAATTTCGTATTAAGAGGCTCTGATTGTGGTACAATTGACCGGTGTGTGCGTCAATAGATAAATGGAGATCAGAAAGATGGAAGGTGTATATGTGTTTGTACCCTTATTTTTATTCCTTGTTCACTTTTTATTTTTCACAATTGATGGACGACAGAATGGTGCATCAAAAATCAAGATAACTAGAATCCTCAATTGGTGGTTTCCACTATTTTTATGAAAAAAAATGAAAGGGCCGTAGCTCAAAGAATCTATCGGTTTCTTTAATTAAAAGGAAATGAAACGAAAGGAATATGTATTTCTTTCTCCAATCAATAGTCTTCCTCTTGTAAAAACAGTGGTCAGAAAAGGTTTTTATAATTTTCTTTTTAAGTCTCGTCAAATAATTCACACATAAAAAAGAAATGAAAAACCTTTTTTTTTTTGTCGTGTCTCAGTCTTGCTTTGATTTTATTTTATTATTGTTAGTAATACAAATAAAATACATTGGTCGAGTGGAAGGAAGGCTACAAATTAAATAGCATTATGATTCTCTTATCTCTATAATAAGTCGGAAAGATCAAAGGTGGTTGTCTTTTAACTAATGGTTTGAAATAGTTCTATAAAATATTAAAATATAATATATAGGGACCAACTAGTGGTGCAGCTAAATGTAATTAATTAGTAAAAGATGTTCTATTAAAAAATAAAAAATTCAAAGAATTAACCTAATTTCACTCAAAATTTCATTAGCTAACTAATAAGAGGTGTAATCAATTATAGTTAACTAGCAAATTTTTTTTTGAATTTTTTTAGACGAAATATAAATTTAAATTATCTTAAAAAGCATTCAAAACTTAATAAAAAGAATTTAGAATATAAAAAAAATTAAAACCAAATAATAACAAACATGCAAAATTATTGTAAAATCATTTTAAAGATTTATTTTAAAAATTTCAAAAATTCATTTTAACCATTCCAAAATTATTTAAAAAATTTTTAATAAAAAAATCCAAAACGTAACAAAAAAACATCCAAAACTTTCGGAAAAAGCATGAATTCAAATTATCATAAGAAACATTTAAAACTTAATAATAAAAAAATTCAAAATCTAATAAAAAAATATTTAAAATCAAACAATAACTGACATCCAAAATCATTGTAAAATCATTTTAAAATTCATAATAAAAAAAATTTCTCTGAAACATAACAAAAAGAAATATCTAAAATTTTGAAGAGAATGTAAATTCAAATTATCAAGAAAGCAAAACATCCAAAACCTAATGAGGAAACAAAAACATTCAAAATTTAAAAAAAAATAAAACCAAATAATAACAAACATCCAGCATCATTGTAAAATTATTTTAAAAATGTTAAAAATTATTTTAAAAATTTTAAAATAATTTTAAAAATTTCTAATAAAAAAATATTTAAAATATAACAAAAAATTCAAAACCTAACAAAAATAAGATATTCACAATCTTTTTAAAATTCTAAAACCTAACAAAATAAGACATTCAACAAAATATTGAAAAAAAATCCAAAAACTAAGAAAAAAATCAAAAAATAAAAAAAAAGAAGAAACATCTAAAGCATAAGAAAAAGAAACATATGAAACATAAAAGAAGGAAACATCCAAAACTAGTAAAAAGAATTATCTAAAACTAAGAAGAAAAAGACGCTTCGCTCTCGAGAGGGGGCGCAGCGTGGCGGAAGGAAGTTGTGGGGTGGCATCGCTTCATTCACGAGAGGATGGCACGATGTGAGGTCAGGGACGGATCCACTCATGTGGGTGTGGGGATAAGTGCCCCATTACAATTTGGAATTTTATTTAGTAGTATATAATAATAATAATAATATTTATTTGCCCCACTAAATTATTAAATTTGACCCCACAATAATTTTTTATTCAACTTTCGACACTTGATAGCCAATTTGAAAATTTCATATTAGATGTCCATTATAATAATCAATTTTCAAATTTAAATAAGATTGGTGTTCTTTCTTAGAGATCGACTCGAAAGAATATTATCTATCCATTTGTGTTTCTTCTTTTAAAATTAGCTTTAGTTTTTTCATAATAACTACACTAATTGAATGAACTTTTTCAACTATGAATATCATCAAGTGCTAATTTGTATGAAAGTTGAGTTTTAAATGATTGTTTAACGACATATACAAAAAAAAAGACATTTTAATTATATTGTCAAGGTTTCAAAATATGAAATATAAAAAATTAAATTTTAAATTATATGTTATTATTTAAATTACTATTTTAGTATTTTAATTTGTAATTAGATATTTTAAAACCTAATCATATTTTACAATAACAAAATATAATTATAATAACAATTATGCTACGTATATATAAAATAATCACTTGTACAGAATAAATCTTAAAATATAAATTTTGAAATATAAAATACATATTAAAAATAAGTTAAATGATATATGTATTTATACACAAATTTATAATAGATAATTTGATAACTAATTTTTTATGTAAATGTAATATTTTTATTATAAAAATTATTATAATATTATATATATTTTATCCCTACTATTAAAATTTTCTGGATCCGTTGCTGCGTGAGGCGGTTCTAGTGGGAAAGGGTAAGGTGTGCAGCGAGAGGGATAAGGATTTTTGTGGGTTTTTTTTTAACTGTGAATGGAGTGAGAGTGAAAGAAAAATGATAGGGGACCATTTAGGGTGTGTTTGGCAAACACGTTGGGGAGGAGAGAAGTACGTTTGAGCTTCTTGAAAGCTTCACTTTTATGTTTGGCCATTTTTATTTTGCTGAACGCAGAATTGATTCTGCTTCTGAACGCACGTTCAGGAGAAGCTAAAATTTGTAGCTTCTGCGTTTCACGTTCATGGTTGCTTATTGTCTTTGGAAAATTAGGTAAAAATTTTATTTCTTTTTTACCAATCCTACCCTTCATTTTCTTCTATAAAAAGGATACCACTAACTATTACCTTCACAATAATTCTTTATAGTTTTTCCTACTTCTTCATAGTTCTTAGTTACAATTTTTTTTTCATTAAAATAGTTGAAATTTATTTTAATCACCAGCAAATTAAATATTTTAATTTTTTTATTATTTTTAATACTCATTTTCATATTTAAATTTTTATGTTTTGATTGTATTTTTTACTTATATTTTTTTATTTATATGATAAATATTTTTATATTATTTGTGTAGTGTTCTGATTTCTCATATTATATTTTTATAAGTTTTTTTTATTATTTATTATACTATTTTTTATAGATATATTTTTTATTAAATCTTTTTTTAATTTTTGTTTGGCTTTGTTCATATAATTATTTATTTATTTTATTGTATTTCTTTTATTCATATGACAAATGTTGTTGACCTTTTTTTAAAGATATTTTTATTATTTTTTTTCATATGAATTCTTTTTTTTCTATCATTTCCTGCATTATATTTATGTTGTGTATGAAATTTTTTTATTTTTTATTTGATTTTATTCATACGAATTTTATTTATTTTTTATTGTATTTTTTTGTTCATATGATATATGTTGTTGATTTTATGGAATTTTATTATTTCTTATCTGTATGATTTTTTTCTATTTTTTGATGTACTCTATTTTTGTTTTGTATTAATTTTTTTATTTTTTATTATGACTTTATAAAATTTGTAATTATAATTATTATATACTACGTTTATTATCAAAATTTTGTATAATATAAATTATCTATGATCATATAAAAAAGGACAAAATAAATAAAAAATTAATTATAAGTAACAATAAAGCCATAAATAATGAAAATTTATAGTCCAAAATAATACTAAATTAAAGAGTACTAATAGTACTAGAAAAATTATAGAATATTTTCTTTTTGTTTGATATTATAAAATTTATAGTACTCTCTTTCATTTTTTTTATTGTATTTATTTTATTTATATGATAAATATTCTTTATATTATTTTTGTTAGTATTCTGATTTTGCATACATATAAAAAAATTATTTAAATTGATGTCTCTTTTAGTAATTTTTTATCTAAAAGTGATTTTGAGTAGTATAATTCAAACAATATTTGTTTTACTATAATCAATTTTGATATAAAGATTGCCAAACATAAATCACGTTAACCCAAACTTACTTTTCATCAAAATCAATTTTACAAAATCAATTTTATGCAAACTCCCGTTTGTAAACTGCAATCCAAACACACACTTAGTAGTGTAACCAACTGGATATTTCATTTTTGTTAAGTTTTGGAGGTTTTTTTTTTGCTCATCCTTAAACGCTCTTTGTTAAGTATGGAGTGCTGCACACTTTATGAATTCGTTAAATCTGAACTCTTTATTTATTATATTTTATTTGAATAGTCTAAATTTAAAAAGGTAACCTATTAATCAGGTTAATCATTTTTTTACAAGTTTTAGATTTTTTTGTAAGTATCAGATATTGGGCTAAAGTTTAAAATAAACAAATAGTATATAAATATTAAAAACATGTCTGTACAAAAAAAAATGTTATTGGACTTTAGAATTAAAATAAACAATACATAAAAAATAAGTTGAAAATTCATGTACTAAATTTAGAAAAAAAAAGATATATTAGAATCTTAAAAAAATAATATTAAATATATATTATGTATATAATATTAAAATTTAAATAAATTTTGCTTTGTGTAAAATAAAATTATAATATTAAATATAAACACAATGATAAAAAATTTTGTGTTATATATATATATATATATATATATATATATATATATTATGAATATAATATTAAAATTTAAATAAATTTTGTTTTATGTGAAATAAAATTATAATATTCAATATAAACACAATGATAAAAAATTTTGTGTTATATATATATATAATTTTATTTTGTGAAAAATAAAATTAAAACATTAAATATGAACATAATGATAAAAGATTTTGTATTATACTAATTTAATTAAAAATATATATATACAACGTAAAAAGCAAACAAACATATAATAATTTTATTTTGTGCGAAATAAAAATTCATATAAGTTTTTATTAACAATTTTTTATTGAAATATGTCATTTTACTATATTTATAATATATTATTTGGGATAATTATATTATTTTAGTTAATATATATTATTTAAAAAAAATATTTAAAATTTATTATTTTGTATTAAGAATATTATTAAAAATATATTATTAGTTTTTCTTAAAATAATACTTTCTTTTTTTGGTTTAAATACTATGACAATAAAAAAATTTTACATAACTGCGTCTACTCAATAAATATTATATTTATTTATTTTTATATTGTATGTAAAATAAATAATTAATGTTTAAAAAGTTAATTAAAAAAGTATTCTTTTTTTTTACCAACTCTTAGGTGAATATAGAGACTATATCATTTGAACTATAACTCGTTGGCAAAGAAAGAAATACTCTTAATTATATATTAAATAGAATAATTATTTATTAGGTTCATTCTTATACAAATAAAAATTTTTCTTAATTTTATATCTGCAATATTTTATACCAATTAATTTCAAAATTTAATTATTTTTTGAATAAATTAATAAAAAATAATACAAATAATTGTTTAAATATAATTGTATTTTAATTTTCATTATATTACGTACAGTATACGTTGAAGATAATTTGAAATAAAAGATAATGGACTTGTTGTAACTGTCATGTATTTTATGCTTTGATTGCGTCGTCATTTGAGAATCATGACGCCTTTCATGGAGACCGGGTTCTTCTACAGAATCAGTTTTACGTTTGGAGTTAGCCAACCAGCAGCGGCAACAGACAGCGTCTTCCTTTTCTATGGCAGCAATTTTTCGGACTTTGAAGGTCCATTTACAGTAGAGGTGAAATGGGGTGGGTTCAAGAGCGTCAAAACCTGTGGCTAGACAGAACAATAGTGGAAGCACATGCTAGCAAACAAAACAGTGAAAATGCTTGAAGACATCACATCAACAATAACAGAGTAATGGAAGAATTCGATCAAATTTTTCTGAGTACTTTTCTGGTGTAAAGATAGTCTTGTGTTAAACGAGTGAATTAGTTTTTTTTGTTAGTGCCGGTTTGTTTGTTCAGTCCATGACAAAAAAAAAAAAATAATAACAATAATAAATAAATTTAATTTACCTAATCACTTTTAATAGTAAGTTAACTTTTAAAGAGTGCTGCACTCCCTACTTTGTCTAGAGTGCACTCCCTACTTTGCCTAGAGTGCACTAGCTTTCGCCGTTTTTTTTTATTACGTTTTAGATGTTTTTTTTATTAGTAATTTTTAAAATAATTTTAAATGTTTGTTATTATTTGATTTTAGAATGTTTTTTAGATTTTAATTTTTTTATTAGATTTTAAATATTTCTCAAGATAACTTGAATTCACGTTCCCTCCAAAAGATTTTGGATGTATTTTGTTATGTTTCAAATGTTTCTTTTTATTAAAAATTTTTAAAATGAATCTTTAATAATTTGACAATAATTTTAGATGTTTACTATTATTTGATATTGTATATTTTTTTTTTAGATTTTAGATTTTTTATTAGGTTTTGAATATTTTTTATAATAATTTAAATCTATATTCTCTCCAAAAAAATATTCAAAAAGAAAAAATTGCTAATTACTTACAATTGACTGCATTTTTTATTGGTTATTTAACAAAATTGTTCTATGAATTAGTAATTTTGATGATTCAGCTATAATAAATAGAGGATTTTTTTGTGACAAATATAACGAGAGAATTTACTCACACACTATTTAGTCTAATGTTACATTCTATTTTAATTAATATGGTAATAACCTTTTGTTTACTTGTTCTAAAATATCCTTCCTATTATAATGTTATTCAAGGTTATTAATATTATTATTTTATTAATTTTGTTCCAAATGCAGTATCAATTGAAAAGCTATTAATATTTTCACACGTATAATTTTACTGTAAAAATATTTTTGTACATTAAAAATAAATTATAATATATTTTTTATAAATATTGTATTATTTATTAATTTATTTTCACTATATATTACATATTTTAATATATATTATAACATAATTGTTTTATTGTTAATAAGCCTATTTTAATAATTATGATTAAAAATAATTATTTACCCTTTTTTATCGTCTAAGTTTGTTAACGACATTATCATTACCTACTCCGCTTTTACTCATACATAATATATTGGTCATATACTTTTACTTTGGCAACATTTTATTGCATGGAATTTTTTTGTTTTCATTCTTCAACTTTTCTCGTGAAACATCAACGAATTATAACTCAAATGACATAGTTTCTCCATATTCATTTAGAAGTTGCGAATTCGAGTCTTCCTATCTTTAATAAAAAAAAATTCTCGTAAAACATATATATAAATTATATTTTCATATAAATACAAAAAATTATGATAACGCAACAAATTGAATAAAAAAAATCTCAAGAATAGCTATTAAATGGAGTTAGGATTTTAAATTTCACATCACTGATGTTCAACATAATAATATTTTTTGTATAGTATTTTAATGAATGTCATGTAAATATGTTAAGCAAGTAGAAATAAAAAATGAAAAATTCTTATATAATAAATCTGAATTAAACAAAATAATTATTAACAAAAATTATAAAAAAAAAGTACAAATTGACTTGTGAAAGATGCAGAGAAGCCAAAAAGGAAGGAGAAAAAAATTTCCAGTGAGCACAGAGAGAAAAAGTGTGATTAGAGTAATTAAAAGTGTTAAATAGCAAGATACCTAAAACTGTTAGCAGCCCTTTCTAATTATATCAGCTTATAGTTTACAGACTCATTACAAGAAATAGTTTAACTAACTAGCTATTAATCATCTAATAATATTTTACTAATGACCAACTATCTTCTAAATTTTAGCTCATAAAGATCCCTCAATGTGGTAGTACTTGATTGATAAAAATCAAACATACCAAGCTTGGAAACACATGAAAAAAAGAGAACTGGAGTCTGGAGATAGGGTTTTAGTGAAGAAATCCGCAACTTGATGAGATGTATGAATTGGAAAATGATGAAGCATTCCACTATGGACCTTGTATATGTCAATGTGTTTGGTGTACTTATGGAAGACCGGATTAGTTGTGATATGGCTGGCAGATTAGCTGTCATAGTAAAGAGAAATTGGTTGAGGATGAGGAATGTAAAGATCCTTGAGGAGGTAAGAAAGTCTACGAGTATTCTGCCTCAGAAGATAATCTAAAAACAGTGGACTATTTCTTGCTTTTCCAAAAAATGAGGGAAGAGCCAAGAAAGAAATAAAAACATGTGATAGAGCGATGAGTATCGAGACACTGCCCAATCAGAATCAGAAAAGTCAGAGAGTCTAAGTTCAGAATTAGCTGCGAAAAATAGAACACGAAATGCAGCCTGTAAATGAATATCATATGGTTTTCCTAAGAATTCACTGAGTTTTCCAAATAAAAAGCTAATGTCTGGTTGTGTATTAGTGAGAAAAACTAAATAGCCAATCAATCTGCAATATCTCTGAACATAAGTGAAGGGGGAGCTAGATTCTTTGGAGAGCTTCAATAAGTATTCCATAGGAATTGAGGCTGGTTTGGCACCTAAAAGTCCACACTCCTCCAATAAATCCAAGGCATATTTGCGCTGCCAAAGAATGATTCTAGCTTTGGTTCTTGCAACTTTGAATCTAAGAAAATATTTGAGATTGACAAGCTTCTTGATTTTGAATTGATCATCGAGAATAGCTTTGATGAATTGAATTTCAGCAAGGTCATTTCCATCTAATACCAAATCATCAACATAGGCTAGTATGACCGTGAAAGAGGCAACATCTAATTTGGTAAATAAAGAATAGTCGTTCCTTGATTGTTTGTAATTGTTGGCAACAAGAATTGAACATAGTTTGAGGTTTCATTGCCTACTTGTTTGATTGAGTCCGTAAAGAGACTTATCAAATTTGCAAACCAAATCAAAAGATGTGATGGCTAATCCTGGTAGAGGTCTCATGTACACAATTTTATTCAATTCTCCATGCAAAAAGATCGCGTTGACGTTAAGATGATGGCAATGCCAACCATATGATACGTATTTAGGAGGATATTTTTGTCATTTTAGAAATAAGAGATAGAATGGTAATCTTATCATCTTCAAGAATCTGAATACCAGAAGAATTATACTATGTCGATATTGGACATCAAGGAAACCAAGAGTTCTTTCCAAAAGCAGTGGTGTTGAAATGGCGACAACTTATAAGGCCTATTAGAATAAGTGAGGACAGTAAGAATCCCAACAATGTGATTTTTAAATCCAGTAAAAGACACAAACTTAATATTTATTTTTGAATTTATTAGGTCTATTTTTAGTTGATTTTGTTATTAAGGTTTGTTAAAAAATTTGATTTAGTTCTAATTTGTGTAGTAGTATTTTTAAGTATTTTAAATTTAAATCAATATGATATAATCCAATAAGATCAAATATTATTTAAATTAAGTTATTTTATCTTTAGGAGATTTAAATTAAATTATCTTATAGTATCTTTTAGACTAATATGTTAGGAGTCTATTTAAACACATAGGTGCAATGACATATTCAACACTGACAACCCTTGGACAGACCATAAGGTTGTTGCCTTGGCCAGAATTACCGCCAAGGACTTACAGGTTTACAGGAATCGAAGCAATGCCTTTAGGTCTCTCCGAAATTGCCTGTGTTGGGAACCACCGGTAGGCAATAGTTTTAAAGTTAATTGTGATGCAAGCTTGTATATGGATTCAAATTTAGCGGGATTTGGGTGTATTATTAGAGATTCTAAGGGAGATTGGATCTCGGGCTGCTCTGGAAGCATTCCCCCTTGGTCTATAATCAGATGTGAATTATTTGCTGCTTGGAGGGGGCTGGTTTTAGCTTGGGATTGCGGTTTGAGGGATATTATATGTGAAACAGATTGCCTTGACATTCTGCCCATCATGCATGAGCTTACAAGTGGGTATCCATCTGAAGTAACAGATTTGGTTCACAAGATTCAGGAGCTTTTATCTCGTCATTGGCTTGTTCACGTTGAATGGGTGTCCCGAGAAGCAAATAGAGCTGCGGATTGGATGGCTAAATATGGTGCCAAGAGTAACTCTAATCATGTTATTTGGTCTAAGCCTAGTGTTGATCTCCAACGAATCATCCACTCGGATTTAGAATAGTTTTTGCTTTGTTTCTTTCCTTGTTTAGTCACCAAAAAAAAAAAAAAACACTTTTTGTGAGACAATTTATAAAATTTTTGATGAATAAATGTTATGGGTGCTAATATGCACATTTTTTATTATGTAATTAAGTGAGGTGAGTGAGTTCGCGTGTTGCATTAAGAAATTTGAAGGATTTAACCTAAAGTAATTCTTTAGTGTTAGTTCTTTCAATTTTGATCTCTCTGATCAAGGTTGCCAAGGACAAATTTTTTGAAGGTTTAGTAAAAAAAATCTTTTCAGTGACCTATGTTGCTAAGAATAAGTTTCTTAGAGGTCTAATAAAAAAAATCTTTATCTATCTTTTTATGTTTTTGCTATGTCGTCTTTTTTCTTATTCCTTCCAATTTTTTTCTGTATCTTTTCTTATCCTTTCATTCTTCGCCCCTAATTTTCTTGCCATTTGGCATAAGTTACAGGTCATAGGTAAATTTTTATTTATCTATACATTTTAGAATTTTTGTATAATCTCTTTGTTTTTTTCTTTAATTTCTGCAAATTTATTTTAGAGTGAAAAAAAATTCAAAAATTTTTATTTAATTTTTGTTTCTACAATTACTATATCTTAAAATCAACCTCTGCAAAAAAAAATTGCAAAAAAAAAAAAAGAGTTGCAAAAACAAAATACAGTTTTCAAGCTTCTACAACAAAAAAAAAATCATAAATTTTTCAGCTTTATTTAGCTTTTCAGAATGACTTTGGGTTCCAATTAGGATTCATTTTTTTTGTTTCTGTCACTTTAGTGTCACTCATTATTTTTTTTTCTGTTTATATATTTTGGTTATTTTCTTGTCAAATCAAAAGTTTCTATTATTCAAATGAGTCCTGTTACACATCCAAGCAATTTTACATTCAAGTTTATCTAAGTTATTTAGTTTACGCTGCGGGACTTTGTCTTCTTCTTCTTCTTTTTTCTCCTCCTCCTCCTCCTCCTCTTGCTTCTTCTTCTTCTTCTCCTTCTCCTTTTTCTTCATCTGTTTTTTCATTATCGTCATCGTTACCACCACCATACCACCACATCCATCTCCTCCTCTTCCTTCTCCTCCTCCTGTTTTTTTTTATTTGAATTTCTTTTATCTCCTCCTTTTTTTTCTTCTTTCTCTTCTATCATCATTATCGTTATCACCAACAACACCAACATTTTGCTAACATCTTATTGATTCTGATTCTCTATGGTGATCGGATGAATTGAAAATATTATCAAAACGAAACTATTGTATAATACCAAATGAACCGAAAATGGTTCATTATATAAATTCGAATTCAGAAACACCTGCTTTTCGAATGAACCGAAAATATTATCAAAATGAAACTATTGTATAATAACAAATGAACCGAAAATTGTCCATTATATAAATTCGAATTCAGAAATACTTGCGTCTCGAATGAACCAAAAATTAGTTCTAAACAAAATCATTGTATAATACCAAATGAACTGAAAATTGTCCATTATGTAAATTCGAATTCGATGATAACGATAACGACGATACGTATTAGAAGAAGACAATGACGATAACGATGATAACGATGATGATCATGATGATGGAGGAGAAGGATGAAAAGAAAGGAGGAGACGAAATTCCAATAGAAGGAGGAGGAGGAGAAAGAAGAGGTGTTGTTGGTGACGACAGTAACGAAATTAAAAAATAATAAAAAAAAAGGCGGAAAAGAAGAAGCACAAGGGAGGAAGGGGAAGAAAACGGGAAAAAGAATGCATAACTCAAATCACTTAGATGAACTTGGATGTAAAATTCCTAGCTGGATGTGGAGAATTACTCTATTCAAATTATCTTAGTTTGGTATCTTAATTTCTTATTTTCTGAAGTGCAACTTGTTAAAGCGATCTAAGAATGAAAAAAGGCAAGAGTGTTGAGTTCAAAAGAGAGTAAAAATCACAAATTAAGTATAAACACGAGTGTCCTAATTCGAGCAATACACGCGAAAAGAGTGTTGTGAGGTCTTATTATTTTTTTTCAAAATCAAAATCAATGAGACTTGAGGATTGTGCTAGTGATGACGAAGGAATCTCATATGCGAGAAAGGTTTTCAAGATTCAAATTCCAGCTTTTAAAAGAAAAGTTGATGCTAAAACTTGTTTCCAATGGAAAAGGAACGTAGAGTCGATTTTTGCATGTTGTATCCTTTTAGAGGAAAAGAAGGTTCGATTGGTAGTAACCAAATTTTCTGACAATGCTGGTCTATAGTGGAATGAGTTAGAAAAATATAGAAGAAGGTACGGGAAAAGATCAATTTACAGTTGAGAGAAGATGAAGAAAATTTTTAGAAATCGATTTGTACCATTATCATACATTATGAAAAATCGGTCTGTGCTATTATCATACCACAACAAATTTTTTAAAAAATTTTGTATGTTAAAACAAGGTTCACAATCAGTAAAAAAGTATCACAAAGAGTTTTTATTTTTAACATACAAGGCTAATATTAAAAAGAATATTAAAATTTTTATGGGATGATTTTTTATTGAATTAAACAAAAATTACACATAAAGTCGAACTTTACTATTATACAATAATAAAAGATTTAGTCTATTTAGCCATTGAAATAGAAAAGCAACATCAATTTATGACAACTTAATTTTTTTTCAGACTCTAATTTTATATAAAATTATACAAAAATAAAGTTTGAAGATAAGACAAAATTGAAAGTTTTTTATTTAAAAAAAAAAAATCTTATAGACGTATCTACATGCTTTAATAAGTCAGTCACATGTTAATAGCCAAAAAAATAATTAGTCACATGAGACTACTGATGTGTACGCACACAAAAAGTGCCTACGCATGCAGTTTCCTATGCACAAAACTTTCTATCACTGTGTCGCCAAACTATTACAAGAAACGTGATGAAGCATGGAGGACTAATTTATTAGGATAGAAGACTGTATTTTTCAAGGAGGCCACTCAAATAAAGACGCCTAAAACGTCTTTTTTTAAAGATGTTTTCATGTTGTGTTTTAATTGGTTTTTATATAATTTATTCGGTGTTTCTCATCACATATTATTAAATTCCTCAAAATATTTTCTTTTCAAAAACAATAAAAAATATTTAATTTAAACTAAAACAAAAATGTTAATAAATTAACTATTAGATTTTTTTAAAAGATTATTTACATAAAACAATATATCACATTCATCATATATATATATATATATATAACAAGCTCTTAAAATTTTTATAAATAAAAAAATAATTAATTTTTATTCGTATAATATATAAAACAATTACTATATTATTATTATATTATAGATTAAAATTTACTAATTTAAATTTTATTTTTATTTTTAATATAAGCATTAAAAATAAATAATTTTTTTATAACAAGATGTAATGTAACAAAATATATATAATATTAATTAGTTTTTAAAAAATTCTGAAAAGATAATTTTTTTAATAAAGTGTTATTAAAAAATCAACATTATAAAAACTAATTTCAACCAATATGATATAATAGGTTATTAAATATATTTAATACAAAACACATTGAATATAAATTTTTATTGAGTTTAAATTTTAAATAATTTTTAATTGAATTTCGAATATTTTTATTTTAAAGAGTTAGAATATTTTAACATCATTTTTTTCGTATCTTTTTAATTGAGTCTTTGATTTTTTAAATTATAAACCTTATTTATAATTAAGAGTAAGGTTTTAACACCACCAATTAGTCACACATATAAAAATACAAGAACAATTCTATTGTCATAATTATAATCTAACCTTATAAGTAATACAATACAATGAAACTATATATAAGTAATATAACTAAATTTTATCTACATCTATAGTCACATTTCATAAATAATATAATTAAATTATATTTATGTTTATAATTAAAATATGAATAAAAATACAAAAAATTATCAGGATAGTTAATTTTTTTTGTTCATAATTTTTTTATTATTTTTGTTGTGAAAAGTTTAATTATTTAAATAATTAATTATTTTTTAAAAAAGATAATTAAATAACACAAAAAAATCTTATTAAGAGTAATTTATTTATATATGATTAAAGAATAATTGAATAATTATATACGGTAAAAAATTAATATTATTAAAAAATAAAATTAAAAATCATGTTTTTTTTTCTTTTTTCCAAAATTTATCTACGAGTAATTCTATAAATATTTTATGACGAATAAAAATATTAAACTCGTACTAAAATTTATTCTAATAAAATTTATTTTTATTCTACTAAACGTTAAATAAACTATTGAAAATAATTTTGTTTCTTCCATTAGAGAAGAATGCTAAACTTCCATACTTCTATTATGTTATGGTAATAATTTGGCCTGTTATTTTTTAATGTACATAATAATAATAATAATAATAATAATAATAATAATAATAATAATAATAAACAAGTATATCACAGACTCACAGTAAAAAAGGAAGCACGTCATCAAATAATTTATCATCCGAATTATATATGAATCAAATTGATAATATGAGGGCTAACACTACAAAAATTGATAACAAATTCGATATTCGCACTTTTTATGTTTGGATCAGATATCAAATATATCCATAAAATAAAAAAATATTTAAAAATTTTATTTTTAAACAAAGTCAATAATTTTTTTTGTTTACTTTTGTAAACATATTTACTTCTATATGATTAGAGTGTGGATCCAATTCGATCATCTTACAGATCAGATACTGGTTCATTGTTGCAAAAGAATGCTTCTTTTATTATAAACCATTATTAGATCTTAATTACCATTAAAACAACTTAATTGTCAACAAAGAGATAATACTTATTGGTCTCTGATATTATGTTCGTATTTGAATCCATAGTTGTAAAAACCGAATTGGATCGGCTGGTTCGACCGGAAAACTAGTGAACCGGACTAGAACCGAATTCTAGTTCGGTTCGTTTTACTCTTTGGACCGTTTAAGGAATAAAACCGGTATGAACCGGTAAGAACCAATGCAAAGCAAAAGCAACTTCTACTTGCCACTTAACCATTGCACTTCTAAGTATTATATTTGACAAATACTAATTATATAGTATACATAAATATCTAATTTAATTTAATTTTTGTTTTTTCTATTTTTAAAATTAATTATATTTTAATTATATACCGTTATTAATATAAATATAAATTTCACTAAAAATTTATTAATTTACTTGATCTATTTTATTGCTAGTATTGTGATTAAGGTTATTTGTTTTGATATTAGTGTTAAAATCTACTGATATTATAGTTAGATGATAGACTTTGTGAATTAATTATTTTTTTATTGTGTCAAAATAAGATACTATTGTAGTATTAAAATTTTATGATTTTTTTTATATTAGTTATTTTTAGAAGTTGAGACTTGATTCTTCATAAAATGTTAGTGAAGATATGTATTTCAATTTTAATTTTAAGTTTTTAACTATTTTATATTTTATATTTACGTGAGACCGGTTTTATCGGTTCAACCAGTGATTTATCGGTTGAACCAATAAACCAGTAAACCAGTAGCTTGACCGGTTCGATCACTGGTTCGGTTCTAACAACTATATTTCAATCTAATTTCAAAAATTTCGATTTACTCAATTTAGTCTCCCAACTTAATAGTTATGACTCACATTGGTTCCTAATCTTATTTTTGTCACTGTCTCACAAAATCGTTAACGACATGCTGAGATGGACTAACGACTGTTACATTATACATTCTAGCGACTGTTTGATGTGACAATTGAAATTTTTTTTACCTTATTTTTTTTTCAACTAAACACTTAAAACCCTAATATGAGTCACGGATACCTAAGTTAGAAAATCAAACTAAGTAAATTGAAACTTTAAAAATCATATTAAAGCTCGAATATAACTTCAAAATAGAACTTTAACTTATGTAGTGATTAATTTAAATGAGAATCAAATAAATCAAAATTCAACATAATTTTTATCAATATTTTCAAATTCGAAATTTCTATACCAAAATTAACTAGGATTTTTCTTTAAATTAAAAATTTAATGAAATAGTGACTTTAATTATCTTAACCAATGTCCTAATTAATTACTTTTATGTCTTAAAAAAACTGTATATGAGAAGAAAATAATTAATTTGTCTACTTTAATAAATAGTTATTTTACTAAAATGAAAGAAACTATTTTTTTTGAATTTTTTAAGGACTAATTAATATTATATATTTTGTTACACTACATTTAGTTATAAAAATTTTATTTATTTCTAATGCTTATATTAAAAATAAAAACAAAATTTAAATTAGTAAATTTTAATCTATAATATAATAATAATATAGTAATTATTTTATATATTATACTAATAAAAATTAATTCTTTTTTTATTTATAAAAATTAATTCTTTTTTTATTTATAAAAATTTTAAGAGCTTGTTATATATATATATATATTTATGAATGTGATATATTTTTTTTGTAAATAATCTTTTAAAAAAAATCTAATAGTTAATCATTACCTTTTTGTTTTAGTCTAAATTAAATATTTTTTATTGTTTTTGGAAAGAAAATCTTTTGAAGAATTTAATAATATATGATGAGGAACACCGAATAAATTATATAGAAACCAATTAAAACACAACATGAAAACATCTTTAAAAAAAAAGACGTTTTAGACGTCTTTATCTGAGTGGCCTCCATTTTTCAAATGCAACTTGACTATTCTAAGTGGATTTTCCAGAAATTTCGGTGACAAACCGATTGATATTTCTATCTGACGAACCACCATCCACCATCGCTTTCCGTGCAACCTCTTTTAGCCCCACTGCTCTCATCTTAATCTCTTCAGCCATGGGACCCTCCATGACTTCCGTAATGCACCTCTCAACCTCTTCAGCGCTCGCAACCCCATCTTCTTCTTCCCCAATCCTCATCCTCACCCCAGTCTTAAACACATTTTCTACAAGCTTAGCATTCGTCGGTTGATCCAACCAGTTTGGAAGGGCAACGATCGGTATGCCGGCCGTTACCGCTTCCAGGGTTGAGTTCCACCCGCAGTGGCTTACAAAGCAAGCCACCGCAGGGTGCATTAGCACCTTCGCCTGAGGGCACCATGTCACCACTAACCCCATTTCTTTGATTTCTTCCAAGAACCCTTGCGGCAATTCAGCACCACCCTTCTGTGGCGTAATCACCCAGAGAAATGGTTTCTTTGTGTTCTTCAAAGCAGTTGCGATGTTATCCATTTGCTTCTGTGAAAACTCCATTAAACTACCAAATGCCACGTAGATAACCGAACTAGTTGCCTTTTCATTAAGCCATTGTAGACAAGAATCTTCTGGTCTCAAAAAATTTTCACTAAGATCATCAGAATCTTCACTTTCTTTTTGTCCTAACAAATAAGGTGACACAAGGGGTCCAATGGTAAGGATACCGCTCAGTGAAGCCATGGAGTTCACTATCTCCTCTTCAAACTCGTAAACGGAAGATCCTAGAATCCATTTCACTTTGTCCAAGATTGGTTTAAAATCCATCAGCAATTTCTTGAGGTAGGGAGGGCAAGAAGGAAGTAAAACACTAGGAAGTTCTCGGACCCTTAGCATCGGCAGTGAGGGTAACTGAAGGGTCTCATTTGGATTCTCCATGTCGGGAAAATGGTTCGCGTTGCATACATAGCGATAGTAAATGGAAAAAAGAGCAGAAGCTTGGGGCCAAAGCACAGCGCAAGGAATTCCATGAGAAACGGCAACATCCACTGACCACGGCATAAAAAGACTTGTGATCAAGCACGAGAAGCTTCGATCGTTTTTCTTTAGGTGGGTCATGAGGTTCGAAAGATTCTCCGCACCTTTGGTTTCCAAGGAAGCAATGAAGGTCGCGGGGTATTTGCTGCGATCATGGTCGATGCTAAGGCCATCAGAGAAGTACTCTAGCTGGATCTTTGATGGGTTGTTGTTGTGGTGGGAATTGGTTTCTTGGGTGTTGAGGTTTTGGAAACGGTGAGGTGTTTCTTCGGGTATTGCTAAGGTGACGTGGACACCCTTTGATGCAAGGCGTTTTGCAAAATTGAGAGTTGGATTCAGGTGGCCTTGAAGAGTTGGTGACACCATTAAGACATTGATCATTTTTTTAGATGAAGACATTTTTTTTCTGCGGGCACAAAAGTGACAAAATGTGTTTTGCCATTGAAGACTAATTACATTTAAGAGTATGGAAATTAAGGATAAGAATAGAAGATAGGATTGGCGAAGGAAGAGTACTAAAATTAGGTAGAAACTCATGTGCATTCAACTTTATTTTAATTTTAATCTAATGCTCTCACCTATCAACTTCACGTGAAGTCGACTGTACCTGAATTTCCACCCTAAAATTAACGGCAAGATGATACGATGATTAACGCAGGACTTGGTAGATACAATTGCAGTGAATTTATATATGGTGAAAATTTAGGTACACTCAAATTTATGGCAAAATTAACAGTCGTTAAATAATATGATTAATTTAATTAAATTTTTATCTAACGATTTTAATTATCAACTTTACGTGAAATTGACTTCACCTGATTTTTTACTATATATATATCAATTTACATCACAGCATGGGGCAGTGTTTCTATTATTCTTTTTCTTTACTTTTTTTTTTCTTGGAGCATACAGGTCAATGCTAGTATGGGTGTATGGAATAAAACTTAATTTTTTTCGGTGACCGAGAAAAATTGAATTTAATGATAAATTAGTATGACTAAAGAAAAGGAAAATAAATAATTACTTTTAATTGTAAAAAAATTTATAGTGAAAATTCAAATATAATCAACTTTACATGAAATTGATAGTTGAGAGTCGTTAAACAATATAATTAATTTGACTAAACTTTTATCTAACGACTCTCAATTATCAATTTTACATGAAATTAATTGCACAAGAATTTCTATATATATATATATACATCATGCGTCAGTGTCTCTATTATTCTTTTTGGGTGACCGAAAAAAAAAAACTGACTTTAAATTAGTATGATTAAAGAAAACAAAAATAAATAATATTTTTAATTGTGAAAAATAATATTTATAGAAAATAAATTTTGATCGATTACATTTATAGAAAATAATTTAAAAAAATGGCTTCAAAAATTGTTAGGAGTACTATAAAAATTTGTAATGTTCTAATAACTTAGGTAAATACATGCATGTACTCAAATTTTAAATAAAATACTCAACATAGTCAATAATAATTTAGAAATGAAAGAAAATATTTTATTTCATACAAAACAATTAAAAAATATATTTTATGAGAATAAAATATATTTTATAACATCTTTTAAGCTATTTTTTAAAAAAATATATTTTATTCTAATACAAAATAATTTTATGTCATTTTTTAAGCCATTTTTTAAGCCATTTTTTTTTAAAAATGGCTTAAAAGATGTTATGAAAATGGCTTAAAAGATATATTTTATTCTAATACAAAATATTTCATAACATCTTTTAAGCCATTTTTAAGCCATTTTTTTAAAAAACGGCTTAAAAGATGTTATGAGAATAAAATATATTTCATACATCTTTTAAGCCATTTTTTTAAAAATATATTTTATTCTAATACAAAATAATTTTATGCCATTTTTAAGGCATTTTTTTTAAAAAATAGCTTAAAAGATGTTATGAAAATGGCTTAAAAGATATATTTTATTCTAGGTTTAATTACTCTGTTGGTCCTTATAGTTTCGCAAAATTTTTAATTAGGTCCCTATACTTTTTTCCTTTCAATTGGGTCCCTATACATTATTTTTTTTTTTCAATTTAGTCCCTGTTAACGTTAAACGTCAAAAAACTGTTAGTAAATTGTGAAATTACTTGTATACCCTTAGGGACCCAATTGAAAAGAAAAAAAATATAAGAACCTAATTAAAAATTTGATGAAACTATAAATATTCAATGAAAGATATTCTTATAATCCCTTTTATTTTGTCACTAACATTCTTTTATTTATTTATATACAAATTGTACCAAAAATACATTCTCTCTTTTTTTTAATTTTAAAATACCTTAAGAACATTTAAAAAATGGCTAAAATAAAACAGAAATCAGTATATACAAAATTCAATTTCTATCATTCAAGTATTCATTATAATCATGTAATTTTTTACATTTGTGTGAATTCATGACAGGAAACATTCATTAAAAAAAAAGTTTCTCCTGAATCTAGAGAAGGACAATGATTACATTTCAAGCACCCATCCAAAAGCTTTATCTGTTTCACGATCCTTCTTCATTGCCAGGAAAACATTCATTCAAGTGAGAGCAATCTTCTTCAGGGATTCCTGAAATACGTTACATATATGTTAGGGCAAAACACCATAATAAACCAACATCACTTTAAATTTACGTATATGAGCCAAAAGGAAAATCGATTCAGCAATAAGTCAAATCGTATTTTAATGTAATTCGAACCAGGCTAGTTCGAACTGCATTTACAAATAAATCGAACCAGGCCAGTTCGAATTAGGAAGAAAGAGTTGATGGTAAATCGAACCAGGCTGGTTCGAACTAGCAATGCATGTAATTCGAACCAGCCTAGTTCGAATTATAGGTAAGTTAGGGTTTTTAAGTAATTCGAACCACCCTAGTTCGAATTACACTTAAGCTGCGTTCTTAGTAATTCGAACCACACTGGTTCGAATTACTAGTGATTGGGCTATATAAGGAGTTCAAATCACACTGTTACTTTAGAGCTGTTTTTCCTTGTTGTTTCTTCATCTTATTGTACTTAAAAATTTGGTATTTACCTAGTGGATTAGTGAATATGTATTATCATTGAATCATATAACTCTTTAGTTAGCAACTTTTGCATTTATGGGATTTCTAGCTATATTCAAATTCAGATGCAACTTTTTCATTACTAGAAGGTAAAAAGATCAACAGATTACATAAGTCCTCTAACATAACATGTAACAGGAAAAAAAAAAATCAATAAGCACTAACAATAACAAGATCGCTACTACTGGGCTCCCGTGTGAGATGGTCCTCCAAGATGTGGGCAACTCCGGCGGGTGTGTCCGGGTTGGCGACAAAGGCCACACCTCTTTGGCCGATTCGAATCTGCCTCGTCCATATTCGTCCGTATCCTAGTGGATCTCGGACGACCCTCTCTCGCACGCCTCTTGGCAGGGTCCGGAATCACGGTTGGCCCGTCGTAAGGTGGCCAGAAGCCCTCCGGTATCGGCGGTGTGAATCCCATCTGGTACACACTGAACACTGAACTAATCTGATACACGCTGTGAACATAAGAGGACCAGGTAACCCGTGAGTAGGCGCAGCAGGCAAGTGCGTGCTGGCACGGGAAATGAAGTGCCTGGAAGTACCCGCAGTCACAGGTCCGAGACGCAAGCGATACTCTGTAGGTACCCAATGAGAAAGAGCCCGTCGGAGTTGTCTCGGCTACGGTGAACTCGGAGTTATCCCGGTCATACAAAGTCACCGTGAAGCACCTCGCGGTCTTCAAGTTGGCCTCTATACACTTCATCAAGTACTGACTGAATTGCTGTCCGGTTCCCATCTGTGCCTCAGCCTCTCTCCCCTTGCGAACAAAGAGTTCCGCAAGCCTTCCATATGTTGCCTTCACTAACGAGCATACAGGGAGGTTTCTGACACCCTTTAGGATTGAGTTCACACACTCCGAGATATTCGTCGTCATGTGACCGAATCTCCGTCCCTCATCACGATGCTGAGTCCACAAGGAATAATCAATCCGGTTCGCCCAGTCACACATTGCCGGGTCTTCAGACCGAAGAATATCAAACCAGTAATCAAACTCAACCTCGGTCTTGGCATATGCGGCATTCACTAGAAGCCTACGTGTGTCTTTGCCCTTGAAGGTAAGGGCAAAATTAGCCGCTACGTGTCGAATGCAGAATGCACGGTATGCAGATGGAGGTAACCAACATCCGTCCGGAGCCTCAAGCGCAGCCTTTATGCCGTTATGCCTGTCCGATATAACCAGAAGACCGGGCTGCGGTGTCACGTGCTGTCTAAGGTGGGAGAGAAAGAATGACCAAGACTCTACATTCTCACCTTCTACTAGTGCGAATGCAACGGGTAGAATGTTGGAGTTCCCGTCCTGTGCAATTGCGATGAGCAAAGTACCCCCGTACTTCCCATACAAATGGGTCCCGTCAATGCTAACTAGGGGCTTGCAATGGCGAAATGCCTGGATGAGCGGTGAAAACGTCCAGAAAAGTCTGTGGAAAAAAGCTTGAGACTCGTCTACTTGTCCACTAACTCGAACGGGGCTCGTCCGTAGGATTGCAACAGTACCGGGCATCGTCAACTGGACTCCCAAAACCCACCTGGGGAGCTCGTTGTATGACTCATCCCAGTCACCGTATACGAGGGCAATTGCCTTCTGCTTCGCCATCCAGACCCTCCTGTAAGTCGGCCTAAACCCGAAGTGTGCTGCCGTGGCATTTAGGAGCACCTTGATGCTGACGGATGCATCAGCCCTAACCATTGGCATAACGAACGCCGAAATCACATGATAATCCAAGCTCCTGTGGTCACTCGAGATGGAGGTCGCAAGACAAGTGTGAGGTCCATTGTACCGTTTGACCTCCCAAATGCCCTTGCGCTTCCGCAGACTCAGTCGAATCAACCATGTGCACCCATTCCCAAACTCAGAAGTGCCCACATAACGGCGATGATCAGACTCCACAACCTTGTATTGTACCCCTCGCCGGATGCTGTAAGTCTTCACACTTAACAGGGCCTCGTCTTTATCCTGAAATTGCTGACCAACCTGGAACTCTATCAAACCAGCAGTCCCTTCAGCATCTCTAGCTCTGAATCCAACAGAGTGCCCTGAAACACCCTCTTGCCTCATGGCATCCAGGTCCAAAGAGAAAAAATGTGGTGGATACTGCTGTGTGCCAGAACTAGAACCACCGACCGCCAATGCAGGCTCAGTCGCTCCAACCTCGTCGCCGCTGTCATCCTCAATCATATCCGGCTCGACGTCGTCCTCCTCTACATCACCCAACACTCCGTCTCCGACGCCAACCGGTGGAACTCCCTGTAAAGCGTTCGGCAGAATATCAACTGATCCTACCACGTCGCCTACTCCATCATTGAGATCAACAGCAAAAGACAGGGAGGCGACTGGTTGGACCGCTAGCTCGTACACAGGGATGGACGAAGAAGCAAAGGCAGGCCTGGAACTGGAACCGGCTGCCGCGGCTTCAGTGGTGGCATTCCGGTTCGAACCCCCTGAGCTGGATACCACATCAACCAGCTTTGCCAACAACTCCGGTGTCCTCACCTCGGGAAACTGCCTCCGACATAGAAACATGACTTGCAGGTCCTCATCACTACCAATCGTGAAGCAATCATACTTCACGGTATCCTGCAAGACAGTGATTGGAATGTGATAGAAAAACTTCTTCACTCGCTTCGCACCTTCCAGACCAAATTTCATCAGCACAGATCTAACAAGGTCATCATAGCTCGTCGTTGGTTTCACGACAATACAGAGAGGATCCTTATCTGTAAACTTCACACCGGAGCGAGTTTTCCTCTTAATGGATCCTCTGTGGTGAACCAAAACCACAAAACTCTCCTCACTAGCCATCTTACACCCTCTATGAGAGCAACTCACGTTTAGAACCATATATATACTGCACTGTCTACCACTAAATCAAACCGGACTGGTTCGAATTCGGTTCTTAGTAATTCGAACCAGCCTGGTTCGAATTACTTGATGCAGCGTCTCCCCATATAATTCGAACCAGCTTGGTTCGAATTATGTGCTGCAGTTTCCTCCCCTGTAATTCGAACCACCCTGGTTCGATTTACTTGAATCAATTTCTCTCCTAGTAATTCGAACCATCCTGGTTCGAATTACTCATGAATGGAGTTCGAACCATACTGGTTCGAATTATATAAATATAGGGTTTGGCTCATTGCTGAAACGAATTTCACTTTGGCTCATTTAGGTAATTTGCAACTTCCCTTGGTTTATTCTAGTTTTTGCCCTATATGTTACATATATAGTTAAAGGGTGACCCAAAATCAAGAGACTATCCATAAGTACTACTACTTTCATCCAAGAATATGTGTCTTTTTACCAAAACTTAAAAAGAAAATAAAAATTGTATTTAACACAACTTTTTTCTCTTATCTCAACATATTTCTGTCTTATCTCTATAGTCTATTTCTATACATTTATCAAACACAACCTAAAAAACACTTAGTTTTGGACGGAAACAAATTGAAAGATACCTTGACAACAATAACAGATAAATTGCTAATCGGGTCTATATTGGTTATTGGTCCTTTCTCCTTAAAGAAGTACTTCCTTAGCACCTTCTCATACTTCTTTGGCTCAATATAAAAGAAAGGGAATGCAGCTCCAAGACCATCTCTAACTAAGTTTGGTGAATTGATTTATGAGAATAAAAGAGGAGAAAAACTTTGAATGGAATACAAGACTTTCAATTAGTTGTAGCAAATCTATATATTATTCTGTGATAGTAGCTTTGTTACACAGATATACAGTAGTACAAGCACATTTACAAAATGACTTGTTCTTATTGGCAATGATGATATCAATAATTATTCGTATTAGTCATAGTAGTAATAAAGCATTAAAGCAACAGTGGCAGTAACTACTTAAAACAAAATCAAATACATACTATCTAATGCCTCTACATCCGGTAAAATATATGACATCTAGCAAATTCACAACTCATTGGAAAAATTTTCAAGTCACAAGATAAAATACCTGCGGTCTCTTAGATTCTTTGGCAGAATTGGCAACTGCATCAAATCCAACATAAGCAAAGAACGACAACCTCAAAAGGGAGACCAGTTGGAAACATCAACCTCAAAAGCTCCAACAAGAACGACAACTACATAAAAAAAAAACAGAATCCTAACAAACCAGCATCATCACACTAACAACAATCAACAATAAACAAAATTCATAATTAGCAAAACTAATTCATATGTCAATTCATCACATATATTCATATATTTTTAGAATTGAAATTCATAATTAGCAAAATTAATTCATATGTCAATTCATCACATATATTCATATATTTTTAGAATTGGACAACTGTAGTGAACAAATAAACTAAAGGAGTTGCCAATTTTTAGAATTGGACAACTGTAATCAATTTTTTGTGTATTGATCTGCATTTGAGAATAGCAATAAAGCTTACCTATGGCAAACTCCAAAATTATCCATTGAATATCACAGTTTGTAATTCATTTCTCTCTAATAGTAAAACAAAATTGTTACTGTGTGTGCGTTTGTAGTAAAGAATATATGGTTCATGATTGAAGGCACAAAGCGTACAACCTTAATATATGGTACAACCAGAAACTAACTCACCTGTTCTGGCAGATCAAGTGTACAGGCAGCAAAGCGAGGCGAGGCGCGGCAACGTGAGGTGAGGCCTGCCGAGTTGCGGACAGGGCTTCGACGGATCAGTCAGTTCAGATCTTCAGAGACCGACAAAGGCTTTGGATGAAGATGACGGACCGATGGCTATGGATGAAGATGCCGAAGCCTATGGATGAAGACGACAGACCCCTGGAGGAGAAGCGCACTTTACACGATTTTCAGAGAGAAAATTAGGGGCTGGCTAGGGTTTTGTTTTCCTTTGTGATAAAATGTCAAGGAGTTTTTGGGTATTTTGAAAAGATAGAGATATGTACGAATAGAATATCTAACTCAAATAGAAGAATATTCGTTTTTTAAACAAAATATTCTGTTATCCTCACGGCAGAGACTTAATTGAAAAAAAAAATAATGTATAGGGACCCAATTGAAAGGAAAAAAAGTATAGGGACCTAATTGAAAATTTCGCGAAACTATAGGGACCAACAGAGTAATTAAACCTTTATTCTAATACAAAATATTTCATAACAACTTTTAAGCCATTTTTAAGCCATTTTTTAAAAAAATGGCTTAAAAGATGTTATGAAATATATTTTATTCTCATAAAATATATTTTTTAATTGTTTTGTATGGAATAAAATATTTTATTTCATTTCTAAATTATTATTGACTATGTAGAGTATTTTATTTAAAATTTGAATACATGCATGTATTTACCTAAGTTATTAGAACATTACAAATTTTTATAGTACTCCTAACATTTTTTAAGCCATTTTTTAAAAATTATTTTGCATAGGATAAAATATTTTTTGTAGTATAATTTAAATAAATTTATTAAAAAAATTTATTAAAAAATATTCATGAGCTATTAAAAATGGACAAAAGAGTATTGTATGAAATTCGAATTGATAGATCACAAATATTTTAAAGAAGTCTCGTAATTAAATATTTTGTTAGTTTTTTTTAATGTATGAAATAAAATATATATATTTTTTAATTTTTAAATTATTAATTTTTTTAATAAATTTTTTAATAAAATTTTTTAATATATTATTAATTTTTTAACAGTCAAATTCGAATTATTTGGAAACGCGTGCTGTGTGTAATTCGAACTAACCTGATTCGAATTACTTTGGAAAGCTTCCTCCTATATAATTCGAACTCATTTAGTTCGAATTATGTATGTTTTTAGTTCGAACCAAACTGGTTCGAATTACTCTTAATTTCGCTAAACAATTCGAGCTGATTCGATTCGAATTATATACAAGTGCAAATCGAACTAAACTGGTTCGAATTGCATAGAGAAGTGCTTTGGCTCATTCATGAAGCAATTTCCAGTTTGGCGGATTTGCGTAATTTCTAAGCTTCCTTGGCTTATTTACGTTTTTTACCCATAAAATTATATAAATTATAAAATATTATTCAAAATTTTTAAACTATTTTTTTTAACTTCAGATATCTTATTATTCTATTTTTTATTTTTTATTTTTTATTTTATTTTATTTTTTTACAATTAGAGCCATGAAGACTAGTACACAATGAGAAAATAAAAATTAACTAAACTAAACCGTTAAGTGTATTATTTATACTATACATTTGTAGAAATATTTAGAATTTTCATGATTTTATTTTATACAAAAACATATCTATATATCACGATCGAAAAATTTAGAAAATAACTAAATAAATTAAATACTAAAAATATTAAAATAGTATATAAAATTATCAATTAATATTTAAATTTGTCTGTGAAAGATAATTTATCTTTAAATTGGTTTTTAAAAAAATTAAATTAGTCCAGTTAAACCTTGAAAGATTTTGCAATAAGTCAAATCAATTATAAAGCAACAATTTATTTGCACTTCTGTATATTATAGAGTTTGTTAAACTCTTTAAATTTAATCTAAAAATATTTTTATAATTCAAATAAAAAACTTTTAAAAGAGTAAAATTTTAAAATAATTATTATATTTATTTAGTGAGATCAAAAAAATGAATTAATAGTATATAATTAATAATTATTTGATAAAATTAACTAAATAAAAAATTTTCAATGCAAAAAATATTTAAAAATATAAAATCTAAAAATAAGTAGAATGAGAAAATAATTTTTGTCATAATTTAATTATTTCTATTATTTTATATGAAGAGAATGTTGCTTGTTAAGGTGTAAAAAGTGATATTAAAATTAGTCAGATCAAGAAATATTAAAAATTTAAGAATATGAAGAAAATAAGATAAATTTATATAAGTATTAGTTTGATTAATTTTTAAAATTTTAGAGATGAAAATAATTCATTTGTACTTTTGGATAGGGGTGTCAATGGGGCGGGTAGTTGTTCTATCCGACCTCGTCCCATCCTACAATAACCCGCATAAAACCCGTTTCACTCCTATCTTTGGGTAGTAAAAAATTGAACCATAACCCGTCCATGTGGGTATCCGTTCCACTCCTATAATTATTAAAATTTAATAAATAAAATATAATTTTAAAATTTATATAAGCATCATGACATACATAACATAAATTAAAATAAAAATTTAAATATGATTCAATATTGTTGATTATTTTATTAATTATTTTACATACATTACATATATTGTATATTAAAATTATATATATTATATATATACCGAGACCGGTATTACCTAAACCCGACCTCGTCCTGCTCCACCCAAGAACCCACCTCGGTGCGGAGTGGGTAATTACCCGTCCCGTGTGGGTAGGGACAGGGTGCGTATCTGCGGATTCGGATGGTGTTGTCATCCGTACTTTTGGGAACTAATTTGACTCCATATAAGTTTATGGCATGTCAGATAATAAATGGCATATCACATGTTACTGACATAACACATCAACAAATTATTTTATGACACGTGATATTTAACCTGCCGTATCATTATGTCACGTGTCACTTAACGTGATACGGAATAATCTAATTAACACAAAGACTAATTTAACTTACGGTTATATCTTTTAGAGATTAATAATCTAATATTACTAATTTAATCTTTAAAAAACTCATTTAAAAAATGAACAATCTTTAAGAGATAAATTTAAACATTAATCCACAAAAATATTTAAGATAATATTTAAGAAAAATTATCTAAAAATTATGATATACTATCTTGAGAAACCTATAAAAAGACTATCATAAAGCTCATTGTAATTAAGTTAAAAAAAAATCAAATTCTAAAATATCGTTCTACTCTCTCTTTAAATTATTAATAATATAACTATTAAATTTGTCTAGCCATTTATTTAAACTACTTGATGGGTGTAAAATCAGCTTGGGAGAAAATAGGATTGAAAAGTTCTTTGTCTTATTATAGTAATGAGGCCACTAAGATAAAGACGCCTAAAACGTCTTTTTTTTAAAGATGTTTTCATGTTGTGTTTTAATTGGTTTTTATATAATTTATTCGGTGTTCCTCATCACATATTATTAAATTCCTCAAAATATTTTCTTTTCAAAAACAATAAAAAATATTTAATTTAGACTAAAACAAAAAGTTAATAAATTAACTATTAGATTTTTTTAAAAGATTATTTACATAAAACAATATATCACATTCATCGTATATATATATATATATATATATATATATATAACAAGCTCTTAAAATTTTTATAAATAAAAAAATAATTAATTTTTATTCGTATAATATATAAAATAATTACTATATTATTATTATATTATAGATTAAAATTTACTAATTTAAATTTTATTTTTATTTTTAATATAAGCATTAGAAATAAATAAATTTTTTATAACAAGATGTAATGTAACAAAATATATATAATATTAATTAGTTTTTAAAAAATTCTGAAAAGATAATTTTTTTTAATAAAGTGTTATTAAAAAATCAACATTATAAAAACTAATTTCAACCAATATGATATAATAGGTTATTAAATATATTTAATACAAAACACATTGAATATAAATTTTTATTGAGTTTAAATTTTAAATAATTTTTAATTGAATTTCGAATATTTTTATTTTAAAGAGTTAGAATATTTTAACATCATTTTTTTCGTATCTTTTTAATTGAGTCTTTGATTTTTTAAATTATAAACCTTATTTATAATTAAGAGTAAGGTTTTAACACCACCAATTAGTCACACATATAAAAATACAAGAACAATTCTATTGTCATAATTATAATCTAACCTTATAAGCAATACAATACAATGAAACTATATATAAGTAATATAATTAAATTTTATCTACATCTATAGTCACATTTCATAAATAATATAATTAAAATATGAATAAAAATACAAAAAATTATCAGGATAGTTAATTTTTTTGTTCATAATTTTTTTATTATTTTTGTTGTGAAAAGTTTAATTATTTTAATAATTAATTATTTTTTAAAAAATATAATTAAATAACACAAAAAAGTATTATTAAGAGTAATTTATTTATATATGATTAAAGAATAATTGAATAATTATATACGGTAAAAAATTAATATTATTAAAAAATAAAATTAAAAATCATGTTTTTTTTTCTTTTTTCCAAAATTTATCTACGAGTAATTCTATAAATATTTTATGACGAATAAAAATATTAAACTCGTACTAAAATTTATTCTAATAAAATTTATTTTTATTCTACTAAACGTTAAATAAACTATTGAAAATAATTTTGTTTCTTCCATTAGAGAAGAATGCTAAACTTCCATACTTCTATTATGTTATGGTAATAATTTGGCCTGTTATTTTTTAATGTACATAATAATAATAATAATAATAATAATAATAATAATAATAATAATAATAATAATAATAATAATAATAATAATAATAATAAAAAAAAAAAAAAAAACAAGTATATCACAGACTCACAGTAAAAAAGGAAGCACGTCACCAAATAATTTATCATCCGAATTATATATGAATCAAATTGATAATATGAGGGCTAACACTACAAAAATCGATAACAAATTCGATATTCGCACTTTTTATGTTTGGATCAGATATCAAATATATCCATAAAATAAAAAAATATTAAAAATTTTTATTTTTAAAAAAAGTCAATAATTTTTTTTGTTTACTTTTGTAAACATATTTACTTCTATATGATTAGAGTGTGGATCCAATTCGATCCAATTCGATCATCTTACAGATCAGATACTGGTTCATTGTTGCAAAAGAATGCTTCTTTTATTATAAACCATTATTAGATCTTAATTACCATTAAAACAACTTAATTGTCAACAAAGAGATAATACTTATTGGTCTCTGATATTATGTTCGTATTTGAATCCATAGTTGTAAAAACCGAATTGGATCGGCTAGTTCGACCGGAAAACTAGTGAACCGGACTAGAACCGAATCCTAGTTCGGTTCGTTTTACTCTTTGGACCGTTTAAGGAATAAAACCGGTATGAACCGGTAAGAACCAATGCAAAGCAAAAGCAACTTCTACTTGCCACTTAGCCATTGCACTTCTAAGTATTATATTTGACAAATACTAATTATATAGTATACATAAATATCTAATTTAATTTAATTTTTGTTTTTTCTATTTTTAAAATTAATTATATTTTAATTATATACCGTTATTAATATAAATATAAATTTCACTAAAAATTTATTAATTTACTTGATCTATTTTATTGCTAGTATTGTGATTAAGGTTATTTATTTTGATGTTAGTGTTAAAATCTACTGATATTATAGTTAGATGATAGGCTTTGTGAATTAATTATTTTTTTATTGTGTCAAAATAAGATACTATTGTAGTATTAAAATTTTATGATTTTTTTATATTAGTTATTTTTAGAAGTTGAGACTTGATTCTTCATAAAATGTTAGTGAAGATATGTATTTCAATTTTAATTTTAAGTTTTTAACTATTTTATATTTTATATTTACGTGAGACCGGTTTTATCGGTTCAACCAGTAATTTATCGGTTGAACCAATAAACCAGTGAACCAGTAGCTTGACCGGTTCGATCACTGGTTCGATTTTAACAACTATATTTCAATCTAATTTCAAAAATTTCGATTTACTCAATTTAGTCTCCCAACTTAATAGTTATGACTCACATTGGTTCCTAATCTTATTTTTGTCACTGTCTCACAAAATCGTTAACGACATGCTGAGATGGACTAACGACTGTTACATTATACATTCTAGCGACTGTTTGATGTGACAATTGAAATTTTTTTTACCTTATTTTTTTTTCAACTAAACACTTAAAACCCTAATATGAGTCACGGATACCTAAGTTAGAAAATCAAACTAAGTAAATTGAAACTTTAAAAATCATATTAAAGCTCGAATATAACTTCAAAATAGAACTTTAACTTATGTAGTGATTAATTTAAATGAGAATCAAATAAATCAAAATTCAACATAATTTTTATCAATATTTTCAAATTCGAAATTTCTATACCAAAATTAACTAGGATTTTTCTTTAAATTAAAAATTTAATGAAATAGTGACTTTAATTATCTTAACCAATTTCCTAATTAATTACTTTTATGTCTTAAAAAAACTGTATATGAGAAGAAAATAATTAATTTGTCTACTTTAATAAATAGTTATTTTACTAAAATGAAAGAAACTATTTTTTTTTGAATTTTTTAAGAACTAATTAATATTATATATTTTGTTACACTACATTTAGTTATAAAAATTTTATTTATTTCTAATGCTTATATTAAAAATAAAAACAAAATTTAAATTAGTAAATTTTAATCTATAATATAATAATAATATAGTAATTATTTTATATATTATACGAATAAAAATTAATTCTTTTTTTATTTATAAAAATTTTAAGAGCTTGTTATATATATATATATTTATGAATGTGATATATTTTTTTTATAAATAATCTTTTAAAAAAAATCTAATAGTTAATCTATTACCTTTTTTGTTTTAGTCTAAATTAAATATTTTTTTATTGTTTTTGGAAAGAAAATCTTTTGAGGAATTTAATAATATGTGATGAGGAACACCGAATAAATTATATAAAAATAAATTAAAACACAACATGAAAACATCTTTAAAAAAAAGACGTTTTAGACGTCTTTATCTGAGTGGCCTCCTTATAGTAATATTCCAAAACGGAAATTTCATCGATCAAATTTAAAATATTGTCACTAAATTCAAAACCAAGTGAGAGTTTTATTCTCGAGTCGTCTTTGCACATTGTTATTGACTATGGGAATTGAGAGATTTATGGTAAACAACTAAAAGTAAAACTATAAATAAAATAAAATAGGAAAGGGGAAATTAGAGGTAACAAGTAAACTAAGCGAAATAAAATAACTAGTAAAAGCGATTGATCAATTAATAAAAGATTTCGATTAGGATTAATTCTCAGTGTTGTAATCCCTGTCACTAATCTAAAATGATGTGAAAAAGAAGAGAATTATCTTAACTAGTCAACCTTCAATACGAAAAAAATTAATTAAAATTAATTATTCCAATCCAAAAAATTTTAACCAATTAAAAATAAATTTTCATTTGTGCTTAAGATTCATGTGTTTATCCATTTTAATTTTTAAAATTTAAAATTCTTTATAGTAGTCCCCGATTTAGGTTTGGACATTTATTTGGTCCATGGACCCTTTTCAATGATCAATCAACAAATAGAATACTAAGATGATAAAATCTTGTCATACTGAAATAGCTCTAACGATTAAGTGACATGACAACATTTAATTTTAGATCCTATTTGATCCTTGAAATCCTGACTTCTTCTTCTTCCTCAATCTAGCAGAACCAAGAATTTTCTTACTCTCAAATTCATCAAAAAAAAACAAAAAATCTTATTCGAAGCGCATCATCATTCTTGTCTATAAACAAATTACCTTCTTTGATTATATTCTTCTTCTTCTTCCTTCTACTCTACGTTGTCTTTTTTCTCTCACTTTTCTTTTCTACTTCCTTGTTCTTGGAACCCTAATTTTTTATACTTCATGATTGACAATCTGCTCTTCTAAATCATCAATTTCACTTCTACAACTCCTAGCATCCAAAATCCTAAACTTATCAACATAAAAATTTCTCAATCCAGCAGAATCAAGAATCTCCCCACTCTTAAATTCATCAAAAAAGCGAAAAATCTGATCCTAAGCGCATCATCATTATTGTCTATAAACAACCTAGTGGCCTTTTTTGATTGCTTCAGCAAGAGCTCAACATGTTTCCTAACATCCTTACTCAACCCAATATCCCCAATTGGAAAGACATCCAAAAAGGTTGAAATTTCTTGGTTCAAATCATAGAAATAGCCATAAATCAAATGATTTTGAAGCAAAAGCCACAACTTACACAATTGAGCATAATAATAATAAAAATTTTGGACCGATAGAGAAGCAAGTACAACTCCTTGAGGCAGAGCACGACAATAAGTGATAGACACACGCTTAAAGAATCGCTAAGGTACTTCAGAAACAGCTAAAAGATTGACGGGTGGAAAAATGCCAATTAAGAATTTCTGATAAAAAAATAGCGTTGCAAGTACAGTCTTAACTGACGAAATTTTCACTATCAATTTAAATTGTGTCACAATTAAGAATAAATAACCGGGAGTAAAATCCCGGGTCGTTTCTCAAAGAGTTGACACAAGATGCCAATTACTGGTTAGGATTTTTCTGAATATTTTTGAAATTAAGGACAGAAAAATAAATGGCTAAGAATTAAAGCAATAAATAACAACAAGAGGTGTTATGTATTTAAAATAAAAGCCCTTGGTCAGGAGAGAAAATTGGGGTTTCTATCCTTGTTGTCTTTCCCAAGTAGAATAGTAAATGTTCATTGCCCCCACATAGTTATCCTCTAATAGTTGAAGGAAAGTCAAGTGGCTGTCACTAACTCTGACTCACAAGTCCTATTCACTTCATGGGGAAGGACTAGAGTTCGTGAAAATTGAGTTAGCCAGCAATGTCCAATTACAGATAATACTTGAGTATCACAACTCAAGTATTCCCAATTAATCAACTCCTAAGCCAAGTTGAAATGTCTACTCCATTAACATGAATGCCATTTTCATAAAAATATAATAGGAGTAAATAAAAGACATGATAAATTGATAATTATGAAAAATTAATCAAATAAAAAATGGCATGAATAATAATTAACCAGAATCAAACACGTACTTAGATTAAACATAAAATAATTCAATGCATTAGTAAAATTCAAAAATAACAAGATCCAAACATGAATTCAAGCAATTAAATGGAAAACAAAAGTAATAGAAGTAATAGAGAAGAAAACTGTAAGAACAATGACTCCAATTGAAGGTAGTAGCAGCCCTCTCTAGATCCAATTCAAAAGAAAAACTAAGAATGTCATAAACCCTAGGAGAAGTAGTGTTTTTCTCTCTAGAACTCAAAACTAAACAAAAACTAAAGTGAAAAGTGAAGTGTCTTCAATCTCAGCTCCGTCCCTGCCTCTAGTATGTATTTTCGGGCTTGGTTCTGGGTTAAAATCATCCAAGAAATCGCCCCCAATGAGTTCTGTTAGGTGCAACATGTGACGCTCTGTCACGCGTACGCGTCGGCCATGCGTATACATCGCTGAACCTTGCACCTGTCCACGCGTACGCGTCAGTCACATGCACGCGTCACTGAATGACGCTCCTGGTCACGCGTACACGTCGGCCATGCATGCGCATCTCTCCTCGCTTCTCAAATCTTCAATTTCTTGTGCTCCTTCCACTTTAACATGCTTCATCTTCATCCTTTAAGCCATCTATGCCCTGTAAACCCGAAACACTTAACAAACACATCACGGAATCGAATGATAATAAAGGAGAATTAAAAATTAACAATTTTAAGGCCTAGGAAACATGTTTTCAATCATAGCACAAAATTGGGAAGGAAACTTAAAAACATGCAATTTACATGAATAAGTGTGAAAATAGTTGATAAAACCCACTAAATTCAGTCCAAAATATATCATAAAATAATAATTTATCAAATCTTTCCACACTTAAACATTAGCATGTCCTCATACTAAGCTCAATGAAAACAAAAGAGTAAAGGAAAATGGTGAGACTTATGCAATGCAATTTATCTATAAGAATGCAACTACATGCTAAATGCTTCTACCTACTTGGTTAAAAGTAAACAAATTCTCTAAGACAAACATAACTGGATTCCACTAATTCAAATCACATAATAAAGGACAAGTAAACTTGCAAGAAGAAAGCTCATGAAAGCCGGGAACAAAGAATCGAGCATCGAACCCTCACTGGAAGTGTATACACTCTAATCACTCTAGTGTTTAAGGGCCGATTCTCTCGGTTCTCTACTAAGCTTGCTTTCTAAGACTTGTTCTTCTTCTACCAATCAACAAAATTTAATGCACAAATACACATATCAAGAGGTCTTTTCAAGGGTTGTATTAAGGTTAAGGTCAAGGTAGGAATGTATTTGGTTAAGTAGACTAAAATCTGAATTCTTGATTAACCTAAACTTTTCACCTAACTTAGGACATTCCATGTTATCACAATGCAAAGCTTAGCCACCCATTAACTATTTTTCCACAAATCCATGCACCTTGATATCTTTTGAGTATAAATCATATGCATTAGTTCACATATTAGACTTGGGGCATTTTGTCCCCCTTTTTATTGTTTTCTCTTTTTCTTTTTTTTTTCTTTATTATTCATATTTTTTCTCTTTTTTTTCTATTATTTTTTTTCAGTGAGTTAATGTGTATGATTAATCTGCTGGGTGCATGAACAAGTGCCCATACTGTTTTCACATTTTCATATAAGAATATAAAATACCCAATTCCCTAACCAAGTATTCCCCAAACCCAGTTTCCTCACACTTAATTCATGTACATCTCACTAGTCTAAGCTAACCAAGGATTCAAATTAGGAACATTTATTATTTTTCGCTTAGAGCTAGTGATGTGCTAAAATAAAGAATAAATGGGGTCAAATAGGCTCAGTCTTGGGTTGCAAAGGAAAATGAAAGGCTAAGGCCAGATGGGTATGTGAGCTATAGTGAAACAAGGCCTCAATCACGTAAGTGTATGCATACATAAAACAATGAAAATATAGAATCAAACAAGACAAAGATCACAATTTTAGAGAGAACAACACACACCAAAATAAAACACTGGTTGATAAGAAGCAACCAATCAAACGGGTTCAAAATTTCACTGGTTTTGTGCGTTCGAGCTCTAAAACCATGTTCTAAAATAAAATTCTTCAAGCAAGTTCAAAAGGTTTTAATTCAAATTAGTGAAATGCTTTAAAGTAGTGTCTTGAAAAAGAATTTATTACTTCAACCAAGTAGTACCTAAATGCAAGCAACTAACTACTCATGTAAATCATCCTATCTAACAAAAGAAAATTAAAATATTGGTGTTGAGAGAGAGAATTGTTACCTTTGGAAGTCAGTTACCGACCTCCCCACACTTAAGGTTTGGCACGGTCTTCCGTGCCACCAGTGATGAGCAAAGTAGGGTTGGAATCATCACTCCCATTGTCCGGTTTGTCATGGCTCTCCATGCTGCTATTTGAAGTGGATTCTAGGGTATCGGGTTCTTCCTGAGGTGGTTGAGTAGAACTAACGAGCTCCTTCAAGTAGTTGTATCGGCGCTTGTTGCGGCGCTCAATTTGCTCAATCCGCCGGCCTTGGCGGTCTAACTTCTCAAGGATCTCAAGTAGCAATGGATTGGTGGGTGGTGTATGTGGTGTGAATGATGGTGGAATGGAAGATGAAGGGGCGTCAAAGGACAGGTCTTCAGTCCGGCTCACATACGGCGCTGGAGGTCTGATATATTTCTCATTCGGGACAAATTCGCCATCCCTGGGAATCATGATCCTCGTATTCCCAGCCCGATAGGAGACTCCCACTGCAGATACCAAGTCTGTAACCAATGCGGAAAAAGGTAGGTTGCCCGCGATCTGCACTCGGCCCATAGCCTGTTGGATGAGCCGTGGCAAGTTGAGAGGTTTCTTTGTGAGAATGCACCAGACGAGAACGGCCATGTCAGTAGTGAAAGTGGACTCATGAGTGCTCAAAAATATGTAGTGGGACATGATCTGTGCCCACACTCGAGCTTCCAAAGTGAGTGCTTGGATGGAGATGCTCTTGGGTCGAGTCTGATATTACCCATAGATCCAATCGCTGTCAGGTTGGGGCTATGACTCTATGGATGCTGTGCCAGCCAAACTAGAATGTTTGGCGCTCAAGTTGTGCCTCTTGATAGGCATCCATCCCCTCCGGACTAGGTAACATATCAAGTACTTTCTGAATGGCACTTGCTGAGACAGGGACTTGCTTTTGCCGCACAAAGACTGACTGAAGGGTAGGCGAGTAATAGTTGGCGTAGAATTCAACTACCCAAGAGAGATTAGCTTCTCGCGGCTGCCTCTTTAAGAATCCCCACTATCTCCTTTCAATGCGGGGCACCACAAAGTCAATGAAGTGCGCTGGAAGAATGAGGGGGTGCTCATTGTGGTAGTTTTTCTCTGCTAAGATGGGGAACATCTGCTCACAATAGTGGTTAGTGAATCTTGCGGAGTCCCATGCGGGAAATTCCTTCTCCGCTTCATCAACTCAGATGGTCCTCTTCACCCGCTTAGTAGGTGGCTTGACTGTTGAGGATGGTTGCGCCTTAGCCGGTGCTCTTTTAGTTCCCTTCTTCACCGGTGTCTTGTTAGAAGCCTTCTCTTTTCCTCTCTTGATGACCATCCTGAAAAAAGAAGAAAAGGAAGGAATATTAAATTTATAGAGCGAAACACTAGAACTAAGAGAGTGCAAGTGATAATGAATGCCAGAGAAAAAGAAAGTGTCTTAAATACCTGGTAGCTACAACATGCAAGTAAGACGTCAATTAAAATCATGAAGGCATATTAATAAACTACTATTTTATGATTTATCTTGTGCTCAATTGAGTGGTTTTTATCAATTCTTTACCCACTTATTCATATGATTTGCATGATTTTACGTTTTCCTTTCTGATTTTGTGCTTTGATTGAAAATATGCTTCTTTGGCCTTAAATTTGCTATGTTTAAATCCTCTCTTATTACCATTCAATGCCTTGATATGTGTGTTAAGTATTTTCAGAGATTACAGGGCAGGAATAACTTAGAGGATGGAAAGGAAGCATGCAAAAGTGGAAGGAATACAAGAAGTTGAAGGAGTTGCTAAGCTTTCCAGCCTGACCTCTTCGCACTCAAATGGTTATAACTTGAGCTACAGAGGTCCAAATGATGCGATTCCAGTTGCATTGGAAAGCTAACGTCCGGGGCTTCGAAATGATATATAATTTACTATAGTGGCCATACAGATAGGTGACGCGAACGCGTACTCCACGCGGATGCATCGCAATGACGAAAATCAGCGTGTTTAAATTCTAAACCAGCGAATTCTGGGCTGTTTTTGACCCAGTTCTCGACCCAGAGAATACATATTAGAGGCTATAAAGTGGAAGAATGCATCCATTTATAGATCAACAATTCATACAACACTCATAATTCACAATTAGTAGGATTTAGATGTAGTTTTAGAGAGAGAGGTTCTCTCCTCTCTCGTAGGATTTAGGATTAGGATTTCTATTATGTTTAGGCTACTTCTCTTCATCACTGGTTCAACATTCCCTTAATTTATTTTCTACTTTTATTGATTCTATTACTTTAATTGTCATTTATCTTTTCAATTTAGCTTATGAACTTTCCCATGTTAAGATTTGAATGTTCTATTTAATATATTTTGAGGTATTTCAAAATTATGATTGCTTTTTTTAATTTATGTATCCAAATTATTTTCATTCAAGTAGATTTTCTTCCCTTTTGGCTTTGGTTAAGTAATTAGTAATACTTGAGTTATCAAACTCAGCTGTTGATTGAAATTGAAATTCTTTGCTGATTAATTTGTATTCCAATAACTCTAGTCTTTCCATAGGAGTTGACTAGGACCTGAGGATCAATTAAATTTATCCACTTGACTTTTCTTTGTTTAGCAAGGGTTAAATAAAAGTGGGAGTAGAATCCAATTCTCATCACACCTGATAAGAATAACTAGGATAGGACTTCAATTTCTCATACCTTGCCAAGAGATTTTATTAATTATTAATTTATTTTTCTTGATTATTTAAATTACTTGTTCCCTATTTCAAAAACCCAAAAATATACTGTTTTACATAACCAATAATAAATCATACCTCTCTGCAATTCCTTGAGAAGACGACCCGAGGTTTAAATACTTCGGTTATAAATTTTATTGGATTTTGTTACTTGTGACAACCAAAACTTTTGTAAGAAAGGAATTCTTGTCGGTCTAGAAGCTATACTTACAACGGAAATATAATTTGTGAAAATTCTAGATCACGTGAGAGTTTCGTTCTTTCACATATCACTATCAACTAGATGCAAGAGGGATAAAAACATTCAAGTAACAAGCATGAGAAGAACAACTCAAGCATCAATATCAACAAGACTAATCACATGTAACAAAATAATGAGCACTTTGATGATGAAAATTAATGAATACGAAACTCAATACACATGGATTACAACGGTTATGAAAAAGAAGCATTAAGATGCAAGAATAAGATAGAAAATAAATTAAGATACTATAAAAGCTTTTTCACAAAGCTTTTTCACAAATACTTGTGTGCAAATTAAAAACAGGAAGTAAGGTAATCAATCCAAGTGTATAGGAGACCCAAAATAGGATGCCAATTGTCAAAACACACCTCATAATACAAACACGCTAAGAAATAGTAAAATAATCACCCAAATAATATTCAATATATAATTAGACAATTTTTTTTAGAATAACTGTTCATAATGATTTAAATGTTTTTTAAAATAGCTGTGATAACTAATAATTAAGATAAAAAATATATGGTATAAGCTAATTTACTCAAATATTAATCATTAAATTATTATATATTTAAAAAATAGGAGTATAATTAGAATTTTTAATCATTTTTCATAATTTGCATACGATATGATTATATTATTATTTTAATTTCGAACAAATGTCCCTTATGAAAACATTTTTTGGCATTTTTTTTATAATTTTGTTCTACTATACTATATAAATTATTGGACATAACACAAATTTAAATAATAATAATAATAATAATAATAATAATAATAATAATAATAAAAGAAGAAGAAGAAATAAGTTAATGGTTTTCATAAACATGGTGTTCAAATGAATTTTTTTTCAAAAGACTAATATTTATAAAAAAAGATGATACTTTTGTCAAATTGTTAAAGTGTCTATGTTTAGAGTATGCGATCAAACCAAAAATTAATTTAACGTTATTCAATAGATTTTTAAATTATGATTTACGTCATCTATTGTAAATGTATGTTGTTATTAAGAACTTGGTGCAATTAATAGAATGGATGGAACCACATCAATCGCAAGGACAATACCAACTCTATAACTTGGCTATCTAGAAGCCATGCAACTTACATGTTTCCTTTGAATACAAACATTAATAGTTGACAATGACATTTACTTTTTTTTTTGGTATTATTAACTCTAAGTAGCAAAATAATAGATAGCTGTAAACTATACTTCTTATGTATGAAGTATCTGTGTTAACAAATGAGGTTGCTTTAAAATATGAATTGTGAAATATTGGCTTTCATCACAGTAGTACTCAAGGGGTTACTTTACTAACCATGGTTAGTTAGTAAATTAGCTAAACTTTCCTTAAAAAAAAATTACCTTCATGGACTAAGTTTTGAATTCCAAAATATTCTTCATCTTCTTGTTTAGTGACTAAGGCAAACCAAAGATAAGAAATGAAGGAGTTTCAGAAGGCGTACAAAAGAAGAATTTACACCAGCAACATCTATCCCAAGATCCTTCCGAAGAACAAAGCAAGGTTTGAACCATTCAAGTGAAATGTTTCTATCTCTTTGAACTCTAACCGTATCTCTTAAAAAATGGCACACAAAGCATCCATAGCCCAAGCAGATTTTCAATTTCAAAAGCCCCATATCAACGCACCGAAACACATATCAATAAACTAATTCAATGAGATAAGAATTAGAATAAATAAATGAAGAAAATAGGTAAGGAATGGTTACTTTATTTTGTGCACTATAATAAACTTTCTTATTCCCAAATTGATTCTGAAACTTATAGTTATATACTTTAAATACTAAAACTAATTTTAGACATTATACTTCTATTACTGCTGTAGCTTTTTCCAACAACAAATTGAAAAAAATAAAGGAAGACCCAAAGTTGGGCCTAAGAAAATAAAAAATACGCACATATGTAAAGTAAAAAAAAATATGGCCCATCTAAACTGTAAACGCACATGCTCAAATAATGGCCATTGAATTTTCCTTTAGGGTCCACGAGAATGAAAGAGTGTAACTCCTCTGTCTTTAGTGAGCAAGGCAAACCAAAGATTAGAAAGCAAGGAGTTTCAGCAGAAGTACAAAAGAAGAATCTAGACCAGCAGCATCTATCCAAGATCCTTTCGAAGAATAAAGCAAGGTTTGCACCATCCATGTGAAATATTCCCCTCTCTCTCTAACTTCTAACCGTCTTTCTTAACACAAAAAGAAACAAAAAGAATTCCTTTTTTCTATTAATTATTTTAATACAATATTGTGTACTAAGAGAAAAAATCATTGGTCTATTCTTCAATGCTGAGAACACAATTAGCAACATCATAAAATTCGATGGCGGTGCATGCAGATAGGAATGATGCCAACAGGTAAAAATCTGAATCCTGATTGATACTTGATTTACATGTGTATAAAAAAATTGAACATCAAATAACACTCAGTTGGTACATGACATAGAAATTTATTATTCTAGTTTAGTAAAATTGCGAGTCCTCTTACCCCCACATTTTGGAACAAATCCTTCAAATTAAATAGCCAAACTCTATTTTGAGATCAGTATAAAAAGAAAGCTAACCTCGTAGAGATATTGACAAACAAAAATGATTTTAAGTAATTAAAAATAAATACCCATAAAAAAAATAGTTGACATTTAGCGCAACTCAACAAAAAATAATTCTTAATAGTTTCATTATTTTAGTAGTTTTTATATAACTTTTTATATAGTTGTTTTGAATAAATTCTTCGGAATCAAATAAAAGATATATTAGCATAAGATTCATGAAATAACTGTACTCATTAATAAGTTATTATGTATCAAAAGTTTTTTTAAGTTTTTAATCTCATTAATTATAATTATTGTTTAGGTAACCATTTTTGATATGTCATATTTTATCAAGTTTGGCTTGGGTTGAAATAACTTATGTCATTGGCTAACTGCAGATTTTTCAGTTCAGATTTCTTTACCACTCTATTCATTTATCACAGGAACTGAAAATAACTATGGTTTCTACAATTTGTATATGGCTTTAAAATAATCATCGAACAATTATATTCTATTAATGATGTTTGTAGTCTATATGTTACTATCATACCCAGCATTTTTTGTTTTTTTGTTCTTATACAACTTAAATATATAAATTAAACATGACTATTTACTTAAGTCGGCACGGGTCCATTTCTTACACTGCAAATAATCGAAGTCTCACTAACTTATGATGGTGCTGTTATATGCTCTCAGGAGGTTTCTGGCAACCCAAGAATACTGGATCAAAGAAAAAGAAGCAACTCTGAGGTTTCGACTAGACGACGGGCAGGTAACCAAATATATGTAATATTATGTCATGTATCGTAAATAGCATGTGAGTTACAGCATTTAATTTGAACTGTAACATGTAATATAGGGAGACAGAGCTCTACCACCGTATTTTGAAGCAATTTATGGGCACGAATTAGGGTTCTCATGCTACGCAATTGATGAGTGGGATAATTGCTTAGTGTTGGATATAGAAAGTAAAAATAAACAGAAGGCTATAACGAAGGGTTCATTCGAGCTGATTAGGGATTTTTATTTTTTCGGGAGAGGGAATACTATACAGTTTACCTATGCGGGTTTTGGGATATTTTTCATTTCACTTTTCAATGAAATAAACCAACCAATTAAAATTTTTCCTGATAAAATTTTTTATGTGGGGACCGATTGGACCAAAATACAATGCACAATGTAAAAAGAGCATTTTATCTAGATTACAGCAACAACAGTGACGCCTCCTCACCTGATGTTATGATATTGTCCAGGTCTGAACCATCCGGGCTTCAAGAGTCATCAGATGAAGACGAAGATTCAACAATGGAGGGTAATAACCCTAACAATCCAATAATTATGTGTGATGAAAGTAATTCAACCATTGAGTTGAGCAAAGACAATTCTGAAAGAGAAGAAATACCTGACAATAGGTAATGTGATACTTAATTTATGTTTTTATCCATAAATTTTATTTCTAGATAACATTGAGATCAATTTTAGGATGGAGACTAACAATTTAAACTATCCTCAAGCAGGTACAATCCACAGGTTTCCTATAGAAAGGCAATGACACGTACTGACGTGACCGGAAGTATATTGGTAAGTTGATTCTAAATAATTCATATCAATTTTATGCAAACACATCAAATTCTGATTATCCATTTACGATATATAACCCTAATAATTTCTCCCAAAATCTTAAAAATGCTTTATCTTTTTGTAGTACTTGGGTGCTAGTTTTGCTGCACATCTCACTCCATATGAACATGGTTCAATTTGGCAAATCGTTAGTCCATCATCTAGCGGAGGCAACAACGTCTTTTTTTTTCATCTACTCAAAAGTCAAGGAAGAAATATCGAGTGAGAATTCGGGGTGGATTGGGCCGAATGTTGTCAAACTTATAACTTGAAGAAAAATGACACCATTATCCTGAAGATGGACTCTTCGCAGAATCGTTGGATAGATCTGACAATTAAAAGATCTTAAAGCCTGTAGGTGATTGGGATCCTAAAATTTACATTCACCATATTTTGAACTCATAAAGTGTATTGCTAATATTATAGTGTTTTCAATGTCTATGTTATTATGAAGTGACTAAGTTTGTATGTATAACCTTCATCTAAAATTTGTTGGTCTTTCTGAATAAAGAGAACTTCATGGATTGAATAGTCTAGCGCCTGCTGCTGCTGCTGATCTTTTTATTATGACATGATGCCAAATTTTGTTACCTATTTATAGTTTACATATTTAACATATATTGGAAAAATGGATTCAGCAGTAATTGGGTAAAATATAGTGAATACACCATTCATTATATTCAAAAAAACTTAGTGTTTCCGTAAACAGTGACAATGAGAACAGAGTTATTATTATAAAATATATAGTTAAACTTACTCTATAGTAAATCAACTAATCATAAGTAAACTGTTCGAGTTGAGTCACAAGAGCCTGAAAAATATGGTAAGTGAATGAAGTTATTAACCCACTCGAAGACAACTTATTAACTAATAATTTGGTTATGCGTATAATGTTAATACAACTCCTTGTGTTTTAAATTAACAAAATTATATTGTTATGTAGATTCAAGCAAATATCTATAAATTGATGCTATTCTGATATACCTTAATAATACATGATGTCCTAAATTTTTTTTGTTAAAAATTTTTATTTATAATTTTTTGCCATCAATGTCGAAATTGTGTATTCAGAGAATTGCGTATTTCACTCTCAAATTGACATGAGAGAGAGCTAATAAGATCCAAATATTTTTGAAATTACTTTATCTAATAAAAAAAACAAACAATCAAATAGAAAATCATGACTAATTTTGTGGTGTATACATAGCCTTTATCATCATTTTAAGTATATGCGTTAGTAGCAGCAGTAACAAAAAAGATAAATGCATGCACTAAAAGATGAAATTATTAATGATATGATATAATTGAGAAGTGTCTTAAAATTAATCCAAAACACAAACATATAGATCAGGTAACATTTCACAAAACTCACGACACATAGAAATGATTGGTTCGGTGTCACAATGCCAATGCTAAAATGATCAAAGATTAGTTCACATTTACATTTAATTCCTAACAACAGTTCTTTAAAACCTCATGGGTAATACTCATGCTAAACTAAGGTAACAATGAGTATTTATAATCCAAAAAGTAAAAAATAATTTAACAAAGGAAGAGCTGGCAGCCGGAACATTCATTGCAATGAGAGTTAATATTTTCAAATCTTTTGAAAATCTCTGAGTGAATTCTATGTCTACCTAAGTCCTCACCAGAGGCTCCTGTTGATACTCGTATAATATCTTCAATAAGTGCGAAGTTCCCCACTATATCAACATGAGCACCACTCTGGGTTCCCCTTCCTTCGAGAAGATTAGCCGGAGCAGCGTGTTCATACTCCCTTATGAACGTTCAGATACCTGAAGGATTAAAGTAGTTTTTTCCCTGCCAATCTTTTGCACACATGAAACCAGCACTTAAAACAGGAACTGTTTCATCCCTATTAGCACTATAAACTCCATCCTTTAAAAAAGGATCCTCATCTCCACCATTTACTGATGTGTCAATCTAAAATGGAATGTAGCATTCTGATTGGGAAGTTGACTTATAAACATAGGCTCTTTACGTTGGGATCCCGACCCCATACATAGAGTAAATCTCCATATCTAGAGCATGTGGTAATCTGTCGCAGCAGAAAAAAATATAACACAAATCACAAAGAGAAGTAGTATGAATAAACAACGGATTTTAAAAGACAGCAGGATACGACATTATAGAAGATAGCAAAAGCAAGAATCTATCAATGCCCCCAACCAAGGTAATAAAATGATTAATTACGTAGTAACTAAGTACCAACAATAGTCAGATTCTAGATTGGCAGTCTTCTTGTGTGCAACTTCTACAAAATATTTACTAAAGCAATTAAGTAGAGGATCTCACCTTGTTTCTAGGGTTAGACCAATATTTGTAATTCTTGTATTTTGGGTCATCCAAATTATTAGCAATTCCACGAGAAAAATGTGCATCTTCGAGCTTCATCATCGTAGGTGCAACAAAATGAAGGACATCCAAAACTGCATCAGCAGTGTAAGCTTTATAATCTGAAACCGCTTTAATTCCCTCAATACCCATTTCATGATACTCTGTTTAAATATAACAAGTAGACGTGTTCATATGATTCCTCCTCCCCTTAAGAGAACCCTGCCAATTGCACAAGTAATAAAAAATATGAACCTCAAAAGAATGTAAATCAAGTAAGGTGATGACAACTGCACGAGGTTTGAAAGTATCGACAACTTCAAGAAATATTTCTAATATATAATTAGACAATTTTTTTAGAATAACTGTTCATTATGATTTAAATGTTTTTTAAAATTGCTGTGATAACTGATAATTAAGATAAAAAATATATGGTATAAGCTAATTTACTCAAATATTAATCATTAAATTATTATATATTTAAAAAATAGGAGTATAATTAGAATTTTTAATCATTTTTCATAATTTGCATATGATGTAATTATATTATTACTTTAATTTCAAACAAATGTCCCTTTTGGAAAACATTTTTTGGCAATTTTTTTTATAATTTTGTTCTACTATACTATATAAATTGTTGGACATAACACAAATAATAATAATAATAATAATAATAATAATAATAATAATAATGAAGTAAGTTAATGATTTTCATAAGCATGGTGTTCAAATGAATTTTTTTTCAAAAGACTAATATTTATAAAAAATGATGATACTTTTGTCAAATTGTTAAAGTGTCTATGTTTAGAGTATGCGATCAAACCAAAAATTAATCCAACATTATTCAATAGATTTTTAAATTATGATTTACGTCATCTATTATAAATGTATGTTGTTATTAAGAACTTGGTGCAATTAATAGAATGGATGGAACCACATCGATCGCAAGGACAATACTAACTCTGTGACTTTGCTATCTAGAAGCCATACAATTTACATGTTTCCTTTGAAAACAAATATTAATGGTTGACAATGACATTTACTTTTTTTTTTGGGGTATTATTAACTCTAAGTAGCAAAACAATAGATAGCTATAAACTATACTTCCTATGCATGAAGTATCTTTGCTAACAAATGAGGCTGCTTTAAAATATGAATTGTGAAATGATGGCTTCTATCACAGTAGTACTCAAGAGGTTACTTTACCAACCATGGTTGGTTAGTAAATTAGCTAAACTTTCCTTTAAAAACATCACCTTCATGGACTAAGTTTTGAATTTCAAAATATTCATCTTCTTGTTTACTGACTAAGGCAAACCAAAGATAAGAAAGGAAGGAGTTCCAGAAGGCGTACAAAAGAAGAATTTACACCAGCAGCATCTATCCCAAGATCCTTTCGAAGAACAAAGCAAGGTTTGAACCATCCAAGTAAAATGTTCTTGTCTCTCTAAATTCTAACCGTATTTCTTAAAAAATGGCACACAAAGCATCCATAGCCCAGGCAGATTCCCAATTTCAAAAGCCCCATATCAACGCACCGAAACACATATCAATAAATTAATGCAATGAGATAAGAATTAGAATAAATAAATGAAGAAAATAGGTAAGGAAGGGTTACTTCATTTTGTGCACTGTAACAAACTTCCTTATTCCCAAATTGATTCCGGAACTTATAGTTATATACTTTAAATACTAAAACTTTTTAGACATTATATTTGCATTATTGCTGTAGCTTTTTCCAACAACAAATTGAAAAAAAATAAAGGAAGACCCAAAGTTGAGCCCAAGAAAATAAAAAATACACACATATGTAAAGTAAGAAAAAACATATGGCCTATCTAAACTGTAAATGTACATGCTCAAATAATGGCCATTGAATTTTCCTTTAGGGTCCACGAGAATGAAAGAGTGTAACTCCTCTGTCTTTAGTGAGCAAGGCAAACCAAAAATTAGAAAGCAAGTAGTTTCAGCAGAAGTACAAAAGAAGAATCTAGACTAGCAGCATTTTTCCAAGATCCTTCCGAAGAACAAAGCAAGGTTTGCACCATCCATATGAAATGTTCCTCTCTATCTCTCTCTCTAATTTCTAACCGTCTCTGTTAACACAAAACAAAAAACAAAAAAAATTCCTTTTTTTATTAATTATTCTAATACATTATTTTGTACTAAGAGAAGAAATCGTTGGTCTATTCTTCAGTGCTGAAAACGCAATTAGCAACATCATAAAAAAGGATGGCGGTGTATGCAGATAAGAATGATGCCAACAGGTAAAAATCTGAATCCTGATTGATACTTGATTTGCATGTGTATAAAAAAATTGAACATCAAGTAACACTCAGTTGGTACATGACATAGAAACTTATTATTCTAGATTAGTAAAATTGCGAGTCCTCTTACCCCACATTTTGGAACAAATCCTTCAAATTAAATGGCCAAACTCTGTTTTGAGATCAGTATAAAAAGAAACCTAACTTCGTAGAGATATTGACAAGCAAAAATAATTTTAAGTAATTAAAAATAAATACCTATCAAAAGAAGAGTCGATATTTAACCCAACTCAACAAAAAACAATTCTTAATATTTTCATTATTTTAGTAGTTTTTATATAACTTTTTATGTAGTTATTTTGAATAAATTCTTCGGAATCAAATAAAGATATATTAGCATAAGATTCATGAAATAACTATATTCATTAATAAGTTATTATGTACCAAAAGTTTTCTTAATTTTTTATCTTATTAATTATAATTATTGTTTAGGTAACCATTTTTAATATGTCATATTTTATCAAGCTTGGCTTGGGTTGAAGTAACTTATGTCATTGGTTAACTGTAGATTTTTCAGTTTAGATTTCTTTACCACTCTATTTATTTATCACAGGAACTGAAATTAACTATGGTTTCTACAATTTGTATATGGCTTCAAAATAATCATCGGACAATCATATTCTATTAATGATATGTGTAGTCTATATGTTACTGTCATACCTCGCATTTTTTGTTTTTTGTTCTTATACAGCTTAAATATATCAATGAAACATGACTACTTACTTAAGTCGGCACGGTCCATTTCTTACACTGCAAATAATCGAAGTCTCACTAACTTATGATGGTGCTGTTATATGCTCTCAGGAGGTTTCTGGCAACCCAAGAACACTGGATCAAAGGAAAAGAAGCAACTCTGAGGTTTCGACTACACGACGGGCAGGTAACCAAATATATGTAATATTATGTCATGTATCGTAAATAGCATGTGAGATGCAGCATTTAATTTGAACTGTAACATGTAATATAGGGAGACAGAGCTCTACCACTGTGTTTTGAAGCAATTTATGGGCACGAATTAGGGTCCTCATGCTACGCAATTAATGAGCGGGATAATTGCTTAGTGTTGGATATAGAAAGTAAAAAATAAACAGAAGGCCATAACGAAGGGTTCATTCGAGCTGATTAGGGATTTTTATTTTGTCGGGAGAGGGAATACTATACATTTTACCTATGCGGGTTTTGGGATATTTTTCATTTCACTTTTCAATGAAATAAACCAACCAATTAAAATTTTTTCTGATAAAAACTTTTATGTGGAGGACCAATTGGACCAAAATACACTGCACAATGTAAAATGAGCATTTCATCTAGATTACAGCAGCAACAGTGACGCCTCCTCACCTGATGTTATGATATTGTCCGGGTCTGAACCATCCGAGCTTCAAGACTCATCAGATGAAGACGAAGATTCAACAATGGAGGGTAATAACCCTAACAATCCAATAATTATGTGTGATGAAAGCAATTCAACCATTGAGTTGAGCGAAGACAGTTCTGAAAGAGAAGAAATACCTGACAATAAGTAATGTGACACTTAATTTATGTATTTATCCATAAATTTTATTTCAAGATAACATTGAGATAAATTTTAGGATGGAGACAAACAATTTAAACTATCCTTAAGCAGGTACAATCCGCAGGTTACCTATAGAAAGACATTGACACGTACTGACGTGACCAGAAGTATATTGGTAAGTTGATTCTAAATAATTCATATCAATTCTATGAAAACACATCAAATTCTGATTATACATTTGCGATACATAACCTTAATAATTTCTCCCAAAACACTAACATTGCTTCATTTTTTTGTAGTACCTCGGTGCTAGTTTTGCTGCACATCTCACTCCATCTGGACATGGTTCAATTTGGCAAATCGCTGGTCCATCATTTAGCGGACGCAACAACGTCTTTTTTTTTTCCATTTACTCAAAAGTCAAGAAAAAAATACAGAGTGAAAATTCGGGGTGGATTGGGCCGAATGTTGTCAAACTTATAACTTGAAGGAAAATGACACCATTATCTTGAAGATGGACTCTTTGCAGAACCGCTGGATAGATCTGACAATTGAAAGATCTTACAGCCTATGGGTAATTGGGATCCTAAAATTTACATTCACCATATTTTGAACTCATGAAGTGTATTGTTAATATTATAGTGTTTTCAATGTCTATGTTATTATGAAGTGACTAAGTTTGTATGTATAACCTTCATCTAAAATTTGTTGGTCTTTTTGAGTATAGAGAACTTCATGGATTGAATGGTCTAGCGCCTGCTGCTGCTGCTGATCTTTTCATTATGACATGATGCAAAATTTTGTTACCTATTTACAGTTTACATATTCAACATATATTGGAAAAATAGATTCAGCAGTAATTGGGTAAAATATAGTGAATACACCATTCATTATATTCAAAAAAACTTAGTGTTTCCGTAAATAGTGACAATGAGAACAGAGTTATTATTATAAAATATATAGTTAAACTTACTCTACATTAAATCAACTAATCATAAGTAAACTGTTCGAGTTGAGTCACAAGAGCCTGAAAAATATGGTAAGTGAACGAAGTTATTAACCCACTCGAAGACAACTTGTTAACTAATAATTTGGTTATGCGTATAATGTTAATACAACTCCTTGTGTTTTAAAATAAAAAAATTATATTGTTATTAGATTTAGGCAAATATCTATAAATTGATGCTATTCTGATATACCTTAATAATACAAGATGTCTTAAATTTTTTTTTGTTAAAAAAATTTATTTATAATTTTGTACCATCAATGTCAGAATTGTGTATTTAGAGAATTGCGTATTTCACTTTAAATTGACATGAGAGAGAGATAATAAGATCCAAATATTTTTGAAATTACTTTATCTAATAAAAAACAAACAAACAATCGAATAGAAAATCATGACTGATTTTGTGGTGTACACATAGCCTTGTCATCATTTTAAGTATATACGTTAGTAGCAGCAGTAACAAAAGAAGATAAACACATGCACCAAAAGAGGAAATTATTAATGATATGATACAATTGAGAAGTGTCTTAAAATTAGTCCAAAACACAAACATATAGAACAGGTAACATTTCACAAAACTCACAACACAGAAATGATTGGTTCGGTGTCACAATGCTAATGCTAAAATGATCGACGATTAGTTCACATTTCCATTTAATTCCTAATAACAGTTCTTTATAACCTCATGGGTAATACTCATGCTAAACTAAGGTAACAATGAGTATTTATAATCCCAAAAGAAAAAAATAATTTAACAAAGGAAGAGCTGCCAACCAGAACATTCATTGCAATGAGAGTTAATATTTTCAAATCCTTTGAAAATCTCTGAGTGAACTCTATGTCCACCTAAGTCCTCACCAGAGAGGCTCCTGCTGATACTCATATAATATCTTCAATAAGTACGAAGTTCCCCAATATATCAACATGAGCACCACTCTGGGTTCCCCTTCCTTCTAGAAGATTAGCCGGAGCAGCGTGTTCATACTCCCTTATGAACGTTTGGATGCCTGAAGGATTAAAGCGGGTTTTTCCCACCAACCTTTTGCACACATGAAACTAGCACTTAAAACAGGAACGATTTCATCCCCATTGGCACTATAAACTCCATCCTTTAAAAAAGGGTCCTTATCTCCACCATTTGCTGATGTGTCAATCTGAAACGAAATGTAGCATTCCGATTGGGAAGTTAACTTATAAACATAGGCTCTTTACGTTGGGATCCCGACCCCATACATAGAGTAAATCTCCATATCTAGAGCATGTGGTAATCTGCAGCAGCAGAAAAAAATATAACACAAACCACAAAGAGAAGTAGTATAAATAAACAACGGATTTTAAAAGACAGCAGGATACGACATTATAGAAGATAGCAAAAGCAAGAATCTATCAATGCCCCCAACTAAGGTAATAAAATGATTAATTACGTAGTAGCTAAGTGCCAACAATAGTCAGATTCTAGATTGGCAATCTTCTTGTGTGCAACTTCTACAAAATGTTTACTAAAGCAATTAAGTAGAGGATCTCACCTTGTTTCTAAGGGGTTAGACCAATATTTGTAATGCTTGTATTTTGGGTCATCCAAATTATCAGCAATTTCACGAGAAAAATGTGCATCTCTGGGCTTCATCATCTTAGGTGCAACAAAACGAAGGAGATCCAAAACTGCATCAGCTGTGTAAGCTTTATAATGTGAAACAGCTCTGATTTCCTCAACACCCATTTCATGATGCTCTGTCCAAATATAACAAGTAGACGTGTTCATATGGTTCCTCCTCCCCTTAAGAAAATCCTGCCAATTGCACAAGTAATAAAAAATATGAACCTCAAAAGAATGTAAATCAAGTAAGGTGATGGCAACTGCACGAGGTTTGAAAGTATCGACAACTTCAAGAATATCAACTTCAAGAAATATTTCCAATATATAATTAGACAATTTTTTTTAGAATAACTGTTCATAATGATTAAATCTTTTTTAAAATAGCTGTGATAACTGATAATTAAGATAAAGAATATATAGTATAAGCTAACTTACTCAAATATTAATCATTAAATTATTATATATTTAAAAAATAGGAGTATAATTATAATTTTTAATTATTTTTCATAATTTGCATATGATGTGATTATATTATTATTTTAATTTCGAACAAATTGTTAAAGTGTCTATGTTTAGAGTATGCGATCAAACCAAAAATTAATCCAACGTTATTCAATGGGTTTTTAAATTATGATTTACGTCATCTATTGTAAATGTATGTTATTATTAAAAACTTGGTGCAATTAATAGAATGGATGGAACCACATCGATCGCAAGGACAATACTAACTCTGTTACTTTGCAATCTAGAAGCCATACAATTTACATGTTTCTTTTGAAACAAACATTAATGGTTGACAATGACATTTACTTTTTCTTTTGGGGTATTATTAACTCTAAGTAGCAAAACAATAGATAGCTGTAAACTATACTTCCTATGCATGAAGTATCTGTGCTAACAAATGAGGCTGCTTTAAAATATGAATTGTGAAATGATGGCTTCTATCATAGTAGTACTCAAGAGGTTACTTTACTAACCATGGTTGGTTAGTAAATTAGCTAAACTTTCCTTTTAAAAACATCACTTTCATGGACTAAGTTTTGAATTCCAAAATATTCTTCATCTTCTTGTTTACTGACTAAGGCAAACCAAAGATAAGAAAGGAAGGAGTTCCAGAAGGCGTACAAAAGAAGAATTTACACCAGTAGTGTAACACCCTAACTACCAAAGCTCACGCTTTCGGCTGCGCGACTTTGATAGCTCGGACATTACGACGACACTTATACTATTTAATACTAAAATATGAGCCTGTTTAAAACTTTAAACCGTAATACCGCTCCCAAAAATACTTTCGTTCGATAACGTACATCTATAAATACCATACAACTTACAACAACTCATAAAGAGTACATCCATATATATACACAAATATATAAATAACTTTACAAGCATTAGCCAATACAATTCCTATCCCTCTTACAGAATATATCAAGATAATGGCGAGGGTTCATTAAACCATAACTAAAGCAAGACAGAGCATCTCAACAACAACTAAATAAACTCTTCGTGACTTCTGCGCCCATATCCTGAAAGGGGAAAAATGTAGGGGGTGAGAACATCATCCTCGAAAGGGTTCTCAGTAGAGGATTTTTCGGAATTACTGTAATAGGATACGTGAAGATAAACCGTACTAGTGATTAATAACCGTCTTATGCCTCCTTTTCAAAAACAACGGTTTACAATAAAAGTAAAGTCTGAAAATCTTTTCTGAAAGAAGAACCGTTCAATTCTCAAAAACTCAAAAGCCTTTCAAAACGGTTTATCTATGCGGAATCAAAATAGCCTTTCATATTTTATTCCAAACCAGAAGCACAAAACCGAAATTAACCATCGATTCATCTCATTCCAACCACGGCCCTAGGCCCAAACAAATCCAACCAACAACCAATCACCACAGTCCAACAGAGTCCCAGTAGCAAACACAAATAGGAAGATGCAAGCACAAACACAAGCATACTCGCATACAACATTTATTTAAGCCATCCGGCTTAAATTCACAATTCATTCAATTGCATACATGCATTTGTACTCAACCATAGATCACCATCCATCTCAGCCATCCGGCCCACGGTTCAATTCAGAACCAGCCAAATTATCAATAAATACAGCCCTTCGGCTTAAATTCATAATTCATAATCAGCCATACAGCTCACCACTCATTCGGCAATCAGCCATAGTTCAATAGCATACACAGCCATTCTGGCTCATAACAAACTAGCACTTCCATCATTCAAAATCATCAAATACATGAAATCAGCATTTAAGCCATAAATCATTTTCTCAATTCATCTTAGGCTCATAAGCCACTTTTACTTAAAGTAAGTTCCCCTTTGAAAACAATGCCACTCTCGGCATCCTCTTTCCAAAACTTCCATAACCATGGCAAGTTAAAGATCTCTTTGAAATATTCAAAATCACCCATTCAACAATGGAATTTTATAATAAAAGTTCCTTGGCAGAGTCTCAAGTCTTTAGGGGGGAATAGCATAACTCATTGCGCCAAAAATCATTTAAAATCATTAAAACCTTGGCTTTCCGATTTGAGCAATAAAATAGGATCTAAACCAAACCAAGTCACGTAATCATTTACTTCTTTCAAAGCCATTTCCTTTACTTAGGCAAAAACCAACTTCAACCCCCGTGATAAATTCTAAAGCGTTTCAACTGTTCAAAATTGCCTTAGTCTTGCAAGAATTCAGAATTCAAAGAGTACTTAAAACCTTTCTCAAAACATTTCAAAATGAAACTTGTCAATAGACATTCAGGTCCTTTCAAAATCGTTAAAACTTCTTTAATCGAAACCACCAAGTCAAATTCAAGGGCATAAACCCTTTTCACATTCAAACAGCTTTAAAACACAAGTTTCATCTAAATAACTTTCTCCTGAAAGAGATACAATGCCTTTCTTAAGAAGCAATACTAAATCACAATTTTCTCTTTAACAATTCATTTCAAAAACGTGAATCATCATTTTCTTGATAATTCAAATAAAACAGTAGAAGCCTTTAACTCATCATTATTTCAGACAACATTCAACAAAGACTCGGATTTTATAGAAATTTCGACAGCACCTCCCCTAAAACTTGGACTTTTGCCACCCGGTTCGGGTCCCAACTAAACCGTTTCACAATCCTTTTCAACAGCCCAAATTTCAAAATCAGTCCAAGCCAAGCCAAAATCCAACAGTCATCTCAATTCCATATTTCAATAAAACCGTTTCAACATCAAATCATTATCAGCCGAATAAACTCATTTCCAAAGCTTTTAAAAAAACGGTTCAGCAACAATCATTTATCAAACCAGATCATTTAAAGCAAGTCATGCTGAATTCAAGAGTGGATTCTATTTTTCACATTCTCAATAAAATTAACTCAAATCAATTCTCAATGGGTTAAACTCAATCTCAAGGCTTTAAAAGAATCAACTTGAAAAGCATTTCGTTTCACAAAACCACACAATAATTCAACCAACAGACGTTCATAACCAACCAAGGCAAATCAAGCCATACATAAGGCCGATACAATCACCAAATACACATTCTCTCACATCAGTATCCATATGTAATAATTCTAATATATAAAATATAGTTTTTGGAAAGCGCCCCTACCTCAAAACGTAAATTCCAAAATCCAAACGTCTCACAGAGTCCTTTCCGCCTCAACCCGAACTGACGGCAACCAAAACTCAGCTCCCAGCCACTTTCGCAATAACCAAAGCAACACTAATCGTAACATATAATAATCAGGACTCGACCCCACGTTACCAAAACAAATTTATTAACCAAACACAACCGAAAACTAACCCGAGGCTTCTCGAAACATAATTTCTTACCGGAATAACAACACGAAGCAACTGCGACTTCGAACCGGCCCCGGCAACAGCTCCGGCGGCGGCCAGAATCTCCGATGGATCAACTATAAAAACCACGCAGTATTAAAAAACTTCTTCAAATCCAAAATGGCAGAAACCTCAATAAAACCCTTACCGGCAATTTCTCCGGCGACGACAGAAGTAGCCAGAAGCTCCGGCGGTGGTTCCGGCAGCCATACACGATAGGAGACAACTTCTGTAGCCACTGGTTAGGCGACGGCAGCTTTCGACGGCAGTGCTCCTCACGTGAGGCAGTCCGGCGGCACCAAGACCTTTCTCAGCGGACCGAAGCAGCAGACACGGAGGGGGTTTTCATCTCACTTCTTCCTCGCTGCTGGTAAGGACGACTACCCAGCTCCGGCGACGGTGAACTCGCAGAAGCAACGGCGGTATTCAGGTGCGACGGCGGCGCGCAAGACAGCGCCCCTCTTTGCGCGACGCCTCCCTCTAGGTCTCCCGCTCCCCTCTGGTCGCGATACGAACGGCGGCGGCACGGAGGGTTCGACGGTCCCGAGCAGTGCGGTGGGGATGCGACGGTGGCAGTGCGGCCTCTCTCTTCCTTCGACTCGGACCTGACGGCAGACTCCAAGGCGGCGCGACGCGGTGAGCTCGCAGCAGTCACGATGGATTGTGGCAGCGACACGCTCTTCTCCCTCTTCGGTCAGACGGCGACATGGTGGTGGTGTAACCCAGTACACCGGCGTGACTTCTTCCCCTTCCCTTCCCCTTCTCCGCGACCAACAGTGCTTCGTGGGTGTGTGTGTTGTGTTTTCTGATTTCCCCCTTCCTGAATCCCGTTCTTCTTTTCCCTCTGGTTCAAAGAACCATGCGTGTGTGCTTAGTTAGGGTAGGGCTGCGCAGCAAAGACAGTGAAGAAGAGGGTTTGAGGCTACGCAGCATGAAGAGAGAATAGAGGGAAGGGTATGCCAAATTAGGGTAAGGGGCAATATAGTAATTTTGCATAAAATTGGGGATAATATAGTAATTGAAACCCAAATTAAATCCAACACTAATTGTATATAGAAAATACAATTTGTTCATCAATTTTACAAATTATTTTCAATAAAATGCTCAAGTCAAATAATTAGAAATAATATACTTAATTTCTTCATTTTCCAAAATAGCAGTATTAATATTTAAAATATTACTTATCCAATCCAAATCATATAAAATCCTTATTATTTTATAACTATCAACTTTATAATTCAAATATAAAAAATAATCCAATAATTGTAAAATTGGATAATAATCATAACTCGTCTCAAATTCAATAAATCAAAACTTGCTTTAATTTTCTTTAATAGAGAAATTTTCGAAATTAAAGCTACAGAAATACTGAATTTGAAATTAGCTAATGATAGCCATTTTTCAAAGGTTTTGGGTCTTACATTCTACCCACCTTATAAAAATTTTCGCCCTCGAAAATTGATACAAAACGAAAGAAATTTCATATCAGTTCACCCTTGAACACATTTAAGGAAGAAGCAAAAACATCTCAACATATAAACATATAAACATATATATATATATATATATATATATATATATATATATATATATATATATATATATATATACGATTTTCAAATACTTGGGTTGTCGTATGCATAAGGATGCAAGGGTAGGAGGGTGATTTCAAAGCAAACGTTACAAGGTAGGCTCAATGCAAAAGATAACATGGGTCAATCATGTGATAGAAGGGCAAAGCATCAAAGGCTATAAAACATGATGGGGTTAAAACGACGTGCTTAACATCCGCACACTAATCTCATATCAACCTCAAAGTTTCAACTTTCCAACTCCATCAAGCACTTTACAATCCCCATACTCGATCACAAGCCTGACAACCGCAAACTCGTTCGCAAGGAACAAAACACCCGCAACTCATAACGTTGTACACCTACCATTTCAACTTTCGTATGCACATATCACGTCTTAAAAAACTAACGCATCGCGTTACTACATTTACAGATCGCACGTGATATCAAAACAATTCTCGAGTCTACTCAGAAGAATACGAGATCTTAGAAAGGAGAGTCAAATGTCAAGGATAGTACTCAAAGATTTGGGAGAATGTATCCAGATCCAGATAAACAAGGACACTCAAGCAATGAAGTTTGCTAGACTCAATTCAATTGACAACTTCAAAGATGACCCTTGGATCGAAGAAGTTCAATAGGATCAATAAGAAGAAAATCATTGCATCAGTTTGAACAAATTCAAGCTGAGTCGAAGAAGTATGAGGTTCACAAAAGAGAATATCTCAAATCCAAGGCAAAGCTCACAAAACTCAAGAGCATGATTAAAAATACTTCTGAATACATTGTTCTTAAAAGAATCGAAAACTTGCAGGAAAATCACCTCGCAGTCTAAAAGAAAAGTTAAGCAACAAATATCCTTCAAGAGAGTAACAAAAGCATAAATGTGGCTTTACTTCAATACAATTTCATGTTGAAGTAGATTTTGTAGAGTTCCAAAAACAAATGCACACAACTTTGGATAAGAGCTAAAATATTTCCTCAAATATTTTAGAAAGATAATTAGATGCACAACTTAACCAAAAGCAGTTCATAAAAACTCGGAAGTAATCAAATGCTTGTTCAAAATTCTCAAAATTTCATATTCAAACAAGCATGTATAACATTTATAGCAAGTACGAAAGAGGAAGTTAAACTCTTTTTAGAAAAGAAACTCCGAAGTAAAAATTTGCTTACAATTTGGTAAAGGAAATAAGTGGTGCGTTACAAACGAACCGGTTTCCACTAAACAAGGAAGCTTTTCAAAACTTCATTTAAAATAGTGTATGCCAACTTTAAATTAACTTCGCCAAAATTGAACAATGGTTTCAATCTCAATCAAACAACAGAAAATAAATTCCGTTTAAAACTTCTTACAAGAGAATTCAAAATTTCTTTAAAAAGTTCAAAACAAGACTCCAAAAGTGTTCTTGAAATCACCATCTCAGGAGAACATTCAAGAAGTTTAAGATGTACTAAATAGGAGTCAAGCCATACTAGAAAGGATCTTAAATCAAAGTAGTTCAAACAAGATTCACTAGGCATGAGTCATCAAACAAGCTTTCAATTGATTCAAAAGAATACAAAAGTTATAGAAAAAGACAACTCAATCATTAGTAATCTCTCAAGGATAAGTCTTTGACTAAAAACTCTGGTAGAGACAATGAGAGGATAAATGATGCACTATTTTGAAACGAATCAAACTTACTCATATAAGAATGAGATTCACAAAAAGGAAAACTAAGATCAATGGCAATATTCACAAGATGTAAAAGATCAGTTAAAAACAAGGTCAAGCATGACATTCATGGAGATGAAAAGCTTAAGAAGGAACGAGTCCGTTCATAAGAAGAAAGCTATGAGTCCAACATTTTCAAAAGAACAACAATGGCATAAACCATGTAGTATGCTAAATCAAACTCAAATCAAAATGAATTAAGTAAAGTTTATCAAATGAAACTTAACCGGGATAAAAGCGAGAAATCCCCTTTCTTTCCAGAATTTTGAAAAATACCCCAAATACATAATCAAATGAAGATGTGCATTGGAACTATAGTAAAATTACTAGAAAGTCAATTTACTTTTAAAGTAAGTACAATTCCGTAAACCAGTAAAAGTACAGGCGAGGTATTAGAGATAAATAGTTGTTAAATTGTATAAGAAATCTCAAAATTTCATATATAGATAAGTATATATCTAATCAACAGCAATTTACAAAATCTCAAAATTTGGCTGTGATCACTGTCAAGAGAAAAACTGAGTCAACAATTTCTCAAAGAATGGACTCGGAACCCGAAGTTAAAAGGCACAGCGCATTAAGACAAGTTCAAAGCTATATCAAAGAACATGTGAATCAAGAAGAGCTCAAACAGAGGAAGATAGATGTAACAAGGATTCCAAACAAGCATATGCAATTAAGATCAAACAAGAATACATATGAATAGAGGAATAGAGTTAAAAAATCAAACTACTTTTTAAAAGGATTAGCAAACAAGAACTTCAAGTTAGGATACGAAAGAACAGGTCGACTCGAAAAGAATTCAAGACACACAACTGAATAGCCTCGAGAAATAGTTTCCAACGTTCCTAAAACCCGCGATTCGCTTTACCCGAAACTCGTATATCATCTATGATAACCCATCAGTGCTTTCATATACATAATTCACTAGTATTAAGCCGGCCAAACTTAATACCAAGAATTATGCAATGCAAGACTAACGGCATTAATCAATAGACCGTCATGTGCATAAAGCTCTAATTCTCGTCACTCGACAAGACCTAATACATGACAAACGCTCAGAGTATGCAATTGAAGCATAGTTGGTCCATTCCTCAGGCTCTACAAGAAGGACTGCTCTGATACCATAATGTAACACCCTAACTACCAAAGCTCACGCTTCCGGCTGCGCGACTTTGATAGCTCGGACATTACGACGGCACTTATACTATTTAATACTAAAATATGAGCCTGTTTAAAACTTTAAACCGTAATACCGCTCCCAAAAATACTTTCGTTTGATAACGTACATCTATAAATGCCATACAACTTACAACAACTCATAAAGAGTACATCCATATATATACACAAATATATATATAAATAACTTTACAAGCATTAGCCAATACAATTCCTATCCCTCTTACAGAATATATCAAGATAATGGCGAGGGTTCATTAAACCATAACTAAAGCAAGACAGAGCATCTCAACAACAACTAAATAAACTCTTCGTGACTTCTGCACCCATATCCTGAAAGGGGAAAAATGTAGGGGGGTGAGAACATCATCCTCAAAAGGGTTCTCAGTAGAGGGTTTTTAGGAATTACTGTAATAGGATACGTGAAGATAAACCGTACTAGTGATTAATAACCGTCTTATACCTCCTTTTCAGAAACAACGGTTTACAATAAAAGTAAAGTCTGAAAATCTTTTCTGAAAGAAGAACCGTTCAATTCTCAAAAACTCAAAAGCCTTTCAAAACGGTTTATCTATGCGGAATCAAAATAGCCTTTCATATTTTATTCCAAACCAGAAGCACAAAACCGAAATTAACCATCGATTCATCTCATTCCAACCACGGCCCTAGGCCCAAACAAATCCAACCAACAACCAATCACCACAGTCCAACAGAGTCCCAGTAGCAAACACAAATAGGAAGATGCAAGCACAAACAAACAGTTATTGCAAGTAGAACAATTAGCAGTTAATCACAAGTAGTCACAAAGGCAAACCAAGTACAATATGCACACCCAAACAATGTCACATAGATGCATATGATGCATGCCTGTCCCTAGTGGCTGATGATATCATCTGTCGGTTATCAAGCCAACCCGACATGTCCGGTAGCTAACCCGGGCACAGTCTCTCTGTTGCGCATTAATATCATTAGAGGGAATATGTGCCCTGTCACCATTAGAGGGTATCTGCGCCCTGTCGCTATTAGAGGGTATCTGCGCCCTGTCGCCATTAGAGGGTATCGGTGCCCTGTCACCCTTACAACCAGAGAGAAAACACAAGCATACTCGCATACAACATTTATTTAAGCCATCCGGCTTAAATTCACAATTCATTCAATTGCATACATGCATTTGTACTCAACCATGGATCACCATCCATCTCAGCCATCCGGCCCACGGTTCAATTCAGAACCAGCCAAATTATCAATAAATACAGCCCTTCGGCTTAAATTCATAATTCATAATCAGCCATACAGCTCACCATTCATTCGGCAATCAGCCATAGTTCAATAGCATACACAGCCATTCTGGCTCATAACAAAATAGCACTTCCATCATTCAAAATCATCAAATACATGAAATCGGCATTTAAGCCATAAATCATTTTCTCAATTCATCTTAGGCTCATAAGCCACTTTTACTTAAAGTAAGTTCCCCTTTGAAAACAATGCCACTCTCGGCATCCTCTTTCCAAAACTTCCATAACCATGGCAAGTTAAAGATCTCTTTGAAATATTCAAAATCACCCATTCAACAATGGGATTTTATAATAAAAGTTCCTTGGCAGAGTCTCAAGTCTTTAGGGGGGAATAGCATAACTCATTGCGCCAAAAATCATTTAAAATCATTAAAACCTTGGCTTTCCGATTTGAGCAATAAAATAGGATCTAAACCAAACCAAGTCACGTAATCATTTACTTCTTTCAAAGCCATTTCCTTTACTTAGGCAAAAACCAACTTCAACCCCCGTGATAAATTCTAAAGCGTTTCAACTGTTCAAAATTGCCTTAGTCTTGCAAGAATTCAGAATTCAAAGAGTACTTAAAACCTTTCTCAAAACATTTCAAAATGAAACTTGTCAATAGACATTCAGGTCCTTTCAAAATCGTTAAAACTTCTTTAATCGAAACCCCCAAGTCAAATTCAAAGGCATAAACCCTTTTCACATTCAAACAGCTTTAAAACACAAGTTTCATCTAAATAACTTTCTCCTGAAAGAGATACAATGCCTTTCTTAAGAAGCAATACTAAATCACAATTTCCTCTTTAACAATTCATTTCAAAAACGTGAATCATCATTTTCTTGATAATTCAAATAAAACAGTAGAAGCCTTTAACTCATCATTATTTCAGACAACATTCAACAAAGACTCGGATTTTATAGAAATTTCGACAGCACCTCCCCTAAAACTTGGACTTTTGCCACCCGGTTCGGGTCCCAACTAAACCGTTTCACAATCCTTTTCAACAGCCCAAATTTCAAAATCAGTCCAAGGCAAGCCAAAATCCAACAGTCATCTCAATTCCATATTGCAATAAAACCGTTTCAACATCAAATCATTATCAGCCGAATAAACTCATTTCCAAAGCTTTTAAAAAAACGGTTCAGCAACAATTATTTATCAAACCAGATCATTTAAAGCAAGCCAGGCTGAATTCAAGAGTGGATTCTATTTTTCACATTCTCAATAAAATTAACTCAAATCAATTCTCAATGGGTTAAACTCAATCTCAAGGCTTTAAAAGAATAAACTTGAAAAGCATTTCGTTTCACAAAACCACACAACAATTCAACCAACAGACGTTCATAACCAACCAAGGCAAATCAAGCCATACATAAGGCCGATACAATCACCAAATACACATTCTCTCACATCAGTATCCATATGTAATAATTCCAATATAAAAAATATAGTTTTTGGAAAGCGCCCCTACCTCAAAACGCAAATTCCAAAATCCAAACGTCTCACAGAGTCCTTTCCGCCTCAACCCGAACTGACGGCAACCAAAACCTCAGCTCCCAGCTACTTTCGCAATAACCAAAGCAACACTAATCGCAACATATAATAATTAGGACTCGACCCCACGTTACCAAAACTCATTTATTAACCAAACACAACCGAAAACTAACCCGAGGCTTCTCGAAACATAATTTCTTACCGGAATAACAACACGAAGCAGCTGCGACTTCGAACCGGCCCCGGCAACAGCTTCGGCGGCGGCCAGAATCTCCGATGGATCAACTATAAAAACCACGGAGTATTAAAAACCTTCTTCAAATCCAAAATGGCAGAAACCTCGATAAAACCATTACCGGCAATTTCTCCGGCGACGACAGAAGTAGCCAGAAGCTCTGGCGGTAGTTCCGGCAGCTACAACAACTTCTCCGGCAGCCATACACGACAGAAGAAAACTTCTGCAGCCGCTGGTTAGGCGACGGCAGCTTTCGACGGCGGTGCTCCTCACTTGAGGCAGTTCGGCGGCGCCAAGACCTTTCTCAGCAGACCGAAGCAGCAGACACGGAGGGGGTTTTCATCTCACTTCTTCCTCGCTGCTGGTAAGGACGACTACCCAGCTCCGGCGACGGCGAACTCGCAGAAGCAACGGCGGTATTCAGGTGCCACGGCGGTGCGCAAGACAGCGCCCTCTCTGTGCAACGTCTCCCTCTAGGTCTCCCGCTCCCCTCTGGTCGCGATACGAACGGCGGCGGCACGGAGGGTTCGACGGTCCCAAGCAGCGTGGCGGGGATGCGACGGTGGCAGTGCGGCCTCTCTCTTCCTTCTACTCGGACCTGACGGCAGACTCCAAGGCGGCGCGACGCGGTGAGCTCCCAGCAGTCACGATGGATTGTGGCGGCGGCACGCTCTTCTCCCTCTTCGGTCAGACGGCGACATGGTGGTGGTGCAACCCAGTACACCGGCGCGACTTCTTCCCCTTCCCTTCCCCTTCTCCGTGACCAACAGTGCTTCGTGGGTGTGTGTGTTGTGTTTTCTGATTTCCCCCTTCCTGATTCCCGTTCTTCTTTTCTCTCTGGTTCAAAGAACCATGCGTGTGTGCTTAGTTAGGGTAGGGCTGCGCAGCAAAGACAGTGAAGAAGAGGGTTTGAGGCTGCGCAGCATGAAGAGAGAATAGAGGGAAGGGTATGCCAAATTAGGGTAAGGGGCAATATAGTAATTTCGCATAAAATTGGGGATAATATAGTAGTTGAAACCCAAATTAAATCCAACACTAATTGTATATAGAAAATACAATTTGTTCATCAATTTTACAAATTATTTTCAATAAAATGCTCAAGTCAAATAATTATAAATAATATACTTAATTTCTTCATTTTCCAAAATAGCAGTATTAATATTTAAAATATTACTTATCCAATCCAAATTATATAAAATCCTTATTATTTTATAACTATCAACTTTATAATTCAAATATAGAAAATAATCCAATAATTGTAAAATTGGATAATAATCATAACTCGTCTCAAATTCAATAAATCAAAACTTTCTTTAATTTTCTTTAATAGAGAAATTTCCGAAATTAAAGCTACAGAAATACTGAATTTGAAATTAGCTAATGATAGCCATTTTTCAAAGGTTTTGGGTCTTACAAGCAGCATCTATCCCAAAATCCTTCCGAAGAACAAAGCAAGGTTTGAACCATCCAAGTGACATATTTTTGTCTCTCTGAATTCTAACCGTATCTCTTAAATGGCACACAAAGCATCCATAGCCCAGGCAAATTCTCAATTTCAAAAGCCTCATATCAACGCACCGAAACACATATCAATAAACTAACGCAATGAGATAAGAATTAGAATAAATAAATGAAGGAAATAGGTAAGGAAGGGTTTTGTGCACTGTAACAAACTTCCTTATTCCCAAATTGATTCCGGAATTTATAGTTATATACTTTTAAATACTAAAACTAATTTTAGACATTATACTTGTATTATTGCTGTAGCTTTTTCCAACAACAAATTGAAAAAAAATAAAGGAAGACCCAAAGTTGAACCCAAGAAAATAAAAAATACACACATATGTAAAGTAAGAAAAAACATATGGCCTATCTAAACTGTAAACGCACATGCTCAAATAATGGCCATTGAATTTTCTTTTAGGGTCCACGAGAATGAAAAAGTGTAACTCCTCTGTTTTTAGTGAGCAAGGCAAACCAAAGATTAGAAAGCAAGGAGTTTCAGCAAAAGTATAAAAGAAGAATCTAGACCAGCAGCATCTATCTAAGATCCTTCTGAAGAACAAAGCAAGGTTTGCACCATCCACGTGAAATCTCTCTCTCTCTCTCTCTCTCTCTCTCTCTCTCTCTCTTCTAACCATCTCTCTTAACAAAAAAAGAAACCAAAAAAATTCTTTTTTTTATTAATTATTCTAATACAATGTTCTGTGCTAAGAGAAGAAATCGTTGGTCTATTCTTCAGTGCTGACAATGCAATTAGCAACACCATAAAATTGGATGGCGGTGCATGCAGATAGGAATGATGCTAACAGGTAAAAATCTGAATCCTGATTGATACTTGAATTGCATGTGTATAAAAAAATTGAACATCAAGTAACACTCGGTACATGACATAGAAACTTATTATTCTAGAATAGTAAAATTGCGAGTCCTCTTACCCCACATTTTGGAACAAATTCTTCAAATTAAATGGCCAAACTCTGTTTTGAGATCGGTATAAAAAGAAAGCCAACTTTGTAGAGATATTGACAAACAAAAATGATTTTAAGTAATTAAAAATAAATACCCATAAAAAGAATAGTCGATATTTAACCCAACTCAACAAAAAAACAATTCTTAATAATTTCATTATTTTAGTAGTTTTTATATAACTTTTTATGTAATTGTTTTGAATAAATTCTTCGGAATCAAATAAAAGATATATTATCATAAGATTCATGAAATAACTGTACTCATTAATAAGTTATTATGTGCCAAAAGTTTTTTTAATTTTTTAATCTCATTAATTATAATTATTGTTTACGTAACCATTTTTGATATGTCATATTTTATCAAGCTTGGCTTGGGTTGAAGTAACTTATGTCATTGGCTAACTGTAGATTTTTCAGTTCAGATTTCTTTACCACTCTATTCATTTATCACAGGAACTAAAATTAACTATGGTTTCTACAATTTGTATATGGCTTCAAAATAATCATCGGATAATCATATTCCATTAATGATGTTTGTAGTCTATATTTTACTATCATACCCAGCATTTTTTGTTTTTTTGTTCTTATACAGCTTAAATATATCAATGAAACATGACTATTTACTTAAGTCGGCACGGGTCCATTTCTTACACTGCAAATAATCGAAGTCTCACTAACTTATGATGGTGCTGTTATATGCTCTCAGGAGGTTTCTGGCAACCCAAGAACACTGGCAACCCAAGATCACTAACATATGATATTGTTCGGGTCTGAACCATTCAAGCTTCAAGACTCATCAGATGAGGATGAAGATTCAACAATGGAGGGTAATAACCCTAACAATCCAATAATTATGTGTGTTGAAAGCAATTCAACCATTGAGTTGAGCGAAGACAGTTTTGAAAGAGAAGAAATACCTGACAATAGGTAATGTGATACTTAATTTATGTATTTATCCATAAATTTTATTTCTAGATAACATTGAAATAAATTTTAGGATGGAGACTAACAATTTAAACTATCCTCAAGCAGGTACAATAATCCATAGGTTTCCTATAGAAAGACATTGACACGTACTGACGCCACCGGAAGTATATTGGTAAGTTGATTCTAAATAATTCATATCAATTTTATGCAAACACATCAAATTCTGATTATCTATTTACGATACATAACCTTAATAATTTTTCCCAAAACACTAACATTGCTTTATTTTTTTTGCAGTACCTGGGTACAAATTTTGCTGCACATCTCACTTCAACTGGACATGGTTCAATTTGGCAAATCGCTGGTCCATCATCTAGTGGAGGCAACAACGTCTTTTTTTCCCCATCTACTCAAAAGTCAAGGAAGAAATACAGAGTGAAAATTCGGGGTGGATTGGGCCGAATGTTGTCAAACTTATAACTTGAAGGAAAATGACACCATTATCCTAAAGATGGACTCCTTGCAGAACCGCTGGATAGATCTGACAATTGAAAGATCTTAAAGCTTGTGGGTGATTGAGATCCTAAATTTACATTCACCATATTTTGAACTCATGAAGTGTATTATTAATATTATAGTATTTTCAATGTCTATGTTATTATGAAGTGACTAAGTTTGTATGTATAACCTTCATCTAAAATTTGCTGGTCTTTCTGAGTATAGAAAACTTCATGGATTGAATGGTCTAGCACCTGCTGTTGCTACTAATCTTTTCATTATGACATGATGCAAAATTTTGTTACCTATTTACAGTTTACATATTCAACATATATTGGAAAAATGGATTCAGCAATAATTGGGTAAAATATAGTGAATACACCATTCATTATATTTAAAAAGACTTAGTGTTTCCGTAAATAGTGACAATGAGAGCAGAGTTATTATTATAAAATATATAGTTAAACTTACTCTATAGTAAATCAACTAATCATAAGTAAATTGTTCGAGTTGAGTCACAAGAGCCTGAAAAATATGGTAAGTGAACGAAGTTATTAACCCACTCGAAGACAACTTATTAACTAATAATTTGGTTATGCGTATAATGTTAATACAACTCCTTGTGTTTTAAAATAACAAAATTATATTGTTATGTAGATTCAAGCAAATATCTATAAATTGATGCTATTCCGATATACCTTAATAATACATGATGTCCTAAATTTGTTTTTTGTTAAAAAATTTTATTTATAATTTTGTGCCATCAATGTCAGAATTGTGTATTCAAAGAATTGAATATTTCAATCTCAAATTGACATGAGAGAGAGCTAATAAGATCCAAATATTTTTGAAATTACTTTATCTAATAAAAAAATCAAACAATCGAATAGAGCCTTGAGTTTTCATATGCTTCTAGCCGAACGCACTCCGATTTCTCTAGTTGTAATTTTCTTTCAATTCCAGCTCCTCCGAATCCTGAGTTGCATTTCTTCACAGCCCAATAAGCTTTGTGTTTCACCTCTACTGGAAGGTGACAATCCTTTCCGTAGACTAGGCGGAATGGACTCATTGCGCATCTCCAAGCCTAGAGCTCCAGTCTCTTCTATGAGGTTTAACAATCTTCTCCAATATGCGCTTGATCTCTCTATTAGACACCTCAGCTTGGCCATTCGTTTGGGGATGGTAAGCTGTCGCCACCTTGTAAATGATGACATGTTTCTTCACCAAACCTGTCATTCTTCTGTTACAAAAATGAGATCGTTGATCACTCACGGTTGCTCGTGGTGATCCAAAGTGACAAATAATATTATTCCTAACAAAAGAAACAAACATGTTAGCATCATCATTACGGGTAGGAATTTCTTCCAGCCATTTAGAAACATAATTAACAGCTAACAGAATATATAAGAAACCATTCGAGTTTGGAAATGGACCCATAAAGTCAATACCCCAAACATAAAAAATTTTACAAAATAACATGAGTTATTGGGGCATCTCATCCCTCTTAGATATGTTTCCAAACCTTTGTCATTGGTGGCAAGAGTCACAGAAAATATTAGCATCCTTAAAAAGTGTGGGCCACCAAATTTCGCAATCTAAAATTTTTCTTGCAATTCTTTAAGGACCAAAGTGTCCACCACTCTCAGAAGAGTGGCATGCCTCTAAAATAGACTGGATTTCAGATTGTGGAACACACCTTCTAATTATTTGGTCAGCACCACATCTCCACAAATATGGGTCATCCCATATGTAATACTTGGACTCGCTCTTGAGCTTGTCCTTTTGATGCTTAGAAAAATTTGGAGGAAAGGTACGACTAACTAAATAATTAGCTATCGGTGCATACCAAGGAACCACCTCAGATATTGTTTGCAAGCTATTAAGTGGAAATGCATCATTGATAGGAGTGAAGTCACTTTTAATATGTTCTAGGCGACTCAAGTGGTCCGCCACCAAATTTTGGGAACCACTCTTATCTTTGATCTCCAAATCAAACTCTTGCAATAACAATATCCAATGGATTAACCTTGGTTTAGACTCTTTCTTAGCTAACAAATATTTCAAAGCCGCATGGGCTGAATATACTACCACTTTTGTTCCAAGTAAATAAGCCCAGAATTTATCCAAAGCAAAAACAATGGCTAACAGTTTCTTTTCAATGGTAGCATAACTAGACTGGGCACCATCTAAATTTTTAAAAGCATAAGCAATAATATATGGGTCCTTACCTTCGCACTGAGCCAACGCCCCCTCCTACCGCATAGTTAGATGCATTGCACATGATCTCGAACGGCCTACTCCAATCAGGCCCTCTCACAATAGGAGCTTAGGTAAATGCAATCTTCACCTTGTCAAATGCTTTCATGCAGTCTTCACTCAAGTCAAACTCTACGTCTTTCTGCAACAGACGGGAAAGGGGTAGTGCAACCTTACTAAAGTCCTTGATAAAACGCCGGTAGAAACCTGCATGACCAAGAAAAGAATGGACTTCCCTCACAGAGGTGGGGTAAGGTAAACCAGAAATAACATCAACCTTTGCAAGATCAACAGATATACCAGTATTAGAAACAACATGGCCTAGAACAATACCTTGCTTTACCATAAAATGACATTTTTCAAAATTAAGCACAAGATTTGAAGTAGCACATCTTTCTAATACTCTAGTAAGATTATCCAAACAAAGGTCAAAGGAAACACCATAAACACTAAAGTCATCCATAAATACTTCCATACAATGCTCAAAAAGATCTGAAAAGATACTCATCATGCACCTTTGAAACGTAGCCGGTGCATTACATAAACCAAAAGGCATTCTCTTATATGCATACGTTCCAAAGGGGCATGTAAAAGTTGTTTTCTCCTGATCTTCTAAAGCAATATGGATCTGAAAATACCCAGTATAACCATCTAAAAAATAATAGTGCGATTTACCTGACAGGCGATCAAGCATTTGATCGATGAAAGGTAGTGGATAGTGATCCTTGCGAGTGGCCAAGTTTAAGCGCCTGTAGTCAATGCACACTCTCCAGGAATTCTGCACCCTTGTAGTCATGAGTTCCCCATTTTCATTCTTTACTATTGTGACGCCGGACTTCTTCAGAACCACTTGTACTGGACTAACCCCCTCACTATCCGAGATTGGATAGATAATGTCGGCTTCAAGTAGTTGGGTCACTTCCTTCTTCACAATTTCCAAAATTGTGGGGTTCAACCGCTTTTGAGATTGACGGATAGGCTTGGCTCCCTCCTCTAGAAAAATGCGGTGCTTACAGACTTAAGGACTTATACCTACTATGTCCACCAAACTCCACCCAATAGCTTTCTTATTTCTTCTTAGCACATTAAGTATACGCTCCTCTTGTTGGGAAGTAAGCTCCTTTGCAATAATCACCGGGAGCTTTTGACTGTCTTCAAGATAAGCATACTTGAGGTGAGGTGGAAGGGGCTTCAACTCCATGTTCAGCTCATGGCTTGGCACTTGATCATCCGGAACCACTAGAGGTGGCAAGGTGTCTTCAGTATACTCAGGAGGCTTTCTCACACTTGAACCTTGAACCATGTTCTTCTCATCAACTATCTCTTGGTGAACTTCAGCCACATTCTCATCAATAATATCACACTGGAAGATGGAGTGGTCTTCCGGTGGGTGCTTTATAGCTTCATCAAGGTTGAAGCTTACTGCTCTTCCATCAATCTCAAAGGAATACGTACCCGAGAAGGCATCCAATTTAAATCGAGAAGTCTTCAAGAATGGCCTTCCAAGCAAGATGGATGATGGTCTTCCTGAGTCATTAGGGGGCATCTCAAGAATGTAGAAATCAATAGGAAAGGTCAACCCTTTAATGCTCACCAAGACATCTTCCGCAATGCCCACCACTGAGATTATGCTCTTATCTACCAAAACAAATCATGTTGCCGACCTTCTCAACGGTGGAAGCTTCAAAGTATCATATACAGATAATGGCATAATGCTAACACATGCACCTAAGTCACACATGCAATCAATAAACTGTATACCACCAATAGTGCAAGTAACCATACACGGACCGGGATCACCACATTTCTCCGGTATAGCACCCGTCAAAGCAGAAATCGAGCTACCCAAAGGAATAGTTTCTAAATCCTGGATCTTTTCCTTATTCATGCACAAATCCTTTAGAAACTTAGCATACTTAGGAACCTGGTGAATAGCATCAAAAAGTGGAATAGTTACCTCAACCTTTTTGAAGATATCCACCATCTTGGGATCTAACTCCACTTGTTTTTTACTCCTCCTAGCTAGGTGTGAAAAAGGAATGGGAATGGCTTCTTTCAAAACAGTGTCTTTCTTAGATACTCCATCCCTTGGTTGAGCAACTTCTTCTTCAACTGCCTCTTATACCTCATCCTCATCTTCAACATCTTCTACCTCAACAACTTCTTCATCTTGAACGTCTTCTCTTCAGCTTAGCTCCTCGGGATTCCTCTCTTGCAATGTAGTGCCATACCTCAAAGTGATGGCGTTGATTCCACCCTTGGAGTTAGGCAAAGGTTGAGAAGGAAGTGCACTAGAACTTGAAGATTGAGTATTGGAGGTAGAGGGTGGATCCATACGGGTTAGAAGAGCTTGGATGGTAGAGGTAAGACCGGTGATGCTAGAGGCAACTGTGGCTTGAAGCTCTTTTTGTCCTTGCATAAGAGAGCGAAGCATCTCATCATTGGAGGAAGAAGGAGGGTATGTAATTTGTGGGACTTGTGGTTGGTTGGGTTGAGGTGCTTGAGCTTGCCTTTGGTGAGGTGGTTGGTATCTTTGGCCTTGGTTTTGCTGTTGGTACGGAGGGTTTTGTTGATACCAGTTTTGTTGGTAGTTATTATTCCACCTTTGGTTTCCACCATTGTCTCTGCCTCCTTGGTTGTAGTTGTCTCTCCAACCTTGGTTGGGATTTTCTTGCCAACCTTGATTGTGATTACCACCTTGATTGTAGTTACTGCCTTGTTGATAGTACCCTTGATTCGGACGGTTGTAATAAGCATTAGTAGCCGCCAAGGTGTTGTCCTCTTGGAGTTGTGGACATTCATCAGTGTAGTGCAAATAGCAAGCGCAAACTCCACATACTCTCTGAGGGACTAACTGTTGACAGTGTTGTTGTGGAGGAGGTGGAGGTTGTTGTTGATTGAGTTGGAGTTGCTTGAGTATATTAGTCATCTCTCCCAATGTCTTGGTGAGAGCAGCGGTCTCACTACTAAAAGAAACTTTCGCAATGGCCTTGGGATGATTATTCCTTTGCCTTGCATGTTGGGTAGACTTAGCTAGATCAGTGATCAGTTGCCACGCTTCTGTCACCGTCTTGTACTTTGTCAGAGAGCCATTACTTGCGGCATCCAGGAGGGTCTTGTCTCGAGGCTTCATGCCTTTGCAAAAGTATCTAATTAACACTAACTGGTCAATCATGTGATGGGGGCACGAGTCCAAAAGATTCCTAAAGCGTTCCCAATACTAATAGAGAGTCTCTGATTCACCTTGAATGATACAGGAAATTTCTTTCCTCAATCTATCTATGACCTCCGGTGGAAAGAACTTGTCCAAGAATTCCTTTCTAAGCAAATCCCAATTAGTAATAATAGCTTCAGGTTGATTGTAGAACCACTCCTTTGCCTTTTTCTCTAGAGAAAATGGGAAGGCATATAGCTAAAGAACAGTCTCATCCGCACCATACCGCCTAGTAATTGAACAAGTTGTTTGAAAGTCTCTAAGATGCTTGTGCTTGATGGGCTCTTGGGCGGGTAAACCATGGAATTTAGGCAGTAGATTAATCAATGCGGTCTTCAGTTCAAAATTAGCAGTTAAATTCGAATGACGCGCTTGGTATGGTTAAAGAGTAAAATCTGGAGCTCCTACTTCCTTGAGAGTAATCCTTCTAGGAGCTGCCATAGTATCTGCACCTAAATCAACAGAAGAGGTGTCAATGAACTGAGTAGGAGAGGAGTTAGTTTCTTTCTCAAATGATGCTTCAAACTCAACCTCGGGTAAGGTTGGTGAATTGGGCGAAACCCTTTCACCACCCTCGGAAGCTAACTGACACTGAGCCCACCTAATATGTGAAATAGTCTTTTTAATTTCAGGATCAAATGTGGCTCGACTCGGATCTGGCAATGAACGTGTCATTCAATAAAAGAAACATACTAAGAAAAATAAATAATAAATACTACTAATAAACGAAAAACACACAAATAAAAGAAAAAATGCAATTATGTAAATATAAATATATTTACACCAACCAATAATATAGCACACATATGCAACTTCCCGGCAACGGCGCCAAAAATTGACGGGTGAAAAAATGCCAGTTAAGAATTTCTGATAAAAAAATAGCATTGCAAGTACAGTCTTAACTGACGAAATTTCCACTATCAATTTAAATTATGTCACAATTAAGAATAAATAACCGGGAGTAGAATCTTGGGTCGTTTCCCAAAGAGTTGACACAAGATGGCAATTATTGGTTAGGATTTTCCTGAATATTTTTGAAATTCAGGACAAAAAAATAAATGGCTAGGAATTAAAGCAATAAATAATAACAATAGGTGTTATGTTTTTAAAATAAAAGGCCTTGGTCAGGGGAGAAAATTGGGGTTTCTATCCTTGTTGTCTTTCCCAAGTAGAATAGTAAATGTTCATTGCCCCCACTTAGTTATCCTCAAACAATTGAAGGAAAGTCAAGTGGCTGTCACTAACTCTGACTCACAAGTCCTAGTCACTTCATGGGGAAGGACTAAAGTCCGTAAAAATTGAGTTAGCCAGCAATGTCCAATTACAGATAATACTTGAGTATCACAACTCAAGTATTCTCAATTAATCAACCCCTAAGCCAAGTTGGAATCTCTACTCCATTAACATGAATGTCATTTTCATAAAAACATAATAGGAGTAAATAAAAGACATGATAATTGTGAAAAATTAATTAAATAAAAAATGGCACGAACAATAATTAACCAGAATCAAACACGTACTTAGATTAAACATAAAATAATTTAATGCATTGATAAAATTCAAAAATAACAAGATCCAAACATGAATTCAAGCAATTAAATGGAAAAATAAAAGTAATAGAAGTAATAGAGAAGAAAACTGTAAGAACAATGACTCCAATTGAAGGTAGTAACAGCTCTCTCTAGATCCAATTCAAAAGAAAAACTAAGAAAGCCATAAACCCTAAGAAAAGTAGTGTTTCTCTCTCTAGAACTCAAAACTGAACAAAAACTAAAGTGAAAAGTGAAGTGTCTTCAGTCTCAGCTCCATCCCTGCCTCTAGTTTGTGTTTTTGGACTTGGATCTGGGTCAAAATCAGCCTAGAAATTGCCCCCAGTAAGTTCTGTTAAGTGCAGCACGTGACGCTCTGTCACGCGTACGCGTCGTTGAAGCTTGTACCTGTCCACGCGTACAAGTCAGTCACACGCACGCGTCGCTGAACGACGCTCCTGGTCACGGGCACGCGTCGGCCATGTGTGCGTGTCACTCCTCGCTTCTCAAATCTTCAATTTCTTGTGCTCCTTCCACTTTAACATGCTTCATCTTCATCCTTTAAGCCATCTATGCCCTGTAAACCTGAAAACACTTAACAAACACATCACGGCATCGAAAGGTAATAAAGGAGAATTAAAAATTAACAATTTTAAGGTCTAGGAAACATGTTTTCAATCATAGCACAAAATTGGGAAGGAAACTTAAAAACATGCAATTTACATGAATAAGTTTGAGAATAGTTGATAAATCCCACTAAATTCAGTCCAAAATGTAACACTCTAATTAGCTTAAACTTTACCTCGCATCGTAGAGCAAGGCTAATCAAAGGTTTCGACAGTTCTAAGCTCATACATATGATATATAGAAGAAAATAATATAATCTAGAAGCCCGATGAAGGATATAACTCAAAAACAGGATTTGGAAAGCGCAAACGTACTATCGAAGCTACTAACTTAAGGCACAAGATATAGACAAGATATAGCAAAAAATAATAGTGTAATATCATAAGAATGTAGCCACAGCTCCCAGAGTTAAGTCGGCTAGCCATATACAGACCATACATGAAACCAGACAATAAAAACAGCTTATACAAATTTTGTTCTCTCAATACATGCCTCTAAACAAAATACAAAATGAGAGATGTATAAGCAAAATAAATCAAAAAGACTCCAAAAAGGCATTCAGATCCTCCGCTTCTGTCACCATCCAAGCAACTCACCGAGGTGGGTTGCGACCTGCATCTGAAAAACACAACAGAAATATGGTATGAGAACCGAAGGTTCTCAGTATGGTAACAATGCCCAGTGATGTAGGATATAAGACCCCAGGACGAGAAAGGCAATCCTAAGCTCCATACCCATCACAAGATCTCATTCTTAAGGTATAACTAAAACAATAAAGCATGTATATATAAACCTTAGCATAAATAAACAGGGTATTCTATCTTAAGGGTTTTCTATTCTAACCAAACATCGCTGTCCCACAGCCTTCACCAACCGATCCTCCATACGATCCCATCACCACCGCCTTCTGAACCTTCTCAATCCCAGAAGAAAACACAAATAATATACAATACACGTAAAACACAAGTATTGGCATGTATGGCAAATAAATTCAAATAGCAAATAGGCATGTTATACAAATAGGCAAGCCATTACAAGTAGTCAAAGCATACAAATAGATAGAAAATGCACATGATGAATGCCTGTCCTACTGGCTGTGATATCACATCGTCGGTTCAACTGCCAACCCGACACATCTCCATGGAGATGTCGTTCGTCGTAATCATCATTGGGAACCCCTGAGATATAGTACTCGGATCACTGTCCAGGGTTTTGCTCCTGCACGCTCTATAGATCCGAAGGGATGCGAGAGAGATACTCTTGCCTCAGACCTCACATCTCAACGCAAGCGGGACGAACCATCGCCCTTACGCCTCTGCCACTACCTCGACAGGCGGGATCTAACCGCCGTCCCTGCCGGGCGCGTACCGTCTCATAATCTCAGTACAAATCAGTCCTTCAGTAGTTTTTCAGAAAATATTTTCAGTATACATGGATCCATCATCTCATTCAGAGTCCTCGACTCATCTCAACCACTGTAAATTCAACGTTCAGTTCCGAACTCAATAGTTCCTCATTTCTCATCTCATATATCAATCATCCTTCACATACCATCAAACCACCCTCAGTACACCCGAGACCTAATCCTCAGTTTTCTAATTTTTCATAAAAATCATCAACTAAAACCCTTAGATTATTTCCCATGTTCTCATACCCAAAATTTAGCCCAAAAGTCTCAAAACGGTGTCATAGAAGCTTACAATCTTGTTGGGAAGGTGAAATAGTTGAAAACAAAGTTAAATTTGAGAAACAGGGCGTGTGCATCTGCACAGGGGTGTACGTGCGCACGCCTAGGAAGATTTTTAAAAGTGTGCGTACACATAGGGGTGTGCGTGCGCACATACCAGAAATCAGAAAATTCTGTAACTTTGCAGAATTTCATATTTTTACACCAATTTTGAATGATCATAACTTCCTCTACAAAATTCCAAATTTTACAAACTTTACATCGATTCGAAGATTTTTCAATAAACTTCAATTCTACACATATTTCAATCAATTTTGAAAACCGAGACAAAAGTTATGATCAGACAAAGTTCACTAAAATTTCCTTTTTACCAAAATACACAATTTCCACAATTTTCTTGTAAAACACAATCAAAAACATACCAAACCATTCCAAACTCCATTTCCAACAGCTTTGAAAGCCAAAATCCAACGCTAAGCAAGGAATAGGGTGAACCTAAACATCCAAAATCACAAAAACTCACTTAATCAAAAGCCCTAAAAACCCAAAATTTTGAAGAGAAGAACTGAGAGGATTTCGAGCTTTCCTTACCAGTTTCTTATATGGATTTTGTAGAGCTCTTCAGAAGGAACACGTAGCCACAAACGGTGCGGCGATCGGAGCTCTATAGCTCAAGATATGAGCTTGGGAAGGAGATAGTGAATAGTGTTAATGGAGTCTCTCTTCTCCTTCTCTTCTCAGCTGGGTGTGTTGTGTTTGTTAGGGTGTTTGGCTGAATGGTTCATTAAATGAACCTTTATATATGTTGGGCTTGGGCCCAACTTGGGCCCGGTCCAACCCATTAGCGTTTTTAGCCTGTTTGGCCTAACTTTGGGCCAAACCTTTAAAATTAGCGCCCGGTTTTCGACTTTTATTATTTTTGTAAGGTTTCTTACTATTTACAATTTTTCTCGCGCAGCACCGGGCAGACTTGAACCGATTCAACCGGTTTGCGGTTTTTCACAGTTTTTTGCACAAAGCACATTTTCTGACTCAGAAAGACCTACTGAGTCCAAAAATCATATTTAAATCCTCAAATTCTCACTCTAAACTTTCGGACTCTAACTTGGGCAATTAATTACTTAATTAAACGGGTAATTAAGCTCGGTTCTTACATTCTTCCCACCAAATAAGAAATTTTACCCTCAAAATTTAGTGATTACCTGAGAAAAGCTCGGGGGTAATCCTTTTGTATTTCGGACTCCAATTCCCAAGTATGCTCTTCGACTCCTGCTCGCTTCCAAGCTACTCTAACCAACTGAACTTCCTTTCCTCGCAGCTTCTTCACACTAGTGTCATCAATACGCACTGGTGTTACTTGAAAAGTCAAGTTCTCCCTCAACTCGACCAACTCAAGCTCTAGCACATGAGCCTCATCCGACGTGTACTTGCGGAGCTGTGACAGATGAGGTGGCAAAGCTACTTGATACGCCACCGGCCCGAATCATCTTAGAACCTCAAACGGTCCAATGAACCTCGGATTCAACTTCTTGGTCTTAATGGCTCTTCCGATCCCAGTTGTCGGTGTAACCCTCAGAAATACATGTTCTCCTACTTCAAACTCTAACGGTTTTCTTCTCTGATCCGTGTAACTCTTCTGTCGACTCTGTGCCGTTAGAATTCTCTCCCAAATCTTCTTGATCTTCTCAGTAGTCTCTGCTACCAAATCGTGATCCAAAACGCTCACTTCACCCGACTCATACTAACAAAGTGGAGATTGGCACTTCCGTCCATGCAAGGCCTCATACGGAACCATCCCAATGCTCGCATGAAAGCTGTTGTTGTACGCAAACTCCACCAATGGCATGTAGCGATCCCAACTTCCGGGTTGATCCAAAACACATGCTCTCAGCATATCCTCTAACGTCTGAATAGTCCTTTCCGACTGTCCATCGGTTTGCAGATGATATGCAGTACTAAGACATAGCTTCGTATCGAAAGCTCTTTGAAAAGCTCCCCAAAACCTTGATGTGAATCGGGGATCACCGTCCGACACTATGCTCGATGGTACACCATGCAACCTTACGATCTCTTTAATATACAATCTCACCAACACCTCCATAGAACAGTTCACTCGAATAGGTAGAAAATGGGCGGATTTGGTTAAGCGATCCACGATCACCCAAACCACATCAAATCCCGACCTAGTCCTTGGTAAACCGGTCACAAAATCCATTGCAATTCCTTTCCACTTCCACTGAGGAATCTCAAGTGGCTGTAACATTCCTAACGGTTTCTGATGCTCTATCTTCACTTTCTGACACGTCAGGCACTTGGATACTACTGTAGCCACATCATCTTTCATCCCAAGCTACCAGAACATCTTCTTCAAGTCATAATACATCTTTGTGGTTCCGGGATGAATGGAAAACCCACTATTTTGAGCTTCTGACAACAAGTCTTACCTCAAACTCCCAACATCCGGTACACAAATTCTCCCCTTATATCTCCACAACCCTTCATTATCCTTAGTGAATTCTTCACGCCTCTTATCACCAACTGGTTGAAACAATTGTTGAAGTTGTTGTTCATCTTGCTGAGCTCTCTGAATCTCTGTTTTAGAGGTACTCGAGATCTGCAACTGATTCAAACAAGCTCTTCCGGTGACTTCACCAATATCCAACTTAAGATCCACAAACTTATCCACTAACTCCTCCTCCTTGATTCTCATCCAAGCTATTGTCAAAGTTTTCTGACTTAATGCGTTCGCCACCACATTCGCCTTCCCAGGGTGATAACTCAGTTCAAAATCGTAGTCCTTAAGCAACTCCATCCATCTCCTTTGACGCATATTAAGCTCTTTCTGATCAAAGATGTACTTGAGACTCTTATGATCAGAAAAGATGCTAAACCTCACTCCATATAAGTGGTGTCTCCAAATCTTCAATGCAAACACAATCGCCGCTAATTCCAAGTCATGAGTTGGATAATTTACCTCATGCGGTCTCAGCTGACGCGATGCATAAGCCACTACATTCCGATGTTGCATCAAGACGCAACCCAAACCCTTCAATGACGCATCACAATATACTTCAAATGGTTCATGCGGTTCCGGCAAAATAAAAACTGGCGCTGAAGTTAACTTTTGCTTCAAAGTTTGAAAACTCTCTTCACACTCCGAGCTCCATACAAACGGCACCTCTTTCCTTGTTAATTTGGTCATCGGTAGTGCAATCCAGGAAAATCCTACAATAAATCTCCGAAAATATCCGGCTAAGCCTAAGAAGCTTCAGACTTTCATCACCATCGTTGGTCTTTCCCATTCAATTACCGCTTCTACCTTCAAAGGATCCACCGCTATTCCCACTTTGCTCACCACATGACCTAAGAACTTCACTTCCTCCTTACAAAATTCACACTTCGACAACTTAGCATACAATTTTTGCTCCTTTAAGATTTGCAACACAATCCTCAAGTGTTCCTCATGCTCCTTTGCCGTCTTAGAGTAAACCAAAATGTCGTCTATGAAAACCACCACGAATTTGTCCAAAAAGGGACGAAAGACTTTGTTCATGTAATCCATGAAAACAGCAGGTGCATTCGTTAACCCAAAAGACATAACCGCAAACTCGTATTGTCCATAGCGCATCCTAAACGCAGTCTTAGGGATATCATCCTCTTTCACCCTTATTTGATGGTAACCGGATCTCAAATCGATCTTTGAAAATACTCTGGCTCCTTGTAGTTGATCCATCAAGTCATCTATCCTTGGCAGCGGATACTTGTTCTTCACAGTCACTTTGTTTAACTACTGGTAATCCACACACAGTCGCATCCCTCCATCCTTCTTTTTACCAACAAAATGGGCACTCCCCACGGTGATACACTCGGTCGAATGAACCTCTTATTCAGAAGCTCCTCCAACTGAGCCTTTAGTTCAGCCAGCTCTATCGGTGCCATCCTATACGGCACAATCGACACTGGTCCGGCTCCCGGCACCTAGGGGTGTTCAAAATCGATCCGGACCAAACTAAATCGACGAACCGAACCGAAATAACCGAAAACCGAATAAACCAAAAACTGAAAAAATCGAAAAAAATTAATTTTTCTATTTTTTGTGCGGTTCGGTTCGGTTTTCGGTTCTTACCATGAAAACCCTAACCGAACCGAACCGAACTGGTTTAACAAAAACACTAAAAATTACCAACCCCACCCCCTAAACCCCCCTTCTCCCCAAACGAGTGCTACTGTGCTACTGCTGCAGCGCTGCGCTTCCCTAACCCTAACCCCCAATTCGAAACCTAATCCAGCCTCCCTCTTCTCCAAATCTCGCCCACTGCGCACCCACCACCCAGCCACGGAGCCAGCCACCCACCGAACCACGTCCTTAAGTCTCGAGGCCGGCGGCACCAACGTCCCTCCCACCACCTCGAAGCCTTCCTCCGAAGTCCCAATGTCGAAGCCTTCCTCTTCGCAGACAGAGCAGAGATCCCCCACCGCCGGTGCACCACGAACACGAAGCTGTCGCAGGATAACGCCACTGACCCACTGACCCAACAGCCAGGATAACACTACCACCTACCCCCAAACGAACCCTAGCCCCTCTCTCCCTACTCCCTAAGTCTCATAGCCTCGCTCTCTGCACCATCCATCGCTGGTGAGAGACCTCCTCCCACTACCTCGCAGCTGCCGCCGACCTTCTTCCCATCGCCGCCCTTCCACTGCTCCCACCCAGGACCTGCTCGCGGACAGAGCAGCACACAGCCAGCCACAGCCAGCGCCCAGCGCCCAGCAGCTCGGCACCACCCTTGCAAGTCGCACCCACCACCACCCTCAGGTATGTAACTTGACTGAAATTGTTGTTCTGTTTGTTGTTCCTTTCTAATTGCTTCAACTGTTTCTGATTTGTTTTGTTTTGCTATTCTATCAAATTACTGAATTAATTTTGAAGTGAATTACTAAATTACTGAATTGTTGTTCTGGTATTGTTGTTGTTCTGTTGAATTACTGAATTACTTTCTTGTGTTATAATTTTTAAATCTGTTGAGACTTGAGAGTTGATATGTTATTCTGATGTGAAGTATTATGTGATTTATGATGAATTTTGATATGACAATGACCATGATGCTGGAATATTGTTGGAACAAGTCACTCTTTGATCTTCAATTATTCAATTATACTAGATGTCAAGTGTAAGTTCCAATATAATATCTTCTTTAAGCAGAAGGTGGTGTTATGGTGTAGTTAATTTACCAGATTATCATAATTTGTTAGCTGATTTATTATATTTCCATTGATTTTTGAATTGTAAGGCTCATATTTGGGGGCAATTTTGCTTATGTTATGAAGGACGTAAGCTTGTCATTGAAACAACTTATCTTAGAGATTATGGCATCAAGGATGGTGACCAGGTTAATGAATTTTAAGGCTTACAATTTCAGTGAGGGGAGCTGGAATGCTGGATTGATAGAAACATGAACGGTTAATTTATAATCTGTTATTGAAAAGAAGTTTGATTAAAGTTGTATGTGAATATCCCCATAATTTTATTCAATTATGATACATTGTTACCCTGCTATTAATCCATTCATCTCAATGTCAGTTGTACTTACTCCATTCCTCTTTACTAATGATATCTATATATTCAATTCTGATACATTGTTACCTTGCTATTAATCCATTCATCTCAATGTCTCTTTATTATTACAATGTATAACTATTAGAATGTATAACTAGATTAGAATGTTTTTCTACTAGTGCTATATTATTATTATTATTACTATTATTATTATTATTATTATTACTATTGTTAGCTATTGTGTATTTGTGTTTGTCGATTTCAATGTTATAACTTTGTGAAATAGTATGGTAGTATTTTTTTGAATTGATTGAAAAAACCGAACAAACCGAACCAAACCAAACCAAATTTAATTGGTTTGGTTTGGTTCGGATGGCTTTGAGAAAAAAACCGAACCAAACCGAACCGCACTTTAATTAAAGGATTGGATCGGATGACTTTTCTCTCAAAAACCGAACCAAACCGCATCGCGAACACCCCTACCGGCACCAATTCAATCGCAAATTCAATCTCCATTTGAGGTGGTAATTCAGGAATATCTTCCGGGAATACCTCTGGAAAGTCTCTAACTACCGGAATTTGATCTAGTTCCTGATTATCACTCAACCTGTTCGCAGCCAACAGAATATAACCTGGACACTCTTCTCCACTACAGTGCACCATCACAGAGTTCAGGTAATACCCCGCAGCTACCACTGCTCCATTTTCTCCTTCCGGCATAAATCGAATTGACCGCTCAAAGCAATCCAACAAAACTCGATTTTTCGACAACAAATCAAACCCCAAAATCATCTCCAATCCAATCATTGGCAAACAGATCAAGTCATGCACAAAGTCTCTACCCTCAAGCTTGAAACCTACTTGCCTACACCCTGACCTAGTCATAACCATCTGATGCAGAGTATGTACATGCAGATCAAATGCTAACTCTGACACTTTCAAACCTAGTTCCTCAACTTTAGCAAACGAGATAAACGAATGTGATGCTCTAGTATCATATAATGCAATTAAAGTCTTATCACCAAATAAACAAATACCTCTCATCAACGGATCTGCCTTAGAAGAATCCTTAGCATTCACAGCAAAAACTCGACCCTAATGCTGACTCTGACCTGCAGTCGGGTTCCTCCTACGAGTGCAATCCCTCGCAATGTGGCCACGCAACGCACAGTTGAAGCAACCACCTAAACCAACCTTGCATGAGTCATATGGATGAAAACGCCCACAACGCACACAAGTCAAATCCAAAGAATTCTTACTCTGATTTTTCTCCCTTTGCCACGTTGAAACTGATCATGAGTGTTCTTTCTGAAGCATCATTGTCCTTGAGGCGCATATCCTCCTCTCTTGAAGCTTTGACCCCTCGAATGAAAATATTTGCCACGTCCCTTGCTAGTATTTCCTCCATGAGTATCCTTGGATGCCGCTACAGTCTTGGCATACTCCTCCACCACCCTTGCTTTGTTCACCAAGTCGGAGAAGACACGGAGCTCCATAGGAGCCACAGCAGTCATAATGCTATCCTTCAAACTCCTCTGGTACTTGATACACTTCCAGCTCTCATAAGTCTCCGGGGCACCTTGGCACACCCTTGAAAACCTACAAAGCTCCTCAAACTTGCTGGTGTAATCACCCACAGACAGGAAACCTTGCTTCAGCTGCATCAGTTCCATCTCCTTCGCTTCCCTTGCAGACTCAGGAAAATACTTCTTATAGAAGGCCGTCTGAAATAAATCCCAAAGGACATCATCATTCTGGAGCTATAGCAAGCGGCACTCTGCTTGCCACCAGTGCTGGGCCTCTCCTACCACCTGATAAGCAGCAAATTCAACATACTGATTATTTGGAATGTGATGTGCATGTAAAGCATGCTCCATGGCCTGAAACCAGTTGTCCACTTCGGTAGGATTGGTTGATCCTCAGAAAATTGGTGGATGAACCTTGAGGAACATCGCCAAGGTCATCGGAACACCACCCGTGTTATCGCCATTTTCCGCAGCATTCCCATTACCATTCCTGTTTCCGTTCCCGGCCGGTTGGCCCAATCTCTGCAAAGCTTGCAGAGTCACATCAGTATTAGCTTCCATGGTGTTTGCCAGATTAGGCCATAGTTGCCATGAATTCGGCATGGTTGTCAGCCGGTTGCGCATTCCTACTTTCTCGTGAACGGGATCGACCTCGTCCACGAGTGGCCATTAGGATTCCTGTCTGCACCAAACAATCGATATCAAGGTGATCAGTCTCAATATCAAAAGCCTAGTGCTTCAATTATCCCAAACAGGCACTCACAAACAAACATGCTATGGAATATCAAACAGATAACCTAATAGCATCAAAGAAAAAGACACACAGAGTATGCAATAAAGCACAATCGGTCCATTCCTTAGGCTTACGAGGACGAACTGCTCTGATACCACTAAATGTAACACCCTAATTAGCTTAAACTTTACCTCGCGTCGTAAAGAAAAGCTAATCAAAGGTTACGACAGTTCTAAGCTCATACATATAATATATAGAAGAAAATAATATAATCTAGAAGCCCGATTAAGGATATAACTCAAAGACAGGATTTGAAAAGCACAAACGTACTATCGAAGCTACTAACTTAAGGCACAAGATATAGACAAGATATAGCAAAAGATAATAGTGTAATATCACAAGAATCTAGCCACAGCTCGCGAAGTTTAAGCCGGCTAGCCATATACAGACCATACATGAAACCAGACAGTAAAAATAGCTTATACAAGTTTTGTTCTCTCAATACATTCCTCTAAAACGAAATACAAAATGAGAGATGTATAAGCAAAATAAATAAAAAAGACTCTAAAAAGGTATCCGGATCCTCCGCTTCTGTCACCATCTAAGCAACTCACCGAGGTGGGTTGCGACCTGTATCTGAAAAACACAACAGAAATATGGTATAAGAACCGAAGGTTCTCAGTATGGTAACAGTGCCCAATGATGTAGGATATAAGACCCTGGGACGCCAAAGGCAATCCTAAGCTCCATACCCATCACAAGATCTCATTCTTAAGGTATAACTAAAACAATAAAGCATGTATATATAAACCTTAGCATAAATAAACAGGGTATTCTATCTCAAGGGATTTCTATTCTAACCAAACATCGCTATCCCACAGCCTTCACCAACTGATCCTCCATGCAATCCCATCGCCACCGCCTTCCGAACCTCCTCAATCCCAAAGAAAACACAGATAATATACAATGCAAGTAAAACACAAGTATTGGCATGTAAGGCAAATAAATTCAAATAGCAAATAGGCATGTTATACAAATAGGCAAGCCATTACAAGTAGTCAAAGCATACAAATAGATAGAAAATGCACATGATGAATGCCTGTCCTACTGGCTGTGATATCACATCGTCAGTTCAACTGCCAACCCGACACATCTCCATGGAGATGTCACCCTTCGGAATCATCATTGAAAACCCCCGAGATATAGTGCTCGAATCATTGTCCTGGGTTTTGCGCCTGCACGCTCTATAGATCCGAAGGGATGCGAACGGGATACTCTTGCCTCAGACCTCACATCTCAAGTCAAGCGGGACGAACCACCGCCCTTACGCCGCCGCCGCTAACTCGACAGGCGGGATCCAACTGTCGTCCCTGCCGGGCGCATACCGTCTCATAATCTCAGTACAAATCAGTACTTCAGTGGTTTTTCAGAAAACATTTTCAGTATACATGGATCCATCATCTCATTCAGAGTCTTCGACTCATCTCAACCACTGTAAATTCACCTTTCAATTCTAAACTCAATAGTTCCTCATTTCTCATCTCATATATCAATCATCCTTCACATACCATCAAACCACCCTCAGTACATCCGAGACCTAATCCTCAGTTTTCTAATTTTTCATAAAAATCATCAACTAAAACCCTTAGATTATTTCCCATGTTCTCATACCCAAAATTTAGCCCAAAAGTCTCAAAATGGTGTCATAGAAGCTTAGAATCTTGTTAGGAAGGTGAAATAGTTGAAAACAAAGTTAAATTTGAGAAACAGGGCGTGTGCGTCTGCACAGGGGTGTGCGTGCGCATGCCCAGGAAGATTTTTAAAAGTATGCGTACGCACAGGTATGAAAATTCACAAGTCTGTTCACTCACACAAGCTGTGCTAGCATCCCCAACAGACTGACCTTCCCAACGTGTGCGTGCGCACAGGCCTGTGTGTACGCACAGGTTGCAATTTCTCATTGGTGTGTGCACAAGCTGTACTAGCGCTGCAAACAGCACGCCCTTCCCTGCCTGTGCGTGCGCACAAAATTGTGCAGGGTTGTGCGTACGCACAAGGCTGTGCGTGCGCACATACCAGAAATAAGAAAATTCTGTAATTTTACAGAATTTCATATTTTTACACCAATCTTTGAATGATCATAACTTCCTCTACAAAATTTCAAATTTTACAAAATTTACATCGATTCGAAGAGTTTTCAATAAACTTCAATTCTAAAAAATTTTTAATCAATTTTGAAAATCGGGGCAAAAGTTATGATCAGACAAAATTCACTAAAATTTCTTTTTTCCTAAAATACACAATTTCCACAATTTTCTTGTAAAACACAACCAAAATCATACCAAACCATTCCAAACTCCATTTCTCACCAAAGTCTACCCTTTGTATCATATTACATCAATCTTACGACATTTTCCTTCACATTTCATCATCCGCCATCTCAACATCAATATATCACATATATCACATTCTAATCAATTCTCTTTCACATTTTCCAACCACATTACCATTTCATCAATATCAACATCACACATATTATCACCATTCACTTTTCAATTCACAAAATCAATCATCATCATCATATCATCATCAATCCATAATAAATCATCATACATCAGCATTCAACAACTCATGAACCATTATAATTCAAACCTATCCTATAGGTCACTAGTCTAAGTGTCCATGAATATTATATACTACATAGAGAAAATCGAAACCATACCTTGGCCGATTTCCAATATGCCCTTAACCCAAAATGAGCACAACAATGATCACCAACAAGCTTTCCAATACAATCCAAGCCACCAACACTCACCAAAGGCCTCCAACTCACAATTATTCAAGCTATATGTACATAAACCATCACAAGTCAACCTAGGCCTCAATATAAATATAATCTCACAAGGGTTTGATGCCTCTTATCTTTTCCAACAGCTTTGAAAGCCAAAATTCAATGCTAAGCAAGGATTAGAGTGAACCTAAACATCCAAAATTATAAAAACTCACTTAATCAAAAGCCCTAAAAACCCAAAATTTTGAAGAGAAGAACTGAGAGAATTTCGAGCTTTTCTTACCAGTTTCTTATATGGGTCTTGTAGAGCTCTTCAGAAGGAACGCGTAGCCGCAAACGGTGCGGCGATCGGAGCTCTATAGCTCAAGATATGAGCTTGGGAAGGAGATGGTGAATAGTGTTAATGGAGTCTCTCTTCTTCTCTTCTCAGCTGGGTGTGTTGTGTTTGTTAGGGTGTTTGGCTGAATGGTTCATTAAATGAACCTTTATATATATTGGGTTTGGGCCCAACTTAGACCCGGTCCAACCCGTTAGCGTTTTTAGCCTGTTTGGCCTAAGTTCGGGCAAAACCTTTAAAATTAATGCCCGGTTTTTTACTTCTATTATTTTTCTAAGGTTTTTGACTGTTTTCAATTTTTCTCACGCAGCACCGGGCAGACTTGAACCGGTTCGCGATTTTTTACAATTTTTCGCAGAAAGCACATTTTTTGACTCAGAAAGACCTACTGAGTCCAAAAATCATATTTAAATCCTCAAATTCTTACTCTAAACTTTTGGACTCTAACTTGGGCAATTAATTACTTAATTAAACGGATAATTAAGCTCGGTTCATACACAAAATATATCATAAAATAATGATTTATCAAAGGCTTCGGCTTTTCGGATGAGGGACCCGGAATTCTTGCACTAGAATAAGAAGGGTTGATCGGAGAAGCACATGACAAGGCCGGTGGCCACGTGAGCAAGCATTTGGACGAGTGCAATATCTATCAAGTCAACGGGGACAGAAATGTTTTTCCAACAATGATGACCTTCTTCGCCGCAGTGACAAGAATATAGCCCCTAAAGTCATAGAAACCGACGAACTAGGACTTTTAAAATTCACAAACATGGAGGAGAAAGAAGAAGAAGTTAGGATTCCACGGATTAAATGGGGTCTAAAATCAAATGTTGTCATGTCACTCAATCGTTGAAATGTTCAACGGGACAAAATTTTACCATCTTAATACTCCGTTTATTGACTCATCGCTAGAAAATATCGAGGAACTAAATTGGTGTCCAAACCTAAATCAAGGAGACCATTATAAAAAATTTTAAATTTTAAAAACAAAAATTAATAATCACATAAATTTCAAGAACTAAAATGTGAATTTACTCAACCAATTAACTAAGAGAATTCGGTAAGTCATAAAGACCAAAGCAATTTTAACCCTTAATTATTATCCATTAAAATCATTTAGCAACTTAAGGTGTCCGTGATCATAGCTGACGATCGGGATTTTTGCCAGTAAAGAATGTCATAAAAACAGTCGCGTTATAGATATAGTTTCTAAACCAACAAAAATCCCTTCGTACAAAACGTTTTGGTTGTCACAAGTAACAAACCCCTTTAAAAATTGTTAACCGAAGTATTCAAATCTCGGGTCGTCTTTTCAAGGAACTGCAGGGAAGTATGTTCTTATTATTGGCTATAAAGATTGTAAATCGGGGTTTAGAGGATGAGAAGCAAGTGATTTAAATGACAAATAAAGTAAATGAAGAACAAGTAATTTAAATAGCAAGTAAATTAAATAAATGACTGTAAATAAGCTTTTGGCAAGGTATGAGAAATTAGAGGTCCTATCCTGGCTATCCTTATCAAAGATGATGATAATTGAATCTTAATTCCGCTTTGTTAACCTTTACTAAGATAAAGGGATGTCAAGGGATTAATTAATTGATCTTCGAATCCTATTTATTTCCTAAGAAAATATTGGGATTATTGAAGCTCAAATTAACAAAGATAACAATTGTCAAGCATGTTTGAGTTTGATAACTCCTGAGTTACTGATTTCTTAACCAAGACCAAAAGAAGAAAAATAAATCTACTTGGAATAAAGATGTCTTCTGAGTAAAAACAACAATAGCATAAATAAAAGAAATCGATATTAAACTGAAATACCTCAAATAATCATTAATAAAAGAGTAATCTGTAACATGAAAGGATTCATAAAGTAACTAGCAAAAGTAAATAAAAGGAATATTGAACCTGATCAAAAGAGATAATCCTGAAAGCGAATAAAAAAAATCCTAATTCTAAAACCTAATCCTAAAAAGAGAGAGAGAATCTCTCTCTAAACTAAATCTAAATCATGAAAACTAAACTAAAGTGGTCACTCCCTGTGAATGGATGCATTCCCTCACTTCATAACCTCTGGTCTATGCCTTCTGGACTTGGATTTGGGCCAAAAAGGGCTTCAGAAATCGCTGGGAGCATTTTCTGCAATTTCTGGTGCGTGGCCTCTGTCACGCGTCCGCGTGGATCACGCGGTCGCGTCATTCGGAGCTTTTCTTACCACGCGGTCGCGTCAGTCATGCGGCCGCGTCGCTGCTTCTTTGCGCTTGGCATGCGTTCGCGTCGCCCATGCGATCGCGTGGATGCCAGTTTCTTCAGAAGCTCCATTTTGTGCTTTCCTTCCATTTTTGTATGTTTTCTTTCCATCCTTTAAGTCATTCCTACCTTAAAAGATCTGAAAACTACTCAACACACTAATCACGGCATCGAATGGAATTAAAGGTGATTAAAATAATTAATTTAAAAGCATAGGAAACATGTTTTTCACATACATCACATAATAAGGAAGGGAAAGTAAAACCATGCAATTAACATGAATAAGTGGGTGAATGATTGAATAAATCACTCAAACTAAGCACAAAATATATCATAAAATATGGGTTTATCAATGGCCTTATAAAAAGTTTATAAAATTTCCTCCTAACTACTAAGTACAATTCAACAAAACCCATCATAAAAAACAATAAACAACTCAAATTAAAACAACTAAATCAAAAACTAAGATAACAACAAATTAAATTAGCAAAGATTCAACATAAATATAAACTTTCAGTCAATAAACTTAAACAAATGATCCATGTTTAACCAATCCATTACATAAAACTAAAAGAAAAATAAAAGATAGCGGATGTAAACCAAGAGTAATAGTAGCACTAGAATAACAAAAGTTGATCACCTCATGACATTAAATCAGACTTAAAAAAAATAAGTGAATAATTTTCTAAATTTTAGAGAAAATTTTTTACTTTTATCTTTAGAATTTTCTAATTAAAAGCACGAGGAGTACTAAGGGACTAGCAAGTTTTGTGATTTGTAACTATCAATTAGCTATTATTAGTATTTTTAATGATATAAGATGAAATTTAATGGTGTAGAATTATTCATTTTTTTATGATTAAATACTGGCTAAATTTTAATAAAACTACTGGCTCCTTAGACTTTCTCTTAAAAGTACTAATAAATTTTTTTTAAGTGTTGAGAACAAAGAGTGTGTGTATCTCTGTTTTTTTCAATTTTTTTGTGTTGTCAAAAATATTTGAAAACCCAAGATTAAAAATTATTAATGCTTAAGTATCAAGTACACACAAAAAATATGTACGAATGATGTTATGCGTAAGCCTAAAAGTTGTCTTCTAGGCACAAAATTTTTAATGACTAAGTAAATAAAAATTATTACAATAAATAAAGCATGTGACGAAAAAGTATATGGATGACTAATTTATTAGAATAAAAAATGTAAGGAGTAGAAATAAAGCTATAGTTCAATTAAAATTTTTTTATTAAGAGTAAAATTTATTATAAATAAAGTAATAATACCAATTAAATAATTTATATCTTCTCTCTTTAAAATTCTATCAATAAATTTATTTTCTCCCCTGTCTCTCTTCTTTAATTCTTCCTTAATTCTCTTTTATTTTTTTATTTCTATCTAATACTATTAATTCTTTCTGTACTCAATTTCTTCGCCCTTACAAAAAGACTGTATTATCCAAATGAAACTTATTATTCTAAGTGAATTTCCCAGAAATTTCGGTGACAAACCGATTGATATTTCTATCTGACGAACCACCATCCACCATCGCTTTCCGTGCAGCTTCTTTTAGCCCCACTGCTCTCATCTTAATCTCTTCAGCCCTGGTGCCCTCCATGACTTCCGTAATACATCTTTCAACCTCTTGTGCGCTCGCAACCCCATCTTCTTCTTCCCCAATCCTCATCCTCACCCCAGTCTTAAACACATCTTCTACAAGCTTAGCATTCGTGGGTTGATCTGACCAGTTGGGAAGGGCAACTATCGGTACGCCGGCCGTCACAGCTTCCAGGGTCGAGTTCCAGCCGCAGTGGCTTACAAAGCAAGCCACTGCAGGATGCATTAGCACATTTGCCTGAGGGCACCACGTCACCACTAATCCCTTTTCTTTCGTTTCTTCCAAGAACTCTTGTGGCAATTCAGCACCACCCTTCTGTGGCCTAATCACCCAGAGAAACGGTTTCTTTGTATTCTTCAAAGCAATTGCGATGTTATCCATTTGCTTCTGTGAAAGTTCCATTAAACTACCAAATGCCACGTAGATAACCGAACTAGTTGCCTTATCGTTAAGCCATTGTAGACAAGAATCTTCTGGCCTCAACAAATTTACACTAAGATCATCAAAATCTTCACTCTCTTTTTGTCCTAACAAATAAGGTGACACAAGGGGTCCAATGGTGAGAATAGGTCTCAGTGAAGCCATGGAGTTCACTATCTCCTCTTCAAACTCGTAAACGGAAGCTCCTAAAATCCATTTCACTTTGTCCAAGATTGGTTCAAAATCCGTAACCAATTTCTTGTGGTAGGGAGGGCAAGAGGGGAGCAAAAAGCTGGGAAGTTCTCGAACCTGCAACGTTGGCAGTGATGGTAGCTGAAGGGTCTCATTTGGATTCTCCATGTCAGGAAAACAGTTCGTTTTGCATGCATAGCGACAGTAAATGGAAAAAAGAGCCGAAGCTTGGGGGAAAAATATGGCACAAGGAATTCCATGAGAAACGGCAACATCCACTGACCACGGCATGAAAGGATTTGCGATCAAGCACGAGAAGCTTCGATCGTGCTCCTTTAGGTGAGTGATGAGGTTTGAAAGATTCTCCGCACCTTTGGTTTCGAAGGAAGCGAAGAAAGCCGCGGGATCGTTGCTGCGATCATGGTCAACGCTAAGGCCATCAGAGAAGTACGCTAGTTGGATCTTTGATGGCTTGTTATTGGTTTCTTGGTTGTGGAGGTTTTGGAAACGCTGACGTAGTTCTTCGGGTATTGCTAATGTGACGTGGACACCCTTTGATGCAAGGCGTTTCGCAAAATTGAGAGTTGGATTCAGGTGGCCTTGAAGAGTTGGTGACACCATTAAAACATTGATAACTTCTTTAGATGAAGACATTCTTTTCTCCTCCGTGTCACAAAAGTCACAAAATGTGTGTTGTGGTTGAAGACTAACTAGATTTAAGAGTATGGAAATAAATTATCAAGTTAAGGACAAGATGATATGACTGACGAAGAAGATAAGTATGGTGCATATATATATGAAATGATTCTGGTTGTTAAATAATTAATTTTCATCATGGCATACGTAGTGGCCTTTTTCTTGCTAATCAATTTGCATCATAGCATACGTTAGTGGTGGCTTAGTGACCTCTTCATTTTTTTTCTTCGAAGTTCACGTCAATGCTATCTAATGTAAGAGTATCGGAAAAAAAAAACATTTGAATTTAATAATAAATTGGTATGATTAGATAGGAATTAGGAGCTTTTTTTTTTTTTTTTGCCAATGAGTTATAGCTCAAATGACATAGTCTCTTTATACTCATTTAAGAGGTCGTGAGTTCGAGTCTTCTATCTTTGGTAAAAAAAAAAAAATTAGGAGCTCTTCTTTTAAGAAGTATCTATTAAAATGATTTATTTTCCCCCTAATATAACACTATTCCAATTACATATTATCAAAAAGTGCTTTCTTGAAGACGGTGATTATTTAATACGTATTAATATGAGAAATAAATTGAACCGGAAAAAAAATTATCACGTAAATTACATACATTCTCATCATTTAACTTTTATTTAGTTTTTAAAAAGTATTATATATCATCATATATAGTAAAATATTCTTATAAATAATTATAAAAAATAATATTTCTTTTGATATTTTTGTTAAAAGAATGAATAATCTTTTTTATTGTTAGGACAAAAATATCTTTTTATAATAAAAAATAAAATAAAATCATTTTAAACTAATATATCACAAAATATAATTTTCAACACGAATCTCTAATTATTCATATGAAAAGACAAATACTACTAAAAATCAATATTTTTCGAACAAATTTTAAGATGAAATTGAGATAAATTTTGAATAAATTAAAAACAAGTTTTTTGTTTTAAATAAAATTGAGACGAATTTTTTTTGTCCCAAAAGTTTTTGTTATTAATTTACATTTTATCTGAGATTTCATTGATTTTTTTTTCAAACGATTTTGTGACAGATTTTGAATAGACATTTATTTACTAAATTTTTAACTATTACGATGTATTTTAGAAAAATTTTAGACAAATTAAGTAATATAAAAATAATATATTTCAGACAAATTTTAAACGTAAAAATATTTCATTTTAAATAAATTTTAAACAAAAATATATTTCATTTCAAACAAATTTCTGAAAAATTTAATCAAATATAACAGTTTTTTTTCGAACAAATTTTAGACAAATCAAATGTTTCTTTTTGATTAAATTGTAGACAAGTTTAATATAATATAATTTACGTATTTCAAACAAATTTCAAACAAAAACAGAAAATTATTTTCACACAAATTTTTTTATAAATTTAATATAATATTTTAAACAATTTTCATACAAAATAATTTACTATTTAATATATAAATATTTTAGAAAATAAATTGTTTATGATCTGCTTTCTATACTAAAATCATTATAATAAATAATGTTTTGTATTATATCATTGAAATTATAAACACATAATAAAGTCATGAAAAATTTAATTACAATAAAAGATTTAAAAAAGATTTATTATTAAAATATTTTTATCCATAAATATAATCAAACTAAAATAAAAAATAATTAAATTAAAACAAAGAAAGCCTTTAAAATGATCATAAATCATGAATATATTAAAATATACTAATTAATTCACCTAAAAATTTCTTAATCTAAATAAGAGAAAACGTATACTCCAGACATCAATTACTCATATTATCATCATCATCATCACTAAAACTTGTCCCAAGTTCATCTTCCGCAGGAACCGATAAAATTGAAAGAAATGGGAGATTCAACTTTTTATATAAAGTATGAAATGTCTTTTCAGTAGAATAAATTCTTTTCTATTGAGCTTTTAGTTGACCTCCTTAATCTTTTAACTTGTACTCAACATTATCCAACTTAACATTTTGTTCTTCATTGATCATTCTTACTCCTTTGTGTTTTCTTTCTACATGTGAAGTAATTCTTGCTCAATATTTAGATCGTTTTTAGATGTATCTAAGCAAAATTTGGAACCCAATTTTAAAGAGATATCTAAACTAAAAGAACCTAAACCAAAAGCAACTTTTTTTTCCTTTGCCACAACTTCGTTCCAAATAGTGTAATCATCTGACATATTTAAACCTTTCTTAGATGCCTCAACATCTCCCTTATTATCTAAAGATAAAGTTACTTGAGAAAGTTTTGTCTTTCGCTTTTTGAATTCACCTTACAGAACCAATCAATTTTAATCACAACTAAATATGTCATAAACAAATACTAACATATAGTAAAAATTATATTTTTGAAAGACAAGAAGAACAAACTAGCATCACATACAATGACTTCTCAGATCTTTCATCAATCTAATTTTTATCTTTTTGGCATAGTATTTGGTATAAACCTCCTCTAAAAAAGGTTTTACTTCCATAAGATTTTTTCTATAATATTGTAGTTTTAATCCAAAAAAAAAATAAGAAAGTTCTGCTCATAATAAGAATAAATTTTAAAATTAATTATTTTTATCTTACCATTCTGTGTGTATATTCACCTATAGATATAGAATTATCAGTATGCATGGAACTTCCAATTCTTAAAATGCGAATTTATAGCCCAATAATGCAACAATTAACGCTAAACTGGTACAGAAATATATTTTGATATCATAGTCAGAATTTTTTGAGTATATTGAGTATATTGAGTATATTCCCTTATAAAAATACTCCGACAACTTAATTCACAGGCTATAACAAAACACTCCTTTACTCCTTTTCAAAGTAGCACAATCAGCATAGACATATTTTTTTGAACAAAGTATTAATAAACCAGCAAGAAAGTCTAAACGATAATGCAGCAACATTCATTATAACAAAATATTAATAAACTAGCAACATTCATTATTATAACAAAGTATTAATAAACCAGCGACATTCATTATAATATTTTTCAAGTTTAGCTCATAATGCATGTATTCTTAATACCAAGTCATAAAGTACATTTTTACCCTTTTCTTTAAAGAAATTCATGATTATGACATAGTCTTTATTAAAGTATGTGTGGGTATTATCTCGAGAGAAATTCTTGCCCTTTTGATAATAGCAAACTATCCTAAATCTCCAAGAACCACCTGAATAGTTCTGAAAGAAATCATACAAAAGATACAATCAAAAGGGCAACAAAAAAGAAAAACAAGAATCACTGTAATGCAATTATAACAAATATATTTTTGGTTAACAATGCAGAAAGTAACCAATGCATAAAAAAATTTTCAAAGTCACCAACCATTCACAATATTTCCTATCACAGACCAAAAAATAAAACATATTAGATAGATGAAAAACAAAAGAGAATAGCATTCATATCCAAAGAGTTAAGAACAAACCCTAACTTTTTAATAAGCCTCTAATCTTATTCTTAGAAAGACCAAAGGACCATTAATAAACCTCCAAGCCATAGTCTTACGAAAAGAACCATCATTAATAAGCAAATTGACAAAGAAACAAAAAAGAGTGACATCACTACTCACAAAAAATTGAGACTTGGCAGAGGAAGCACAAAGACGCAGAGTGGCAAGGGTCGGAGGCTGGCGGGGGTGCGAGGTCTGTAAGACCCAATTAATTAACGGCTAATTAACCCATAAATGAGAATTTATTCTAGAAAGCCAAAAATATTATTTTTATGGCTAAATGTGATAGAGGAGAGTGAGACAAGAATTTCGGTACCAATTTTATAGAAATCGGACCAAGATTGGACCGAACGGACCAAACCGGGCCAACCGGACCCAAAGTGGGCCCTTGGCCCAACTAAACTAAACCAAAACCCTAGTTTTCAGCACTCTCTCTCCTCACAACACACAAACACACGCTGAAATGGTGGAGAGGAAGGGAAGAACACTCTCTCTAAGTTCTCTCCCTTGGTTGATCTTCAAACCACCATAACTTTTGATCTAGAGCTCCGATCGCCGCACCGTTTGCGGCCACGCGTTCACCACGGAGAGAACCCATACAATCAATCTTAAGGTAAGCCACGTTTTGCTCTTCAAAATTCCAGCCCTTGTTTTCGGGTTTCATGGATGAAATGTTGAGATTTTGGGCTCTTTGATGTTATAGGACCCAAATCTCTTGAAGGAGAAGGTTAATCTTGTCTCCTTGGACCTTGGGTGTGGTAAGATTCTCAACCCTAGTATAATTTGTTGTTCTATGATGTTGGATATTGAGATTTTGTATATGGGTATGATGATTGTGGCTTAGGTTGTGTATATGTGAATATTGGAGCTTGATTGGTGATTTTGGAAAGCTTGGGAGAGAGTTTTGTGTGAAAAAATCTGTTCTTGGAGGTGTTGAGACCTTGAGAGCTTGTGGACAAGTGGTTTGAAAGTGCTCCGGTTGAGCTTGGGAAATTGGCTAAGGTATGGTCTCGGTTTCCCGTATCTAATATGTAATGTGGTAGAAAATACTTAGGCTAGAGGCCCTAAGATAGGCATTGAATGGTTGATGTTGTTAAATGGTTGAGATATATGATGTGATCATATATGTGATTATGAATATTGATGCCTTGATTGTGTGATATATGAGAAAATGCATGTTGTGATATAATAATGGTTGGTTGGAAATGGTATTATTGGAAATTGGGATGAGGGAGGATGTATGACATGATATTGTGTTTGTCCTTTAGCCATTTGATTGAGAAGTGTTAAAAGGGTTGGATGGTGATTTTGGAAAACTTGGTAAAATGTCAATGTGTGAGTTGAGGATGGCTTGATGTTGATTTTGGTACATTTTGATTGATTTCAAAGAAAATGGATAAAAATTGGCATGTTTTGATTGATTTTGAAAACAGTTGAAAGTGGCTTGTTTTGAAAATGGCACTTTATGGTTTTGTATGAAAATATGATTTTTGGGCATACTTTGACGGGACATAACTTGAACTACGGATCTCTAATTTGTGCCAAATTTGTTTAGAAATGAAATTGGATCCGGGATGTCCATGCCGTTCGAAGAACGGGTGAAAAACGACTTAAAATGAGAAAGTTATGTCCGTCGGAAGATTGGGGGTTGAATTTGTAAATTCTGCAGCTTTTAACTTAGAAAATTTTTTTAGCAGAATGACCCTCCGCGCGTAGGCGCACTTGGCGCGTACGCGCCGTTCTTCAAGAAAGCACCATCCACGCGTGCGCGTGGTGTGCGCGGGCGCGTCGATGCGCTGCACCAAATGCCCAGCTATTTTCCCGAGAGTTGTGCCAGTTTTGTGCCTGTGGCGCAAGAGCACCCACGCGTACGTGTGGTTGATGCTCGCGCGTCGTTTGGCTATTTTTCAACCCGCGCATCCGCGCATTTGACGCTTGCGCGTCGATGAGATTTTGTGGCCATCCATGCGTGCGCGTGGAGTTCGCGTACGCGTGGCCCTGTTTTCATCCCAAAGTTGATTTTTAAGTTTTAAAAGCCAAATTTCATACTTCTAAGCCTCCGATCTCACCACTTATGTCTTAAATCATTATAATATGCCTAGCAATGAGACAAGGGGCTAGTAAATGTGGTAACTTGCGAGTGAAGCAAGGGAAAGATGAATGATCAATGATCAATGAGGATCAAAGATGATTATGTGAGATGCGGAGGATGGCGGTGGAAGTGCTTGTTGTGCCATGGGCCGAAGGGCCGTAATTGTTAATGAATTGGCTGGTTATGGATTTAACCGTGAGCCAGATGGCTAGATTATTGCCGTGTTACAGCAGAGCCATGATTATGGCTAAGTATAAATGCATATATGCTGTTGAATGAATTGTGAATGTTTGCACTTCCACCATCGGAGATGAGGGTTTCCTAGGAGGAAGCAGTGGCTAGCCACCACGTGCTCCAGGTTGAGACTCGAAGCTCTTTTGACCCTATGTCGTAAGTGTGGCCGGGCACTGTGAAAGGCCCGGATGAGCTCGCCCCCGTAAATATTCACCAGTGAGGGTGATGGATATGGATCATGATTATGATCAAGTTTATGATGAGTATAACTCGAGTTGGGGATGTGCGACAGAGGGACAGTCCAATGGTTAGCTACCAGGACTTGTCGGGTTGGCTCTATAACCAACAGATGATATCATCAGCCACTAGGGACAGGCATTCATCATATGCATACTATATGAATTGTTGAGATTGCCTATTTGACTGCATGTTACTTGCTAATTGTCTAAATGCCTTATCTGTTCCTATTTGTAAATCTCTTGTCTGATATAACTGTGTTTGCTATATTATACTCCTGCTGGTGGTTGGGAGGTCTGAAGGAATTGGAAAGGGAAGTATTAGTTAGACTGAAGGATCTTTAGTCAGTTGCCACTTACGGTTTAGTTTGTTTATAAGCTTTGATATTATCTGGAGGAAGTTCTAGGATTGCCTTCGGCTTTCCTCTATTATTATGTTTTATATATGTGGAAGCTGTTACCATGCTGGGGACCTCTGGTTCTCACCCATGTGGATTTTGTGGTTTTCAGATGCAGGACGTGAGGTTTCTCGCTAAGGCATGCTGGAGACTTCTGGATTAGCAAAGATCCTTTGTTCTCGGGACTCCATCTTGGTTTATATATCTTGTTTAGATACTTTTATCTCCACTAAATAATACAAACTGTGATGACTCCTCTTATATGAGATTTTTGGAGAATAGGGTTCTGTATTTGTGTCCCTTTGGGTTTCCTTTGGGGTTTTCCTTATTTTATTACATGTATATGTATTGCTATGCTCGGACCGGTTATCTTCGCATCCGGATTTGAGTTTTGATATTCCCATTTTTGACACTCTTTGTATATATATATGATCTCGCGTTAGCTTATCCTTTGCTCGTTGCGTTATCGATCGGAGTGTTGCGCTTTCGAGTTGTGATTTTTGTTTACCCCTTTTTCTACAAAGGCTCCTAGTTATAATCCTTATTCACACTACTATACGTACTAGATTTTTGTTTTAAAGGTCGTAATACCTTGCCATATCTGGATTATGACTTAAGCATAAGACTCTGTATGGTAGGGTGTTACAAGGTCTAAAACCAGAGGAAGCGGCCACATGCAGGAGGTAGAGCAGTGTGAGTGAGTGAGGGCTGTATAACCTGTGAGCGTGAAGCACCAAAGAGGGTGGAGGTCGCCTGAGTTGTGAGATCAGATGTTGGCTGGTGTGCAACCCGAAAGATCGACGGCGCCACGACCGCCACATGCATAGGCAGAGCAGTGTGAGTGAGTGAGGGTTCTATAAACTATGAGCGCAAAGCATGAGAGAGGGTGGAGGTCTCTGGTTTAACCCTACATGTGGTGGGCAGTCTCAGATATTGTGGTGAGTTTAACCACTTATTATAGTTCTTAGTGTCTAATTTTAGAGAAATTATTGGAATCAATGAGCTTTTTTCAAGGTGGAGAAAGAACACACTTGAACGATCAAAAAGAGTGCTTAGATTGTTATGACTGAGCTGTGATTGTAATTGAGTGAGCAGATTGGGTAATCCAGCACGAGTATGAATATCGGATCCTAAGGAATCATCATTCTTCGAAGTTGAATCTGCCATTGAGTCACACAAAAAATGAATAAACCAAGATCTTTCCTTTCGCCCACTCGTTGATCGGAGTAATTGTCTCTCATAAGCACAAAAATTGGAGACAATGCACTCTCATCAATCTCTATTATATGAGTTGTGCAAATGAAGAAAAAGAGAAAGAAAAAAATTCATCTTATTTCAAAAAAATTTGAACATAATAAAGATGAGAGAAAAGAGAGAAAAAAAATTAGTGACTCAAAAAATGAGTAAAATGACAAAATCAATTAGTTAAATCTTGTTATAATCATACATGCACATATTTTAACTAAGGAAAAATATAGGTAAACAATGAAAATATTAAACAATGTAAACAATAGATATATCGGATGTTCATTTTACTAGTGTACGAATGGTTATTTTAATATTAAAATTTAGAGGGTTAAATTGGAGGTGTAGTGTGTTTTTATTTGATTGGTGGTTATTTATATTGTTCAACAAAATCATTGTCCCCTAGCATTTTCCTTTAACTAACTTATGCTAGTTTAACATTAACTACTTTCTATTAACATCTAACTACCTATATAAAACTATTTTTATTAAGTTAATCCTATATAGCTGACTATTGTAACAGTCACGTGATAATAATTTTACAGACCAGGAAAAAGTTTAGTGTTTATGTTAGAGAATATAAAATTTATTTAATGAATAAATATATTGGTAATGAGACCAACATAAGAACAATAAATATATTAATAATAAATGTGTTAATAAAAAAATTATATATACATAAAAAATTATTTATATTAATTATTATATATTTATGTATAAATATATATTTTAACGTGTATTTATTTTAAATAGATGATCAATTTAATTTAATAATTAATTTTTAATATATATTTAGTATATATAATCGGTTATTAATATTTAAATAATTACGTTGGTGTTAGTATTTTTTCAGATTTATTTAAATCTTATGAAAAATTTTAAAACAAAAATAAAACATTTAAAATATTAAAAACAAAGATGAATACATCTCAAATAAAACTAAAGCAATAATTTACCAAAAGGAAGAACAACTAAAATGAGAAGCAATGGAGAGTGAGAGGCCGTGTATACACGAGCCATGCACGACAATGACGCATGTTAGCTTGTGGCCCAGGCACGCTTGGCAGATTCAATTCCTTGCTTCTCTGCGCCTTCATTCTTTGTCCTTTTGCTTCTATATTTTCCTAATGATGAAACATTAATGTAAAATAATTAAATAACACTCAGCTCGTGAATTAAAATGATTTATTTATTTTTAATTTATTTTTAATATGTATTTTATATTTTTAACTTTCATATAGCAAGTCAATTATAGAAATTTATAAAGACTTAGTATGAATTATTTTATTAATTAATGCTTGACTTTTAAAATGATTTACTTTTTTTAGTACATAATTCCCTAATGTCAATGAGATTATGAATTCTTAGTAGATATCATTCCCTATTTTTATCATTAGGTTCAAATGAGTATTTTTTGGGTGTCCCAACGTTCATATGAGTATATAACTACAAGAATAGGTAGTTTTGTTTTTCTAATATACTTTTTTTTCTAACCATTCAATTAGATATTTTTTAAATTATTTTTTAGTAAATCTTTTATTATATTAATTTAAAAAATTAAAATAAATACATTCAAATAAATTTAATAATTTTTTAATTCAATACAAATTCAAAATATAATTTAAGAAAAATTAAAATCCAAAAATTCAATTTTAAATTTTAAATTAAATTTTTAATTTTTAAACACTAACACATCTCAAAATAGGCTTCACCCCAATAAAAATTTTTATCCCCGTAAAATTTAGATTGACAGCGCCTCACACTCTTCCTCCATCGCCGTGCTCTTTTCTTGCGTCGCGCTCTTCTATCAGCGTGCTTCTCATTTTTGCCGCGCTCCTCTCCGCACCATGCTCCTCCGTTAGCTTCATCAGCGCCGAAAACGCGCCTTAGCAACGTGCACTTCCTTTGCATCTTTTTACTGCGACTTCTCGTTTCTACAATGCACTCTTTTTCTGATATTATAAAAAATTCTATCTTTTAATCTATGCATAATTTTAGATATGTCTTTGGTATTTTATTTGAATGTATTTGTGATGATATTTTTGTCTACACTATTCTATTTGATTTGGAATTTATTACCTCCTTCACATTCTTTAGGTTATTAGAGTTGATGGTCTCCCATCCCTTCTTTTTTTTTATATATTTAATAAAACATTCTATCTTTTTAATCTATGCATAATGATAGATGTGTCTTGTGGTATTTTTTAGATATATTTATGTTGATAATTTTTTTTTGCACTATTCTATATAATTTGGAGTTTGTAATATTAATGTAATTTGGATATGTCAATACTCAATACCTAATTTTAGATGTGTTTATGTTGTTTATTTAAATATAGATGTGTTTATATTTCTATATATTTTCGTACAAAATTTGTGTGAACAAAGGACGAGTTTTAGATGTGTCTTGAACACATTTAGTAAGATACTACATCAAATATTTACAACACATCTAAAATAATATAATTGCACACAAAATAAATTATAAACACATCCAAAATAAAATCATATTTTAAAATGAGAAAGTACGGAAAACCAATGATTTTAGTGTACAATGTGTACATTGGGCTTAAAAAGAAAAGTTTTTTAAAAATTAAAAATCAGATTCTTAATTAATTATTTAATAATTACTTCAATTCAGATTTTGAAATTTAAAAAATTAGGATTAGTAGTTAAATTCATTCACACCACATATGGTAACTCTAATATCATAATAATCGCCGGATATCTCCTCCCTCTCGTGCTACCGCACCCCACCTTTGCCATTCCACCCCCTCCACGCCGACCGTGCCGCCGCCGCCGGAGGAGACTGCCGACACCACCGAAGTCAGCTCTCGTGCACTTGTTCATCTGTAGCGGGGACGGATCCATCCAGCCCAACGATGTTGGATGCTAAGGCGGATCCTTTGATGAGAGGTAACTGTTTATTTGGTGATAAGATGTTGGTTGCATTGTATGAATACACTGGGGCTTCACATTCTTTCATTGCATTTAATAAGGTTGAGGAACTAGGGTTGAAAATGTCAGAATTAGCTTTCGATTTCCATGTGCATACTCCGTATCAGATGGTTATGACAAAGTTAGGTTGTAGGCAAGTATCTTTCAAGCTTGAGAATAGAGAATTTGTTCATGACTTAATTTGTTTACCGATGGTTGGATTGGAGATGATTTTGGGGTTTGATTGGATGTCCAAAAATCAGGTTTCGTTGGATTTCTTTGAGCGATCTATATGGTTTATGCCGGAAGGAAAAAGTGGAGCAGTGGTAGCTGAGGGTTATTACCTGAACTCTATAGTGGTGAACTGTAGTGGGGAAGAGTGTCAGGGATATATAATGTTGGCTGCGTATGCATTAGGTGATGATTAGAGGATAGATCAAATTCCAGTGGTTAGGGAGTTTCCAGAAGTATTCCCGGAAGATATTCCTGAATTCCCACCTCAAAGAAAAATTGAATTTGCGATTGACTTGGTGTCGGGAGCCAGACCAGTGTCGATTGCGCAGTATCGAATGGCTTCGATAGAGCAAGCTGAATTAAAGGCTCAGTTGGAAGAGCTTTTAACCAAAAGGTTCATTCGATCGAGTGTATCTCCGTGGGAGCACCAGTTTTATTGGTGAAGAAGAAGGACGAAGGAATGCGACTTTGCGTGGATTTCCGACAGTTAAACAAAGCGACTGTGAAGAACAAGTACCCGTTACCAAGGATAGATGACTTAATGATCAACTGCAAGGAGCTGGGGTGTTCTCCAATATTGATCTGAGATTCGGTTACCATCAGATAAGGGTGAAGGAGGACGACATTCCAAAAATTGCGTTTAGGACGCGCTATGGACACTACGAGTTTGCGGTGATGTCCTTTGGGTTGACGAATGCACCTACTGTGTTCATGGATTACATGAACAGATTATTTATCCCTTTTTGGACAAATTTGTGGTGATATTCATAGACGACATTCTAGTTTACTCAAAGACGGTAGAAGAACATGAAGAGCACTTAAGAATTATGTTGCAAATTTTGAACGAGCGGATATTATATGCTAAGTTATCCAAATGTGAGTTCTGGAAGGAGGAGGTGAAGTTCTTAGGTCACATGGTGAGTAAGGACGGAATAGCTGTGGATCCTTCAAAAGTAGAGGCAGTGATGGAATAGAAAAGACCAACGACGGTAACAGAGGTTAAGAGCTTTTTGGGGTTAGCTGGATATTACAGAAGGTTTATACATGGGTTCTCGCAAATTGCACTACCAATGACTAAGTTAACAAGGAAAGAGGTACCGTTTGTATGGATGTCAGAGTGTGAGGATAGTTTTTAGACTTTGAAACAAAAGTTGACTTCAGCGCCTGTTTTAATTTTGCTGGAACTGCACAAACCGTTTGAAGTATACTGTGATACGTCATTGAAGGGTTTGGATTGTGTATTAATGCAACACCGGAACGTGGTAGCTTACGCATCGCGTCAGCTGAGACCGCATGAGGTAAACTACCCCACTCATGACTTGGAATTAGCGGCGATTGTGTTTGCATTGAAGATTTGGAGGCACCACTTGTACGGAGTGAAGTTTAGCGTCATTTCTGATCACAAGAGTCTTAAGTACATCTTTGATCAGAAAGAGCTCAATATGCGTCAAAGGAGGTGGATGAAGCTTCTGAAGGATTATGATTTTGAACTAAGTTATCACCCTGGGAAGGTGAATGTTGTGGCGGACGCATTGAGTCAGAAGTCTTTAACGATAGCTTGGATGAGAATCAAGGAAGAGGAGTTAGTGGATAAGTTTGTGGATCTTAAGTTGGATATTGGTGAAGTTGCCGGGAGAGCTTGTTTGAACCAATTACAAATTTCAAGTACATTTAAAACAGAGATTTAGAGGGCTCAGCAAGATGAGCAAGAACTTCAGCAATTATTTCAACCAGTTGGCAAGAAGAAGCATGGAGAGTTTACTAAAGATAATGAAGGGTTGTGGAGGTATAAGGGGAGAATCTGTGTGCTAGATGTCGGGAGTTTAAGACAAGAGTTATTGTCGGAAGCTCACAACAACAGGTTTTCTATTCATCCAGGAAGTACGAAGATGTACTATGACTTAAAGAAGATGTTCTGGTGGCCTGGGATGAAAAATGATGTAGCTACAATTGTATCAAAGTGTCTGACGTGTCAGAAGGTGAAGATAGAACACCAGAGACCGTCGGGATTGTTACAGTCACTTGAGATTCCTTAGTGGAAGTGGAAAGAAATTGCAATGGATTTTATGACCGGTTTACCGAGGACTAGGTCAGGATTTGATGCGGTTTGGGTGATCGTAGATCGCTTAACCAAATCTGCCTATCCGAGTGAACTATTCGATGGAGGAGTTTGCGAGATTATAAATCAAAGAGATTGTAAGGTTGCACGGTGTGCCATCAAGCATAGTTTCGGACCGTGACCCCCGATTCACATTAAGGTTTTGGGGAGCTTTCCAAAGAGCATTCGGTACAAGACTGTGTCTCAGCACAGCATATCATCCGCAAACGGATGGACAGTCGGAATGGACTATTCAAACGTTGGAGGATACGCTAAGGGCGTATGTCTTGGATCAACCAGGAAGTTGGGACCGTTACATGCCATTGGTGGAGTTTGCGTACAACAACAGCTTTTATGCGAGTATTGGGATGGCTCCATATGAGGCCTTGTATGGACGGAAGTGCCAGTCTCCACTGTGTTGGTATGAAGCCGGTGAAGCAAGTGTTTTGGGTTCTGACTTGGTAACAGAGACTACTGAGAAGATTAAGAAGATTCGAGAGAGGATTCTAATTGCACAGAGTCGATAGAAGAGTTATGCGGATCAAAGAAGGAAACCATTGGAATTTGAAGTGGGAGAGCATGTATTTCTGAGGGTTACACCGACAACTGGGATTAGAAGAGCGATTGAAACCAAGAAGCTGAATCCAAGATTCATTGGACCGTTCAAAATTCTGAGGCGATTCGGGCCGGTGGCATATTAGGTAGCTTTGCCACCTCACTTGTCTAAATTGCATGACGTATTCCACGTGTCACAACTCTGCAAATACACGTCGGATGCGGCTCATGTGTTAGAGCCTGAGTCAGTCGAGTTGAGGGAGAACTTGACGTTTCAAGTAACACCGGTGTGTATTGATGACACTAGTGTGAAGAAACTGCAAGAAAAGGAAGTTCAATTGGTTAAAGTGACTTGGAAATGAGCAGGAGTTGAAGAACATACTTGGGAGTTGGAGTCCGAGATGCGGAAGGATTATCCCGAGTTATTCTCAGGTAATCACTAAATTTTGGGGACAAATTTTCTTATTTGGTGGGGAGAGTGTAAGAACTGCGATTAACTAACCGATTAATTAAATAATTAAATTGTCCAAATTAGGTTCCAAAAATTTAGAATGAGAATTAGGGAAATTAAATATGATTTTTGGACTCAGTAGATTTTTCTGAGTTAGAAAATGTAATTTTGCGCAAAAAAACGCATAAAAATGCGAACCGACTGATTAACCGGCCGAACCGGTTTAAGTCTGTCCGGTACTGTGCGAGAATAATTAAAAATAGAGTAAAATATTATTTTTATCCCCAACGTTTGAGGTAAATTCTATTTGTGTCCCTAACGTTTAAATCGTCCTGTTTGTATCCCTAACATTTGTAAAAGTGATTCAATGTTATCCTGCCGTCAATTACACATCATGAGCGCTTTAGTTTGAGTTTTAAAAATCTCTTCTTGAAGTTAGAATACAAATGTCTGGGATAGAATTGATGATCTACTCCGAAAAATAGCTCATCAAATGTTGAAACTAATTCCTACAACATTTACATAGTTCACTTTTCTAGGGACATAATTGAATCTAAACACAAATAATGGGTATAATATTAAAATCGAACACATCTAAGTGAGACCTAATTGAGAATGAATACATTCAAGTGAGAATAATTGAAAAATATAATCTGATTTGTTAGTATAATTGATAGTAGGATAACATTGAATCACTTTTATAAACGTTAAGGATACAAATAGAATGATTTAAATGTTAGGGACACAAATAGGACTTACCCCAAACGTTGGGGAAAAAAAACGATACTTTACTCTTAAAAATAATAGAAAATCTTAAGAAAACATTTGGAATTGAAAATCGGGCATTAATTTTAAAGGTTTGGTCCGAAATTGGGCCAAATGGGCCAAAAACTCTAACGGGTTGAACTGGGCCCAAGTTGGTCCCAAGTCTGACATATATAAGTTCATTAATGAACTCATCTTGGCCTCATAAACACAACACACAGCTGCAAGAGTGAAGTGAGAGGGGAGAGCTAAAACACTATTCACATCTAACTTCCGGTGGCCATATCTCGAGCTACAGTGCTTCGATTCACGTGCCGTTAGCGGCTGCACGAAACTCTTGCCAAGACCGTTACTTTCATTTAACTTTCATAGGTAAGATTCGAATTTTTCCTTCCTTCCTACAGCCCTAAGAATTTCAAATTTGGTGGGTTTTGGTTTTGAGTGAAATTTGTTTTTTGGTTGTTTAGGTACTAATCATTAGTGAGGGATTGTTGGGTTCTATCCCAAATTTCAGTGGATAAGGTAAGATTTCTCAAGAACCCTTGTAAATTTATACATTGTGAATGCTAGGTTTTGATTTTTATGAAATATATGATGTTAGTTTCATTGGAGCTTGTTGGAATTTTCTTGGATACTTGGGAGCATTTGGAGTTAGATTGATGACTTGGTTGTATTTGGAAGCTTAATTTGTACTCAATCTTGGGTTTTGATGTATATTGAAAATCGGCCAAGGTATGATTTCGGTTTTCTCTATGTAATATATAATATTTCTAAACACTTAGGCTAGTGACCCATAGGATAGGTCGGATTGAAATGTTTATTGAGATTGTTGAATGATGATATATGATGCTTTGATGAATTTGAATATTTTAATGAATTGTGATGTTGAAGTTGATAAATGATAATTAAAGTTTGAGATTGAAGTTGAATGAGTTTGATTATGATGATTGTTAGTGATATAATGGTGATTGATGATTGTGTTGGGTGAGAAATTGCTTTAGTGTGATATAATTGATCATCGGAGTTGAGAATTGGGTAATGTGAATAGAAATTTGGTATGAATGGTGAATTGTGACACAAAGGGTAAGTTATAAGGTAATTTGGAGTTTGGTGTAGTTTGGATTTGGTTTTGGTTATGGATTTCAAGGATTTGAGAAATTAGTGAACTTTGATAAAAATTATTTTTGGTGAACTTTGACGGATCATAACTTGAGCCTCAAAGCTTAAAATTGAATGAAACTTGTTTTAATTAAAGATGGCTTTGAGAGCTTTAAATTGATATAAAGTTTGCAGAAAATTGATTTTTGTAGAGAAAGTTATGACCATTTAAAGTTTGGTTTCAAAATCTGAATTCCGTGATGTTGCAGAATTTTATGATTTCTGGTTTGTGTGCGCACGCACACTGCTGTGCGCGTGCTCTCATCAGTGGCAAAGTTTGACTTGTGCATACGCACAGCCTTGTGCGCGCGCACACCTTGTGTATTTTTTAAAACGTGCGTACGCACGCACACACAGGGAGGTGCTTACTGTTGGGAGCGCTAGCACACTTTGGTGCACACACACACCCTGAGAAATTTGCAAGTTGTGCATACGCACAACCTCATGCGCACGCATACGCTGGAAGGTGCATTCTGTTGAGGGCGTTCGCACGTATCTGTGTATGTACACAGAATGAAAAATTTTACTCTCTGTGCGTACGCACACCTCTATGCGTACGCACACTTCTTGGAAATCCTTCTAGGCGTGCGTATGCACAACCCTATGCGTACGCACACAGCCCTGTTTTTCAATAAACCTATTATTTTTAACTATTTTACCTTTCCGACAAGCTTGTAAACTTCCGTGACACTTATATAAGATTCTTTAGCTTGTTTTTAGGTGTCATAACATAGAGAGGGCTCGAGATGAAATTAATTAGATATTTTCTTGTAAAAAGTTTAGAAAACGGAGACTTAGGTTTCTGGAGTACTGAGGACGGATTTGATTGAGTGAGGAGGCGGAGTATTGTGTTGATGATCACTGACTGTGAATTGTGAAAATTATGAATTGATGGTGGTTGAGACGAGTCTGGGACTCGGAATGGAATAATGGATCCCTGATATATTGAAAAATGATTTCTGAAAACCACTGAATCACTGTTTTATACTGAGATTGTTGAGACGCTATGCGCCTGTCATAGATGGTGGTTAATCCCGCCTGTCGAGGTCGCGGTGTAAGGGCGGTGGTTAGTCCCACTTACGTTGAGATGTGAGGTTCGTGGCAAGAGTACCCTGCTCGCATCCCTTCGGAATCACTATAGTGTGCAGGCACTGACATCCTGGACCGTGATCCGAACACGAAATCTCGGGGGTTCCCATTATGAGACCAAAGGGCGACATCTCCATGGAGATGTGTCAGGTTGGCAGTTGAACCGACAATGTGATATCACAGCCAATAGGACAGGCATTCATCATGTGCATCTTCTATCTGTTTGTTTGCTTTGCCGACTTGAAATTGCTTGCCTAATTAAATAACATGATTAATTGCTTCTTGACTTTCTTGATATACATGCTATACTTGTGCTTTACTTACATTGTTATTACTTGTATTTTCTACTGGGATTGAGGAGGTTCGGAAGGCGGTGGCGATGGGATCGCATGGCGGTTAGGTAGGCGAAGGCTGTAGGACAGCGAAGAATTGTTAGTTTAGAAGTTCCTTAAGTTAAATTACCCCTTTTTCATTGTGGTTTTAAATTTATCGTTTTAAATTTTTTTTATGTTTTAAGCTTGAATCTAATGATGGATATGAAGCTCCAGGATTGCCTCTGGCATCCAGGAGTCTTATATCTTACATTACTAGGCACTGTTACCATACTGAAAACCTCCGGTTCTCATTTCATACTCTATTGTTATTTTTCAGATGCAGGTCGCAACCCACCTCGGTGAGTTGCTAGACGGTGACAGAGCGGAGGATCTTCTCTATGTTTTGAAATCTTTTGATTACTTTTTTTTAGCTTCTCTCACTTTTGTATTTATTTTTCCAAGAGGCTTACTTTGAGAGAAAAATTTGTATGAGTTGTTACTTTCAAAACTCAGTTTGTCTGTATATAACTAGCCGGCTTAAACTCCGTGGGCGGCGGCTAGATTTCTTATGACTATTATACTTTAATACATCTATATATATATATATATATATATATATATATATATATATGTCGTGAAATCTGTACGTATATCTTGTGCCTCGCTTAGTGTAGTTTTGTGTGATAGTTTGCGCTTTTCAAACTCTGTTTTTGAGCTTAATTCTTCATCGGGCTTCTAGAATTATTATTTCTATATATATATATATATATATATATATATATATATATATATATATATATATACACGTATAAGCTTTAGAATTGTCGTAACCTTTGATTAACCTTCACTTTACGACGCGAGGTAAGGCTTAGGATAATAAGGGTGTTACACTTACTATGCCTATTCCGCATGAAATTATACAGTTTATTCGTTGTCTGAAATATCCTAGATCGACTGAGTTTGTGCCACAGTGGGAGTGGTGGCCTGCAGCAACAAGAAAAATACTGCAAGGAAAGATTATATATGGTTATTAGAGAAAACCTTGAATTGGAATTCCAAGAGCAACCGGAACTGGTTGTGAAATACTAACATTTCGGAGAAGTTTAAATTCACTATGTGGCTTGGCTTACATGATGCTCTACCGACTGAGACCTTTCGATTCAAGCAGCATTTAGCTTCTTCAGATATGTGTAAGAGATGTAACAAGGCGCAAGAAACAATGGATCATTGCCTTAGAGACTGTGAACGATCAAAGGCAATTTGACATATGTTGGATTCTAGTATCCTGGACTCGACGGCTGGTACTGCTCTTGAAGAGTGGTTTCGGAAGGCCTTGGCTGGTCAGAATTACCGCCAAGGATTTACAGATTTACAGGAATCGAAACAATGCCTTTAGGTCTCTCCAAAATCGCCTGTGTCGGGAACCATTGGCAGGCAACAGTTTTAAAGTTAATTGTGATGCAAGCTTGTATCTGGATTCAAATTTAGCGGGGTTCGAGTGTATTATTAGAGATTCTAAGGGAGGTTGGATCTCGGGCTGCTATTCAAGCATTTTCCCTGGTCTATCATCAGATGTGAATTATTTGCTGCTTGGAGGGGGTTGGTTTTAGCTTGGAATTGCAGTTTGAGGGATATTATATGTGAAACGGATTGCTTTGACATTCTGTTCATCATGCATGATCTTACAAGTGGGTATTCATCTGAAATAACAGATTTAGTTCACAAGATTCAGGAACTTTTATCTCAGTTCTTAGCTTGTTTATGTTGAGTGGGTGTCCCGAGAAGTAAATAGAGCTGCAGATTGGATGGTTAGATATGGTGTCAAGAGTAACTCTAATCATATTATTTGGTCTGAGTCTTGTATTATTCTCTAGCAAATCATCCGTTCGAATATAAGATAATTTTTGCTTTATTTCTTTGCATGTTTAAACACAAAACAAAAAAATGATATCTAATCCAATAAAAAGGGATCCAATTATACTGATTACTCATTAATTATTAAAAACAATTAAATTAAAAATCGATTCAATTTTAATAAAATAATCAAATTATAAAAATATCATATGTATACTAAACGATAATTATTATATATTTATATATAAATATATAAAATATATATTATTTAATTTATTTTTAATATATATTTTATATTTTAATATATATATATTATACGAATAATTAATTTAATTATTGATTTTTAATATATACATATGAAGAGATAATACGGTTGATAGAATGATCTAAATCGACTTACTCCCCTGCGTATAAAATCCTATACAAATATGTTTTGGTTTCATAATAAATAATTAAATATCCTATAATAATATCCATGTTTATTCTTTTCCCACCATTTTAATTTTTATTCCTTCCCCACCATGCAGATAACGATGACATGGATGTAAAATAAGTTGAATCATTTTCCTGAAGCTGACGTGTAGCTAAACTTACATGTTGCGCCCACACACGCATGTGTGCTCTGCACTCATACCCGTACAATTCAACACGAGCATGGCATATCAATATCAGTATCAAATCATAGCAAAGCTAATTCAGAACAAGTCACATTAACCAACAATTTCTCCTCATGTGATTACAACTACAACTACAAGATACCCAAACCATTAAATAGAATTCATATATCTTAAATATACAATTAAACACACAAGTTGTGCAAATAGTCCAGATCTTTATCATTAAAGCCGTTGTTAAATAAATTAACCTTTCAATTTCGGGAATAAAAGTACTCACTTTTATCCTAAAATAAATAAAGCTGTGTTGAAACAAGAAAGACAGGAAGATTTGCATTTTAATGAGGCTTGCTAATATGTGTTTTAAAGTAAATTTTAAGAATATCATAAAAAATCATTTATTAAAAGTTACTAGAAAATAAATTATTTTATATCAAAAATTTTGAAAAAAATTATTATTGTGTTCTTAAAATATGTCTTTAGAGGTTAGAATACAAGATAATTAAATTCTTAATTTTATTTATTGAGAATGTTAATTTAAAAAAAAAAAAAACTTAAAATCTCTACTTTGGAGTGGTAAATAATAATACAATAATATAACCTCTTTTCAATTTGGTTTTTTAAAATTCTAATCGCAACGCCAACTCTGTAGATAATTTCTTTTTTCCTAAAATTCAGCTTATTAGTCATTTCTACTAAATAACTGGCACTTTTTGAGATGATGATGTGGATGATGATGCTTATTTGGCTCATCAAGATGACAACACTTTGAGTTGGAACCTTGTATTTGAAGCAATGGAGGACATGAGCCTACAACAAATACTTGAAGACAACAAAATAAAAAAAAATTCTGCAACTGCAAGAGGTGGTGCAAAGGGTGGACCAAGTGTGTCTAAAGCTTCAAAAAAAAGGAAAAGGAAAGACAATAATTGTGAAAGAAGAAGAAGAACCAGAATTTGAAGATGAAGAGAATTCTGAAAATAAAAAAGAACAAGAAGAGGACATTCGATTCAATGATACCGAATTAGAGGATGATGAGGGGGTAGGGGATACGATAATAATCATGTTAATTTGGATGAATTTGATGAGAGCTAGAATGTAGATGATTTATAGTTTTTATGTTTTATGTCTTCTATTTTATGGCTTGCTTATGACTTTTGAGTTATGCTTTGAACTTAATATTATGTTTAGAGTAAAGGACATTTTCGTCCCTGACCTTTTTTTTCGCAGACATTTTCGTCCTCAAGCAATGGAAAATACATTAAAGCCTCTGACCCTTGAAAAACGTAGACATCCATGTCCTTCCAGTTGAATTTAGCCGTTTGCACTGAACGGAAAAGGCTGAGCTAGCATACGTGGCGCTAAAGTGGCACGTAACGGAGGCCAGGTGACATGGAGGATTTCGTAGCAGGACATATAAGTCCTGGAGACGAAAACGACACCGTTTCGTCTCCTCCTCTCCAAACGCAGTTGAATCTCTATATACAATACCCAGAAGACCCATACACAATCTCAGCCCTCTTCTTCTTCTTCTTCTTCCATGGCAGTTTCATCGTGCACTTTCTTCCTCTCTCGTCTCACAGACCTCTCACTCCACAACCCTCTCCACCTTCCAAAATGAGCGTGAATGACGAAGGTTTGATCCTGATTTCGCTCCAGTGCGTTAACCTAACGTGGCTCAAACTCCGTGGATGCCGTGAGATAACGGAGGCAGGAATGGCTGCTGTTGGCGAAAACTGCAAGGCGTTGAAGAAGCTATCTTGCGCTTCGTGCGTGATCGGCATTAAGGGAATCAACGCTGTCATTAGCCGTTGCCAGGGTTTGGAAGAGCTCTTCGTTAAGCCGCTGCGTGGGCCCACGATGGCGAGGAGGTGGTTGGTTCCGGAACGATGTCGGTGACTTTTGTTTGCTTGAAGGAGATCGTGAATGGCCAGAGCTTCGCACCCCTTATGATTGGGTCGAAAAGGCTTCGATCTTTGAAGGTAATTGGATGTTTGGGGGATTGGGATGACACCCTTGAGAAGATTGGGAACCTCCACAGTGTGTTGGTTGATGTTCACCTTGAGAAGATTCAAGTTAGCGATGTGGGTCTTGTGGGTTTGTCTAAGTGTTTGGGTTTGGACACTTTGCACATTGTGAAAACCGCTGAGTGCTCAAATGTGGGTCTCAATCTAGTTGCTAAGAACTGCAGGATGTTGAGGAAGCTTCACGTTGATGGGTGGAGAACCAATAGGATTGGTGATGATGGTTTGATTTTTGTTGCCAAACACTGCATTAACTTGCAGGAACTTGCTTCGATTGGTATCTATCCAACATCTTCAAGCCTTGAGGCAATTGCTTCCAAATGCAAGGCTTTGGAGAGGTTGGCACTTTGTGGGCTTAATACCGTTGGTGACGCTGAGATTGAGTGTGTTGCCAACAAGTGTGTTGCGCTCAAGAAGCTTTGCATTAAGGGGTGTCCTATATCCAATGTGGGAATTGAAGCTCTTGCTTCTGGTTGCCCCAATTTGATTAAGTTTAAGGTGAGGAGATGCAGGAAGGTTACTAGTATGGTTGTGGAGTGGGTGCATGAACATAGGGAGTCCTTGGCATTTAGTTTTGATAATAGTGATTATGAAGCATTGAATGCGAGTCAAATTGATCATGATCATGCAGCGAATGATGTGATACATTTCACAGAGAAAATGAGGAGGTGGCTGCTGCAGCAGAAGCATCAAATGATTACAATGGATTGGCAATGTTGAAAGCAACATTTGGGTTTTTGGCTAATAGAAGTGTAGTGCAATCAGCATTGAGAAGGTGGTATAACAATAATAGTGTCCCCGCTCAATAGTAGCATTTTCATGACCTTAGTAAGAAAGCAAAAATTCTATGGTTCAATTTGCCTTTTGGGAGTTTCAGTTTTCTGAGTAGCTAGTAGCTTTGTTGCTGCTGCTATTAGCTAGCTGCATTTGCTAATAACCTCTATTGGTTCTGCTCGGCTGTTCTTATTATTTGTGTTGATGGTGATACTAGCTTTGTATTACAATTAGTCTATTTTTTTGTTTCATTTGGAAGGTGGAGAGGGTTGTGGAGTGAGAGGTCTGTGAGACGAGAGAGGAAGAAAGGGCACGATGAAACTGCCATGGAAGAAGAAGAAGAAGAAGAAGAGGGTTGGGATTGTGTATGGGTCTTCTGGGTATTGTATATGGGGATTCAACTGCGTTTGGAGAGGAGGAGACGAAACGACGTCGTTTTCGTCTCCAGGGACTTATATGTCCTGCTACGAAATCCTCCGTGCCACCTCAGCGCCACGTATGCCAGCTCAGCCTTTTCCGTTCAGTGCAAACGACTAAATTCAACGGAAGGACATGGATGTCCACGTTTTTCAAAGGTCAGGGGCTTTAATGTATTTTCCATTGCTTGAGGACGAAAATGTCCGCAAAAAAAAAGATCAAGGACGAAAATGTCCTTTACTCTTATGTTTATTTGCCAAATTTGCTACTATGTTTGCTATATTAATTGGATGTTTTATGACTAGATAATTACTTATATAAATAGATTTTATAGTTTATTATATTTGCAATTTTTCTGCATATTTTTTTTTACATGTGTATTTTTTAGGTAATCCGCCATTTCCACCATTTTCTGCAACACCATCCGTTATAACTTTATGGCGAATTTTTGGCTCACCGCCATGAGTCGCCATTCGCAATCAAAAACTATGTTATGCCCGTGCTTATAGATTCTTAAGCAACCACTGAAGTATGAGCAACTAAAAGTGAACAAAGTGATCTAACGGTAAAAACATCATTGTCATTAAAGTACAAAAGTTGTGTTTCCCCTTTCTACAAAAATTGAGAATCATTCCGGGGAAATGTTTAAAGCACACAAGTTGAAAATTGCACAAAATCTTGAGAAGATGTTAAGACATCATTCTAAATCATCAGTGACAAGTAACAATCACTGCAGAGTCATAACCAAACAATATACACTTTTTACCATTTACAGAAATCAAACCAACCACTGTTAAGATGCCAAATGAATAAAAACTCCTAACTGGTGGTGTTATCTGGTAAACGTTTCAGATCCATTTCAACTTGGTGGATTGTCCATTGCATATTCTCCAATTTCTGCACAACACCAATCAGACAATTTAAACAAGATCATCGCTAAGGAGTATTGATATGAATTTTAGCTCCTGCTTTCTCAGAGTTTCAATTTTGTTCAACAGACGTATATTTCTCCTACAATTTCTTATTGCTGCCCCAAATTTTGTGAGGTTGATATATATATATATATATCTTAATCTAAAAAATGTAAATATAAAATATCATAAATTTTTAGCAAAATAAATCACCTTTACAATGTCATGATACTGCCTTGCAATGTTGTCAAAGTGAGGATCAACACCTTGGTATTCACGCAAGCGAGTTACCTGGTAAAATTGCCAGAATATCAACCAACACAAATATTATCAACCAACACAAATATGATGAACAACCACAACAATGGAGGAAAAGACAATCCATAAGAGTCATGAACATAATACTATATGACTACCATTTAGCTGCAATCACATTCTGAAACCATTTAAAAGGTATAATTAAAATGAGACCACAAGCTAGGTGTTTAATTTCCAAAATTTTCAACCATGGAACTGGAGACATAGGGAGTAGGAACATACTGCTTTATTATACGCAATCGATGCTTCTTCAGTTGCCTCAACAAGATATTTCCTGAGATAAAAAATGGATAAAAAATAGTTGATTAATACTATATCAAGAACTGCTTATGAACTTACAGAGGTCATCATTTGTACCTTATCTTATGAAGCGCAGGTATAGAGTCCTTTGTATAAGTTTCAAGCAGGAGAATATGTTCCAGAACCCTGATATGCAATGGCAAATATATCTTTTATTAAACAAACAACTTTCTACCAATAATAAAAATAATAAAGTTTAATTTACTTTGGAAAACCTCTTCAGTTTCACTTAATTTTCAGTTAGATGGGTATCTATTAAACATTTCTAACCAAGCCCGTATACTGTACAAATGTTTTTCATCAAGTACGTTTAGATTAAAAATAGTCATATACCTGCATTCTACGAAATTTTTTATAGTATTGAATCTTGATGACAATACTTTTTAAACTAGAGGGACCTGGTTCAGAAATGTTTGTAATATAAAAACTATTTATCTATAGGTACTTAATAGAAAAATTTAAGGAAAATAGAGATTTGATTATAAACTTTAAATACAATAACCTATTTCAAAATTGGCTGAAATTATAAATACCTTCAAAGTAATTAAACCAAAATATAATATGGAATACAAGGCAAACCAGCTATTCTGTCAATTGAAATTTATGTCATTTTTAACTTTTAATGTTTCGAAATATCTGTTCATGTACAATATTTAGGTAACATTAATTTTTGAGAAATGTTAGGTGATCATTATTTATTTATTTATTTATTGTCTTATATTTGAACCACTAAAAGTGTTAGCTCCCTAGCATTCCCATTATTTTTTTTTTTCATCCATTCATAACCCTTGTTCAACAACATGCACAACAGATTCTGTTGGGGTTGAACAGCATGCAAGAAGGTTCCAAGGCACATTGAGGCACAATGGTGACAGGCACAAAATGCAACCACCTGGTTTGGCTGTGTAGATGAAGGCGACCTCAGGGTCATCATCCATGAAACACAACGAAAAGGGCCATTCATGGTGGGCACTAGTGGAAACACAATGAATAGTGGCAGAACAGCAAGGTGCGGTGATGGGAGAACAAGGTGGAGTAGAGGCTACCAGAATAGTCACAGCAGGGGAAGCACCAAAAAGAATGTTGGAGAAGTCATCAAAGAAATAATGTGGTGAATAGCCAATCATGGAATTTTTAAAAAGAGACCGAATAAGGAAATTTTATAGATGAAGACTAGGAAAAGCTGAATTTCAAATGACCCCTACCAAAAAAAGAGAGTTGCAACTTGTCTTTTTACCAAATGACTCATTTCTGTGATTTTCTATTATCATCTTATCATTTCAAACCAAACCCTCAAAGCAAATTGATATTGGATAATCATGACATTGTAAAGGGCGTATTTCAAAAAAACAAACCTCAATTTTGCACTCATGGTCTCGCATCTTTTACAGAGCCACGTCTTCTGCAGCTCATCCTACAAATACATTGCCACATTGGGAAAAATCAAGATACAGCCTTAACTATCAAATCATGGATTTTATCATATTATAGTCACTCACATGTTTATGCTGATGATCCAACTTCAAATCCTTAACAAGTTTGATAAGCACTCCAAGTATCTGCTCTAAGACCTGACAGAGAATAATGTTGTTAGAACTGGTATCCAATTAGTACGGTAGAGAAATGAAAGAAAATCCACTGTATAGTGTACAACTCTAAGAAAACTTGAGAATTTCTCCTCCCCCAAAACACGCCTATTCACCAGACATAATCCCTCTCCACCTGATGAACTTCCTTCAATTCAACCCCAACTACTAACTAACTTCCCGCTCAAACTGTGATAAATCAATGGGGGCATGTCAGTTGAAACCAACATCCTCCCCTTTTTTCTGTTTTGTCAAAAACAATTTTTTTCAATATGTAATCATCATGAGCATTCTGCCAAAAAGCAAATCTTAAACACTCATACACTCTCCCTTCCTCCCTCCCTCTATAATGCGTGTGTGCACACAGACTCAGTAGAGCTATGGAAAATGTATCTGTCTGCAAGAAAGATGGTGGTTGTAATAAGTGCATGTGTGTACATTATAATATTCAGCAAATTTCCTATCTGCAGAATATAGATCATCTCGCAGTGCAGCTTCTTCTCTTTCAATCTCCTCAATCAACAGCTTGACCCTGGAAAAAGAAGTGATACGAAGAGCATGAAGTCATAATCATGGATATGTACAGTATGGAACTTACATATACTGAATCAAGCAATCAACATATTAATGTTATGTTACTCACTTCATATTAGAAATTTCATTCAAAGCATGAATGTTTCTGGTTAGCATAAGACATGAGTAATGGCAAATATGAGCTATGTGATCACCTAGAAACCTAAATGAAACAGATTATTTTTAAAGGGAATAAAAATCCTCTATATTTGTAGTGCTAGAGAAACCAAGACTTGCATAACATTGATACTTGTTACTCAGACCAACAGAAGTAAAACAAATATTGAGCATTGATCATTTCATTAACACAATACAATCATTACATAAAATGTGATTGATATCTAACTTCGTACAACTTCTTTAACAAGTATCTAGACATGACTTTGTGGGCCATTGTATAATGCCAAGGTCGACTGTTTATAAAAAAACTAGCATGTCCTAACTCTGATGACATACGATTCAAACAAGGGTTTAGATATACTTGTAGGTCCAATATATAACAAAATTGCTTTATCCATAAAAATGATGTTTTTTAGGTAAAAATCAATACAGCTTGCCAACTACTAAAAGAATTAAGGTAATTTAATGAGATCAGACCTTTCTGGAAGCCGAGAACTTGAACTTTGAATTCCTGATGATGAAGAATCTGAGTGAAGAGAAAAGGAAATCAGCTGCAAAAAAATCACATGCCGAACCACACAAAAAAAAATTTATCAGTTAACCTCAATCCCTATATAAGATCAGTAATATGCTGGTCAAACTTACCATTGTCATCCAAAACAAAGGCATTGGACAATTTATCACATTTCAGTTTCAAGTGGGCCTCTATCTCACGTGAGAGTGACATGTGATATTCTGTCATATCCTAGAAAGCGTGTTTCATGTGTCAATAAGGAAAACATAACCAAGTGAATCACATCAAAATATAACCTATCATAGAAAGTCCTTGCTTAGAAGCTGATTTTCATATTTTGCTAAATAGCATACCACGGATAATGTTGTTTGTTGATGTTGAGTTTGCCGTAAATAAGCAGGTGTAATACCAAGAAAACGATTAGGTACACCACCAACTGCAGCTTCCCCTGAATCCATAGCAGCAAGGGGAGAATTAATCCCAGTAACTGAACTGTTTGGAGTAGCATAATTAATCGAAGTTGTGCTTGAGTTGTTCGTGGTGCTGGTGTTGGTACTGTCAAGGGAGCTTCGAGACATTACACTCAATTTTTCAATATCCTCAGTATGGACTTCTCCATCCTTGGAGATAAGAGGTAGCCTCAACCTTTGGGCTGCTTCAGCCACAACCAATTGATGCTCCAAAGTCTCATAAACCTGATACAGATGGATATGTAACTTTTTTGTTAACTCAATGAAACATATTCTATCATAACATGACAGAAAAATATACAAATGTTTCTATAAGAGCTAAATAAGTCAAGGTTCAATTTGGTCTCTGAAAATGCACACTCTTTATTTTAGAACTTTAAATAAATCAATTATTGAATCTCTAATATTCCGCAAGTCATGTAATGTTGACCAATGGTGTGGCATACACCACATCATCAATCAACACTACATGGAAAGCTATGTGACATGCTGACATGTCCTTTGATGTGACACCTCAGCAAAATATGACTGTTGACTAATCATATACTGGCCAAGGACTAAAATGATCTATGAAATATAACTTCAGTACCAAATAGTTAATTTTGAAATTTCAAAGACTAAAATGAAGCACACTTGTAATGTTAAGGTTCAAAGATATATTCTTAGGTCTATTAAAGCCAACTACCAAAGAAGCAAATCTTTACCATTGCCAAGCAAATATTAATCCACAAGAAACACATTATTTAAGCTAATTCCTCTGCTAACAATAATGAATAGTATCAATAAGCAGAAGATAGACCCACATCTCATTTACAAAAATTCAAAATATTAGACTCAGGCTTTATTTGCTAAACAAACTGAATCAAGTAAAAGACTACCAAATGAAGCTCACGAAGAGGTGGTATATCTATCTTCTATTATATATAATGGGGATATGGTAGAGACTTTGTGCATAACTTTCTTCCTAAAATACCCTTCATTTTATATAATCTACAGCAAAGAATTTTTTTGGTTACACAAGACCTCTTGATTAGAGTGTAAGCCACTCACCATCTTAACTAATTCCACATTTGTTAATTTTACACACATTTAATAAATAAGTGGGTAGTGTCTATTAATACACTAGTTTATTGTAACTCTACATTCCAATTTCCAACAAAGAACATTGGTAACTAACGCCTGAAGACACTTTCCACCTCTAATAAATTCAAGAGTGATTTTCAATCTTACATAAATGTGGCATTTCAAATGGGATAAGGGATAAATAGCTACTAGTTGTTCCAAAATCCCCCATCTTCTGTTTAATTATATTGAGAGCTTAGACTTTATAGCACCTATTTCCTCATTTACTAGTGAAAGAACCTCTTAGATTAGAGCTAGGTAATTTCATGAAGAACTCAATAGTATCTTCTGTTATCAATTTCATAATAACTAAATTAAAATCACAGTATCTTAATTATACTGATGTTCAAATATCAACCCCTGTAGCCTATCATTTAAGTTATGATAAGAAAGGAGACAATTCATGTAACAAACGATTCCCATAAGGAACAATTTGGTAGAGTGCAACCGTTTTCTCCGTATACATAACGTAAAATATTACAGGACCAAAATTGACAGAGTTACAATTCTAATAGTTGTACCTGAGGGGAGTTCCTTAACCCAAGCTGAGGATAAAGACCACCAGTATCTCGAAGTCCACCAAGGCTAGACATTGAAATGGCTTGCTGATACTCTTCCACCATAGCAATGGCCTCAGAATATATTGCCTGAAAGTGTAACCAACACACGGTACCAGAACCACATATCAGTAAACCCCAATGCATCCTCTCATGCTAACTTTTCTCATGATTATGACCAATATCTTGCGGAAAAAGAGACAAGACAACCCTTCCAAGAGTTTGTGGATCACACCATCCAAACATTTAGACCCAAGTCAAAATTGGTTTTAGAAAAAATCTCAATAGCCAGAATTGTTTGCAAGAAATCGAGCACAAGAGCAACATAGCAGAATTAATAACCTTTAAATGAATCAGATTGAATAGGTCATGCCACTATGTCATTCAACCACCACCAGAATTTCAAAAAACAGAAAAGAAAAATGAATATATTATAACAGCTTCATACTATTGCTATTTTTTTTTATCATTTTACAGATACAAATATCATAGAATATAGAACTAAAACCCTAATTCATTCTGTAGAAAACACTTTACCATGGCTTCCAAGTAACGCAGTCTTTCCCTACACATTTCCTCTCTGGCCTGCAAATCCATTCAGTGAGTCAATACCATAGTCAAACATTCGTCAAAACGGGTCAAAAAATGTTGAGTTTTTAGAGAGAGAAAAAGAGAGAGAGATACAAGTTGGAGATCGTTGTAGAGAGGCTTGGAGATGAGAGATCCATCAGGAGCCAAGCAATGGCGCTCCAGCTGATCAACGACCTGTGTCACATCAGCAGGGAGGTTCTGGCCGTGGAGCCCCTTCACCATTGATGAGTTCAAAACAGTGACGTTTTGGTGGAATCGTGGGTGCTGGCTGCTGCTGCTGCTGCTGGTGGCTGAGAGAGAGGGGAATGGGTTTTTGGCAAGGTTCTGAGAACCGGACCGACAAAAAATCATCAACAAATAATCACAAAACACTAAACCTTCACCCAACAATTACAAACAAAGCCAGCAATTACAAACATTAGCACATTATAAAACATTCCAAAACACTAAACCTTCACCCAGCAAAACCAACAATTACAAAACAAAGCCATCAGTAAATTTGAACAAAAATTTTAGACTAAATCAGTAAGTTTGAAACAAAGGAGTTGGAAGAAGATGCTGATAAAATAAGTCAGCATCAACAGGAGGTGCAGTTACTACAGGAGAAGATTAAAGAACACTTTGAGGCTGGCTCTCATACAACTCTCACTGTGACAGAAATGGCAGAGAAGATTGATGAGCTGGTCAACAAAGTGGTCAGCTTAGAATCCGCTGTTTCCTCACAGTCAGCTCTTGTAGCAAGATGGAAAGCACACACTGATGAACTTAATGCTCTTATTAAAGTTTTTGACAAAAATTTCAGACTAAATCCAGCAATTACAAAACAGTAAAACACTAAATCAGACTAACAGAGCCAGCCATCCGTAAATTTGAAAAAAAAAAAGTTTACAGCCATCACCAACCAGCAAATACAAGACAGATCCATTAGCAACAGGCAACTACAAAAGATTACAAGAAAAATGGAACAACGATGATTGAACAACAATTTCAGAACTTCAAACGAAGAAGAAGACCGAACATTCAGAAATTAAAAGGAAGAAGCGGAGGCCACTAACCTTCGACGGACGGCAACCGGCGAGACGAGGCGATAGGCGAGACGACGGCAAGCGGCGACCCGACGGCGAGCTACTCCAAGCCACGAACAGAGAAGCCAACGAAGATGAAGACGACGTGCCGAGCTACCTGGGTTCTTCAAAACGGGGAAGAGGAAGAAGCGGCGGCGCTGAGGACCTGGGGACGACGGCGGCAATGAAGGGCTACGATTTTGCACTTTTGCTTTGCTTCAGAGGTCTCAGGGAGTGCACGAATTGGGGGAAGAAGATGGGGGGGGGTGTTTGGTTGGTTTGGTTCACGAATGGTTCTGTATTTTAAATTTTTTTTTTTTTTACAAAATAAACAAAATGGCGTCGTTTTATTCGAACCGGCCATTACCAATCCGATCCAACCGTCCGATTTTAGGCCGGTTCGACAGTTTTTAAATGATTCTCTTTTCAACGGTTATAAATGGGGATCGGATCTCAGTTAAATCGGTTCGACCGACAGGTCCGATTCGGTTTTTAAAATTATGGTCTTTGGCGATAGAGTCAGAGACTGTGAGAGAGAAAGGGGTGGCGGTGGGGTTTTGTGGGCTATGTTTAGCCGTTTTCTATTATTTTTAAAGAATTAATTTTTATATTTTATTTTAAAATTATAAATTTGATAAATAATTTAAAAATAAAAAATATTTAATAATAAATACAAAAATTTTATAAATTATTTAATTTTTAGAATGTATAAAATTTATAAATTTAAATTAAATAAGATATTAAAAAATTATGTGTAACGAAATTAAGATAAATATTTATAAAGTTATAAATTAACTATTTATAAATATTATTAAATTTATTTATTTATTTTTTCAATTGTGTTTAATCTAAAGTAGAGATAAAAATTTATATTCAAAAAACTCTTTATCTTCATGCATAATATTAATGGATAAAAAATATTTAAGTCATAATTTAATATAATACATTAAAACAGAAAGTTGTCATTACTTTTTACATTAAATTGTTATTATATCAGTTTCAAGTTTACTTTATTATGCACATTAATTAAATTATATTTTATTATTTTATTTTGCATGTTTTGAAATTATGCGATTATACTATAAGAATGACATTAGTTTTCATAATCTAATATGGGGTATGTCTAAAAGGGTATGTCTAAAATCAGCCCAACCATTTTGTGTGCATTAGATGACCACCATTTATGAATTATTAGATTTTATTAAATAAAATTAAAATGATATTATGAAAGAAGAGTATTGATAGACTTTATAAATATAGAATATATTAGTATATACATACATAAATATATTTTAATACAGAATATTTTTAAAATGACATGTATAATCTTTTACTTTAAATTAAATATAAAACATATAAATACATACAAAAATATTTTTTATTTATTAAGGTTAATTATTATATAGTGCTATTTTTAATTACATAATATAAAAAATTAAATTATTTTATATTATTTGAAAATAATTAAATTATTTTATATTATTAAAAAATAATTAGATTATTCATTAAAAAGTATTTATTAATAGTTAACTTTATTAAAAATATATTATTATATAACATAATTTTTTATTCAAATATTTGTAAACATTTTATTCAAAATAGTATCTATAATATTATTTAAACAAAATTAATAATATTTGAAAAACGTGTAATATTTTCATGTATTATATATAATTTGAAAAAATATTTTGGCAAAATTAATTTTGGAAATATTAAATATGTAATATTTTCATGTATTATATATCACAATAAATGTAAAAACAATAAACGTGTAATATTACAATAAAAATTTGAAAAAAAATAATATTTTTATTTATTATATATAATATTTAAATAATTTTTTTACAAATATTTTGATAAAAAATTATATTATATAATAATATATTTAACAAAGTAATAATTAGTTAATAAATTTTAAATATAATAATCTAATTATTTGTCAAGTAATATAAAAAATATTTATATTATTTATATTTATATTTTATATTTTTTGAAAAAAAAAACTTTTACTTTTATATAATTAAATATGTAATAATCTTCTTAATATATATATATATATATATATTTATGTATTAAAAAATTATAATAATAAAATAACATATCAAATAACATATTAAATTTCTTACATTAAAACTAAAAATATTTTACTCTTGGATTTAACAAAATATATTTTTAATAAATTATATATGATGAAAAATATTTTGTGAAAGACATTTGTACACCAATTTCTCATATATATAAAAAAATCTTGTCGAGTTAGAGTATAAAAAATTTAATTAAAAAAATAAAAAATTATTTCGAAATAATAAAAAATAAAAAATGATCTTATTATAAATATATAATTATAAATATTATATATATGAAACTATAAATGTTAAATTTAAAAAATAATTTTAAATTATTATCTACTTAATATTATAACAAAATAAATATGAATAAAAAAGACAAGAGAAAAGAGCCATGAAGTGGCATATATATTAGAGAGTTTAAAGAATAAAAGAATATATATCAATCCCATATCAGTCACTATTACATACACACATATGATACATATACTTTATATCAATCCGATATTTTTACATTGAAGTTTAAAATATAATTTTAATATATTTTTTTAATATTATAGAAATTTTTTGCATAATAATTAATTTTAATGAATAAAAAATATTTATATGTTCTATATTTTTAATTACGTAAGTTTGATTAGTTTAGGTCTTACTAATATAAGTAAATATATAATGTGATAGGCATGTATTTAGAATTATATTATTTATTCCATTTTTCTAAAAAATTGAAAAAAATGAAAATGTTAATATTTTTATGTATTATATATAATATTTTAAATATATTATATTTTTAAAATATTTTGATGAAAAATTATATTATATAATAATATCTTTAACAAAAGTAGTTAGCTAATAAATTTTGAATATAATAATTTAATTATTTGTCAAGTAATATAAAATAAAATATAATTTTTTGATATTATAAAAATTTCTTGCATAATAATTAATCTTAATGAATAAAAAATACTCATATATTTTGTATTTATATATGTTATATTTAATTATTTAAAAATAAAAAATTCTCTTATCATTTAAAATATTGTGTATTAAAGTATTGTCATTTAAAGCATTTAATTATGTATTAGGATATTCTATATTTATTAGAGTCCATCAATACTCTTCTTTTATATTAACCTTTGACTTTTATCTAATATAATCTACAAAAAAGCTCTGCATACAAGCCCTAATGACTTGTATGGTTTACAAGTTCATTAACAAATAAAACCCCAAAACGCGCTCCAAGGGTTACGTTGTATGCACGCGCTATATAGGATCCCGTGTATATCTAACTACCAAATTTAAAAGATTTGTTTCCTTCTTCGTTTTCGTTATTTGCACAGCAGATTTGCTTGTTCTTCTTCTCGCGAAGCTTCCCCTGGTTTCTTCGATCGTTCTTTTCCCCTCCTTTCTCACTCGTTTCTTCTTCTTCTTCGTCATTTACGTTAGTTCCTCTCTCTCTAACTCGAGCTTCGTTTTCTATTTGATTTTTCGTTTTCTGAAATCAAAGTTTGAACTCGTTTTGAAGATAATGGATGATTCAACCTCAGATTGTCAGCTGAATCCAGGCGAAGTGGACTATGAATTTGAATCTAACGAAGTTCTTGAGGTTTGATTTACATAGGATTACTATGAATTTTGTTGCAGTAATTTGTATAGCAATGTGTAGGTGAATAATTCGTGAACATTGAGTGTCAAAATAATGCATGAAGATAAATCTGTGGATTGAATGTAATGTATTAGTTTTGATTAATTATCTGGAATTTATAGCAGACGCTCGGGTGTAGATCAGATCTTTTTTGGGTGTATTTTTGCTAGAAGTGTGGGTGTATTTACACTTTACTGCCTTTTCTGTTATTTTAATTGAGTTATTGTTGTTCAGGTGTATTATATCAGACATGATTGGGTGTGTTTTTAGTTTTTGACATGGTGTATTCTGCAGCCTGTGTATTTATAGTTTATGGCTTTTATTGTCATTTTAGTTGAGTTGTTGCAGTTCGGGTGTATCATATCAGACATGATTGGGTGTATTTGAATCATATCTATGGGTGTATTTGAATCATATCTATGGGTGTATTTACAGTTTTTGACATGGTGTATTCTGCAGCCTCTCTCGGTTGTTGATGACCAGCTTGTTCCGAAGGTTGGAATGACCTTTATCACCCTTGAAGATGCTGAAAAATTTTACAGGAACTACGCCAAGGCTGCAGGTTTCTCTACAAGAGTTCGGAGCACAAATAGGAAGGGAAACGAGATTAAGAATCAACTGATTACATGTAGTAGAGAGGGAAAATGGAAATATAAAATATCTCCGACCGAGAAGACCAATCCGACAGCCGGTTTAAACTGTCCTGCAAGAATTTATATACACACATTGAAGGATGTCGGTGCTTGGATCATTTCAAAGATTGTGCTGGATCATTCACACCCCTGCTGTCCAAGTAAAGCAGAGATGCTCAAACAGCACAGGGAACTAAGCATGTCCATTCGTCGTACAATAGAGAATAACGAGGAGGCCGGTATCAGACCAAGCAAAACCTACCAATCATTTGTTGCGGCTGCCGGAGGTCACCGCGAGTTAAATTTTATCGAAAAGGACGTGAGGAATTACATTACGAGGGAAGTGCGGAATGTTTCCGAACAAGAAGATGCAAAGGAATTCGGGAAATATTTGTTAAGAATGAAAGAGAAGAATCAGAATTTCTTTTTTGAGCTCGAACTCGAGGAGGATCAATCGATTAAGCTGGCTTTTTGGGCCGATGCAAGAAGCAGAGCTGCCTTTGAGTATTTCGGAGACGTCATTTCATTCGACACCACCTACAATACAAACAGGTAACAAACTGCCCCTGTTTATGATGCTAAATTAATGTATTTTTATGAATCCGCAGCAGAGGTGTATATTGGCTGTTTTTTTGGGTGTATACGAAGCATTTGTTGGGGTGTACCTAATGATTTTGCATTCTGCACTATGGTAATTTGTTTCAGGTATAATTTGGTATGTGGTTCTTTCGTCGGGGTGAATCACCACGGTCAGTCAACACTTCTCGGATGCTCTTTGATGAAAAACGAAGAAATTGAATCATTCAAATGGTTATTTCAATGTTGGCTTCGTTGCATGGGAGGAAACGCTCCGAAAGGGTTTCTCACCGATCAATGCGCATCAATGAAAAGGGCTTTAGAGGCCTGTATGCCAACAACAATTCACCGTTGGTGTATTTGGCACATCATGAAGAAGATTCCAAGCAAATTAAACGGGTACAAGGGACATGCCGATATTGAACAAGAAATGAGCCAAGTTGTTTGGAACTCTCATAGCAAAGACTCATTCGATAGGAATTGGAATAATTTTCTGCTCAATTTTGGTCTTGCGGACAACAAGTGGCTTTCAGGTAATGTTTTTTTAAAATCTGCAGCAGAGGTGTAAATTGCATGTTTTATCGGGTGTATTTATAGTCTGTGTTTGGGTGTATTCTGTAGATCTGTATGAAGACCATCACATATGGGTTCCTATCTATCTGGATCACCACTTCTGGGTAGGGATGAGAAGCACACAAAGGAGCGAGAGCATGCATTCATTTTTTAACAAGTTTATCACTCGGAACAGCTCGCTTATTCAGTTCGTCAAACAATACGATAATTGCCTCGGAAGCAGGGAGCAAGCAGAGAGAGAATCAGATGCTGCAGATTTTCATACGGTCATACCGTGTGCAACCAAATCCTTCATTGAAGCTCAGTTTCAAGATGCGTACACTCATCAAAAGTTTAGGGAAGTCCAAGCGCAATTCAGAGGAAAGGCGAATTGCATCACCAGATTAACGAATTCCACTCTAGGCTATTCAGTATACAAAGTCGGAGAACAAGTTTCCAGCTCAATATTCAACAAGTTTGTGGTTACTTACGACTCAGTTGCAGCCGAGGTAAAATGCCAATGCTTATTATTCGAGTCGAGAGGGATACTGTGTCGTCACGCACTAAGCGTGTTAAGCTTCGAACAAGTAAGCCAAGTGTCACCTAGATATATACTGGAACAATGGAGCAAGAAGGTAAAGAGGTGACACACACACATCAAGAGCATCCACGACGAGCCACTGATGGAGCCAAGAAGCAAGAGGTTCGACCAATTGGTTTTTCGTTCGCAAAATATTTGCGAATTTGCATCCGAATCAGAGGAGCTGACTGCAATTCTGCACCGTGCGTACGATAACGTCATGGCTGAGATAGAATCATTAAAAGCCAAAAGGAAGGGGACATCTTCTTTATCCCACGAAGATGCCAACTTGGAATCCGTTAACGAGCTTCAAAGCCCGCCAAGGATTCGAACAAGAGGACGTCCAAAAAATAGGCTAGGTTCAAAGTTGGACAAACAGATCGCAAATGCCACAAAGAAGAAGAAGATGAAAGTTTTAAGCGAGGTAAAAGTAATGTTCTTTAAATTTGTGGCGATTGAGTTTATTTTTCTCGTTAATAGTTTAGCTAATATGTGAGTGTTATATGCAGATAAACCTGTTTGATGCTGCATCAGTGGTGCATTCAAATTCCAGCCAATATCAAGGACATGTTATGAATTATCAGTTCAGGGTACCAGCAGCAGGGGATAACTCTTTGGGTGTATAGTTTTACAGAATATGGGTGTAAAAGCACTGTTCTTTTGGGTGTATATTCAACTTTATTTGGGTGTAAAAATTCGCAGGTTATGGGTGTATATTTGATTTGATGTTTTTCTTCATATTTTAGTACCTGTAATTCATACATTTTGAATACAGCACAGGCAGTTTAACAGCACAGACAGTTTGGGTGTATTTTTTAAGCAATCTTGGGTGTATATTAAACTTGCGTTGGGTGTAAAAGTTTATAATTTGTGTTTATATCTGCCTTGATGTTTTCCTTCATATTTTACCACCTGTAATACATCTTTTGAATACAGCACAGACAGTTTAACAGCACAGATAGTTTAACTATGGAAAAAAATTTCATTGAATAGAAGTTGTTTATAAATGGCAAATTTTTACAGCATTTGTTCAATTTACAAACTACCTAGCAGTTGGATTACGCAGTTTCTATATCAGTAGAATTTATCTGACAAAACGGACTCAATAATACGGAGGATGGCTTCGACAACCTTATTGCATTACTCTCTCTAATTGCTTGATCTCTCTCTTTATTCATTTCACTGAATAGTATCCGCGAAGCATACTCCACTCTATAGTGGTCCACCTCCTCCTACAATTAAAAAGTATATTCTGTTTAAACAGCAATATTAATTCAGTAAAGTAATACAGAGTTATATAGTTCTAAAGACAGTTACCTGTTTCCAATTATCCCATTCATACTTCCCCTTTTTAATGTTTTCCGGCTCAATTAACTCAAGTCACTTCATAACGTAGATAGCGCAGTCATAGCTGAAAACGAAAAAAATAAATTACAAATCTCATTTAGGAAAGTTTAATGTTCAGAGTCACAAATTTATACCTTGATTTTTGGCCTGATATTTTAACATATGATGCTTTAATTTCCTTCTCCTTCTCGTCTTTCTTCAAAGGTTTCCCGCCGGCATATGCTCTCAATCTTAAAATTACATATCCCTTAAATACCAAAATAAATCAGTAATACACCCGAATGAATGCACAAGATACAACCAACTGAATGGACAATATACACCCAACACAACAAACGAAATACACCCAACTTGATAAAAAACATACACCCAACTTGATCAACAAAATACACCCAAATGGTTCCACAAAATACACCCAACTCGACAAAAAAATTACACCCAAAGGAGAACATAATTACACCTTATATTGAACTAAAATACACCTATCTATTAAAGTAAAGAACACAGAGGCAACTTACAGTAAATTTGTTAAGCTGCTTTCTCTCATCGCTTAGAGCTTTCTTGTGTAGCGGGTCAAGTATATGAAATCTCCGCTTTCTTGTATCAATCACCCATAACCACCAATGGCCCGAGTAGCAAACAGTTGCAAAAATCTGAAGGATTGCCACATTTCAACAGTGTGTTATTTTATTTGGCATATAAGTAAAGAACGGTACTAACAAATTTAGCAAATGAAAACTTACATATGGATGCGAAGTTAATTTTTTTGCATCTATGAAGGGAATAAAACTCGGGTAGTCTTCCACCCTGAATTCTTTATTGGTTTTAGGTGATATGAATTCCCCCTTTGGGTGCTTCGAAAGGGCCATGTTCTGCAACAATTGTGAAACAACAAATGAAATACTGAAAATACACCCAAGTGAATACTTTAAATACACCCAAATGACTAAACAACTTACACCCAATCAAACGTAAAAAATACAACCAAATCAATACAGAAAATACACCTAAAATTCGTAGAAGTAACACTTACCGCAATATCGGGGGGGAGACAGTATACTTGTTCTTGAAACCTTTTATCATTTTTCTGGTTGAGGATGATGCACATGGCAGATACAATCTAGAAATATATGCCGAAATTAATTTACATTAATAAACATAGCAGTAAACTTTGGTGTAAAAACATTAATGTTATTCTAATATTACCTCAGATTCTATATAACTTTTTGCCTGGAGGGATGCAAGGTGCATTCTATTTAAAATGTAATTATCTTGGGCAATCAGAGTGCACATGTGGTCATACTCGTTAGTACCGCCATCTGCGTATGTCTTCAGTCGCGTCCCCCAGATGTAGCACTTTTCTTTCATATCATCCGTAATCTGATTTATTCCCTCAGGAGTTTCAAACTTCCCAGAACTTTCTCCCCCAGTCTCCTTTTGAATTTGTGGACTTTTACTTTTTTCTTTCGCCGCACTGCTTCCTATTTTTTGTACCAAATCACCTAATTGTTCTAGCAAATTTGCAGTTTCTGGAGATTTTGCCCTTTCTGTCTCCTGCGTTGACGCTTCCTCCTGGCTTGAATCAGTCAAGCCAAGGCTGAATGATGGCACTGGATCTGTTTTAGGAACATAGGATGTTGTCCGTGCCATCATCATCAGGGCAGCAACGTCTTCTTTGGCTGGATGACTACGTCATCATGTATAACGTATTATAAGAGTAAGAATATACGGATGATAAGTAAAGATTGATTTTAGTCTGATGAACTTACATTTTAGATGGAGCTGGGGGAAGCGTGGGTGTGGTTTCTTGAAGTTGTTGGGGGGGGTTCAGGAGTGCTGCACAGTTACACAAAATTAATCATGGCGTAAAAAAAACTACTCAGGAACAATATACACCCAAGTTGTTACCAAATATACACCCGAACTGTAACCCAATATACACCCAAACTCTAAACAAATATACACCCAATACAATTTCTTATGTTTCTGTAGTTCCTTCAATCTGTAGCAGAGGGTTGGTTCAAAATATGTCTCAGGTGTTTCTTGAAGTTCTGGCACAGTGGTTGTTTGGGACGCCGGCACAAAAACTTGAATCGGGACTCTAAACAAGAAGAAAAATGAAAGGTTAACAACGCCTTTGAAAATAATAAGGTTATAAGGTTGAAATATTCTTGGAAAACTCACACTGCAAGCGCATCCGACGGTGTCTGTTCCCTCACAACCATCATATTCGAATTAGCCGGCTCACTGGCTAACTGTTGAACCGGACTCAACCTAAAATACACCCAAAGAAAGTCAAAAAATACACCCGAACAATTCAAAAAGAAGACAGGCTTTGTTTTTTGAGAACTTACATACTTGCAGTTTTTGCTTTTTTTTCCTGCCTTTTTTTTCTCGAATAAAATAATAAAGGGTTTTTTTTTCTAAAAAAAATATATACAGAATTAGAAGTAGAAGGTAATAGAAGAACAAAAGTAAAGGTTATTTGAAAGAGAAATTACATGCTCTCTGCCGGCTGGTTTACACTACTATGTTCTGTGCGTCCTTGAGAGGAAGGATCATCACTTCCCAAGTTCACAGCCGGTATTCTAAACAGATTTCATGTTATTCAGACAAAATATGATACAGGTATAAAATAAACCCAAATGAATGCACAAGATACAACCAACTAAATGGACAATATACACCCAACACAACAAACGAAATACACCCAACTTAATAAACAACATACACCCAACTTGATCAACAAAATACACCCAAATGGTTCCACAAAATACACCCCAATCATGATAACAAGATTTTATTAAATAAAGCTTCTTACGTTTCAGAGGAGACATAGCGACCTTCTGTCGATCGCAGGTCAGCTTCGTTCTCCCTGCGAAACAAGAAACAATTATTAGCAAAGAAAACACACCAAAATCTGAAATATACACCCCAACAAGACATACCCCTCTGCAACAGATTTTTCAACGTTTCCCCTTAGCAATTCATCTAGATCTTTACTTGATATTTCATATCTCTCACTACATTCATAAAAGAAGATGTTAACAAAAATAATTTCGATGATAGACGGTAATATAGCTTACGAGGTACTGTACCCATCAAAGTATTGATCTTCTTCAGGAAATGAATGCTCAACAACAACTTTTTTCTTTTTGGATTGTGTTCTGGGTGGGAAAAAAAAGTATGAATCAGAAATAAAAAATTAATTTTATCACAGAATATTATCCAAAGAAGTGCTTACTTTTTTGGTGTTGTTTTTGTCTTTTTCTTTTTCTTTTCCTTCTCCATCGGTGATGATTCTTCGCTTCTATAAATTAATAAGACACACTTCAGTTAATACATGAAATCTTTATAATGAAGCCAAAAGAAAGGAGTAATAATTTCAGAACATTACTCATCAGTTGATTCAGATTCAAATTCTGAATCAGAATCTGACTCCTCCTGACTCTTCTTTCTTTTTCTGGAGTCCATTCTGGAAGGCAAACAATCATTATTTAGAACATACTAAAGATATAAAATACACCCAAATGAATGCACAAAATACACCCAACTGAATGGACAACATACACCCAACACAACAAACGAAATACACCCAACTTAATAAACTACATACACCCAACTTGATCAACAAAATACACCCAAATGGTTCCACAAAATACACCCAACTCGACAAAGAAATTACACCCAAGTATGGTACTTACTTTTTCCCCTTTTTGCTGGGGTGTTTTCTTGGTGAATCCTCTGAGTCTTCTTGAGTCTCAGACTCAGAGGTAGAACTGTCACTGTCAGTAGTTGTTTCTGTCTCCGAAAACGATGTTGAACTCGCCTTCCTTTTTTTTGTTTTTTTGATTTCTTGTTTTTTTTTTCTATTTTTTTCATTTTTTTTCTTGTTTCCGCCATCTTTACAATCCCCTGAAACATTAGACATTTTAGTTAGCAGCATTCAGGTAAATAAAATACACCCAACATATTATGTTCACTTACCAAAATTTCCTCTGTTTCTGCACTCATTCTTTCCACCAACTGCTCCTTACTCCAGTTGGCAATCCAGGGTTTTAGTGGTCTTTCAGCCCTCTTCTTGCCTTTATTTTTTGAAAGATGAAAGTAAATTATCATCAGGGCAAAGAGGCAGCCATCAATTGCCTTCTTCTTTTTCTCCTTGTAGTCGGTGATGCCCTTGACGATGAAGGTCAAAACATGCCCCCCCCAGTTTCGCTCCGTGATGCTGCCCATCTCAAAAATTGGGGCCAGGTGCACATGCGAGATTTTGTTTATCGTCGTTGGCAAAAGGAACGCCATCTGTATATAGAGGATGAAAATCCTCTTGAACATTAGGCGTTCCTCTTCGTTACCAACGCCAATATCCATCATCTCATCGATAAGACTTTTGAGGGTCTTACCCTGGAATCTTCTAAAAATTACTTTGTCATCCTCAGAAAGTTTCTTATAATCGACTTTCTGAGGAAATAAATCTCCTACAAAAAGGAAAACAACAAAGTATCAAAGTCGGTTCAAATACACCCAAGCATCAACTTAAATACACCCAAGCATCAGTTAATATACACCTATAATTTGTAGCTAGTTACCTATTGCATTGATGCCAAACGCATGACCTATCTTTCTTGGTGTTATTTTAAAAGAACCATATCCTGTTTCCAGTCTGTTCTCCCCAAGTTTGAAGTTGTTTGCCAGCTCCCTTAACAGTTGGTGATGCACCCTTAGTGGTGGGATGTGCATCAACCCACCAAATCCTAGATCCCTCACAATCGCCTTCTTTTCCTCACTCATGTTTCTGAATTTATCACTTAGGAGATGTGTGGCACACTTAAGGTCTTTTGTTTGCTGTAAGACAAAAATAAAATTATAGTCAGATATATATCTATTATATAAAACTGATTTCATGTAAGACATATATTTGTTCTTACATTTCTTCCAGGTTGGTTTCTCGCTACCATTTTCTCTGAAATGAAAAATGCACCCAAAGATATCAGTAAGATACACCCATATATATGAGTCAGATACACCCATTGGTAATAGTAAGATACACCCATAGATATGAGTCAGATACACCCAAAGATATCAGTAAGATACACCCATATATATGAGTCAGATACACCCATTGATAACAGTATGATACACCCATAGATATGATTCAGATACATCCATATATATCAGTCAGGTATCAGTCAAACATGCTTCAATATCAAGCAACATTACAAGGTCAAGCAATATACACCCACCAATCTACGGAATATACCCCCCAAAAATGAGTTACCAGAAGATCTAGAACAACAAGAACAGTAACACCTACAAGAACGAAGAAGAACAGTGTAACAAAGAAGCAAGAATAACAGTAAAACCTAGAACATTAAAACGTACAACCACGTAGAAGAACAGTAAAATCTAGTTCGTAATTTGGAAAATATACAGGAATTGTAATGTAACGTACCTTGAGTATTGTAGGTTTGTTTTCTCTGGAGATTCTTGATCGAGAGTTTGATGGTGTTTTGATGGAGGTTTCGAAGGTTAGCGACGAGTTGTATATCTTGATTTTCGAATTTTGCTCGAAAATGGAATGGTTGCGTTTTCTTTGAATTGCTTTGAGAAGTGGAAAAAGTGGAAGAGTCTGCCATTAAGGGGTGGTTCACTCGAAGCGAACGTAACCGTTTGAGTAGGAGCGCGTGAATGTTACGCTCTATTCAATCCTCTTCATGCGCGTGTGTTTTTTATGGGCTGGGTCAACTTGTAAAACTTGTAACCCGTTTTTGCTTGTATGTGTAGCAGGCCCGTATAATCTAATGATCTATATAGATATGACATATCCAATAAACACATAATTGTTGTGCTCATTTTAGACATCTTGTCTAAAATGAGCACAACAATTATGTACTTATTGAATGTGTCACATCTATATAGACCATTAGATTTTATTAGATGAAAATTAAAGGCTAATATAAAAGAAGAGTATTGATGGACTCTAATAAATATAGAATATCCTATTACATAAATAAATGCTTTAAATGACAACAATTTAATACACAATACTTTAAATGGCAACAGAATCTTTTATTCTTAAATAATTAAATATAAAATATATAAATACAAAAAATATGTGTATTTTTTATTCATTAAGATTAATTATTATACAAAAAAATCTATAATATTAAAATAATATTTTAATCTATAATATAAAATATAAAATAATTAAAATTTTATTTTATATTACTTGATAAATAATTAGACTATTATATTTAAATTTATTAACTAATTATTTTGTTAAAAATGTTATTATATAATATAACTTTTCATCAAAGTATTTTAAAAATATAATTTATTTAAAATATTTTATATAATACATGAAAATATTAACCTTTTTATTTTTAAAAATTTTGTTAAAAAAAGTATTTAAGAATAAAATTAATATAAATAACTTAATTTAAAAATGAAAAATTTTAAAATATAAATGATAAAATAACTTTATAATAATTTATTATTTTTATTATTTTACGTAAGGAGAATTTTGTTTATTAAGGTCTGAAAAATAATATTAAAATTAATACTATCAAAAAATATTTTAAATTTAATATTATAAAAAGTAAAAAAATTATATAAGGGCTAATTTGATTAATTTTTAAAATTTTAGAGATGAAAATGACTTACGTCTAAACTTTCAGGGACTACTATTTTGATTATAAATAACTTTTTACATGTCGTGTCACTGACTTGATACATCATCATACCACGTGGCACTTAATGTGACACGTCATCATCTAACTAACGGAAGGAGTAATATGACTTACGTTTTATCTTTCAAGGATTAATATGATTAAAAAAATCTATTGAGGGCTAATTTGAAAAATGAGTAATCTTTTAAGGACGAATTTGACTATTAACCCATATATATATAATTTTGGTCGAGTTAGAGAATAAAAAATTTAATTAAAAAATAAAAAAATATTTGAAAATAATAAAAAAATAAAAAATGATCTTATTATAAATATATATCTATAAAGATTATATATATGAAACTATAAATGTTAAATTTAAAAAATAATTTTAAATTATTATCTATTTAATATTACCCCAAAATAAATATGAATAAGAAAGACTAAAGGAGAGAGTCATGAGATGACATATATATATATATATATTTTTTTTTGGTGACTTAAAAGAAAAATAAACAAAAACTAAGAAAGAAAAAAAATAAGAAACTGCTTAAGAAAGGCAGTCCCGCTGAATACTACTCTCAAACTCCTTCCAAGGCAATGGAAGCTCCACTTGGGGAGAAATAGTCCTCATTGCAGTCTTTGCCATGATGTCTGCTACTGTATTTGCATCTCTCAAGATCAACCGAAGATCAACACGCCATTTCCAAGACATGATATCTCGGATTTTTAACACCAAAGGATCAGTAAACCCAGAGCAATCTTGTAAATTATTGACAATAGTAAAAGCCTCCACACAGTCTGTCTCACATATAATGTCTCTTTGTCCCGAGTCCCATGCTAAAAGAAAGCCCCTCCAAATAGCAAACAACTCTCCTTGCAAAATGCTACGACTCTCAATTGTTCCCAGACAGCCTCGTTGCCACCTTCCCTTCCAATCTCTGCTAACACAAGCAAAACCAACTCGAGCACCACTGCCAGGATAGCTAGCATCACAATTAATCTTAAAGGTACCCACTGAGGGGGGAATCCAAGAGCCACTAATGGTTGAGGGGATAGATAGTCGTTGCAACTCAAAAATATATATATTAAAGTCTAAAGAATAAAAGAATTATTCCGACCCAGCCCAATTAACCAAATGTCCGGGTCCGAACGACTGGCCGACCCAACGGACTGACGGATCCCGAACCAGGCGGTGACCTGGATGTTACCTCCTCACGCCAGACATCTGGACAACTGGAGTTGGACAGCTGGAAGAGGAACCTTCCAGGAAAGAGAGTCTGCCCCTATGGAACCCACATTAGTACATACTATATAATGGGTGGGCCCTGCCCCTCCCCAAGTATGTCACCTACCCTTTACCCTAATTGCCGCCTTTGTACGAACACTAACTTGAGCATCGGAGTCCTCTTGCAGGTGGCCTTCTCCACACCAAATCGCAAACCGGTGGGACCTCATACCCCGATCTCAAACCCTTCACGTTGGCCCGGGAGATCTTGACGCACGTAGGCGAACCGAACCCAGCCCCCCACCACTTCCAGGCATCTGGCACATCCGACCCGTTTAGGAACCGAGCTACCAAACAAGAATATATCAATTCTATATCAGTCACTACACACATATGATACATATACGTAGTTGATACATATTATTTATTCAGTTTTTCTTAAAAAAATTAAAAAATATATTTTCATGTGTTATATATAATATAATATTTTTAACAAAAGTAGTTAGTTAACAAGTATTGAATATAATAATCTAATTATTTATCAAGTAATATAAAATAAAATTTAATTATTTTATATTTTTTATGTTGCAGTTTAAAATATTATTTTAATATAAATTTTTAATATTATAATTTTTTGCATAATAATTAATTTTAATAAATAAAAAATATTTATATTTTTTGTATTTATATGTTTGATATTTTTAATTACGTAAATTTGATTAGTTTAGGTCTTACTAATATAAGTAAATATATAATATGATAGGCATGTATTTAGAATTATATTATTTATTCTAGTTTTTTAAAAAAATTTAAGTGGATTCTCAATAAAACTTGATTATTCTAAGTGGATTTCCCAGAAATTTCGGTGACAAACCGATTGATATTTCAATGGGGTACCATTTCCGGAAATTTATACGTGCCCGGTCACCCTTACGACGTAGGGTCAATAGAGTATCGAGTCTCAACCTGGAACACTTGGTGGTAAGCCATGATACTTTACCTAGAAAAACTCATATCTCAGATAATTGAGTGTATAAGTCTCATAAACATTCGTAATCATTTGAAATCATGGCACAATCATACCAGTGAAGCCATGGCACCACATACACTCCAAGTATTCATATTTTCTTATATAATTCATCAATTTTCCAACCTTGCTTCACCCCCAAGTTATCACCATATCCTAACTCCATCTTGTTACTAAGCTTATTAATAAAATCTAGGGCTAAAAGAATGAAAATAGAGGTTTGGAAGTTCAAAATTGGTTTTAAAACACAAAATATCCATTTGCTGAAAAACAGGGCTATGCGTACGCATGTAAGAGGTATGCGTACGCATAGGTCTCTTTTGGGTCAGGATGCGTATGCATGCACCTGTCCGCGTACACATACGCACTGGATAGAATCGCATGCTCGCGTATGCCCCATGTTTGCGTACGCATGTCTCTTTTTGGGCAATATGCGTACGTATATACATGTCCGCGTACGCATACGTCCCAAATAGAATTGACCCTTCACAAAGGAAGGGTATGCGTACGCATGCAAGGGGGTTCTGTCAAAAATTTTGCTAAGTCTGAAAGTCTGCAGAATTTTAGTTTTAAACCCCAAACTTCCGACGCGGATAACTTTTTTGTTTCAAATCATTTTTTATCCGTTTTTCGAACGGCGTAAATTTCACGAACCCAATTTTCATATGAAACAAGTTTGAAACTATTTGGGGTCCGGAAGCCGAGTTATGGCCCGCCTAAATTCGGCCAAAAATTAATTTTTTACAAAATCCCTCAAACCTTTATTTCATTAATTCACCATTCAATTATCAATCTTCCTACACTAAAAATCAGTTCCAATATATGCAATATCACAACAACATAGTTCTACACCCTTCTATCATCCGTCATTCATCAACATTACACAATTTCACACTTAAATTCTCGCAACCTCATTAACACATCAATCATTATTCAAACACCATTTTAGCATTCTAATTTCACCATAACAATAATCACCGACACATGCTCAATCCATATCATCAACCATTATTACAAATACTAAACATTCAACATGCTTAATTATTCCAACGTATCCTATAGTCCTCTAGCCTAAGTTTTCACAGAACATTATATATTAAATACCAGAAACCTAAACCATACCTTGGCCGATTTCCACGTATGCCCCAAGGGAACCCACTTGGGCAAAAAGCAAGCCCTCAATACCAAAAATTCAGCTCTAGCACCAACCAAGCTTCCACTTAAGCTTCCAACATATCCAATAGTTTCATATCACATATACATATACACCTAACACATTTCATAACATTTGTATACCCAAAATTCAATATCCAACATACTTAATTGAGGAAATAGTTAGGGTTCTAGAATTCTCACCTTACCCAAGTATCAAATAAGCAAGAGTGAACGTTTTCCTCAAGCTAATTAGGTCCTAATACATCAAAGAAGCAAAATCTCAACACCACTCTAATAATTTTTGAAATTTTGGGAGAAAGAGAGGCTGAGAATGAAAATGGAAGTTCCATACCAATCTACATACCGGGTTTTGTAGAGCTCGACGCTGCGGGAGCGTGACCGCAAACAGTGTGGCGATCGGAGCTCGGAGTGAAGAGATATGGGTGTTTGAAATCAAGCAAGGGTTTTGAGTTATTCTTCCCTTCTCCAAGAATGTTTCCAGCGTGAATGAAGAGAAAGGAGGAAGGGAAGCTGTGTTTGATTGAGTGTTGTTGGGCTGAATTGGGCCTTGGACCCGGTTCGGCCCAATTTTGGGATAAATTCTTTGAAATTAGTGTCAAAATTCTTATTTTAATTAGCTCTATCTTATTTTACTATAAAATTTACATTTATAATTTTCTTTATTAAAATTTGATTTGTTAATTAATTATTCGCTAATTTTACGGAGTTTACAGTCGCCTTGTCCTATTTTAAAATGGATAGGGACTGAATTAGGTGTTTACTCAATATATAATTCATTTTTTACGAAAGACATTAGCCAGTGTTTATATTTAATAATCTTAATTTTTTTTCAATGGAGGGTTCCACTAAAAAGTAATTTACAGCGTCTATCACTTCCTGCAAAATTGCTATACCAAACATAAATACAAAATGCCATATATCAATCATAGTTATCATAATTAAATTGGATCGGCTAATTGATAAACCCCAATTTTGTGGTTTATCTTGTGTTGAATTTGGTGGATTTTATCAACTTTTCTGATATTTATTCAATGAAATAGCATGCTTTTGTAATTCTCCCAAATTTGTGCTTAAGAGTGAAAACATGCTTTTTAGCCCTTAAAATAGCTAAATTTAATTCACTTTAATTCCATTCGATGCCTTGATATGTTTGTTGAGTGATTTCAGATTCATAAGGCAAGTAATGGATGGAAGAAGTGAAGAGAAAAACATGCAAAGTGGAGAATTCTTGAAGAAATGAGTATTTGAAGAATTCAAGGCCACGCACACGTGTCATCCACGCGTACGCGTGAAGAGGACATTCAAGCCACACGCACGCGTCACCCACGCATACGCGTGAGGGGGAAATTTGCCAGCAACGCGCACGCGGCGACCACATGCACGCGTGACACTGATCACGTGACCTCATTAAAGTGAATACGCTGGGGGCGATTTCAGAGCTTTCCAGGCCCAAATCCAACTCATTTCTGAGACTAGGGAGCAATTAGATTAGGTTAGGAATCATGCTTTAGATAGTTTTTAGAGAGAGAAGCTCCCTCTTCTCTCTAGAATTAGGGTAGAATTAGGTCAAACTCTCTTAGATTTAGGTTTAATTCTTATTTTCATCTAGTTTCTTTTACTTTTCCTTGTTCAATTGCTTTGATTCTCTTAGTTCTTCTTGTTAATTTCTCATTTTGGGTACTTTTTTTATGTTGATAAACTCTTGTTGGATCTTGATTTTTCTTTAATGCAATTTTATGTTTTATGTTTCTTATTGGTTAATTTAGTTGTTATTGTTATTTTCTTGCATTGGATAGTTGTAGAATTTATTATTTCTTACACTTTTATGATGCTTTCCTTTTACGCCTACCAAGTATTTGACAAAATATTTGGTTAGATTTTAGAGTAGCTTTTTGAGCGTTCTTGGTTTGGAAAGAGAAATTAGGCAATTTTGAGTCATTAATACCCAACTCGTGTTGGTGATCTAGAGTTGTTAGTTAATATTATTTTTATTGACTCTAATCTCTTTCTAATTCAATTAGTAAGCTGATTAGGATTTTTGGATTGAGATTAACTAGTCCTATTTGACTTTCTTCCTATGTTGAAGATGACATTGTACCTTCTTCTGATATTGAAGATGACGAAATAGGATTAGCTCTTGTTAATTGTTGTATGATCATTAATGACTAGGATAGAAAGCCTAGGTTCTCAATCCTGGCCATGAATGCCTCTTTTTATTAGTGTTATATGTTTGATTTACTTTCATTGTCATTTAAATTTCTTGTTATTTAGATTGTAGTCTTCTTATTGCAAACCACCTCTTGGAACCTCATAACCAATAATGTGCAAACATCACTGTAATTCCTTTGAGAGACGACCCGAAATCTAATACTCTCGGTATTTTTATTGGTTTGCACTCATGACAAACAAAATTAAACTTTAATGGAAGGTTGTTTGTTGGTTGGGATCTATACTTCGACGAGATTATTTGTGTGAAATTCCTAACTGACGAAAATCCTCACATCACCGATTCGACAAAAAAATTGGTGAACCGATAGTTCAGTCATTTCGGTTTGCTATTTGGACCGTTCTTGTAATTAATCCAGTCAACATTGGTTAAATTCATTAAAAACCAGACGGTTCGTATCGAACCGGAAGCGATCAACCGTTGAACCTGCACCTCCACTAGTAAACCCACGTGTGGATCACCGTAGAATATCAACTATGAAAAGCCTCCAAAAGGGAAGAGCTAAAAGAAGGAAAAACTTTAATAATATCATGTTGCCACCAAGTAGGGGTGGCAGTGGGGCGGGTAGGGGTGGGTTTTTGCCCTACCCGACCCCGCCCTGCCCTCCTTTGACCCTACTACTACCCGCCCCATCCCTACCCACGGGTAGTAAACTGTTCTACCCTAACCCGCCCCTACGGGTACCCGCCCCGCCCCGCCCCTACCCGCCCCTATCAAAATTAACTAACATTTTAATTTTTAAATATTCATATATAAATTAAGATAAAAATTTAAAATTCATACTTAAATTAAAATACAAACATAAAATTCATACAATGTCAAATAACTTGAAAGTAAAAAAGTTAACGTTTGATTACTACAAATTTAACACCATAATAAAAATATTACATAATTAAATATAAGAGTCTTCAATTTTTATTCTTGATCACTTTCAACATCTTCATCATCATTAAAGGTTTGGAGGTCAAGATTCAAACTTGAAATTCAAAGAGATAACAATTAATAAATTAATTAGTATTAAGTAAAACTAAGCAAACCATATAAAATGCTTTTGGAAAAGACATAAAAATGATAAATAATAGCATAAAACCAGATTATTAATCAGCCATCAACAATCAACAACTCAAAATCAACAATCCACAACACAATCAAATTATCAATCATAAAAAAGACAACAACAATAGACACTCACTCTTTGTGACAAGTACAACAAATTAACTCATCTTTATGCTATTGAAAATTTTTATGACTAACACAATAATATCATACTGTAGTCTCTTCTCTAAATACTTAAACCAGCTTGACAAGAACTAACTTTTAAAAAAAAAATTTAAGTTTATTAAATGTTAATTCTAATAAAATTTATTGTATAAAATAAGAGTAACAAATTTACAGTCAAGGGATTAATAATTTAATAAACAAATTTGATACAATAATGCTAAATGTAAGCTGTAACATCACCAACTTTGAAACAAGAGACCAAGAAAAAGGAAAAGGAAAAAGAAAAATAATAAGCACTAAGCAGCTAGAGAGAAGAAAGATAAAATTTTATATTTAAAGAGTTAGTGGACCTCATATGTCATTATAAGCAGCAAGTGAATCACTCATTACCTAAATGAGTTTTATGTGTATACATAGAAGCATGATGACTTGATGGTGTTAGATTGAAATCAATTATAACTAATCAAGCACAAATCACAAGAATATACAAAAGGATAACATTCATTGACCGACTCTGAATCAGATCCAAAAGAATACGTGGCATTATGGATAATCAGCCTTCAATTTTATAACTACCACAAGTATCTTGATTCTTAGAAAATATTAAACAGGAAAGCCATAAACAATGCTTAAACAAGAAAGCCATATGATATATATTTAAACATAAAAAATGAGAAGTAATAGATAATTTCAGTTTCCAAATATACTTTGATTTAAAAAAATAAAGATACATAAATACTCCAACCAAAGTTTATAGGCCAACACACATAAATTAGGCCGATTCTTATTAGTAGTAAGAAAACTTACAGTTGTTACTCAAACAAACTGCAAAGCTCATGCTTTAAAGAAGTACATAAATCAACTCAGCTTAGCAAATGTTAATCTATAATCTATAATCTATAATAATATATAATGCTAAAACTCATTTTGGTGTCCAAATTTTTTTTTTCATTTTTATCCTTCCTAATAACTTATTCTTAGTTACAACATTCCCATTACATCATTTTCATTCACGTTCACATTCACGTTCAGGTAAATGTAACCTTTTAATTTGATACCAGTTTCTCCCGTTAATTTCTCTCACTTCATGTTACTGCATAATACTCCACTACTTCATCTTCATCTATAATAACTAATAGGATACCAGTTTCTCCTGTTAATCTCTCTCACTTCACATTACTGGTTACTCTATAATAGAAAAAATTTCCTTCATTTCTCATCCATCTTCTCCTACATCATTCTCACTTCACCTAAATATAACATAAAATCTAATGTATTTTGCTTTTCGTCATTAAATAAAAGTGTAAAACTATATTTATATGTTTCTTTGATTTTTTATCGTTGACAACATACCAATGGAAGATTCACGTAGAAGTGGTTGACGAACTTAGCAAGACTATGCCAGGTAATGAAGACAGACAAAATATGAGTGAAGAACAGAGGCAGCAACACCTTGCCAGAAGGCGTGCCAGTTACCGAGAGAGTATTAGACGAGGAAAACAAATCGATACATCGAGTGGAACTAACATGACAAGACCATTATAAGATATCACAAATACACCCGCATATTAATATTCTGTATCAGGTACTCTAAGTTATACTTTCCATTAATAAATTTATGTTGTTAGTTTATCATATCTATGTTACTGTACTTAATACCAATTATGTATAATTTATCTCTTGAGTGTACCCTTAAATTATCAAATTACATGATTTTCATCTTAATAATAATTTTTCTAAATATACAGATACTCACAATAACAACGGAGCTGGTTCAAGTAATATACCGAATGGTCCAAATATGGGTAGGAATCCTGTATATTTATATTTATATTTATTTTCAGAAATTACTTTAGATTTATCTTAACGTTTTTACTTATAGTTTGATCTATAATTTAAAAAAAAAAGACATAATTATTTTTCTTCTTTGCACTTTTTGCAGGCACTTGAAAGATTCTTTAAATACAAATCTGTATTTTGGCTTATCACTTAAAAAAAAGGTCCCTAAACAAAGAAAAAAAATGACTTTTGAATATAGCTCATCTTTTGTAAATAATCGTATTTTTATATTTATTTTTATGACTTTGAGTTAGATAGAAGAATATAATATATTATAATAATTACTATTTTATGGATTATGGTATTTATAGATAAGTGACGTATGTATTTATTATAATTAAATCATTTTCATATTATTATTATTTATAGATAGGTAATATATGATTATTTTAATTTAAACATTTCTATATTATCATAAGTTATTCTATATTATTATTTTTAAGTTATTCAAATTTAAAATTTCAAAAATTATTAAAATAATTAACTTTAAATCCCATAGAAAAAGCGGCTGAATAGACACAGCAGTGTCTGTTAAGCCGCTAATTTCTATAAAAAGGAGAGGATCTTGGCAGGGCCAACAAGTTCCTGAGGGCTGAGGACATCATTCTTTATATCGTCATCTAGGGATTTTTCAGGATCAATAATTATTGTACTCAAAGAAGTCCTCTGTCAACAATTTACATAATATTAATGAAAAGGCAAGTTTAACTGTTTTAACATAAAAAAATAAATTATAAAATCTACTCACAGAAAACAAATCTGGAGAAGGCAAGAAGCAGAGAGCAAGTCAGTAAGCTGTAAGTAGTGAGTAAAAGAGGAGTGCTTGCTGCTTACCAGTGAGACGACGACAAAGGAAGGAGGGACCGGAGACTGCAAATCGAAGAGACGAGCGGCGAGAAGAGTGACGTCAACGAGAGAAGTGCGAGCGAAGTGAGTACGGTGAGGGAGAGCGGCGAGGTGAGCGACTGAGCGACGACGGCGGTGAGCGACTGAGCAAAGCAAGCAACAACGGCGGTGAGCCACGGAGGCGGTGAGCAAGGTGGCTGCTGTGTGTGTTTCTGGGATTTGGGTAAGTGGGTATGAGCCTATGAGGGATGGCATGGCTGCTGTGTGTGTTTCTGGGATTTAGGTAAGTGGGTAGGTGGGTATAACCGTATAAGGGAGGGGAGGGGGCAACCCTAATTTCTAAAAGAGATATATATAGGAGGGAGTATATGTACACTCCGGGGCGGGTAGGGGCGGGTTTACCATGAACCCGACCCTGCTCCGCCCCGATCAACACCCCGCCTCGCTCAGAACCCGCCCTGCTTCGGGTCGGGTTTAAACCCGCACCGGTCGGGTAGGGGCGGGTCGGGTACCCGCGAGTTCGGGTACTCCTGCCATCCCTACCACCAAGTCAAATTACTCTTCGATATATATAGCGCTAATAATTATATATATGATATCAATATATTTGATTGTCACACATTTTTTTTATATACTTTATATCTGTTTATAGTTATTATAGGCATCTTTTATATATATATATATATATATATATATATATATTATGTCTTATTATAATTTATACATAATTTAATTAAATTAAATTTAAATGAAGATTTATTTTTTTATTTAATTATGACTGAATCAATCAGTTCAAATTGTGATTTATTGATTGAACCAATAACCTAGTAACTTAGTTATATGACTGGATCAATTACTGGTTCAATTTTGATAACTATAATATCAATAAGAGCTAGGAAGTCTAGCAAGCATATTTTTATACATAAGGAACAATTTTAGTTTTTACACCGTAATCTTGGCTAATTAAAGTCATCACATTGCAAATTCTAAGCAATCATAGAGAAGGTTAAATTCATAAAATTCAATAATTTATCTAAAATATCCATTTGTATTTGTTTAGATGGGATACACAGATATGATGCAACATGGTTATTATCCATTTATCCATATTTATAGGCAAAAAATTATTATCAAGTATTATTGAAAATAAATTTTCTTAATTTTTTTCAATTATTTTGTAAAGTATGATGTTTTATTATTCAACATTTTTTTCATATAATTTTTTTAGTCCCATTTAAAAATTATAAAATAAAAAATCACAATTTACAAAATAATTGAAAAAAAATTAGAAAGATCCATCTATTATTTATATTTGTCCGAAAAGCAGTATTATCAAACCGAGCTCAACTTGATCGGTTGGACTGAAAAAACCGGTCATTCGGATCTTAAACCAGGTCGAGCCACCAATTAGACCAGACATGCAGATGCAATAGACCTACTTTGACCCGCTTCAACCCGGCTGGTTTTTAAAACTCGGACCGGATCAAGGTTTGTGTTTTTTGTTAATCTTTCTCTAAACTCAAAAAACGATGTTACGTTTTGCTATTTACCCTGAAAGTCAAACTGTTCCTCCCTCCCTCCCTCCTGGCCTCATCCTCCCCCAATTTCTCAGTCTCTTCGACTGAGTCTCACTTCCCTCACCCTTCCAGTCTCTCGTCGTCCTTTGGTTCATCACTGTCGTCGTCACAGGTGTGGGCATCCGTTTCTTCTTTTTTCTGTCTTCATCCACTCGTACTTCTTACCTTTGTCTCACCATCTGCCGCCTCTGCGTAAGTGCGTATCCTGGTTTGTCGTGGCTGTCCTTTTCTCTGCCGTCGTCGTGCTTGGGCTGGCCGTCTGCCTCTCCTACTCCTCTGAATCTACCGCTACCTGTGCTAGAAAGCTTTGGGTCCTGTGTGTTGTGAACTATTTAATAATTGGTTTACAATTAAATTGTCTTCCAATTCATTCTTGAAGAGGCTATCAGCCTCTTGGAAGTGATGCGGTGTATTAACGATGTGAAGGGATCACATATTGGAGGCAAAAGAATTTGATGTTGAATTTGTTGCATGAGATCGGACCTCTTATATTAAATTTTGAAAATGCAAAAATCTTCAAATTATGGTGTTCTTAGTGTTGAGTCCAGGTGCTCAGTTTCTACCTTAGCTTACTGATGCATCTGCCGTAGGAATGCCATGTGGAGGTTTGGTGTCTTGCTTCAGGTGTTGGTTTTTTTTATGATTTGGTGTTGTCCTATCTTGTATTTCTTAGATGTGGATCATAGCTTATATTTTGCTAAGGTTAGGTATTGTATTTAGGTGTATGTTTTAGAACCTTTGTTACCTTGAATCTCCCCTTTTCACGTCAAGAACACATAAAACTATTGGGAAAAATAAAACAATTAGTTGATAATTAATTTATTGGCATTGGTAAAAATGTAGAACAAGGCTAATGAGTAATAGCTTAAATGGCATAGTCTCTCCATACTCAATTAAGAGGTTGTGGGTTCGAGTCTCATAACTTTGGTTAAAAAAAAAAAAAAGATGTAGAACAAGAGTCATAAAGCTTGGAAGGGAAGAATATATTTTAGGTATAAGAATGAAGGAACCATGTCTGTATAATAAAAGTGAAAAAATATTTCCTTTTGCTGTGAGTCCTTTTCTATTGTTGTGAAACTGAAAAATGGAACTCTATGAATGAATTGAATATGCAGAAATGAGAAATGGAATTCTTGGAATGAAAACAATCTTCATAAATGAATTGAATCTGCCTTATTTATGCAAAAATGAAAAAAATGAACCTTTGAATTTGAATCTATTGAGAATTTAGTAAAAAAAATCTATCGAGAATTCTAGTATTTTTATAATGATAATATATGAATTAATTTTTATAATTAATTGGTGATTAGTGAAAATATATTATTTTTTATATTTATTTAATTGTAACTGAGTTAGTCGGTTTAATCAGTAATTCACTGGTTGAGTAGTATGATCGGTTTGATTGTCGGTTCGCCAAAACCAAGTTAACAATTAAAAAACCTGCCTTGTTCAGGAAGGGACAGATCCGGGTTTTCTCAAGTTTGTCGCATCTCACGCACTCACTTGTGCCGGCCACCTTAAGTCAACTCTCTCTGGCCTCTCGCAGTCTGCCTTCCTGTGTCTCACACAACGGTACTGCTGTCTTCAGTTAACGCTGACGCTCTCTTCGCACTCTTCCTCTCTCTCGCTCGTTCCATCTGCCAACACTCAAACCTCCGTGGCTCTTTTCTGCCTCCACACTCATCCTGCTCGAGGAAGAAACAAAGACACCGTCGCAGGCGCAGCATCGACACCGCTGCAGGTTGAGTTCAGTTGACCCTCCTCTTTTGCTCCTCCATTCCAGGTGGTTTCCTTTTCCAGAAGCTGTTATGCTGAATTTGCTGAAATTGGATGCTTTTATAAATAGAAAGATGCTTATATTGACTAGATTTTACAATCTATTACATGCGCAAATTTTTTTGCATTTTTTTTTGTATATACATGTATTTTTAGTCCATCTGCCATTTCTGCCGTTTGGCGCAACGCCATGAGGCGCCATCCAGAATAAAAAATTATGCCAAGGCGTCGATGTTAAGACAATCTGAGCAATAAAACTACCCCATATTTCGTATACAACTCGTGCTTTCGTACGGATTGTAGGATATTTGTCTAACATTTGTCTCTGTCTACTCCAACCTTGATTATATACATTCCCACTATTTGGCCATGTAGCATTGCTGCTTTGCTCATTTTTTTTCCAAATTGTAAGTTGTGTAACAGTTTTCTGCTGTTAATTATCTTTCTTGGTTATGAGATATGGTTATTGTTATGCATTAGCATTACCCACACTTGTTATGAGCTTTTGCCTCTTATTTCTTTCTGGGGATTTTGGTCTTTTTTCTAGTGGTGAATGTTTCAGTGACATGATTATTGTTTGCACTTTTATCTGTTGTAGTTAGATCTGGAACTTTGCTTAGAAGTTTTCTATCTTTTGATTCCAACCCTTTTTTGTTTACAATTTGCTGAGTTGGTGCTCTTTGTTTTCATGATGTTTAAAATTAGCACAGACCCTTCTTTGTTCGATTTCAAGAAGGACGGGCCTTGTTTTGTGCAACACATACATCAAAACAACTACCATGGGACATGAATCCCGAAAGCTCTTGGATGAATATGAGGTGTCAGAGATTCTAGGAAGAGGTGGATTCTCTGTTGTTAGGAAAGGCATAAAAAAATCAAGCAGTGATGAGAAAACTCATGTTGCCATAAAGACACTAAGAAGAGTAAGTGCCTCTACTACAACCCCTGGTTGTTTACCAAGAGAGAGGAGCAACATGGGGTTTCCCACATGGAGACAGGTTTCAGTATCAGATGCTCTTCTCACCAATGAGATCCTTGTGATGAGGAAGATAGTCGAAAATGTGTCGCCACATCCGAATGTGGTTGACCTCTATGATGTTTATGAGGACTCGAATGGTGTTCATCTTGTTTTGGAGCTGTGTTCTGGCGGTGAGCTGTTTGATCGCATTGTGGCACAGGATAGGTACTCAGAGACTGAGGCTGCGACAGTTATTCGCCAGATTGCGGCGGGCTTAGAGGCTATTCATAAAGCAAACATTGTCCATAGAGACTTGAAGCCTGAGAATTGCTTGTTCTTGGACAAGAGGAAGGATTCTCCTCTAAAGATCATGGATTTCGGTTTGAGCTCTGTTGAAGAGTTTACTGATCCAGTTGTTGGTTTGTTTGGTTCCATTGATTATGTTTCACCGGAGGCACTTTCTCAAGGAAAGATAACAGCTAAGAGTGACATGTGGTCTCTAGGGGTAATTTTGTACATCTTATTATCTGGGTATGTTAATCTAATTCATGTTTGGTACAGTTGCACTTTGTTCAGTTAACGGTTAATGCTTACTTTGGTATACATGTGAACCATGTTGGTCTCATAGGTTTTAATGAGTCAAAATATTTTCTGTAAATAATCGTGAGTCAAGTTAGCCCCGCATTTGATTAATGAAGGACTAATCAAATAAAGTGCTAACTTGACTCGCATTTATTACTTAAAGGGAACTATTTTAACTCATTAAAATCTATGGGAACCAAGATAATTCACACGTATACTTATAGGCACCAAAGTGAATATTAACTCTTCCAAGTGACTTTGTACATCTTTCTGTTTGGGTATGTTAATTTAATTGATGTCTTGCACAGTTGCATTATGTTCTATTTTTCGGTGATGCCGATATACCTTGTGCTTAATGCATATGGATGATCGTACTTAATCATCACTTTTAGATCTAGAAATGAAAAAAAAAAGGTTGCAAAGTGCCTTGGTATGAGTTACTTCTTCTATTCTATATTTAATATGTCAATTCTAACATTTTGAAGTATTATTGAGTCAGTGAATTTAAATAAATTGATTCAAAATGTACTAAAAAGTTAACTTATACAAGAAAACTAATGGAGTAATTTGTTTAGGGTTTAAAACTCTTGGCAAACAATTAAGGGATTGTTTACATGTTTTGCAGATATCCGCCTTTCATTGCTCAGTCTAATCGCCAAAAACAACAAATGATAATGAATGTAAGTAACATTTGCACAGATTAATGTTGATGACTCAAGAAAGTATAAGATATCAATTGGTTACATATGATCTAATATATCATCTATTTTCCCTCTACATCCTCTATGTCTTAGAGATGTTACTCTAGTGCAATGGTATTAGCATCACCACTTTAGCCACATAAGTAATTCAACTAATTGAGCATTTAAATTTTGCCAAATCCAATGACCAATAATTTCCAACACTATTTAATAGATAGAATTATTACCCCTATTCAACCATGGAACCGAAATTTTCACGTGTCACAAGGGGGTGTGTAACATGGCTAATACAAATATCATAAACTCATTGTTTTATTTCGTGTTAGTTTAACAAAATTAAAACTTGAAACAGGGGAACTTCAGCTTCTATGAGAAGACATGGAAGGGCATTTCTCAATCAGCAAAGCAATTGATTTCGAGTCTTCTGACAGTTGATCCTAGTAGGAGACCTAGTGCGCAGGAGGTATTGTATACCCTACCAAAATAAATAACCAAGGCTGTGACATATTTGCAATATAAGCAACCATATTTTTCTGCATGAGGATATATTGCTTGGGGAATTGGTGTAAAATTATACATAAAATTTGTTTAGGTAGAATTTAATCTGATTTTCACCTTTGAAACAAGACAACCTTTTTTTATCTTAAAAGCTACCCTTACAAACACTATGGTATCACCCAACACAAGACAAGACAACCCCCCTCCTCTCTTTTCCCTCCTCCTCTGGTCCATTTAATTTGAAAATTACTCAATGCACAACTATTTCTTCAAGCTTCTATTGCCTTTTATTTTTGTTTTATTTTTTCCGTGGGTAAAGTTTTCTATATAAAAAGAAAATTTTGTTTTCCTTCTTGTTCCTATACAAACAGTAGCCATCCATTCTTTCAAAGAATACATTTCATTTCATATATTGTAAATAACACACAACTAAATAGTATGTACTTAATATTTTTTAAAAAATATATTATTCTCTAAATAAAGGGGCAACTCAACAAGTACGGTCTTGTTGAGTTGCTAGCAAATTAGAAGCTTGCCAAAAAACTCCATAGAAACAAAGGGTAATCTAACCTAATGCAAGAATTGGTAATTGATTACATGACTTGAACTAATGATCTTGAAATCACATGGAGACAACTCAACTGATATTTTAAGGTTTTCATAATATACACAATTTCTCACTGCTGTACAAGACAACAATAAAGCATTGTGATGCCTTCATAGTTCCTAATTACGTCTCAAATTCGGTGCTAAATTATTTTCAATAATTTTATCGTATTTCAAGCGGATTAAAGTTTTCAGATAGTATATTAACATAATCAGATAATAAGAACTCATAGCTTCATTTGTCTATGTCTTGGATAAGCTCCTGAGTCATCCATGGGTCATAGGTGATGTAGCGAAAGATGATCAGATGGACCCTGAGATTGTCTCAAGGTTGCAAAGCTTCAATGCTCGTCGCAAGCTCCGGGCAGCTGCAATTGCAAGCGTATGGAGCACCACAGTGTTCTTGAGAACTAAGAAACTGAAATCCTTGATAGGATCCTATGATCTTACAGAAGAGGAAATTGAAAATCTTAGGATACACTTCAAGAAGATGTAAGTAATCAGAATATACACCGAAAAAATATTTATTAGAGTCATTAATTGTTGAAAATTTATTAGTGCTCAATAAACTTCACCTATTTAGCTAGTTTTTGAGGTTTATGGCTACTTATTTTTTATGTAATATTAAATTCTACATTTATAAACTTTAGTCTTCTGATGTTTAGTCCTGGACTTAAAAAGGTATGGTATTAGAAGTCTCTCAATTACTTAAAAATCTAACCATGATCATTTTTCAAGTATTTGGTAATCCTCATCCCCTTAAAGATTATCTTTATTAGGGATTGAGATAAAATAACAGTTTTTTTTAATTTAATTTTAATCCCATTTAAACTGTCCCACATTACATGAAACAACTTGTACCATTTCAATGTCTCAACACATTCAACTATATTAAAGCTCATCTAATTCTAATATGACTGTGTTTAACACTTAACAGATGTGGAAATGGGGACAATGCCACGCTCTCTAAGTTTGAGGAGGTACTGAAAGCAATAAATATGCCATCACTAATTCCTCTAGCACCACGCATATTTGACTTGTTCGACAACAACCGTGATGGAACGGTTGACATGCGAGAGATTTTATGTGGGCTTTCCAGCCTCAAGAATTCCAAAGGAGATGATGCCCTCCGTTTGTGCTTCCAGGTTAGTGTTTTAAGGGTTTTGTGTGTGTGTGTGTGTGTTTGCACACGCACGCGCGTGTGTATTACTAACTTGTCATATTTTTTGAACTATATTATCAAATTGTTCTTCGGAGATGGATTTTTCTATTATCATTATCACATGGTATTTTTAACATTATTTTTTACAAATTTAAGGAATTAATTTGAATATTTTATTAGGATTAACCACTATTTTTTGTCATCTAAAATATTTTGGTTTTAATCAACTTGGTTGGTCGAATGGTCAGTTCACTCGTCCGCTTAAGTAAGTGTCAGGGTTTTCTGGATATGCAACAAACTCATTGGCTAATGACAGACCTTTAAATGAAGTCTATATTCGCGGCAAATTAGTTCTTGGTTTGTCGGGATGAGAAATATCATGGGCAACCAAAAAAAAAAAATTGGTTTTGACAAAATAACCCTGAATTTAAAGGAAAGACGTTCATATTTCATATTTGTGATCTTTGGAGGGGCACGTTTAGTGAAATTTGTCAAACCTTTGTAATATTTTATAATTCCGTAGAAGTGTTACAATTCCTGAAGTTGAATTTCAGAAATATAACGTAAGTTAGGATTGTTTTACAAAGTTGGATCTAGGGAATAGCGAAATTAAATTCCACACAACTCGGAAGGGAGCAGAAGAGAATATCCTAAATCAAGGAAGTTTAATAGAGTTCTTCACAATTCACACTCTTTAGTTTCCATTCCCAATTCACCCCCTCCCCGACGGCGGCGGCGGTGGCAGCGGCAGTGGTCTCTCTCTCAACTTGATCTCCTATTTGGGTCCAATTGGGCTTTTAAGTCCCATAATCATAACAAGAAGCCACCTGATACGTTAACATGTCATGTAACATGGTATGATAATGAAAACATGATGGTGCACATTAATGAAAATAGATTTAGACACTAATGTAAATCATGTTTTCCAAATTCAGAGCCTTAAAAGGTTTGTTTGTTCTTTTTCTTGTTTCTTAACTCGCCTATAATTTCATATATAATATGTGCTAATTTTGGTTGTTCGGTTTTCTTGGACCACCAGATGTATGATGCAGATCGATCCGGGTGTATCACAAAGGAAGAAGTAGCATCCATGCTTAGAGTAATAAACCTCTCTTCCATTTCCTTTATTTCTAAAGCCTTCTCCTTTGGCATATTCTTTTAACAAAAATAAACAATCCGTTGAAACAGGCTTTGCCGGATGACTGTCTTCCAGTTGATATCACGGAACCTGGCAAATTGGACGAGATTTTCGACAGAATGGATGCCAACAGTGATGGAAAAGTCACCTTTGAGGAATTCAAAGCTGCTATGCAGAGAGATAGCTCCCTCCAAGATGTAGTCCTTTCTTCCCTTCGCCCACTATAGTTTTTCCATTTTTCATCCAATCAATCACAATGTTTGGGGCTTTCCTTTTTCTTATGTTCATACTGATGGTCTCTTTTGAGTCCACTATGTCTCGCTTTTATTCTCCAACCAAACATATCCTTGGAGAAAAGAGAGGGAATGCAGTCTATGACAATTAGGAACCTTTGCATTCTCAAGTTATGTTATTGAGTACCTGAAAGGCAGAAAGCTAACATGTTCATCATAAATACTGTAATTAAACTAGAAAAGCCAACACTTTTCAGTCATTACATCCAATGTGTGATATATGTAACAGATACTGTAATGGAGATGCAAAGTTTGGTTTGAGAGAAGTGAGAACATTTAAGTGACTATATAGATACTACCGTAATCCTATCCCACAAAAAGACCACCTAATATAAATCTCAGGCTAGACTAACATAAAATCATAAACAGAATGAAATTTTCTCTCTCAAATTAAATCATCTACGTGGATTTTATAGAAAGAAAATATAATTATTCTACTCAAAGTTACCAGAGGAATTAAGGAACAACATTAGTGCACTGGAAGTGACTTTGTTTATCGATGAGAATCTAACCATTTTCAGTTGGATGAAGAAAAAGAATAAATAATATGTAAGGCTACTTGAATTCGTACGAGTTTCTATTATTTGTCTCAAGTTTCGTTCTTTTAGGGATTGACCCAACAACAGATTCAGAAATTTTGAGTCATCATGGAGATCATATTTAACACACAACAATAACAAAATTTTTGTTATAAATATTTCAAAGCATGTAGAATTAAATAACATAAAAATATTAAAAATTAAATAAACTTTTATATATTCATTATCATTATTGGTATATATATATATATATATATATATATATATATATATATATATATATATATATATATATATATATATTAATAGGTACTAATACAACTATTAATTTATCTTTTATAAATTAAATACATTTTGTTAGAGATATAATCAATAATGTTATCTTTTTCTATCAACTTAAACTTTTGTGATGAGTGATTTCAGAATATAATATCAAAATTTTATATCTCATTATTTGAGTCTTTTATTTGAGAGAGTGTTAAAAAGATAACCATTAATATTACTTCATGACACATTTAATAATAATACATGTGAGATGAGTTAATATTCAAATTGCCCTCAATTTGGACTATGAATTTTTATTTTATAACTCACGTTATTAGCCTCTCACATGATTTATGTTACAATACCACGTGTCAGAACAATATTTGAATATGTATGTAGAATGAAGTGATGATGTGACACATGATATGTTGACATGGATGATAGTGACACATGTCATAACATAATTTATCCATGTGTCAAATATGTGTTATGTGTTATAATATAATTTTTTCATGTGTCTTTAATATGTTATCATTTTCAGTTATTTAAATTGGCATTTGAATTTTCACTCATAACTTATTTTAGTTTAATGAAATTGAAAATTCGAATCAAATTATTTCATGAAATAATTTCTCTGATTTATTTCATAAATTTAAAATTATTAAATCTTTTAAACCTTTTAATTTCTCATCTATTTTTTCAAACGTAAAATACAATTCTTGTTGCATAATAGAAAAAATTATTTCAAGAAACTTATAATACAACAAATTATTTTATAAAAACAATAACATAACTTATATATCAATTGGACAATTCTCATTTCTCATATGTAAAGTTTAGTTGAATTCGATTAATGATTATGTATTATATTTCATTGCAGTGACAGGTATAAAAATAAATTGTTTATTTATTTAAAAATACAGGTTTTTATTTATTTAAATAATTTTTTTTATTTTTCATTTTACTTCATTTTAAAAAAATTGTTGTGAAATAACTAAATAAATAAATAGAGAAGAGGTAACAAATATAAAATATGAAAATATAATTAGATAACTCTAGGATTACTATTCACCACAATTACTATAACAATATAATTAATATATTAATATTGTAGTAAAGAATATAAGAGAGGGAAAATGGTATAAGAAAGAGAGAGTGAAAAATGTTTTTATTGCTGTGTATATATCATGCACTGAGGTTGTCTATTTATACATGTAAGGAGGCCACTATTTTCCACTATCATTAAATGTAAAAACTTTGGTAATATAGCCATTCAGTATGAAAAAGATGATCCGCTCATGGTCATCCATTTCATCCTTATCTCAACACTCCCTCTTGGATGACCATTTAGGATTATTGCCTCGTTAAAATCTTACTAAAGAAAAACCGAGTGGGAAAAAAACCTTAGTGAAGGAAAAAGAGTACAATATCCTTTATGATGGGACTGCCTCATTAAAAACCTTGTCAAGAAAAACCCAATGGGAAAAAACCTGACCAAGGAAAAAAGAGTACAGTCTCCCCCTCTTGTCGACATCAGTTGATGTCTCGAAATCGGCGCATCCCAATCTCATGTACCAATCTTTCAAAGGAGGATTTTGGGAGTGACTTTGTGAACAAATCTGCCAGATTGTCACTTGAGCGGATCTGTTGGACATCAATTGTCCCCTGATTTTGAAGATCATGAGTGAAGAAGAATTTGGGAGAAATATACTTTGTTCTATCACCTTTGATATATCCGCCTTTAAGTTGAGCAATACATGCTGTATTATCTTCAAACAGGACAGTTGGAGCTATCTTATGATCAATTAGTCCACATGATGATAGAATATATTGAATCAGACTCCTCAGCCAAAAACACTCGCGACTAACTTCATGAATTGCCAGTATTTCAGCATGATTAAAGGAGGTTGCTGCTATCGTCTGTTTCGTGGACCTCCATGATATAGTTGTACCACCATATGTGAACAGGTATCCTGTTTGAGATCTCCCTTTATGTGGATCAGACAAGTATCCGGCATCTGCATAGCCAACTAGCTGTGACTTGGATCCATAGGGATAAAACAATCTCATATCAACCGTTCCATGAAAATATCGAAAAATTTGTTTGATTCCACTCCAATGTCTTCTGGTTGGAGAGGAACTATATCTTGCTAGTAAATTCACCGCGAATGATATGTCAGGTCGCGTATTATTAGCAAGATACATTAGCGCTCCAATGGCACTAAGATATGGTACTTTAGAACCAAGGATATTTTCATTCTCTTCTTTAGGACGGAATTGATCATTTTCCACATCCAAAGATCTTACGATCATTGGGGTACTTAATGGATGTGACTTATCCCTATAAAATCTCTTCAAGATCTTTTCTGTGTATGTTGTTTGATGAATAAAGATCCCACTTTTTATATGCTCGATCTGCAGGCCGAGACAAAACTTAGTCTTTCCAAGATCTTTCATCTCAAACTATTCTTTTAGAGTTTTTATAATTGTTGGAATCTCTTCAGGAGTCCCAATGATATTTAAATCATCAACGTACACAGCAATTATAATGAATCCAGATGCAGATTTCTTTATGAAAACACATGGACAGATATCATCATTCTTGAATCAATTTTTGGCCAGATACTCAGTAAGACGATTATACCACATTCGTCCAGATTGCTTTAGACCGTATAAAGATCTTTGCAATTTAACTGAGTATAACCCATGTGAATATTCATTGGATGGTTTAGATATCTTTAGTCCTTCAGGGACTTTCATATAGATATCCCGATCTAATGAGCCGTATAAATAGGATGTTACCACATCCATTAAATGCATATGTAGTTTATGATATTCACATAAACTGACCAAATAACGCAATGTTATCGCATCCACTACAGGGGAATATGTTTTTTCATAATCTATACCGGGCCTTTGTGAAAAACCTTGTGCCACAACTCGAGCTTTATAGCGCACAATTTCATTTTTCTCATTTCGTTTTCTCACAAATACCCACCGGTATCCAACAGGTTTTACATCTTCTGGTGTACGGACTACAGGTCCAAAGACTTCACAGTTTGCAAGTGAGTCTAACTCAGCCTTCATGGCTTCTTTTCATTTTGGCCAATCATTCCTTTGTCGACATTCTTCGACTGATCTTGGCTCAAGATCCTTACTTTCATGCATGATATGCAATGCCACATTATATGCAAATATTCCATTGTCAATTGTCTTATTTCGGTCCCATTTCTCTCCTGTAAAGACATAATTTATCGAGATCTCGTTATTTTCACAATTTTCAGGTACCTGAACGTCTTCTAGCGTTAAAATTATATCAGAATTTTGGACAACTGCAGGTGTCTTTACTATGTCTTTTTCAACAGGAATATTATTTACCTCTTTTCTCTTTCGAGAATTTTTATCTTTGGAATCGGCAGGCCTGCCACGCTTCTGGCGTGTATTTGCTTCAGTGGCTATTTGTCCTACTGGGACATCAATTCGAATTGGGGTATTTTTCGCCCTGCCACGCTTCTGGCGTGAATTTGCTTCAGTGGCTACTTGTCCTACTAGGACATCAATTCGAATTGGGGCATTTTTCGCTGGTATATAAGATTTGGCTATCCTCTTTGTATCGAAAAATGCATCAGGCAATTCATTTGCTATTCTTTGCAAATGTATAATCTTTTGAACTTCTAGTTCACATTGCCCTGATCGAGGATCTAAATGCATCAACGATGATGCATTCCAATTAACTTCTTTTTCAGGAAACTTATTCTCTCCCCCTAATGTTGGAAATTTTGATTCATCAAAATGACAATCCGTAAACCGGGCTTTAAATACATCTCCAGTTTGTATCTCAAGATACCTCACTATAAAGGGAGAATCATATCCAACATATATCCCCAATTTTCTTTGGGGTCCCATTTTGGTGCGATTAGGTGGTGCAATGGGAACATATATCGCACACCCAAATATTCTTAAATGGGAAACATTTGACTGCTGGCCAAATGCTAATTGCATAGGAGAGAACTGATGGTAACTCGTTGGCCTCAAACGAATAAGTGCTACGGCATGTAAAATAGCATGCCCCAAACCGAGGTTGGGAGATTTGTTCTCATAAGCAAGGTTTAGCAATTAATTGGAGGCGCTTAATAAGTAATTCTGCTAACCCATTTTGTGTGTGAACATAAGCTACTGGATGTTTAACACTTATTCCATTAGCCATACAATAAGCATCAAAAGCTTGGGAAGTAAATTCACCAGCATTATCAAGACGAATTGCTTTGATTGGATTTTCTAGAAATTGTGCTTTTAATCGAATAATCTGAGCCAGTAATCTCGCAAACGCCAGGTTGCGAGAAGATAATAAGCACACATGTGACCATCTCGAAGATGCGTTTATCAAGACCATAAAATATCTAAAAGATCCACATGGTGGATTAATAGGTCCACATATATCACCTTGAATCCTTTCTAGGAATTCAGGGGACTCAAATCTAATCTTTACTGGTGATGGCGTTAAAATTAACTTCCCTTGAGAACATGTAGCACAACAAAATTCACTAGATTTAAGAATCTTCTGGTTCTTTAGTGAATGTCCATGAGAGTTTTCAATAATTCTCCTCATCATGGTTGTTCCCGGATGACCCAATCTATCATGCCAAGTTATGAATTTATTTGGGCTAGTAAATTTCTGGTTTACAATGGCATGTGATTCAATTGCACTAATCTTGGTATAATACAATCCAGATGAAAGTGAGGGTAACTTTTCTAATATAACCTTTTTATTTAAATCATGAGTTGTGATACATAAATACTCATGATTTCCTTCATTCATTGTTTCAATATGATATCCATTTTAGCGAATATCTTTGAAACTCAACAAGTTCCTCAGAGACTTAGTAGATAATAGTGCATTATTTATTACAAATTTTGTTCCTCCAGGAAACAAAATTATAGCTCTTCCGGAGCCTTCTATCACATTGCCCGAGCCAATAATAGTATTAACATATTCTTCTTTTGGCACAAGATGGGTAAAATATATATTACTTTTAAGAATAGTGTGCGAACTTGCACTATTTGCAAGGCAAATATCTTCAGAATATGTCCTTGCCATTTTTCTTCAAAAACAAATGATAATTATAAAATGAGTAGAAGTACATGCACAGTCAAATTATTCACATGAATACTTAACAAACACATACACATATCAAACAATTCCATCATTGATCAAATAGCCAATATTACCTTCAGAATTCTTAAAGAACTTAGATATATCATAATGAGTGGTGGAATTTTCATCATTTGAAACAAAATTTGTTTTCTTTTCTTTGTCATCCCTTTTCAAGAATGCTTGATAAAGATCAACTAGGTGCCTTGGGGTACGACAGGTACGTGACCAATGACCCTTTCCACCACAACAAAAGTATTTATCCTAAATTGATTTACTTTGCCATTGTTTCTTTCTTTATCCCACTTCTGGTGAGATCCTTTCTTGTGAACATAATTTTTTTTCCTTCCATAATTTTTCTTGTTGTCAAAATCTTGCCATTTACCTCTTCTGGGGTTATAAGTTGCTGCATTTGCTTCAGGAAATGGGGCGGCGCCAGCTGGGCGCGCTTCATGATTTCTTAAGAGCAACTCATTGTTGCGTTCAGCAACAAGAAAGCAAGAAATTAGCTCAAAATATTTTTAAATCCTTTTTCTCGATTGCTACTGCAGGAGCACATTCGAGACATGGAACGTCGAGAAAGTTTTTTCTAACATATCGAGTTTGAGGAGGTATCACTGTCTTTTGATGATTGTACCTTTCTTCAAGGTCTTTCCACAGATCTGCAGGATCTTTTAATGTGGGATATTCATTTTTCAATCATACGTCAAGATGACGATGAAGGAAAATCATAGCTTTGGCTTTATCCTTCTGGGATGTATTATTTTCAGCTTTAATGGTATCTCCAAGATCCATTGAATCAATATGGATTTTAGCATATAGTATCCATGATAAATAATTGTTTCTAGATATATCAAAAGCATTATATTCAAAATGAAAGAGATTCGACATAATAACAATTTGTTACCTGGAGTCTTCCTAAAAGTTCGTTAGAGCTTCGTGCTGATAACGTGTTGTGAAATAATTAAATAAATAAATAAGGAAGAGGTAACAAATATAAAATATGAAAATATAATTAGATAACTCTAGGATTACTATTCACCACAATTACTATAACAATATAATTAATATATTAATATTGTAGTAAAGAATATAAAAGAAGGAAAATGGTATAAGAAAGAGAGAATGAAAAATGTTTTTATTGCTGTATATATATCATACACTGAGATTGTCTATTTATACATGGAAGGAGGCCACTATTTTCCACTATCATTAAATGTAAGAACTTTAGTAATATAGTCATTTAGTATGGAAAAGATGATTCGCTCATGGTCATCCATTTCATCCTTATCTCAACAAAAATTTACATTTTTGTACATTATCTCACAATTTCATACACACTGTGCGAAATAAGAGACATTTTTTTTACCTCAATTTCACCGTCACTGACAGCATAAAATTGTAGAAGAATGTGTTTTTTCCCAAATTCAACAATCACCACTAGCCTAATTGAAGAAGAATATTTATGTTACTAAAACAAACTTTTGAGATTTCTGTTTCTCCTTGATGTGTACTTTTCGGATAAAAGACAAAGGTAACAATTTTCTAACTCAATGAATCATTGAAAGGGAGGCTATCAGGATCCACACTAAGATTGACAAATTGATCCAACACTGATTTATTCAGTCGAAAGATTAGTATACATTCAATTATAATTGTTAATTTTTATGTACTCATTAATTTTTATTTATTGATTTCAACTGTACTCTTTGTTAATTTTCATATACTATATTTTTCCTCAATTACGTTGGTGATGGCTGCAAATTTGGAATAAAACACGTTCTTCTATAATTACCTAGTAGTGGCCGCGAAATTAAGGTAAAAAAATTGTTTCCTATTTCACAAGCAATGAATGTAAAATTGTGGGAGAATGCATCAAATCCAAAATTTTTTAGAAAAGAGTCCCGTTCTACAATTAATGGGGTATTTATACATTGTATATAATGGGCTGCTTATTTAGCCTAATATGAGTTAAAAATGAAAATTACTCACAAAATAATAAATTTAAAAACTCTTATTCAATTATTTCAAATCAAATTTTAAAATTTTCAATTTTAAATTTTAAAATTTTAAAAAATCCAGTTAGTTATTTCAAAAAAATAACCATCTGAAATCCTCCAATACTTTCTTCTTTTTTAACCGGCGGCCACCTCACCTTCATTAATAATAATCCTATTTCACCGTCGCTACTTGGCTTGCCACATGCCACTCATCCTTAATAAAAATAACCATCCACTTAAGAATAAAAATAATCATCCGCATACCTAATGAATTGAATATCTAACATACATTGTCTTCTCATACTTTTCCTTTCTAGAACGGTGTAAGATAAAAAATAAAGAATTTTTTATTTAAATAAGTAAAAAAACCCATAAGAATACATATTGGATGGAATAACCCATAATTACATTTATAATTAAATTCATAAGCAACATAACAAAATTTTATAATAATAAAATCAATAAAGTAAATAATATAAAATATAATTAAAGTAGATTTATATTTATAATTAAAATACAAACAAAAATATAAAAATACAATAGTGCCTAATTTTTTATGTTTAAAAAAATTTTAAGTATAGTATTATAAAAATATTTGATTATTTTACTTTAAAACATTTGATTATATATTCTGCTGTAAAATATTTTATTATTTTGTTAAAATTACGTAAAATAATATGTATAAATACATTTAAATATTTAATTATTGGTTTTTGGTATTTATAAAACATCTTTTGTAAACTATTTAACAAAATGGCATTATCTAATGAAAAAATGCTAGGAAGCTAATATTACTAGTATATGTATTTGTGCCCTCTACGGGATATATATATATATTAAAAAATTTTAAATAAAAAAATCCTAGTAATTTTTGTTATAAAAATTAAAAAAAGTTAAATATGTATGACTTTTTACTGTGAATAAATTATAAAATATAAAATATAAAATAAGTAAAATAAAAAAGAATACAATTATTTTTTTAATAAATTGAAGAAATATTTACATCTATATAATTGATATTAGACATTTAGACAATAAATTACAAGAAAATTTTAATAGAAATATTAGAGTTGATATTAAAATTAAAAAATAAATATAAACAATGAATAAAAATTTAAAATCAAAATATTTAAGATCAAATAAAAAATAAAGAGAGATCTTTTGTAAATAATAAATCAAACATTAACATGACAATAAATTAAATCAAATAACATATGTTTGGATTAATTAAATTAAATAATTGATATAATAAATTAATTATAATTATTTGTATCAATAAAATGATTAAATAAATAAATAATATCTTATAAATATGCCATGTAAAAGTTATAATATTTTTAAAAATTATTATTCAAAAGTCAAAATACATAAGACAAAAAAAATTAATGCAAATAAAAGCAAAATTAATTCATTTATTCTAGTCAAATCAAATAATTAATATAATTAATTAGTTATAGTTAATATATTTAAATAAAATATTAAATAATTTGATATTTATTTTAACCAAATTAAATAAATAATTAATTATAATATTTTTAAAAATTATTAATCAAAATATATAAGATAAAAAAATTATACAAATTAATATAATTAATTAGTTATTAATTAAAAAAATCTGATTTCAATAATAGATACTAGATAAATGACAATCAATTTCAGCCAAACATATAGATAGAATATTCAAATATATAACAAGCAGATACATTGAATGTAAAAATATTTCTCTAATATGATAAATACTATAAAGAAAAAAAAGTTATTATTTTGGTGCATTAAGTAAATTTGTCTCTTGTAGTTTGACCAAAATGATGTGATCTCATGATAACAGTTGCCCACGTCATAAAAAATGGAATGAATGAACCAATATATTTTTTAAATATTTAAAATAATAAACTAAGTTTTCATTTTTAAAATTGTCTTTTATTAATTCTTTTAGGAAAATTTTTGTATAATAATTATTAGTAGATGTAAATAGTTAAATGGCACTATTAATATTGTGATAGCCAATTAATATGGATATTTTTTAATTATAATTAACATGATATTCAAAGTTAATTTATATACAATTTTAATTTAATTAAGTTATATGAATAAATTTCGAATACCACATTAAATACAATTAAAATATGTCCATATCAAATAATCATAAGAATATCACATATTCAACTATTTATACCGGCACTATACTAATATATGAGTCATATTTCTGAGCCCAAAATATACAATATCTATTGATATATTACTCCATTGTGTGAAGTGTGAACCCTTTAAATATACGTTTGAAGTTACAAAGAAATTGGCAACAGAAAACATGGGAGTGAATGTTATTGTGATTTCATTGGGTTTACCAAGTCATATCAGGGTTGTTTCAAACGTTGCTAAGCGCCTTATTTCGAAGGGTGTTCATCATGTTACCATTGTAACCACAGAAGCAGCACGCCATAGCATACTAAGAAACAATCCAAGTTCACAAAGCTCAAACATTAGCTTTGAGTTCTTTTCCGATGGGCTTAGCCTTGATAACAATCGTAGTAATCCAGAAGAAGTAATAAATTCTCTTGAAACAGAAGGCTCCAAGAATCTATCAAGTCTCATCTCTGATCTTAAAAAAGTTGAGGACTACTCTTGTATGATTATTGGCCCAATCTTCCATTGGGCTATAAATATTGCCGTTGAGCATGGTATTCCTTGTGCACTACTTTGGATCCAAGCTTCTGCCGTTTACTCCATTTGCTATCGCTACTTCAAGGGCATTGATGAATTCCCCAACATGGAGGACCTGAATGAAAACATGCACTTACCAGGATTTCCAACATTTCAGGTCAGAGATGTTCATTCTTTTATTCTTCCTTCTACCCCTGAAACCTTGAGAAAAGTTTTCATTGATTTATTCAAATCAATTGACAAGGTGAAATGGGTCATGGGGATCTCTATTTATGAGATTGAGGAAGAGATAGTAAAGTCCATGGCTTCGCTAACCCCTATTTACCCAATTGGACCACTTGTTTCTCCAATTTTATTGGGAGAAAAGGAAACTGATAATGCTGCTAAAGACTCTTGCATAGAGTGGCTAGATAATAAGCCACCTTCCTCTGTTATATATGTGTCATTTGGAACCTTGGTTGTGTTGTCCAAAAAGCAGATACATAACTTAGCCATGGCTTTAAAGAACAGCAACAAGCCATTCTTATGGGTGCTTAACCCATTCAATAACGAAGGTGATGCCGAAGAAGTGCTGCCTGAGTTTCTACAAGATACCAAAGAGAGGGGTTTGGTGGTGAAATGGTGCCAGCAAGATAGGGTTTTGATGCACCCTTCTATTGCATGTTTTGTGAGTCATTGTGGGTTTAATTCCATGATAGAGACTATCCTTGCTGGGGTGCCAGTTGTTGGTTTTCCATTTTATTCTGACCATCCTACAGATGCCATGCTTATAACTAATGTATTTGGAAATGGGGTCAGAGTCAAGTGTGGTGAAGATGGTGTTACTAGCACTCCAGAGTTTGAAAGGTGCATTTGGGAAGTCACACATGGACCCAACGCTAAAGAGATTAAAAAGAGGGCACTAGAGGTGAAGGAACTAGCAAAAAAAGCGGCACAACAAGGTGGCAGTGCTGATAAATACATTACACAATTTATCAGTGAAATTACTAAATAAAAAACTACAATTATTATTGGATTAAGTTATGGTTTTGAGACATTGTTCCCTTTGATGATATTGCGTTTCTAAATAAAATCATGCTATCTCGATCGATCCTAGTTGTTTTTGTTTGTATTAGTTCAATCGTTCGTTGTAATGTTGGAAAGTGTTGGCTAATTATCTAAACATTTCACTTATTTATATTAAGTGTAAGATTCAAAATTTAAGACTAGTGATAATACAAATAAGTAATAAAATACAAATAAGAAATAAAATTTGCACTATTACAAATTAAAATATTGGAATTATTCTTTCATAAAAACTTTGGTAAACTATCACAAATGCTCTCAAAATGATCAAATTACTAGCAAAAGTTCCCTTAAATTTGTTAACAGAAAAAGTACTCTTAAAATATTTTATACAATTTTTATAGCATAATTAGAAAAATAACATAATTTTACTCTTAAAATTTGGTTATTTTACATCACATAGATATTTTTTATGATTATTTTTTACAATATCAAAAAATATTTTTAAAATATATAAAATTTAGAAATCAAATTTTCATTATTTTTTTACGTATTCAATTTTTAAATAATTATCCAAATATTATTTCAAAATCAAAGGCACTTAATTTTTTAAATACAAAAGTCATTTATCACTTATAAAAATAAAATATTTTTGTTATTTCTATCATGTTTTAAATGTTATTATGAGAGTTGTTATATCAAAAATATTTTCTTTTTGACAAAAAGTATAAAATACGGGCAACTTTTTTTTATTATGGATTACAAACGTGTGTAATCTAATCATGTTGCTTTTTTAGGTGTTTTTTCTTAGTACGAAGTTTCATTTTTAAAATTCTATTTAAAATAAATCGCCCCACATTGCAGTTTACTTTTTTCTGTAAATAAAAATTTAGGAAATTGAAATTGGTTGATCCGATTTTTTGCAGAATAATTTTTAATGATTTCTAAATTTCAAATTAGAGGGTTTAATTTTTTTTTTTTTGTTTTAGTTAGTTTTTTATTTCAAAAGTCATAAAACAGATGGTATGTAATTTTTTTTAATTTAAAAAACATAAATTGATGGGTACATCTAATTTGTATTTCGGTTATTTTTTTAAGCTGAAAATCGTAGGGTGCGATTTAATCCTGGTTAATTTAAAGGCTTTGCTTTTTTCTTTCTCCTTTTTTTTTTCTTCGCCTTCCTTACCAATTCTTTCTGTGTGAGATCCCAATAGAGGAAAGCTTCTTAGTAGATAAGAGACGCTAAGTGAGAAAAAAAAATAGATAATAGAATTATATTAAAAGTGTGTTGTAATGTCAGATTTTATTATAAATGTTTTAGAGAGTAAGATTGTATATCAGAATTCGATTAATTTTATTATTTCTTTTGCAATATCGTTTAAAAAATTAAATGTGTGATTTGTGAAAAGATAATTTTTCAAATATCAAAAAAGATATCATGAATTTTGTATAAATATAATGTATTAGTGTTTAGTAGATTCATTCGATATTTCTATTATAATAAATCAATAACAACGATGCTCTCGAGACATTTTAAATATTTGGTAAATGGAATATGAATGAAATAGATTAGATGAATATGAGAGCTTTTTTAGTAAAATGCAATTATTTTGAAAATTATTTTTCAAATTGTTACTTTTTTCCTTTTGCAACGGTGACAATTGATTTTTTTTGTCAGCTACTGACTAAGATTCATTGGACTGGGACGCGTTTCATGCATGAAAAATGCTTAATTGGATAACAAATTTATTACTGAATATACTGGTGCGGTCCATGTCTTCTTCCTTGAACTCGCTAACTTGAAAAGCTTAAAGTCGCCACGTGGCAAAAGAAATAATTATTAATATATATGTAAATCAACATAAATATTAAAAACAACTAATAATAAATCATTAAATTAGCGTTAACTATAAATATTAACTTACATAAAAACATATTAGTCAATTTAATAAATAAAAAAAGTATAAATTTAAATGGATGAAAATGTTAATATAAAAGAATAATTATAGAGAAGTACAAATAACATGTAAAACAGTGTAGCAAAGAGTAAATTAAATTATCAATATGGTATTAAAAAATTTATATCGCTAATAAAAAAATTTCTATAAAATTTAAAAATTCGACAAAAATAACTAAATATTAAATATATATTCTAAAAGAAGATGTTAGAGATTATATTTTGATGTAATTTTTTTTCAAGCATTATTAAAAAATAAAATATTTTCATTCTTAAAAGTCAGTAATTTTTATATCAAGTGAATTTTTTCAAAAAAAATTAGTGTATAGAAATTTTTAAAAAATTCTAGAGATGAAATTTTGCTTCAATTTTTTTGTGCACCTTCTAAAAATTATTCAAATGTCAACCATGAAAATTCGGATCAAATAGATAAGATGTTCGTTAAATATAAAATTTTTTTGTCTCATTTTTAATTAATTTAAAGGCTTATTTGTCGTTTGTATCTTTAAAGATTATTTTTTTCAGGGTATAAATTTATTGGTACCATTTTGATAATTTAATCATGTAGCAAATTACACAAAAATATCAAGAAAGTGGAGAAGGGAGAATTGATATAGGGGGTAGAGATATGGGTATGGGAAAGGGAATGGGAATGGCAGTCTAATATTAGTACTAGTAGAAGTGCTAGTTTTCCAGTCAGCCGAGGAGGTATAAGAAGTACAAAATATTTTAGTTACTGGAATGGATACTGAGAGAGCTGCTATAGTGGTGGCTAAGGTGGCGGCACAATCGATAATGGAGTGGATGAGATAGTTGGCTGGTTTGAGGAAGAATTGGTTCCTCCAGATGGAGCATGGATTAATTGTTAGGTATCAGACAAATGACATAGTAAAATATAGAGATGAAAAATTAGAAATTTGTATAAAATATGGAAACAATTGAATAACTTTCTTTGAGAATTACAACTTTTCTATATCACAAGGAGACTACAATAACACTCTCTCTTGACAAAAGGAGAACACACTTCTCTCTATCATATATAGGAGAAAACTACTCAAAGAAATATTATGTTATTCTATCTGGATGACTTGATTGAAATGAATAAAAGAAAAACTCAATTTATAGGTGAGTCTCTTCAATATGAACCATCCATCAATTAGAGATATATAATTTTTCTCTTTTTCAACCATTAAAATCCTAAGGTTATAAACTATGATTGTTTATTACCTTTCATTTTATTTAGTTATTATTTATTTATTTATTTATTTATTTTCTAAAATTAGCTTTACTAATTTTTACAATCTCCCACTTAAAGCTAATTTTGATAAATTTTCAAAAATTCATGTCGCTCATGTATTCCATAGGCCGTATGAGGATCTACACCATTCAAACTTTTCTGTGTTGATTGGTTTTGTCATGGCATCTGCTAGGTTGTCTTTAGTGTGAATTTCTGTATATCAACACTTCCTTCTTCTACTACTTCCCGAACAAAGTGATATTGTACTCCAATGTGTTTTGTTCTTGAATGAAAGGCAGGATTCCTTGCAATGTGCAAGGCACTCTGACTGTCACAATACACAGAAATTTTCTGTTGTTTGTGCCCGAGTTCTTCATCAACCTTTGGATCCAAATAGCTTCCTTGCATGCTTGTGTAGCTGCCATATATTCAGCTTCTGTAGTAGATAAAGCTATAACAGTCTGTAATTTAGATAGCCAGCTTACAGCTCCTCCTGCAAGTGTAAACACATAGCCTGTAGTAGATTTTCGTTTATTAAGATCACCTGCAAAGTCTGAGTCGACATATCCATTGACAATGAATTCTGATCCTCCAAAACATAATGCAACATTCGAGGTCCCTTTGACGTATCTCAAGATCCTCTTAACAACATTCCAATGCTCTTTACCCGGATCTGTCATAAATCGACTTACCACCACAACTGCTTGAGCAATATCTGGCCTTGTACAGATCATGGCATACATAAGGCTTCCCACTGCTGATGCATACGGTACTCAAGACATTTCCATCCTCTCTGCTTCACTACTAGGGCACATACTTGAGGATAATTTAAAATTCATAGGAAGTGGGGTTGAAATTGGCTTACATTCTTGCATGTTGAAGCGTTGCAGGATCTTCTTCAAATAATTCTTTTGCGATAGCCAAATCTTCCTATCTTTTTTGTCTCGGTGAATTTGCATCCCTAAAATCTTGTTTGCTAGTCCCAAGTCTTTCATATCAAACTCCCTAGCCAACTGTGCCTTCAATTCTTGGATTTGATCTTTGTTGGGACCTACCACCAACATGTCATCCACATACAACAGCAGAATGATGAAATCATTATCACCAGACCTCTTGTAATAAGTACAATGATATGAACTAAGTCTATTGTATCCAAGACTAATAATGAAAGAATCAAATCTCTTGTACCAACACCTTGGCGCTTGCTTTAGACCGTACAGAGATTTAGTTAACCTGCAAACCAAATTTTCTTTTTCTTTTTCTTCAAAAACCTTCTGGTTGGAGCATATATATCTCTTCTTCAAGTTCTCCATGAAGAAAAGCAGTCTTTACATCTAATTTCTCTAGATGTAAATCAAATGCAGCACACATAGCCAAAACAAATCTAATAGTAGTTAGTCTCACCACTGGAGAAAATATTTCATTGAAGTCAACACCTTCTTTCTGAGCATATCCCTTGACAACAAATCTTGCACGATATCGTTCCACTTGATCATTACTATCTCGTTTGGTCTTGTAAACCCATTTGTTACCAATGGCTTTTCGACCTACTGGAAGTTCAACAAGTTTCTAGGTATGGTTCCTATGTAATGCCTCAATTTCTTCTTGCATTGCTGTCATCCACATAAAAGCGTCTGGATTGCGCATAGCCTCCATAAAAGTTGTTGGCTCTCCATCTTCTGTCAAAAGACAATATGCATCATGGCTTGTCAAAACATAATTTGAGTGCCATGATGGTGTTCTTCTTTGTCGAGTGGATCGACGAACTTCTATGTCATTGGCCTCTGCTTCTTGTTCTTCGTACTGTGGTTCTGCTTCAGAAAGATCACCTTCTCTGCATTTTTCATCTATTTGAACAGTGGTTATCTCTTTCACAGTGCTGTCATTTTCTTGTTCTTTTTTTAATTCATCTTCTGCAAATATCACATCTCTACTGACAACTACATTGCGGGCAGTGGGATCCCACATGTGATATCCCTTAACTCCGTCAGCATAACCCAAGAATATACATTTTCTAGACTTTGGGTCCAGCTTTGTTCTTTCCTGGGAATTGTACATCACGTACACAGGACAACCAAATATATGTAAAGAAGAATAATTAGGTGGCTTACCTTGCCACATCTCCATTGGTGTCTTTAACCCAATTGCAGTTGATGGTGACCGATTTATCACATAACAGGCAGTTTTAATAGCGTCTGCCTAAAAAGACTTGGCTAAACCTGCAGTTTGCAACATAGCTCGTGCTCTTTCTAGGAAAGTCCTATTCATTCGCACTGCTACACCATTTTGCTGAGGCGTTGAAGAGAGAACTTTTGCATGGTCTAGAATTCAGAATAAATTCCCGTTGCAAGTATAGCTTCTAAACCAACAAAAGTCCTTTCTTACAAAAGTTTTGGTTATCACAAGTAACAAACCCCTTTTTAAAATTGATAACCGAGTATTTAAACCTCGAGTCGTCTTCTCAAGGAATTGCAGGGAAGTATGTTCTTACTATTGGTTATGAGTATTGTAAATTGGGGGTTTTGAAAGTAAGGAACCAGTATGTTAAATGATAAATAAAATAAATAAATAACTGTAAAATAAACTCTTGGCAAGGTATGAAAATTAGAAGTCCTATCCTAGTTATCCTTATCAATTGTGATGAAAATTGGATTTTTCTCCCACTTTGTTAACCTCTAACTATGAAGGTAAGTTAAGTGGATGAATTAATTTTGATTCCTCAGGTCCTAGTCTTTCCTTGGGAAAGGCTAGAGTTATTGGAATTCAAATTAATTCTTGAAGAAGTCCAATTTTCAGTCAACAATGAGTTTGATAACTCAAGTGTCTCCAATGACTCAACCAAAGCCAAAAGGAAAAAATTTAAATTATTTATATCATAAATAAAAGAGATCAATCATAAATCTGAATTACCTCAAATTGCATTAAGTAAAGAAAATCAATCTAAACATAAAGAGTTCATAAACTAAATTGATAAAATAAATAAAAGGAATATTGAACCTGTGATGAAGAAGAAATAATCCTAAATCCTAAAACTAAATCCTAAGAGAGAGGGGAAAACATCTCTCTCTAAAAACTACATCTAATCCTAAAAATTATGAATTGTGAGCTTATTATTATGAATGAATGGATTCTCCTACTTTATAGCCTCTAATCTGTGTTTTCTGGGCCGCAAACTGGGTCGAAAACAACCCAGAAATCGCTGGAGAAGAAATCTGCCACGCTGATTTTCGTCACTGCGGCGCGTCCGCGTGAAGCACGCGTTCGCGTCACCTAGCATCAGAGAAACTATGAAATATTATATATCAAATCGAAGCCCGGGACGTTAGCTTTCCAACGCAACTAGAACCGCGTCGTTTGGTCCTCTGTAGCTAAAGTTATAGCTGTTTGAGTGCGAAGAGGTCAGGCTGGACAGCTTAACAATTTCTCCAACTTCTTGTATTCCTTCCACTTTTGCATGCTTCCTTTCCATCCTCTGAGCCATTCCTGCCCTGTAATCTCTGAAATAACTTAACACACATATCAAGGCATCTAATGGTAATAAGAGAGGATTAAACATAGGGAACTTAAGGCCAAAGAAGCATGTTTTCAATCAAAGCACAAAATCAGGAAGGAGACTGTAAACTCATGCAAATAGTATGAATAAGTGGGTAAAGAGTTGATAAAATCCACTCAAATTAGCACAAAATAAACCATAAAATAGTGGTTTATCAACCTTTCCACACTTAAACATTAGCATGTCCTCATGCTAAGCTCAAGAGAAGCTATAAAGGAATGAAGAGGAAAGTAAGAATATATGAAATGCAACCTATCTATATGAATGCAACTACATGAAAAATGTTTCTACCTACTTAGTTAAAAGTAAACAAATCTTTCAAGAAGAAATATGAACTGGATTTCACTAATTCAAATCATAAAAATGAAGTACAAATAGACTTGCAAGAAGAAAATAGCTCATGAAAGCAGGGAACAAGGAATTGAGCATCGAACCCTCACTGGCAGTGTATATACTCTAATCACTCAAGTGTTTAAGGTTCGATTCTCTCAATTCTCTACTAACCTTGCTTTCTAAGGCTTGCTCTTCATCTAACAATCAACATAAATTTAATGCACAGATACACATATCAAGAGGTCTTTTAAGGGTTGTAATGGGGTTAAGGTCAAGGTAGGATTGTATTTGGCCAAGTGGATTAAAATCTGAATCCTTAATTAACTTAAACTTTCCACCTAACTTTAGACAATCCATGTAATCATAATACCACATCTAACTATCCATTAACCATGTTTTTCATATATTCATGCATTCTAATTTCAAGTACAGAACATATGCATTGCTTTCACCATTTACCTTGGGGCATTTTGTCCCCTTTTACTTATTTGCACTTTTTTTTTTCATTTTTTTCATTTTTTTTATTATTTATATATTATTTTTTTCTTTTGTTTTTCTCAATACATATGATTAATTTATTGAATGCATAAACATGTCCTAAACATTTCTTTCACATTTTCAGAAAATTCTAACATACTCAATTCTCAAACCAGATGTTTCCAAACCCACTTTTCCCCACACTTAATTCATAAGCATTCTCACTAGTCTAAGCTAACCAAGGATTCAAATTAAGGACATTATTATTTTTCGCTTAGAGTTAATGATGTGCTAAAAATAAAGAACAGAAGGGTAAAAATAGGCTCAAATTGGTTTGCAAGGGATAATGAAGGGTTAGCATATAAGTGAAACAAAGGCCTTAATCATATAAGTGCATGCATACATTAAATAATGGAAATATAGAATTAAGCAAGACAAAGATCACAATTTTAGAGAGAAAAAATACATACCAAAAATAAAATATTGGTTGGTAAAATGCAACCAATTCAAATAGACTCAAAAATCTCACAGGTTTTGTGTGTTCGAACTCTAAACCATGTTCCAGTATAATATTTCTTCAAACAAGTGTAACATTAAATTTTATTCAAATTAGTGAAATACTCTAAAAAAGTTTCTTGAAAAAGAAAATATTTCTTCAACCAAGTGGTAAAATATGCACAAAATCAAATAATCATGCAATCAAACATGCAAGTGCAACAACTAACAAGGAAAATAACCCATTGGTGTTGAGATAGAAGAGTAACTAACCCATGGAGATTGGTATCGACCTCCCCACACTTAAAGATTGCACCGTTCTCGGTGCATGCTAAGATGTACAAGTGGACGGGTTGCTTCAACTGACGCTTTTCTCATCAAGGAATGTGCGTAGGAACTTGTTTGTCTCCCTTTTTAGAAGTTTCTCCCTTTTTCCGTCTTCGGTGGCCAACCTGAAAGAAGAGAAAAAGAAGAACAGTAACCCAGAGATAAAGATAAGAAAATAAATGAAGTATGGGTGGGTTAATGTCAACTGATAAGGGTCTCATTTACATGGAAGCTTCAACATGTACATGAGAAAACAATAGAAGCACATGGCATACGAGTGGTGCAAAATTTGCAACAAAGGGAGGAGTGTGGGTAATGAAAATATCAATATAAGTTCATGTCAATGCAAATGAAGTGCAAGTATCATAAAAGATTGGCATTGGCAGATAATTAATATCATCCCACAGTGTAAAACAAGTCACTAAGCACCAAAATAATTTCAAGAAAAGATGCAACAGTTGAATAAGAACATTTAACACCAATGGTAAAATAATAAATTTAGAAAAGAAAAATAAAAATATGCACAAAATTAAAATGCCATGAATGAAATATGCAAATAAATTAAGGAAAATAGAATGAAGGTGAAAAGGAATGAGAAGTGAAAGAATGGAAGAAGAAGTAAGGAAGAAAGGAGGGAGGAAAAATTAGGATTGGGAAAGAAAAGATAAGATTTTTGGCAGACTAGGTTAAGCTGTGCGGCGCAAGTGACACAGACGCGTGGGTGACGCGTTTGTGCGAAATGCGCTTATTCGGATTGACGCGGTCGCGTCGGTCACGCGGTCGCGTGACACGTTTTATGCTACTGGCGCGAGGGCAGCCTTGTGCTCGCACAACTCTCTGTTCAAAATCTTATTTTGCCAAATTTTGGATGACGCGAACGCGTGGGTCATGCGACCGCGTGAGTGGCCAATATTGGGATATGACGCGGACGCGTGGGGCACGCGTTCACGTGGTAAGGGCTGTGCGTCTAGCGCTAGTCCAGCACCACTCCAGCATAACTTTCGACTATGCACCCTTTTCACGTCGATTTTCAGGTCACGCGGCCACGTGGATGACGCGGACGCGTCAGCGACGCGGTCGCGTAGATCAATTTGTGCAAAAGGCACGCCTCCAGCCGTGCCTTCGTGTGACTCTCTGTTCAATCTTCTTTTCTTCCTAATGCACTGGTGACGCAGACGCGTTAGCGACGCTGCCGCATCGCGTGCGTTTTTTTTTTTTTTTTATAATAATGCAGTGTGCAGAATGTAATGCTAATATGAATGTTATGCATGATTCCAGATTCAATCAATACTCAAAAACAAATAAAAAAGACTAAAATTAAAACTGAAAAAGGGACGATCATACCATGGTGGGTTGTCTCACACCTAGCACTTTTAGTTAAAGTCCTTAAGTTGGACATTTGGTGAGCTCCCTGTTATGGTGGCTTGTGCTTGAACTCATCCAGAAATCTCCACCAATGTTTGTAAGTCCAATGGCCTCCGGAATCCCAAACTAGGCACGTAAAGCCTTTGAGCAGCTTCAAACTGATTCTTAGGCTCCCGGGGTGTTGGATGTCAGAACAGATTCCAGGATCCCAAACCTTGCTATTGCACCCGTCTTCTTGTTGATCATCATGATTCCATCCGGGTGGCAAGCAATCTGAATTCTCACTAAAGCGGCCAAACAACTTCCTAGACCCATTCAGTTGAGCTTTACACCAACCCTTGCATTTAAACTTTGAGCTTCCAACCATAATGAACCTTGCAGAACAATTCTTACCACTGACCATCTTCCTCTTACTCTTTATGCCACAAAGAGCTCTAAGTTGACCATCCGTCTCCAGTAGCCCATATTCAAGTGGAATTAGAAAGCTAAGGGATATGAATTTTACCCACTTGAATGTTGTGAAGGATGATGGCAACTTAGGGGGAGGGGTCTCCAATAACTTCGGCAAGGTGATTTCCAGCTCCACTCCCTTGTGCTCTTCTTTGACAACTTCCACCTCTTTGCAAGCTTCTTCAATTTTAACCTCTTCCTCTTGGTAGCTTTCTTCCAGTTCAATCTTTTCTTCATTGCTCACCAAGGGCATGGGAGGCTGTGCTTCTGCTTCTTTAGTCTCCATTTCCTGATCAACCTCTTCCAAGTCTTCAACCATGGTATGCCTTGGAGGTTGTACACCCTCCTCAGCATTAATTTCAATTGCCTTGGAAGGAGGTTCTATAACCTGACTTTTTCATGGAGGTTCAGCATCTCCTAAGTCTGCAACCAATTCTTCTTCTTCGATAATTTCGGCTTTCTCCACTTGTTCCAGTACAAAGTCATGCTCCTTACTATCCACTGGAGTTTCTAGTATCTCCTTCATACTACGTTCTTCATTAGATTGTCCACATGAAGCCATGGGGTTCCCTGAATGTCCGAACGTTTGGAAGGTAATTGATTTATTTCTTGGTCCAGCTGGCGAAGGGTTGCATTAAGTCTTTCCATTGCTTCCTTGAAACGCTCTGTTGAGTCTTGAGGTGATGGATATGGACATGGTACATAGGGAAGTGGTGGTTCTTGATATGGTTCATATGGCTCATAAGGTGGTTGGTATGGTGGATAAGGGTTAGGATCATATGAGGGTGTTTGGTGGTAAGGGGCTTGTGAGTATGGTGGTCCAAAGCTATTTTGAGGAGGTGGTTCATTGGCATATGATGGAGCTTGCTGGTAACTATAAGGGGGTCCACCATATCTATTGTCTTGGCATGCATTGTAGGATGGTCTTTGTCCATGGTATCCTAGAAGGTGTTGTTGCCTAAAGGGTTGATCAGATCCTCTTGGCTCCTTCCATCTTTGATTGTTTTGACTTTGATGTATGTTCCTGTTATAATTTCCATTCCTTGCAACAGCATTGGAACCAAACTCAAAGCGATGGGGGTGAGAATTCATAATAGCAAATAAAAATTAAAAACGAAAATAAAAACAAATTTTAAATTAAAAGGTTATTGAAATTTAAATTTTTTAATTTAAAAATTAAATTTTGAAATTTGAAATTTGAAATTTTGAATTTTAAATTTTTGAAATTTGATTTTTGAAATAAGGTAAGATAAGATTTTGAAAAAGATATGATTTTTGAAAAAAATTGAATTTTTAAAATTGAAATTTGAAATTTGAAATTTGAGTTTTAAATTTTGAATTTTTGAATTTAATGAGGGAAGAGAAAAATGATAAAATGACACCAAATTTAAAATTTTTAGATCAAAACGAAGAAAACAACTAAGAACAACTTGAAGATTAAGATGAACACCAAGAAAAAAATTTTTGAAAAATTTTTAATAACTAAATAAAAACCAATAACCTCTTAATTTACGAAAAAGCAAAAATAAAAACAAAAATAAAAATAAATAAAATAGGTAAAAAGCAAATATTTACAATAACCAATAATAAGACACACATTTGCAATTCCCCGACAACGACGTCATTTTGAAGAGAGAACTTTTGCGTGGTCTAGAATTCAGAATAAATTCCCGTTGCAAGTATAGCTTCTAAACCAACAAAAGTCCTTTCTTACAAAATTTTTGGTTGTCACAAGTAGCAAACCCCTTTTTAAAATTGATAACCGAGTATTTAAATCTCGGGTCATCTTCTCAAGGAATTGCAGGGAAGTATGTTCTTATTATTGGTTATGAGTCTTGTAAATTGGGGGTTTTGAAAGTAAGGAACCAGTATGTTAATGATAAATAAAATAAATAAATAACTGTAAAATAAACTCTTGGCAAGGTATGAAAATTAGAAGTCCTATCCTAGGTATCCTTATCAATTGTGATGAGAATTGGATTTTTCTCCCACTTTGTTAACCTCTAACTATGAAGGTAAGTTAAGTGGATGAATTAATTTTGATTCCTCAGGTCCTAGTCTTTCCTTGGCAAAGGCTAGAGTTATTGGAATTCAAATTAATTCTTGAAGAATTCTAATTTTCAGTCAACAATGAGTTTGATAACTCAAGTGTCTCCAATGACTCAACCAAAGCCAAAAGGAAAAAATTCAAATTATTTATATCATAAATAAAAGAGATCAATCATAAATCTCAATTACCTCAAATTGCATTAAATAAAGAAAATCAATCTAAACATAAAGAGTTCATAAACTAAATTGATAAAATAAATAAAAGGAATATTGAACCTGTGATGAAGAAGAAATAATCCTAAATCCTAAAACTAAATCCTAAGAGAGAGGAGAGAACCTCTCTCTCTAAAAACTACATCTAATCATAAAAATTATGAATTGTGAGCTTATTATTATGAATGAATAGATTTTCCTACTTTATAGCCTCTAATATGTGTTTTCTGGGCCGCAAACTGGGTCGAAAACAGCCCAGAAATCGCTGGAGAAGAAATCTGCCACGCTGATTTTCGTCACTGCAACGCGTCTGCGTGGAACACGCGTTCGCGTCACCTAGCATCAAGGCAACTATAGCATATTATATATCAAATCGAAGCCCTGGACGTTAGCTTTCCAACTCAACTAAAACCGCTTCGTTTGGACATCTATAGCTAAAGTTATAGCCGTTTGAGTGCGAAGAGGTCAGGCTGGACAGCTTAGCAATTTCTTCAACTTCTTGTATTCCTTCCACTTTTGCATGCTTCCTTTCCATCCTCTGAGCCATTCCTGCCCTGTAATCTCTGAAATCACTTAACACACATATCAAGGCATCTAATGGTAATAAGAGAGGATTAAACATAGGGAACTTAAGGCCAAAGAAGCATGTTTTCAATCAAAGCACAAAATCAGGAAGGAAAATATAAACTCATGCAAATAGTATGAATAAGTGGGTAAAGAGTTGATAAAATCCACTCAAATTAGCACAAGATAAACCATAAAATAGTGGTTTATCAGGCGTATATGTAACTGTGAATTGTCGTTGAATACCTGCTTGCTTGCAAAATGTTAGAAAATCACTATTGACATATTCTCCTCCATTATGTGTCCTTAAACACTTGATCTTCTTTCCAGATTCGAGTTCTAACTTTGCTTTGAACTCTTTGAACATTGCAAACACATCTGACTTCTTCTTGATTTGGTACATCCATATCCTCCTAGAATAATCATCAATAAATGATACAAGATATTTTGCTCCTCCTAGGGACATCTCCGGCGATTCCCACACATCAGAATGAATCAACTCCAATATGTGCTTGCTCCGAGCAGTTGATCTACCAAACGTCAATCTATGTTATTTGCTTATAACACAATGCTTACAAAATGGTAAGTTACCGATTTGAGCCCGGAAATGAGATTACGTTCTACAAGAATCTTCAAATCTCGTTCTGACATGTGGCCTAGTTTACAATGCCATATCATCGTCATTTCTTCTTGCCTTGTTGAAGCAACTGATGCCTCTGCCTCTTGCAAAGTATCTCCCACAAGCATGTATAGATTTGCTGCAATCTTTTCTGTTTTTATTACCACAAGAGCTCCTTTAACAACTTTTAAGATCCCACTTTCAATATGGGTCTTGCAACCAAGTTCATTCATTTGCCCAATCGACAACAAATTCTTCTTCAAGCCCTTCACATGTCTTACCCTTTGAAGTGAACGAATAGAACCATCAAATATTTTTATTTTGACAGTACCTATTCTAACAATTTCTAAGGCATGATCGTTTCCCATAAACACAGATCATTCCAAGACAGGTTCATATGTACAAAACCAATCACGATGAGGAGTCATGTGCCATGTTGCTCCTGAATCAACAATCCAAACATCAGTGAGCTATTTGCTGCCTCTAGAACCAATTATTGCTTCGCCATACAGGATTTCTCCATCATCAGAGGTACTCGCAACACATCCTTGAGAACTTGATCCTTCTGGAACCTTCTTTATACTCTTCTTATTCCAACAATCTTTCTTGAAGTTCCCTCTCTTTCCACAATTGTAGCATTTGACTTACTTCTTACTTTGTGACTTTGGTCTACTTTGACTCCCACTGGAACCACGCTCTATTGATCTCCCTCTTGTCATCAACAAAGCCTCTGCTTGTTTTGAGCTCTCTAATCTATCTTCCTTATTCTTGCGCCTAGATTCTTTCTCAAGAATCGCAACAGCCATGTCATCAAAAGAAAGATAATCAGTCAAAATATTATTAGTTAAGTTAATGATAAGCTGATCATATGAATCTGGTAGACTTTGAAGTAAGAGCTCTGCACGTTTATTTTCCGCTATGGTATATTCCAACGATGAGAGTTGGAAAAATAGCGTATTTAGATTATTGATGTGATCTGTTGCCGATGTGGATTCACTCATTCGAAGAGTTTAAAGTCTTCTCTTCAAGAATATCTTGTTGTGAAGTGACTTGACTTCTTATAATTTTGTGAGAGCATCCCAAATTTCCTTTGCTTTCTTTTTCTCTGCTATACTTGATAAAACTAAGTCATCTAGTGCCAAGTATAAGTTTGCAACAGCATTGTTGCCCATCTCCTTCCATTTTTCATCTGTAATTCCAGTGGGTCTACCTTCAATTGCTGTCATGCAATTGTCTTTTCTCATAATGGCTTTTATCTTCAACTTCCATATGGAAAAATTACACCCACTGAATTTTGGAATTTCATACTTTGCTGCCATTTATTTTTTTTAGACGGTAATTCGCAACAGAAAAAAATTATATTAATCAGCAACCTTTAGCTCTGATACCACTGTTAGGTACCAGACAAATGACACAGCAAAATATAGAGATGAAAAATTAGAAATTTGTATAAAATATGGAAACAATTGAATAACTTTCTTTGAGAATTACAACTTCTCTATATCACAAGGAGACTACAATAACAGTCTCTCTTGACAAAAGGAGAACACACTTCTCTCTATCATATATAGGAGAAAACTACTCAAAGAATATTTGGATGACTTGATTGAAATGAATCAAAGAAAAACTCAATTTATAAGTGAGTCTCTTCAATATGAACCATCCATTAATTAGAGGTATATAATTCTTCTCGTTTTCAACTATTAAAATCCTAAAATTATAAACTAGAATTATTTATTACCTTTCATTTTATTTAATTATTATTTATTTATTTATTTTTTAAAATTAGTTTTACTAATTTTTACGTTAATTAGCTGCTTGACATTCCGTCTCATCTTTATCAGTATCTTCTAGTGGTGGTTGAATCAATGCATGTGTGGGAGGGGTACGGTGTGATACTGTGATCATGCTCTCCCAAGTTCCCTCAAAATATCTATTGTAGCACGATGTGCATTATCTAAGGTAAACCTGATGAAGGTGTACCAGACGAGATATATAACTATTCGAGCATATCCAATTAAAAAAGAAATTAGACAATGTACTTGTACTTATTGAATAGTATCTTTAGTGTTATTTATTCCACCAACTTGTAGCACGTCATTTGGACCAACGGAGTACGTAATGGGAAGGTTTCTCTCGCCTTTGAGAATTCTATTTACACGCTCAGCAACATTTATTGTCAGATGTCCAAATCTAAACCCACCATCATATGCACAACTCCATTCTTTCTTTCTTCATTTTTCCAAACCATGTTCTCATTGCCTTAGTTTCAACTAATGAAAGAGAATGTCTTAGCTAATGGCATGTGTTAAATCCAAGATTATTATTTAATTAACTGCATGGAAAAATTAATTTAGTTACCTGTATTAATAAGATATTTCTTCAACTCCACGTTATCGAACTTGTGATTTAAGTTGCTTACAATATGACAAAGACAAAATCGGTAGTGCGCATTGTCTAATCTATTTACGGGCAAATGGTGGCGTGAGAAGGAAAGGTTAAAAATGGTCAAGAGTTCATTGACTTATAAAAAGAGTACAGGTGATAATACAATGAATATTTCTTTGATTTATGGTTATTGATTTAGTGTTAATAAGTTTATTAAGCTCGTGTGGAGCACAATAATTTGCAGAAATTTATTATAGAGATAGACTTGTAATTACGTCGTCCAAAAAATATTTTTTACTTTAGACTTTGTAAATAAGTGGACAAACTTTAACAAACTTTAATAAAACATTATAATTTTTATTTTTTCTAATACTGGTCCAATATAAGTGATTATAGATTTATAAAACAAAATATCTTCTTTATTTACTGAAGTCAACTATCTTTTATATAAAAAAAAATGATCAATTTAAAAAAAATTATAATTTAATTCTAATAAATAAAAAATCTTAATCTAAAAATACAACAATGATTAATTACTATTTTTAGATCTGTTTAGATTTATTTTAAATGTAATAGTTAGATGTAGATTGAACAAATAATTTTTAAATTTTAATATTTATATTTAGAACCTATTAGTTTAAATAAAATAGCGTGCGTATAATTTTAAATTATAAATTAACGTATCTAAATTATATTAGATAATTTATTAATAATTTTAAGAATAATTAAGAATAATTCACTTAAATGTAATTAAAAAAAATAATTATATAATTATCTATTGTAAAAGAATGATATTATCGCAAAATAAAACAAAAATTTGTTTTGAAGTTAGAAATAAAATTTATTTAATTCAAACAATAACAAAATTTGATATGTATCATAGTCTTTTTTTATTTACTCATTATTATATAAGTATTATAGTAAAAAAAAATATTTAGTATTAAATAATACTACACATTTAAATTTTTTTGTTAAACAAATTAGTCTAACTTAATAAAAATTAATTATGACTAGTATTATTTCAAATCTTTTGTTTAATTTAGTTAAATTTAATTTATAAAAAGAGTTAGATGTATAGCATTATTCAATTCTTAAACTCGTATTTTAGCCAATTTTTTTTTAAAAAAAAATTAAGTTTCAGTTTTTGTCTCCACCATTTATTGTTTTTTGTTAGAGTCTACGCCCACAGACAAGCTCAAATAGCAGGAATCGGAGCCCCAACCCTAAATATAAATAATAAAATTTAAAAATTATTTGTTTGATCTACGTCCAACTATTAAATTTAAAATAAATCTAAACATATCTAAAAATAGTAATTAATCATTGTTGTATTTTTAGATTGAGATTTTTTAGTTATTAAAATTAAATTATAAATTTTTCTCTAAACAGATTAATTTTTTTTTTACACAAAAAGATAGCTGATTTTAGTAAATAGAGAAGATGTTTTGTTTTATAAATCCATAATCACTTATATTGGACCACTATTAAGAAAAATAAAAATCATAAGAATTTAGATCCTCTAAATTTTGAATTTTCACTTTAGAGGATAAAGTGTGATCTCTCACCATTTATTTTATAAGTGGGACCAAGAGAAAATAAGAGAGAGAAACTATTCAAGGGTGAGAGATCACACTTTACCCTGTAAAGTGAAATTCAAAATTTAGAGAATCCAAATTCAAACCATAATATTTTATTAAAGTTTGTTAAAGTTTGTCCACTTACTTGCAAAGCCCAAACATAAAATTTTTTTTGGACGACGTAATTATAAGTCTATCCTACAATAAATTCCTGCAAATTATTGTGTTTAACACCGGCCTACTAGACTTATTAACACTAAGTCAGTGACTATAAGTCAAAACAGCACCCATTGTATTATTGTATTACCACCTGTTTTCTTTCCATAGACCAATCAATTCTTAACCATTCTTAGCCACCACTTCTTATGACACCATAAAACTTCCCTACATATAATTGATCATAATCACATTAGTTATTCCATATTATTTGGAGGGATGGATTCATATGCAAAATATATATATATATATATATATATATATATATATATATATTTGCCCTTTGTTATATTATGTTTGTCCCAAAATAAAATATAAATGGTTTTCTTGTGTTTTATGTTTTTTTGTTAAACTTAACATATAATAATAATTATATTATTAAATTTGAGTTAATATAATAATAAAAAATAAATAAATAAATTCAAAAAAGTGATAATTAACTACATTATATTAGATAATTAGTTGATAATTAAATTAAAACTTAGTTTTTTAATTAAATACAACTTAAGTTATTAGTGATTTTTTTAAAAATTATTTAAGATAAAAAAAAATATGATAAGTGATTGTATGTATATTTTTAGTTTTTATCTATGAAGTACGGATACTCCGTTGAGTTGTTGTGTTCGCGCGTCGGACACATTTTGGACACGACATTCATCGACACTCATCCGACACGCGTGTCTGCTATATCCAACCGTGTCTTAATAAAAAATAAAAAATTTTTTTCTAGACACTCTTCAAAATACCTAAATACCATCACGTGTTAGCGGGTCCAATCTTATTCTTAACATATATTCTTGAAATAAAATTAGATATAGTATATATTATTATTTATTAAAACAAAAAATATTTTAAGTACTTGATATAATTAAAATAAGATAATAAAAATAATTAAAAAAATTAATTTATATTTTAATATTAATAAAATATCAAAATATCATTACAATTTATCTAAAAAATACTTTATATTTTATATGTATGCGTGTCCCCGGGTCTTATAAGATTTTAAAATTTCCGTATCGGCGTGTCCCATGTTGTATTGTGTCCGGTGTCCGTGTCAGTGTCTGTACACCATAGGTTTTTATCAATATGTGTAGATAGTTCTAATTTAAATTTTAAATATATCTAAATAAATTTGCGTTGATCGAGTGATCAGCTTAGCCGTCCGTTTAAGCAAATATTGAAAGTTCAAATTCCGTCTCGTATGTGTAGCAACTCATTGACCAATTGCAGACTCTTAAATGAAACTCAAATTCATGACGGATTAATCCTTAACTTATTGGGTATTGTGGAAAGCAAAAAAAAATATATCTTTACCTAAATTTTGTTATATTTTTGCCCTCATTGCAAAATTTTTCGGGGGCCGTCACTGATTATATGTCTTACATAAGTGATCTCATTTATTATTATAAATGCTAATGGAATAAGTCATTATTATTTTTTATTTGGAATTAAATGAGAATAAAATTAGAGATACTATTTAATTTAAGTTTAAGGGTTTAATGAGCGTTATATTCAAATATAAATAGTGACTTCAGGATTTTGGTCCCAACACATCAAAGTCGCATTCGTAACTCTTTTTCCATAAGAGGAGTTGCAATTCAGTCCTATTAGAGATAGGGAAAAAGTTTGGTAACCAAAACTTCTCAGTCATAATTAGCCAAAACTTTCTATAATTTACTTGAGTAGTGCTAGGTAGCCAAAAAATAGTGTATAATATAGATATAGTACAGAATAAATGCCAGTCTCATGTTAAGCGAGTGGAGTACACCTGCTTATCAATAACATACTTATCACTCAACCTTCTTCTCCATGCCTGGAGTAATTAATTTCATTCCCAAAATTAATTTCAATTTCCTCTAAATCAAATCCCTAAAATCTCTCATCTACATTTATATCAATTAAAATGTAATTTCTATCCAGTGGATTAACATACGAAAACACTACAAAATTAACTCGAGTGAAAGATCAAGACTTTTCTCCCCATTTCATTCGATCCATAAGCCCACAACCGAGAAAAATGAAAAGACGCAGAGAGGAGGAAACCCAGCAGCTTCGTCATCGGAGCATCGCATAACCTTATCTCCGACTCCTATAGGTATGTTATCTAGTTTCATGTTTCGATTAATTGGCATATTGGGGCTCCATTATCTGTTGTTGCATATGGCTGGATTTGATGTTAACAATGAAAGTTTCGGTCTTTATCTCACGTTGATGGGTTTGGGAAAAGGAAAAAGCTTGCAAAGATGGCGTTTTGGGGGTGCAGATGAAGGAAAGTCATCAAAAAAGGTTTTTTTTTTTCGTTTTCATAAGCAGCCATAATTTTTCTGGGGTATTACGGTTTCCCTGATTTTTTATCTGTTCAACCGTGGTTTGAATTGCTATTTTGCGTGCTTGGTGTTGTGCTTTCTTTCAAGTTATTAATAATGTGATAAATATGAAAACGCCATTTCGTTCAAGTTGCCTCCATACTTCGAAGTTCTCCACTGGAAAAGCTGAGCATCTCCGACTCCTATAGGTATGTTATATAGTTTCATATTTCGATTAATTGGCATATTGGGGCTCCATTATATGCTGCTGGATTCGATGTTAACGATGAAAGTTTTGGTCTTTATCTTACGTTGATGGGTTTGAGAAAAGGAAAAAACTTGCAAAGATGGCATTTTGGGGGTGGAGATGAAGGGAAGGCATAAAAAAAGGGGTTTTTTTTCGTTTTGATAAGCAGAAATGATTTTTCTGGGATTATGGTTCTACTAATTTTTTATCTGTTCAACCGTGAATTGATTTCTATTTTGTGTGCTTGGTGTTATGCTTTCTTTCAAGTTATTAACAGTGTGACAAATGTAAAGTAGCCATTTCGTTCAGGTTGTCTTCATACTTCGAAGGTCTCCACTGCAAAAGTTGAAGCGAAAGACAGGTACCTTTCATTTTTTTTCTCTTTGTCAATTCTACTATGAGACAGAAAAAAATATGAATAAAGTATTTTTTCATGTCTGTCATTTAGATTATGTATTTTTTAATAGTTGACTGATTATGGTAGTTAACTATAGTGGGAGTACATTAGGAGTACTTAAGGTTAGTGGCAAATTATTTTTTTTCAGATTTCTATTTTTATTCATGTAAAAAAGAAAACCTTCTAGATATAGAATGCAATAGAGATGTTTGCCTTGATATTTTTTTAGTGTGAATTGCTTTATCTTTATAAAAGGTTGCGTTGGATTTTTGCATATATTAGTACACATTTCTACATAATTGGTGTCTGCTAAGAACTGAACATACATACATATATGACTATTTAAATAATGGTATATGGTTAAACAAATTAATTCACTCAATTTTGATTAGTTACTTTAGTGAAATGATTATGAGAATGATGGATACATAGTAAATAATCATAATTTTTGTATTGAACTAACCTAATTAGTGTGGTTATCACAACAATCACGGTAGGAATAGAGAATGGGATATGAGGGAGGATAATAATTTCATATGCAATCTCTTGATATCATACTTTTGTTTAAAGTTATTTGCAAGCAAAGTTGTTAGTTCAGGTGGGTATCGAATTTAAAATTTTCTAGAGATTATCAGTAAACTCTCAAAAAGTTGGACATGCAAATAATATTTTGAGGGGCCATTGTGATAGTTTAATGATAGAGCAAGATATGTTTCAATCATAGATGTTATACTATGCAAAGTTGTTAACATATCTATGCTATTGATAAATATGTTGGTATGTTATGATTAATTTAAGTGGGTTATTTAAGTATAGATAGCAGTTGCTTGTGAACAGGTTTTCAAAAAACAAGAAGTAGGCATGGCTCGTACCAAGAGCAAAAAAGAGACACATAAGAATAACACTCCCGAAAGACGATCGCAAGAAAAAAAAAACCGATGGACCAAAAAAGGTACGTTGAATGGTTAGCAGTGAATTAACTATAAACTCGGGATATTGTGTTTTAATAGTAAATGTTAAAACTAATATTCTCCTTCGTTGTCACTTTGTGCTGATTATGAATGTTTGTGTAAAAAACACTGGTATCTAGGTGCTCGCCATGTTGCGTGGCTTCAGTTATGAAGCAATTAGGTTCAGACGCGGGCATACAGAAAATAATGGAGGTGTAGAACAAGGAATTTGGCTGGCTGCAATATGTGCCTGAATGGGCTGTCAACCAAGATATAATGGTGGCATTAGCATCATCATATAGTCGGGATGAGAAGTCTTTGATCGTTGGAATAAGAAAAATTCCCATATCGGTTCAATCCATTGCACGGTGTTTTGGACTACCGAACCATGGTAAGCAATCTCCCAAATAAACTAGGGAGAAAAGGAAAAAAATTATTCACAATAATCTTGTTGAGTATATGTTTTCGGTAAAATTATCCATTAAAGATTTGGACTGCATCGACTCATTTTGTGTTTGCCAGGGAATAGTTTCAAAATTCCAGAAACACCAACAAAGCACCGACTTTTTAACAGCTTCACAGGAAAGACACAAGCAGATTTGAAAAGGGATGTTATCACATGCTCGATGCAGTCCGATGCCGATAGAATCAACTTCTGGAGATAGTTCATCATGTTGATAGCAAAGTGTTTGTTCTTTCCCTCGCCGAAGGCCACCGTTTCAGACATACATATACGGGCTGCCATTGATGTATCGAACCCAAGGAAGATATATTGGGTGAGGTACATTTATGGTTTTCTAATTGAAGGAGTTCTGAGGTTTCAGGATGTAGGGAAGAAGACAGTGGATGGATGGATGTTTGCATTACTGGTGAGCCGTATATCCCTAACCTTTGATTTGTTATTTGTTATTCTATAGTATACCTTGTTTATAGCAATTACTATGACTTTCAGATTATATATCTCCATGCTAACAAGAATGGAGATTTAGGAAGATATAATGGGAGAGAACCGTGGATCAAAGACTGGTCGCTTGCTGATCTGAAGAAGATGGATGAAGAGGAAAGCACATCTCACTTGGTGAGACATATGATAGATATATAATCTTTTAATAGTGATAAGTGTGAGAGATATGTTAATCGGATCACTTCTTTTAAGCTCTAATGAAAATAAAACTTATACTTTGTCCACTGTAAGGGCTTCTAAATTTAATTGGGAAGATGTCTGGGTTACCGAAAAAGCACAACCATTTTATTTTTTATCCCACTCTCTTATCATTCCACTTATCATATTCTTATCAAATCCACTTATTAATGATATCAATTATAAAATCATATCCCTTTTTATTAGGCATTCTTGTGATCAATACTTAATATTCCTTTTTATAATTTGATTTTTGTATATAATAATAATAATAATAATAATAATAATAATAATAATAATAATAATAATAATAATAATAATAATAATAATAATAATAATAATAATAATAATAATAATAATAATAATTAAGAACGTTAATTATAATATCAATTACATTAAATAATTGCAATTGATTCTTTGTCCGTTATGGTATTTATCATCAATTATTGGAGATATGAAACATGAAACATACCCTAATATATACCTTATGTTAATTCAATCATGTTCATTCAAAAATCACAAGAATAATACCATTACAAGCGCAATAGTGTATAAACCAAGAAATTTTACAAGAAATCGTCTTTATCATTGCAATTTGTATGGCAATTGAATTCGACCTTAATACAGTACCTATGGCAGAAGGTGCTGAAGAATTTGAACAACAGACGGACTCACCCGACGAGATTGTTGTCAGTCAATCAATTTCTGAGAATATGAAAAACTATACTAGCTCTGATGAGGTATGGTAATAACTCAGATTATTTTTTGTGTATTTTTTACGCGCATTTATACCTATACTGTACTATTTAGTGAACTACCAATTTTAGCACTTTAGTTATATGCATAACATTCTTGATCATTATTTGTTTGCTATTTATGTAAAGAAAAATAATTTTTTTATTATTTTTGTTATATTTTTAATTTTTAAAAATATTTTTGTCATGTTGATCTCTAAAATAAGAAGTATTTTTTTGAGTAATTAAATTTTTTTGGTAATTAGTATTTAAATCTTTTAAATTTGCTCACTAATTTTTTTTTTGTTAAATAGAAAAAAGAAATAAATAAGACAACAAGAAGAAGAGACTAAGCACTATAGCTTATTGGTCTAAAATCCTGCCAATTATGGCCTTTTTGTTTATGCTGTTTATCTTTTATTTTTTTTTTTTGCATATGTGGACAAAGAAAATAATATTTATTTAAAGGATAAAGTATATTTTTTGTTCCTAAAATTTGGCAAAAGTTTCAAAAATACTCCTAAGTTTTATTTTGTTTCAATTTTGTCCCAAAAGTTTTCGATTCGTATCAAATATACCCTCGACGGCTAAATTTTCAAAAAAATTTAAGACCAATCTAACAACAATGCATGAAAATTATGCTTGATTTGCTTGTATTGAGGGTTGTTCTTATGAAATTGTTGTTGAATTGGTCTTAAATCTTTTAAAAAATTAGTCGTCACGGGTATATTTGATACAAATAAAAAATTTTTAGGACAAAATTAAAACAAAATAAAACTTAGGGGTATTTTTAAAACTTTTGCCAAACTTTAGGGACAAAAAATATACTTTATCCTTATTTAAATAAATACTTATGTTATTTTTGATATAATTAATCATGCTTTTAATTCCTTCTTCTTATGATTAATTAGTTATCAAATTATGGATTTTTTTTAATTTTAATTTGCTTAATAACAATAATTTTTTAGAAAATTCAAAATAAATAAATATATAAAAATTATTTTATCATGACCAGCCCATTAATCCATAAAAAAACTATAAAATTTTTATATTGTATTTTTAAAAGATTGAAACATTTTATTTTATTTATGGACAAATTTTATTAGACAAGAAAAAATCAAAACAGACATATCATGTTTTTACGTCTATATATAAATTATTATTTCTATTGTCATTATTATTTCAACCACCAGTACAGTTATACAATGTTTGCTGTATCGAGTATGATACTAATTGTATCCTCATTTATATTTATATTGTACTATTTAGTGAATTGCTAATTTTGGCACTTTAGTTATATGCATAACATTTGTGTAAAGTTTATACTTTATGCAATCAATTAGTTCATATGAATAACATTCATAATTACACGAAGTTAACATCCACGTTAACATACATAATGGCACGAAATTAGCACCTAAAAATATTACAGTAGTGTGTTTTATTTGTTATACTCGATATTGAAATTAGCCACTTTTGTATAGTTAACTATTAGGTAGAGTTTCATTTGTTTTTTTCTTCTTTTTTTTTTCCAGGTCATAAACCAAGTTATTGGTGACGAGGAGCTAGAGCACAAGGAGGGAATGTGCTTTAGCATATTAGAAGATGCGCGTGCATATTATTACCGATATGCGGCTAGGACTGGTTTTGTCGTTAAAATAAGAACCACTGGCTGGGAGACTAGAAATGGTCAGAGGGTGGTTATTAATCAGGCTTTGTATTGTAACAGAGATGGATACTGCACATCCCGTGTAAAGGCACCCAAGAGAAGGAAAACGGTGGCCTCAACAAACTGCAAAGTCCATTTCTATTTGGCATTAGATAAGATGATAGGACAGTGGAGGATTTCTTGAGTAGAAGTATCCCACTCACACCCGCTTAATCCGAAGCTATCTGGAATGTTCTCAGCAGACCGTCAGCTAAGTATGCATGTGAAGGACCTGATACAGCAAAACGACTAAGCTGGCATTAAACTGAGTAAGACGTACCAGGCACTAGCCAATGCTGCCGGTGGCCCTGCCAACCTCACCTCTTCGGAGAAGGATGTTAGAAATTACATTAGTCGTTACTTACGCATTTCTGGGGATGAGACGGATCCAAAAGAGTTACTTAAGCACTTCTCACGGATGAAGGAGCTCAATCCGAACTTTTTCTTTGAAATAGATGTGGATGAAAACCATAGTCTTAGAAATGTGTTTTGAGCCAATGCTCGGTGTAGAACTGCATGGGAATATTTTTGTGATGTCGTGACGTTTGACACTACTTACAAGACTAATAGGTACCAAATTATTATTTTTTTGTTCGACTTAATTAGATGTTTTTCAGCTAAGGCATTTGGATTTTACACCTATGTTACATATTTTTATATTTCCATTGTTTAGGTATGACATGCCGTTCGGGTCTTTCATAGGTGTTAACCACCATGGGATGTCTACGCTTCTTGGGTGCGCATTATTGCGAAATGAGGACACTCATACATTCCAATGGCTTTTTCGTACTTGGTTGAAGTGCATGGGTAATGTCCCCATATGTGTTATAACAGATCAATCCCTGCAGATGCGTTCTGCGTTAGAGATCACATTACCAAACACACGCCATAGATGGTGCATATGGCATATCCTAAAGAAGATATCAAACAAGCTGGTAGGTTACCTGTAACACCCTACCACACAGAGTCTTATGCTTAAGTCATAAAGTTGAGGAGGCAAGGTATTACGACCTCTAAAAGTAAAATATATATAATAATAATAATGAAAAGAGATAGTATGCTAGGAGCCTTGAAAAATAGGTAAAACAAAATCGCAAAATTTGAAAAGCGCAACCCTCAGAAAACGTGGTTACTTGCGTGAGGAAAACACTAAAGCTCAATAACAAATATATACAGATGACACGAGTAGAAGGTTAATGATACAAAATAACAAGCTCCTAACTCAGCCTGCGAAGCTAAGGCTGGCCAGAGAACAGATGCATAATAATAATAATAATAATAATAATAATAATAATAATAATAATAATAATAATAATAATAATAATAATAATAATAATAATAATAATAATAATAATAATAATAGCCCAAAAGAACATGTTCAAAACCTTAGTTCTCCAATAAAACCTCTAAGAGGTACATAAACAAAGTATTCTTACATACAAGCGGAGAATATAATAATAATAATAATAATAATAATAATAATAATAATAATAATAATAATAATAATAATAATAATAATAATAATAATAATAATAATAATAATAATAGCCCAAAAGAACATGTTCAAAACCCTAGTTCTCCAATAAAACCTCTAAGAGGTACATAAACAAAGTATTCTTACATACAAGCGGAGAAACTATACATATATATACATCAAAGTAACAAAAGGAGATCTCCAAGTAAACCACTTCGCCGCAGAAACTTCAGACGCATACCGAGGTGCCGCTCGACCTGCATCTGAAAACAACAACACAGTATGAGATGAGAACCGGAGGTTCTCAGCATGGTAAAGGTGCCACGTACGTAATATATAAGGTCCTGGGAATGCCAGAGGCAATCCTAGAATGCCGACACTCAGATCATAAAGCTTAAAATTACTAAACAGAAACCGTAAAAGAGATAGGTGTCTAGGGAATTCTAAACTCAACTTAAATTCTATCTTAACACTCAACCCGTCTACCTTTCCTCCGTTCCTCTATCTCCAATGAATTTACAAACACAGACAAACAGGCAAATGCAAACACAGGTAGGAAACAAGTAGTGCAAGTAGCAATTATCACAATTATCATAATATATTCAGTTAGGCAATCCCAAATAAGGCATAGCAAGCAAACAAACAAACAAAATTCATATGATGAATGTCTATCCTACTGGCTGTGAGCTCACGTGTCGGTTACTTTGCCAAAACTCGACACATCTGGTAGCTAACCCAGACCTTGGTCTCTAGGTTGCGCATCTCAAGGAGGATCATAAACGAAGGAGAATGCCTTTCTACCTTCTCCTGGAGGTTTCACGAAGGAGAGTGCCTTTCCACCTTGCAACCAGAGAAGAATGTGGGGTAAACAATACGAAGGAGAGTGCCTTTCCACCTTCTCCGCATCCACATCACGACAAGAGAGGAAACTTCCGTCCTCAACTTGCCATCCGAACACATTTTCAAATTAATACGCAAGCGGGATCACACCCAGACCTTGCCATCTCGACCATTTGGCCACATACACATCTCGACCATTCCTTCCACATACAGTCTTCCCAAATCTCATCATCATCATCATCATCATCATCATCTCCTTACATTTTAAAGCCATAGCAACATGTTTTCATTTAGCTCTCACATCATTCTCTTATAATTCATCTCATTTGCTCTTTTCTTCATTCCCAAGTTACCTCAGTTTCCTAGCTTCAACTAATTACTAAGCTTACTAATAAGATCTAGGATTAAAAGGACAAAAATAGAGGTTTAGAGGCCCAAAACCATGTTTAAATTATAAAAATACAGGTGCTAAAAAACAGAGTGTGTGCGGACGCACACAAGTGTGCGTGCGCACACTTTGTGAGAAACAAAGCGTCTGTGTGCGCACGAGTGTGTGCATGCACACACCAACCCAGAATTACTTGGTGTCCGTGTGCCTCACTTGTGCGAGCGCCACCAGCAGAAAGCATATCTTGGTGTGTGCGTGCGCACAATGGCGTGCGTACGCACACTTTCTGAAAAACACCAGCTGTGCGTGCGTACGCACAAGTAAACTTTTTCTATTGCTGGGTGCGTGCACACAACAGTGTGCGTGGGCACACACCAGAAAACCTGATTCTACTGCAACTTTAAAAATTTTAGTTTTTCGCACCGGATTTCCGACGTCCATAACTTTCTCTACAGAATTCGGTTTTCCGCAAACCTTATATCATTCTCAAGCTTATAAAACATTCTTTAATTTAAAATAAACTTCATTTCCATCCAAAACTTGAGGAGCAAGTTATGCACTACCAAAGTTCATCAAAAATCAAGTTTTACCAAATTATATCAAACCTCCATTTTTACCCAAAATCACATTTTCTTACCGAAACCTAATTCCACTTAACTCAACATACCACAACCATCAATACAACTTACCCTCAACAATAGCATAACAATTCTTGCAACCCTATCATTTCCTTAGCTCAATAACATCTCATTTCAATCCAACTTACAAATTTTAATCACAAACTAACAGTTATTCTATATACACATATTGTCCTCTTGATAAAATTCTCCAACCATCATCACATTGTTATGCATTACATCAATGCCAATAACATCAAAAAACACCACTCAATCTCAACCATATATATATATTCAACCCACATGGTCAATTGCTCAATTATAACCAAACACCAATTAACATCATAAATTCACCATATTCCTCAACACATGCCCAACATCAATTTTTCTATCAATATTATGAAGACTAATTATTTAACACATTTAACCACTTCAACTTATCATATAGTTCTCTAGCCTAAGTTTTCACAGAGCCTTACATATTAAATGCGCGAAACCTAAACCATACCTTGGCCGATTTTTGCATGTTGTCCAAGGCGAAACACCAACCAACACAGCCCCTTCAAGCCCCCAAAATCATCAAAGCTCAAGTACCCAACCTCCACAAAGTTCCAATGCTCACAATTCAAGCTCCAACATATACACTTATACACCTAATTTCACATATATCACCATACATACTCAAAATTCACAATCTAACATACTAAAACCGAAATTGGCTAGGGTTGATGAACCTTACCTTGTATGTGTCTCAATCAAACCAAAGCTCACCAATTTCTTAAGTCAATTTGATCCTATAACATCAATTTAACCAAAATCTTACCACACTAAAACCCTAACATTTCATATTTGAAGAAAAGAGAATAGGAGCTGAGATTATGATTTTGTTACCTTGAAAGGTACTGAGCTTTGTAGAGCCTCGTCACTGCGGACGCGTGGCCGTAAACGATGCGGCGATCGGAGTTCCGGATAAAAAGTTATTGGAATTTAATCAATGCCAAGGGTTTTTGGTGAAGCAAAGAGCTCTTCCCCCTTTGCTAAAATGTTTCAGTGTGAATGAAGTTGAAGGGAGAAGGGGGCTATCTTCCTTTAAGGCTTAATGGGCTAATGTGGGCCTTGGGCCTATTTTCTGCCCAGTTTAATCGGTTCGGCCCGTTCGGTCTAATCTTGGGCCAAATTCTTTGAAATTGGTGTCAAAATTCCTGTTTTGAAGAGTTCTATCCTATTTTAATATTAGATTTACATTTTTAATCTTCCTTATTATAATTTAATTTATTAACTAATTATTCACTAATTTTTTGAGGTTTACATTACCGTCGTTTCGATCAGCTCAACACATGCATGAAGAGGATTGTGTTTGAATCCAAATCTAAGGACTCATTTGAGAGATTGGCACAATTTTATTGAAGAGTATGACCTCCACAATTGTAGGTGGCTAAATGGTAGTATAATCTTCCGGTTTATTGTTGCCTCTGTGTGGCTTCTTTATAGATGTTATTTTATAGTCAATATGGATGTTGCACTTATGGGTTAACTTACGCTATTTTTTTTTTGCATTTTTTATTTTTTCTATTCATTAGCAGATATGTTTGCTGACTGACACATGTGGGTGCCAGTATTTTTCAAGGACGAATTCTGGACTGGCATGAGGAGTACACAACGTAGTGAGAGCTTGCATTCAGTTTTCGATAAGTACTTAAACAATTAGAGCTCTTTGTTGCAATTTGTTTGCCAATACCAAAACTGTGCTATAGACAAGGAGCAAAAGGAGCTTGAGTGTGACGCTGTTGATTTAAGGGGTATTATCCTTTGTGTTTCCAGCTCACCAATAGAGAAGCAGTTCCAAAGAGAATATACAAACTCCACATTTCGAGACGTTTAGGATCAATTTACAAAAAAGGCCAATTGTGATATCTCCTCAATCAACCATCATGGCACAAGTATAGTTTGTGAAGTTGACCAACAAAAGATGGTGTTTGACATGTTAGTGTATAGCAGATACCAAGTCGTGTATTACTCGCAGTCATCAGAAGTTCAATGTGATTGCTTTATGTTCCAATCGAATGGTATTCTATGCTGCCATAGTCTTGCTGTTCTTCTACATTTTTGTGTAACAGCAGTGTCCTCACAATACATTCTATCCCGATGGAGTAAGAATGTTAGTCGGAGACACACATATATCAGGAGTAGCATTGACATGGACCGTTCTGATGAAAGCATGACCATTTTTAGGGAATTATGTTATGATTTTTACAGGATTTCGTGGATTTACTCTAGAGGTTGTTGCTATATTGCGTGATGCCATGGACAGTGCTCGGCACAAGCTCAAAGAACACAAGAAATTTGAGCATCAAGCTGCACATGTACCAACTGCAATTAACTCACATACGCGTGATGAGTGTCTCGTTAGCATGGATGAGCTACAGGGCCCACGTCGTGTTCATACGCGAGGTCGTCCAACGTCCACCAGACTTGAGACAGATATAGAAAAATTTATTAAAAAGCGGGCACGCAAACACTAGAACACTCACAATCACAACAAGATAAATATGAGATGTACCCTTTTTCACGTCATTTGTTTATTTTAAGTGTGTTGAATGGATGATAAGTAATGATGTTATTTTTTAATATGATTTGTGTGTTAAGGGATCTAATGGTAATGCACAACTATCTCCTACCAATGTGGCATCAACCTACAAAGATACGCAATGGGCTTGTTCAGAAATGACAGACAATTTGGCTACGCACTCTGGTTCCTTCATATCACAATTGAATTCATTCCATAATGCCGAACAATTGTGTATGTGTACCTAGTGTATTTTTCATAGCATTAATGTCATGTGCATTTATTTATTGTTTCCTCTTTGTTTTGTTTTTAAATTTTTTTCCACAGGAAGCATTTTTGGAGGATTTGAAGTTTAACAGCACTACATATCATAAGCATTAGAGTTTAGCAACTATTTTGTACTTTGCCCATGCTTCAACATTATTTTACGTTATCATGATTTGGTGGTTTATTGGGTTGGTTTTATATATGTTAATATACTCAATTTTATTTTACCTTGCTACAACTTCATATACCATTATTAAACAAAATATAATAATAGACTTGGACAACTAATATACAACTTTTTTATTCTTTTACTTTTTTTTATCGTTATTATTTCTTACTAATATTCAAAGTAATAAATGTTCAGTTGATAATTTGATCATTATGATAATTTGGTACATTACATGAAGTTTAAACTTGAATTTTAAAAGTATCCTTACACAATAAGGTCTTTATTTTATTTTCTTACTAACATCCTCTAATTTATTAGAATAACAACTACGATCGAGCATTTATTGCTTGGGCATAGATATTTTTAGCTGGCTATTAAGTATGGATACTTTTAAAGTTCAATTAAAAAATTTTCAGTAGATATACGAAAGAAAGTTCAAACTTCAATCAACGTGTTCTCGATCTGAGCAAAAACAAGCCAAACACATATAAAAAAATAAACTAAGAATTTAAAAACAATTTTTTTCATACATAATTTTTTACTGTGATATTGAATTCTTGTGTTTTCTTTTCCAGTCCAAATCCAAAAATATTTTTAAGTATTTCATGATAAAATCCAATAAATCCTGCAACCATATTCACAGTAAATACACACAGCAACTCTAGTCCTAATTAATTATTTGTAGATATATTTACCCAGCTGTCTAGTATAGGTAACCTTTAAAAAAGATGTACCCATTTTTGGTTTAAATCCAATAACATCCATTTGTATTCCATGATAACATCCATTAAATTCTGAAATCAAATTAACAGAAAACACACATAGACCAACTCTAATCCCAATTTATGGCTTATAGTTCAGTTTAGCTTTCTTAGCCCGTTCCGCCCTTCGAACCAATGATCTTGTCCTTGGATTTGTCCAAGGGTCTTCAATATTTTTCTTCTCTCCCCTATCCTCCACATGACGACATGGCACATTGAGTACACCCTCTGCTACACTCCTAGAGATGTTGTCTTTGCAAATTAGTATGTCAGTTACAATTTCTTTCTGAATTTGTTGCAGCTAGGGTGGTGACAAACAGATGTATGTGTTTGGTATAAAATACTTTAAAGAAGCAAATATAAATCCAGCCATCATAATTAGAATTCATCCAAAAAGAGTTATTTATCAATTATTAAATACGCAAATAATCATCGGCATATGTTTTGGATTTCACTAACTGTCGTCTAAATAGGCATCTTCAATTCATCCTCTACCAAGCCTTTGGATCCCACATTTCCATCCATTTAATGACATATACGCCACAGTCCCACCTATGCAACACAAACAACAAAAAGTCATGCCAACATATTAAAATTTTTGTGTGGGTTGATTTTTTTAACCCTTCTTCATTTTCATCTTTAGACTTACCCATTTAGCTATTTTTGGAGCCTTGTTTCATAACAACACTCATAGTCCTCAGCTGTGAATATTATAGGTAGGTAACGTATATTAAAATTACTTTATAGATGGTAAAATTTTATATACAAACAAATGTAATGATTAATTATGTCAACGCAGATGCCCAAATAAAAAAAATTATACTAGTATGCTATTAAAAAGAGGCAGGTTAAAGCATTAAAATTTCATACTATAACTGAAAAATCAGTAACTTGCCTTTCCTCGTAAGGCCCTTCATCAACATTATCATCTGTTGCATTTACCATTGGCGTGTCAGCCAATGTCTCCTCCCATGTAGGCGTTTCCATACATGTCTTGTTCATACACATTTTATCCCCCCCAATGCATCTGTTTTGTGAATCTTGGCTACAATCTCTGTTTAAATAAATTGGAGGTTGAACAACTATAAGTGATAATAAAAAAGGCCACCTAGTACAAATATAATCCGATGAAGTAAATCTAGTACACCCAAATATATAAATGAGTTTATTTCGAAAGTTTACCCAAGGCTGTTTCGTGCCGAGTAAAGTACAGAATGGACAATAACATCCGTAATTCCAATCAGTTAACATCTATAAGGCCACACGGGTAACATCAGGTGTCAGGCATACATAACATCCAAACTAATAAGACAAAAATTAGCTATTCGAAATACTATTTAAGTAACTAGTATTGGCATTACTTAGATCTTTATTTAATTGGAATAACGCTCATCAAACTGTCATTCATGTTGCACGTTAAAACCAAAGCAGCTTAGTAAAGGGTTTTTAGCTATGCATATAAGGGAGAGGAAACATAGTTTTCAAAGTTATTATTTTATGAAGTGAATGCTAAAATACAAAAAGATGTATTTACATGTGTAAGGTCTATTGCCATGCTCAAGATAAGTAGCTCCAACGGTTTTTTAAAGATAGATCTACAAGTTACAGCATCAATATCACACTTCTAAAATTAGATAAATAGTTAATTACTCTATACATGGTAAAACTTTATATACGGTTAAAAAATGCAAAAACTAAAAAATATTTATACTAGAATACTATTAAAAAGACACATGTTAGAGCAACAAAATTTTATAACAAAACTGAAAAATCATTGAATTGCCTTTTTTTGGAAGGATGTTCATCAAATTTAGCAGGTGATGCATGACCAGCCGGTATGTCGGTCTCAGTTTCATCTACCGTGGGAGCTTCTTTACGAGTCTTTCTATTAGACTTTCTTTTTTTCCTAATGCATCCTCTCTTTGATACACGGTTGTGCTTTTTTGGTAACCCAGACATCTTCTCAATTAAATTTAGAAGACCCTACAGTGGACAAAGTATAAGTTTTATTTTCATTAGAGCCTAAAAGAAGTGGTCCGATTAACATATCTTTCACACTTATCACTATTAAAAGATTATATATCTATCATATGCCTCACCGAGTGAGATGTGCTTTCCTCTTCATCCATCTTCTTTAAATTAGCAAGCGACCAATCTTTGATCCACGGTTCTCTCCCATTATATCTTCCTAAATCTCCATTCTTGTTAACAGGGAGATATATAATCTAAAAGTTATAGTAATTGCTATAAACAAGGTATACTATAGAATAACAAACAACAAATCAAAAGTTAGGGATATACGGCTCACCAGTAATACAAACATCCATCCATCCACTGTCTTCTTCCCTACATCCTGAAACCTCAGAACTCCCTCAATTAGAAAACCATAAATGTACCTCGCCCAATTATTATTTTTAACTATATACCATTATTTAAATAGTCATATATGTATGTATGTTCAGTTCTTAGCAGACACCAATTATGTAAGAATGTGTACTAATCTATGCAAAATTCCAACCCAACCTTTTATAAAGATAAAGCAATTCACACTAAAAAAATATCAAGGTATAACATCTCTATTGCATCCGTATCTAGAAGGATTTTTTTTACATGAATAAAAACAGAAATCTGAAAAAAAATAATTTGCCACTAACTTTAAGTACTCCTAATGTACTCCCATTATGGTTAACTACCATAATCAGTCAACTATTAAAAAATACATAATCTAAGTGACAGACATGAAAAAATACTTTATTCATATTTTTTTTTCTGTCTCATAGTAGAATTGACAAAGAAAAAAAAATGAAAGGTAACTGAAGCAGCTAGAATGAAAGCGATTTCATTTTTGCTCTACTCCTTCGCCTCAACTTTATCATCTAGAGACACAATCGCGGCTTTTCCAGTGGAGACCTTCGAAGTATGAAGGAAACCTGAACGAAATGGCTACTTTACATTTGTCACACTGTTAATAACTTGAAAGAAAGCACAACACCAAACACGCAAAATAGCAAATCAATCCATAGTTGAACAGATAAAAAATTAGTGGAACCATAACCCCAGAAAATCATGGATGCTTATTAAAACGGAAAAAAAAAAATCCCTTTTTAATGCCTTCCCTTCATCTCCACACCCAAAATGCCATCTTTGCAAGTTTTTCCCTTTTTCCAAACCCATCAACGTGAGATAAAGACCAAAACTTTTATCATTAACATCGAATCTAGCCGCATGCAACAACTGATAATGGAGCCCAATATGCCAATTAATCGAAACATGAAACTATATAACATACCTATAGGAGTCAGAGACAAAGCTATGCGATGCTCGGCTTTTTCAGTGGAGACCTTCGAAGTATGGAGGCAACTTGAATGAAATGGCTGCTTCATATTTGTCACATTATTAATAACTTGAAAGAAAACACAACACCAAGCACGCAAAATAGCAATTCAAACCACGGTTGAACAGATAAAAAATCAGGAGAACCGTAACACTCCAGAAAAATCATGGCTGCTTATGAAAATGAAAAAAACCCCTTTTTTGATGCCTTCCCTTCATCTCCACCCCTAAAATGCCATCTTTGAGCAAGCTTTTCCCTTTTTTCAAACCCATCAACGTGAGATAAAGACCAAAACTTTCATCGTTAACATCGAATCCAGCCGTATGCAACAACAGATAATAGAGCCACAATATGCCAATTAATCGAAACATGAAACTAGATAATATACCTATAGGAGTCGAATACAAGGCTATGCGATGCTCCGATGATGAAGCTATTGGGTTTCCTCCTCTCTGCGTCTTTTCGTTTTTCTCGGTTGTGGGCTTATGGATCGAATGAAATGGGGAGAAAAGCCTTGATCTTTCACTCGGGTTAATTTCGTAGTGTTTTTGTATGTTAATTCACTGGACAGAAATTACATTTTAATTGATATAAATGAAGATGAGAGATTTTAGGGATTTGATTTAGAGAAAACTGAAATTAATTTTAGGAATAAAATTAATTACTCCAGGCATGGGGAAGAAGGTTGAGTGATAAGTATGTTATTGATAAGCAGGTGTACTCCACTCGCTTATCACGAGACTGGCATTTATTCTGTACTATATCTATATTATACACTATTTTTTGGCTATCTAGCACTACTCTTAGAGATAAAGAAGGTTTTGGTTGAGGAAGATCAAAAAATAAAATTCAGTCAGTCATGTTCACAAATTCAGGTACATTTTCGCTCTCAGTTATTTATTTCTTAAAATTTAATATGGATGATCTTGGGGTTAAAAAATTTTAAGCATCTCCAACAAATGATATCAGAGCCATCTATTTTTAAATCGTCAAGAAATAATAGTAATTAAAAAAAAAAGAAAAAAAGGGGACTCGATTCATAATTAACGTGAATCATTCAACCAACATGTACTGTATAATAATAAGGATCTCCCCCTTTTATCTATATTATTGTCCGTGACACGAATATTCATTCTAGATAAAGATACATGATGTAGTATGAACATTAACTTGGGGTTATCCATATTTATTTTGTTGGAAATTTAATTCATTTACAGTTTATCATGAATATTATTTGGGCAAACAAACTTTTATTTATTCTTTTCTCTTGTTTGGGTTTAATTTGTAAAAGAAAAAATGTAACTATTTTATTTATTTATTGGGGTTAATAGCATGAATATTATTTCATGATTTATTTTGATATTGTTGTGACTTCTTTATTATTTGAATCTTTTGATTGTGGATTCAACTTTTGTGTTAAAGAAAGAAATTAACAATTGATTAATAAAGATTTATAATACTATGGGATTGTTATATATTATGTCTTATTATTTTATTTTTTTTGTGCTATGTAAGTATTTTGGATTTATTCACTATAAGAAAAACGTTGAGTACCATCAGATTTATTGTCAAATTTAGCAGCGTCGGTTACCATTAGATTTAGCGTTGGTTTTTGCATCGGATACAAGGTAGCTTGGGTTTCTCAGAATATTTACCATCAGATTTTATATTTGAACTCTAAATCCGATAGTGATTAGTGGTGCGAAATATGATTTTGCTGACGCCAACTTTATCGGCGATTTACCGTTGGATTTTGCCGACGGTAAAATTGCTTTAGTAAAATGCTGCGTTTAACTAATTTACTGTCGGAATAAAATTCAAACGCGAACCCCTCCTCCTTCACTTGTTTGATATCACTCTCTATCCTCTTGCTCCTTCTGTCTCTCCTCTCGTATTCTCTCGTCGGAGGAGGTGCTGTCGGTGTCGCCGCCACCTGCCGGAGTCTCTGGTGCCGTCGCTGCTGGACGTTCTCGCCGCTGGAGCTATCACTCCCCACTGGAAAGGTTGGGAACGTTGCCACTGTTCTTCGTGGCCACTGCCATCAGGAACGCCATCACTACTGGTACCACCATGCCTTCAGCATCCTGTAGCCAACATCAAAGGTAATTTTGGCATAGTTTTTTAATTTTATTAAGATTTTTATGTGAGTTTGAGGTTTTTGGTAAAATAGTTTATGAAATTATTGATTAAATTATTGTAATAAAGTTTGTGATTAGGAGTTGGTATATATTTTTTTTACCATTTTCAAATTTTTTTGTGACTTTAGAATTTTGTTAGGTATTTTACCAAATTATTGATTAAATTATGGAGTTTGTGGTTAGAGTTTGGTTTGGGGTTTTTAGTTTTTTCAGATTTTTTTTGTAAGTCTAAGGTTTTGTTATTTATTGTATTATCAAATTATTGATTAAAATATGGTAATGAAGTTTGTGATTAGAATTTTTTATGTTAATTTAACATAAATAGAAATTGTAACTAAGTTAAGGTAGGTTAAGTAGGGTGAGATTAAGAGTGTTCAACATTGTTCGATGACTTTGTGTAGTTTGTTAAATTGATTAATTTCACCTTGTGAGTTTAATAAGTTTTTTTTATTAAGATGGTGCTATTTTTCCTACATTAATTGGATTTTGCTTCTTCTGTATTATGTGCATTTGTGTTTTAGGTAGTTTTTTTTATCTCTAACTATATTCAATTGTTTAAGTTTCATATAAGACTTATTTTTCCTAGGATAGCATTTTAGAACAGAAGTGGGAGAAGGTCGCATAGAGGCACCTTCTCAAAATCCTTATTTGTTGAAAAATTGTGAAGTTATAAGGGGTTGCGCACTAGAACGGTTAGGATTTGATGTGTTATTGAATTTGTGTTTGTTCTAATTTATGCTTGCAGTTATTTTCACTGTAAAAATTGCTATATTTATTTATGGATGTCTCTGAATTAAAGAAAAGTTCTGTCAAAATTTCGTGTAATTTATTTTAAAATTTGTTTGGTTTGTAGAGAATGATAACTATATTTGGCGAAAGATTCTAATTATAGAATATGTTCTGTCAAATTTTGTAAAAAATTTAATAATTTTGTCCTGTTCATTGAATTCTAAGGTGTGTGTTTCAATATAATTCCAAGTCATCATCTATGGATGTATGATAGGAATAACAATGGACGGGGGGAATAAAACTTGAATTCTTTGAGAGAGTTGACGCGTTTGTTGCGCATGTGTTCAGCATGGAACTTTTAGGTCTGAAGAGGTATCGTGTGAAAAGTGTCGGCTGACTAAGTGGTTAGGACCTGCAGATATAACGCTTCACATTTATCGTAATGGGTTCAAGGATGGGTATTGGATGTGGACGGAGCATGAAGAAGTGGACGAACAGGGAGTTAACAGGTCTGCCTCGAATTTGTATAGGTCTGACTGTCGATCAACAGGGGTTCGGATGGAAAGAGTACTAAACATGGAAGACATGATTTGGGAGGGTAACCAAGAGAGATACAATGAGATGGTGTTTGATGTAAAATATATTACAGAATTGGAATAGGCTGAGCAAGAGTCTAACCCAGAGACAAAGATATTTTATCATCTATTAGATTCTGCTGCGACACCGTTGTTTGAGGGTTTTGTTCATTCAAAGTTGTCTGCATATGTTAGAATGATGACTATTAAGTCAGAGTCAAATCATAGTTAAGAGTCTTTTAATAAGTGGGCTACCCTTTGCAACGAACTGGTACCTGTCGGGACCACTGACATCTCTCGAAACCACTACGAAACAAAAAAGCTAATTTCGAAATTGGGTCTAAATTCGTTGAAAATTGATTGTTATTTGAATAAGTGTATGCTGTATCACAAGAGGGATGCATGCTTAATTATTGGGTCTAAGAATGATGACTATTAATTCATCGTTTGCTACTTTGTATGTTTGATATTTCACATTAAGTTTAAAGCACTGTTTTAATTATGCTATTATCAAGGTAGACTATAAATGGACGGAAAATAATTATGTAAAAAAATCAAAAATACTATCGTCGGCATTACCATCAGAATTTATCGACGGTAACAGCCAATTTTTTTAAATCTTTAAAAAAATTTCCGTCAGCATTACCATGGAATTAATCTGACGGTAACTTCCATAAAACTGCGTTATCCTACCACCTATATTTGTCGCTAATTCTCACGAAATTAGCATTGGACGCTAAAAATTCACTGGTAACTATTTATCGGCAAGGTTTATACTGTCGCATTTATTTCGCCGCTAAATTTGACGATAAACAGGTTTTCGGCGGATTTTTAAGCAAATCTAATGCTAAATATGATAGTATTCGGTGAATTTCTTGTAGTGGTTACATAAAAAAATTAGTAACAATTTGAATTATTATACCCAATTATTTTATAAAATTTAGTTTGAGAATAAATTAGCTGAATATTATGCTACCAAAGTAGTCTCTTTTTTGAAAACTAATTTATTTTGGAACATTAGAGATATGGTGATACGTAATTCATGCAAATATTGGTTATCCCAAAGGAAGGTCTATATTTGGCAAAGTTACATATACATATCAATGATATTTATATATTAGGGTAACTAGTTAAGAATAAATCAATGCTTATTATTTATGCGAATAATAATCAGCCCAAAGAAAATTTATTGTTCGGCCGAATAATAAACATTGAATCTTATGTTTATTCTCTATTTAATTATTCAAGCATTAATCGGCCCAAAGAAAGGTTGGTGTTTGGCCAATTGATAGAAAATATATGCAGTAACAAATATATATAATTCTAAAGTTTTTATGAGAACAATGAGTCGATTCAAAGATAGGCTTATTGTTTGATAGAATTTTGTTGAGAATATTTAGTAAACTGTACTAAATGAATTTATGTGTGTCTAGCTTATGTGAGTACAGATCGACCCAAAAGAAATTCTGTACTTGGCCAAATTATATGCGCATTTGTGGTAATAAATATGTGATACTTATTTGGCTCCATGTGAATAATAAATTTGTTCAAAGATAAACTTATTGTTTAGTAGGATTTATTATTAATGTTTGATTATTGTATTAAATACCGCTTATAAATTAATATTTCTATCCAAAGACTAAATATTAATATTGTGTTGGGTATTTGTGATGAACCCACCATTATATGAATTTTATTCATATGATATGTAGCTTGCATGAATATATTATTTTGCTTTAGAGTTATATCTGCCAATGTTAGTCTATTTTTAAATATATTTTTTTTTGAAATAAAAAGAGAGAGAGAGACTTTCTGTCATTTGTAACTTATATTTCATCAAACTAATTATTATCTCATATAGCCTTTTGAGATAAATACATTTGATTATTTATATCAGTTTAATAGGAGTAAGTATATCTTCACTATTCTTGTATGTCAGCGGCATACAGAATTGTAAATAAGGTTATATACTCAACTCTAATGAAGATAGGTATAGTCTCATTAGGTGCCTCAAGAAAGTTATAAAGCTCAAAAGTGCATAAAGTTTATTATGCGTCAACAATAATCTGATAGATAACAAATTTGCACACTTACAGTTTTTGTGTATTTTATTAGTATCTTTAGCAAATATTTGAGTCAATTAAGAATAAATCGCTAAATAGTAGACAAACAAATTTTGTTATAGCAAAACATTACATAGTCATACATAAGAAGTCAAAAACTAAAACTAGAGATCATTTGGTATTCAAATTCTAATTTTTTTGGATGCCAAGACAATTTTGATCTATGACAAGCATATTCATATGCTCATTGGAAGAGTTCTTTGGAAAAGTATAGGTAAAATACTTGTTGCTCTTTTCACTAAAGCACTTGAATATAAAACACCTTTTGAAGGCATCCAATTAGGTAACTATAAACACTGTTACAAATTATGGATATATATATATTTGAAAGACTACTTGAGTTATTTCGTGATAATGTGTTAGTAGTCTAATATTTTTTAATTATTATTAAATAAGAGAGTTCAGAGTATTAGTGTCTAATGAGTAAATTAGCATAAACTCCATAAATGCATGCATATTTGATTTATAAGAAACAAACACCCACGGTCTTTCGTGTAGATATTATATTCATATGAGTGTCATATTATTTTATGATATATTATTTCAATGGGAGTGTGCATTTAAATGCTCATATAATTTAGACAAATTTACGAATATAGATATTTCTGCAGAAATAAAGTATCTACTTTTGCTTTTCACTTTGACTCATGATCTTATAAAGGTATTAAAGTTGGACTAGTTGGAAATAGGTATGCATGGGATTATTTTCGCTTGTAATTTCTGAATTTTCTCATCCAAATTTGATCTATGTTTTTGAGTATATTAGTATGGTGATTATCATGGTTTTGTCGTGATACTAATGTGATAAAACCTGCAGTAATTCCATAATTGATATATGAGATGGACCAAATTGTTAAAGTAATAAGGAAAATAGCATTCAAATGCACACATAAAGTTTATAAAATGTGATTATCTCGAGAAATGTATGTATGTATATATATATTTCAAGTGGGAGATTGTTAGAAAATTATAATTTTCTATCTATTTATGAGCAATACATATAATTAATCATAATCACATTAGCTATTCCGTATTATATGGCTTATATATGTGATCTCATTTATTATTATAAATGCTAATGGAATAAGACATTATTATTTTTTATTTGAAATTAAATAAGAATAAAACTAGAAATATTATTTTATTTGGGATATAGGATTTAATGCGTGTCATATTCAAATATAAATAATGACATTAAGATTTTAGTCTCCAACGCATCAAAGCCGCTTCCGTAACTCTTTTCCTATCAGAGGTGTAACAACCGCCCCTTCCTAGAAAATTCAATTTGAAAATTTAAAAACCAGTTAGGAAATAGGCTTAGAATTTTAAATTATGGATAAGAATCGAACAACCGTCCTTCTTTTGGATTCAAAATACCCCAGTCACACATACCACCAGAAGTATATAAATAGGGAAATACTGATAGGTAGGAGATCACTCCTCTCAAAGACTAATCTTTCCCCTTTCTTCTACAAAAAATACTTTGTGTGCAAACACAAGGGTCAATCCCATAGTCACTCAAGAGACGAGAAAAAAAGCAGGGAATTATGTTTTGTTACTTTTACGCTTGGCATGCGTTATATTCTATTTTATTATTTACCTTCTATATTGCTGCTATATGATGCTTTTATTATGTTATCATGATTATGTGTTTTATGACATTATTTTGCTTTTTGCTTTCCCTTACATGCATGCATGATGTTCATCATCAAAGTTTCTCCCATATGTAAACTAATCATTGTTTAAGACTTTTTGATCAAGAGTAAATGCATATTTTTGTGTTTTCGTGATGAATGTTATTCCTATAATTGTTACTACTACCTTACAAGCCATTTCAGTCAAGAGTACATGCCTTTCTATAAACTTTGTTCAATTATTTAATATGCCATATTTTCATTATGTGCATTAAAAAATATGATACTACATGGTCCTTTAACTGATGCTATTATGTTATTATTATCTCTTTAATTAGAGAGTACATGTGTGCCCTATAACTATAGTATCGTTATTATTAATATGGTATCATTATTTCACATGCCCCTTTTATCATTATATGTATCTATCTTTTTGCATGATTCTCTTCTTGTGTATGCCTAAACAACCATGTTTGTAATTGAATTAAGGGAATGATCCTTTAGTAAGGGAAGGTGATCCCCAAAGACAAGATATCTGTTGGGAATAAGTAGTATGACCACAATTCAATCAATCACGTGTCAAATAATTCGTTATTATTATTATATTAAAATGTTAATATAATAACGTCCTTGATTAAATTTAGATATTTATCATTGTGATAGTGATCACAATATTGAGATATAAATCTTTTATAATTTAATCTAAATTGTTCTTGGTCATAGGATTATTAAAAAGGACATTAATAATCCGGAAATATCAATATATATATAATAGTCTTCATTGGATGAAGATTAATAGATCTCATTTATTAAATTATATATATAGATGGTGCATATAGAGATATGACCATTGAACTGACTCATTCTGAGAATTCCTAATGGTTATAATTACCGTATATTTGTCAATAGGATATTCTCAAGATGAACACAGTAATAGAGTTTCCTTTGACCTGCGACTGTCATAGTAATTAACAATGTATTTATTATACTTTGATTCCGAACACCTAATACCCTAGGGTGCTAGTTGAATGGATATTGGGTATGATTTAAATACTTGTAGAATTAATGATTAGTCAATAAGGAATCCGTCAACTCTCGGTAAAGAGTTTGAGCTCTATGATTATAATGACTGAGATGAATAAAACCTTGGCCAAGGGGATTGAATGAATGAAGAAATGAGTTTCTTAAGTCATTCACATTTCATTATAATAATGGTAACAAGTTAGAGTTTGACAATTAAACCATACTCTAAGGGTTAACCAAGAGCTAGATAGTATGAAGTAATATATTTTTACTAAGAACCTTAGAAGAACAAAGTATAATTCCTTCCATCTTTCTAGCTCTTGGTTAAAAAATCCATCACTAAAGTAAAAGCAAATTTCGTAGAAGAAATAGGCTAAATGGTAGTCGCTAATTAGCGACAAACTCTACTGCAGTAGACTCATCACTAAATGCAAGAAAACTTCGTAGACAAAATGGAATGCTTAGTTGACGTTAATTAGCGAGGAATTTTTTCAAACCGAACTTGTCGCAAGTTGTCCGCTAATATGATCGCAAATCTGTCACATTATGTAACAAATATATAGTTAATCTTTGAAAATTATTAATCAAATTTGGAGGAATTTTCTCGCTAAACCAAAGCTATTCAAAATGAGAAAGTAGAGTTATGAAATAATCACTAATTTGAGAGGAAATAATATGTAATCAATTAGTTGCAATACTATCACAAAATGTCATTGCAAATTTCTTTTAAACATGTAACAAATCGATTGGTATCTCACAAATGTTTCAGTCGTAATGGAGTCTTTAATTTGTCACCATCATCAACAGTAAATATGTCGCTAATTTTTCTAAAATATCGGTTAGAATGCCAATTTTGTTGCTATACTAAAATAAACATCATATTATTTTTTTATTTTAGTGATTGAACTAAATGATTATAATGCATACAAATAAAATTAGTTCATCAAAATTATACATGTTTAAAAAAATTCAAACCCAATATATTTATTAAAATAAAAGTCTAATATAACATCTCCAAGATAGACACTTCAAAAATGAAATACCAAAAAAAAAAAAAGCTGAATCTAACAATATCAATAACTATAAAAATAAATCCAAATAATTATTTATCAACTAAGTAAACTACCGATAAAAGTAAGCTAACTTCTATAAAACCTAAAAATGAAACAAATTTCCTAATCAATTATCTATCAAACAAATAAACTACCTAAATAAGCTACGCAGGCATTAACATAAGCCACTTAATCAATATTATTGCCAGCAAAATCACTCTAATGGTCCTTTTTCATTAACCTTACCTAATTTTGGATTGTTTTCTTTAGGGAATCCTAGAATCTTAGAAAGGAGAAACAGTAAATTACTCTGTATAGCTTCATTTACAACACCAGGCAACACCGTATTTATAGCACTAGGAAATGCTTCTTTAATAGCTTCATTGATGTCTGCTTGTGAAATCGGTTTGACTATAGAAATACCTGTATCTTAGGATAATAGCACATCTCTATGATCACGAATACCAATATCTGGACTGTAGCCTAACCCATGAACTTATCCTTTTTTGTTGGTTCCTACAACTGTCCACACGTCAGGATCAACTTCAGGTTGATCTATTAAATTTCTCCATATTTTTGTGATATTGCCTCTCCATATAAGTTCTACAGTAGAAAAATAAGGACATATTATTAAGAAAACTAAAACTAAATTATACTACAAAATTAAAGACACTTACAATAATTTCTTTGGATACTTCAGAAACATATTCTCTACTTTTTTTTTCTTATGAATATCATCATATACTTTAAGAAAAGATACACGATGCTTCAACTTAGCTTCCTGTAACAACATTTATTAGAATATACTATCATAAATCATTTGAGATATGCAATATTTTTCTTTATACCTTTCTTCTCTTATGTTCCAAAACTGATAGACCCTGCAATGTGTAGTTTATCAGCAGGCATAGCAGCCCTATTTTTTTGACCAGCCACAAACTTGTTTTGCAACTTTGAATCTAACCATTGATCAACTAAGTCATTCCAAACATCAACTTTCATTGCTTTAGGTCCATGACCCTTAATGTTAGCAATATTAGTAGAGTTTGTCTCCTTAAAAGCTCTATCCCTTGCTCTTTTCAAAATATCAGGATAGCAGTCATGCATTGTCTTATTTCAAACAGTTCTTGCTATAGCCTTATCATAATTTGATGCAAATTCATATTTTTCCTAAATTTAAATAGTGAAAGACTTAGCAACTACTCAATCCAATTATTTGTAAAAAATTCATTGAAGCAACATTATAATCACTAACAAGAAAATCTTTGAACAACTCGTCCATCATGTTTGGACAATAATCCTGTCATTTTGGCAATGAAGAAGGGATCCTACTTAACAAATCTTTTTGTGATGTCACGATTTATCGTATGATTTGCAAATCTCTTCCTACATTGAAAAAATACACAATTATAAAAAATTTTTTAACACACAACAACATAGATCATCAAAGCAACAACAAATTCTAGGCTTAGCTATACTACTCATAACTTTAAAATAATTCATGAAAATAACATAGATCATAAGAATATAAAGCTCTCAAGAGTGCAAGACTAAAGTAGCTTTAATCTTCATGCAAGCAATCCCAATAAGAATTTCATATACCCAACAACAAATAGAATTGGTTATATGACAGATTTGATATCTTTTCTACTCTGAACTTTTTATCTAATCTCTTTCTAAACACACTTTAAATTATTGCTACTTTAAATTTTAATGAACTAAAATAGAGCTAAAGTAAATTTTATTTTCCCATACTTATATATATATATATGTAATAACAGTCGAGATCAAACTTTCTCTCCATAAATTTTTTCCAAAAGTCAGTAATTGCAAATTGTAAATTATTGTGTTCTTGTCAAAATAGCTTTATCCTAAATAAAATGAGGCCTAAAATCTATTGATCTTACAAATGCAAACCAATCATACAAATACATACAATTAGTAGAATAATACACTATTATAATTTAATTTTCATATATTAAATAATACTTCTTTTAAAAAATACAGCATATGCATTAGTAACAAGAATAATGATTAATGAATGACATAATGTATACCAAAATTCAAAAATGCATGGCATAGCAGGTTTGGGTTATGAACGAAAAATTAAACGGAGTTTTAATACTTTGCTCTATGCACAAACATCAAAACATGCTCAAAATTTGATTTAGTATCCATCTAGAAAAAATCAGATCCATTGATTCTACTTTTGTGATAATTTCAATATGATAAGGTGTGAAATAAATATATATAAAAGTCACAACGTAATCAAGGGTAAAATCTAGTAATAAACTAATTAATTAAAGACCGTGAACTTAATGATACCCTTCTTTTTTATTTTAAGTAGAAAGCATGTCGATATAGCAAAGTCAAAATAACATTGTTATAATTACTTACGACTTAATGCCTTTCTCTACAGCTATTATCAGCTTCCTGCTACTCCTATTTTTAGTATGCACAGTTGATTGTCTAATATTATGTAGTTCATTATCTTCTACGTCTAAGCAGATGTGTCAGACGAATTAGCACTTAAAATGAATAAGAGATAATTTTAAATTAGATGTGTAATCACTTGTAAATATGTAAACATTTAGCAGTTGAAGTAAGTCATACCATCTAATTGTGGTGACGATTGTGATAAAGATTGTAGGGGATGGTTGTAATGCTGATCCAACCTTCAATTGTGTAAAATGAGGTTCACCATTATTATCGCTCTGTTGACCTAAACATAAAAAAGACAAAAAAAAAAAAAAAGATAGGATGAAACCACTTCCTAGCCTGGGATTAAATAAATCACAATGAAAACATATAACTCAAATGTATAGTACAACTAGATACCTAACACGTGTACTAATGGTTGAAAAGAATCAATATCAACAGTTTACTCACCTAAACTCAATAAAATAGGCATACATCATATTTCCTAAATCAAGAGTTGATATGGTAAAATAAATTCAATGACAAATGTATACCTGGCCTACACGAGGAAAGCTGAGATTGAGTGATACGAGTGTTTCGTACTATTTGTCCACCTCTACCTTTTGGTTTCATGATTATCTATCAAATAAAAATAAATAAAAAAAAGTGTTATTAAAATATTTAAATACAACCGGTTAAAATATTTAGAAATGATCATAAAAAAGAATAATAAAACATTATTACACAATTTAGATCACAAAATTTGAATTAGCATATTTTCATAATTATAAATATGTTGTATTAACTGCCCATTTTTTTGTCCGAATAAAATAATTTATCAATTCAAGTTATTACCTACATTTGTTCACATAACACTTGTCATTCCCATTCTGTTTTTAAGCCAGTTACCTCATCAGAATTTGGCATTCATCTTTTAAATAATAAACATGATTTCTGGCACATAATACTACATGTATTGACAATCTTCATTGAAACCTAAATGAATGTATGTCTAAACACATACATTTTTTTTACTAAAAAAAACAGCTTTATTAAGAAATAAAAGTTAAGAAAAATATGTGCACACCATATAATAGTCTGTACCAAAATAACGAATTGGAAATTAAATTGCAATAATATATATTACTAATTTATTTGTGATATGCAAATTTTTTTTATTATTGATGCCTAATTGTAGCATAATTAACAAGAACAAAAGAATATTTCTAGCAACAATAATACACATTACTGATTTTTTGAGGAAGAATTCATAGAGAATTGTAACATAAATATAAATACACGTTTATAATTTTCTAATGTAAAGAGTAGAAGAATTCATAGAGAATTGTATATTTTTTTGAAAAAGGGACAACTCAATACACCAAGCTTGCAAGGACTTGAACCAATAATTTGGTTAGAAAGTAGCATGTTTAATGTTGGAAAAAAATCTTGAACCATGTCTTAGATACTAATGCATAAAGAGTTGCAAGTCTCTAATTAGCTAAGGGAACCAAACATTATTCAAAGCATTACTAATTAGCTAAAGCAAGAATGTAGTCTTGCACGTGATGTGAATTTAGGCTGTGTTTAGTTAATGGGTGGACGAAAATAAGACATATACACAAATAACCATAGACATAATAATAAATAATTTTTTTTGTTTGTTTGGTAAATAATACACAACACAATACACAAATCACAATTATATTAAAATGTTAATGTTATTCGTTTCTTTCCTTCATTAACACTATATCACAATAACACCACATCCATTGCCTCCACTTCAATTTGTTACTTTTCTTTTAAGATTGGCGTAGTCACTACCAATATTTTCAACAACTCAAATATAGAAGCAACAAACTCAGATATAGATTATTATAAAAAAAAAAATTAAAAATGATCAATAAAATTTATAGCAATAGCAAAATCTAATTCAACAAAGATGCGATAATCCAAGAAAACTTTGAATGCAAGTACCATCACAATCATATTAAATTAACGACAAGAACAAGCATGGGAAGAGATTAAGATAACTTGCAATGTGTCGAAAGGAGCAGCGGACCCCTTCAGCGGTGTCGTGGATCAGACCTCCTTCAGCGGTGTTATGGATCGGACCTCCTTTAGTAGTGTCGTTGATTGGACCTCTTTCAGCGGACCTCCTTCTTTAAACAAACGACACCAATAGTATAGCAATCCTTCCTTCTCGATGACCAGCAATCCTTGTTTTTCTTTCTTTTTCTAAGGTGGCTAAATGGTAGAAGGGGAGATAGTGGGAATAGTGGAGTTTTTAATTTTTTATTTGAAGTATTGCAAACTGCAAAGGGCATTGCGCGCGTTTTTTGTTTTTGGCTTTTAGCGCTCTTTTAAATTAGATATAGTATAATTTTTTAAATTTTTTGTGTTCCTATTTTTTAAAGTTGAAATTTATATATTTTTTAAGAATAATTTAATTTTTAATAAAATTTAAAATATAAAACCACAAGCAACTTTGCAACCTAACAATTTAGCAAGTTAAAACAACACTAGCCCAACAATTTAGCAAATTATCAACATAACTAGTTCAAGAACATTTGGGGTATCGTTTTTGTCCCTAACATTTGGAGTAAGTTCCAAAGTTGTCCCTAACATTTCAATCGTCCTATTTAAGTTCTTAACGTTTCAAAATTGACTCAATGTTGTCCTGCCGTTAGAAATCCGTTAACAGAATTGACGGCAGGACAAAATTGAGACGATTTTGAAATGTTAGGGACTTAAATAGGACGAAAACGTTGGGGACAAAAATGATACATAGAAATAAATTTTAATTTTTTCTTTTAATAATACCAATTTTTTACTGTACATAGTATTCAATTATTTTTTAATCACATCTAAGTAAATTATACTTAATCACATTATTTCATTCTAAATAAATTTAATTTTTAATAGTTATTTTTACTCTTTTCAAGCTTACTTATAGTTATTTTTACTCTTTTCAGGCTTCTAGATTAATACTCCTTCTAGGGAGAGATATTCACAACCCAACTTCTATAAGTTGTATCTCTTGTTAGTATTTTTGTGTCCTTATTAGACTGGATACAAAAGGCATAACTTTTGTATCTCTGGACATAATGTCTCTGTCCATGTTTTTAACATTGGCTTCATGGCAGGACTACGTTAAAGCTAAATGAAACTTTTTTGGATTCAAATAGGACACTTTAAACCTTATGAACCAAAACAGAATTAGACCCAAACGTCGGGGACCAATTTAGTATACTTTACCCTAAATGTTCTATACAATGTTCTGAAACTGAACCAAATTAGCCGGTTCGACCAAGTTAATTGGGAACCGATCACTTAGTCGGTTCGGTTAAGACAGAAAGACCGTCATAAAAAAATCGGTCTGAAAACTGGTTGAACCGATAATTAATCGGTGAACTGTCATAACCGGCCTTTTTTTTAGTATTTTTGATTTGGGTATATGCCCAAACAATGCTGTTTCTCTAAAAAAGAACAAGGGAATAATGGTTGAATTGAATGATCAGTGTAATATTTTTTGATGAGTTAATTTGTCTGAGTTAACTTTGTTGAATGTTAATTCTCAAGACAAATTATTTATTTAATTTGTTGAATGTTGATGTAATTCTGACTTCAATTAATTTGGATTCTGAGTTTGGAATTGAATTCAATTTAGTATTGAGACCAATGTATTTAGGATATAGAATAATACGAGTATATGTTTATTTGTATTATTTTGCATATATCTTGGATGTATTTAAAATTTTAAATTGTTAATTCTTTAATTTAAAAACTTTATGTTATTTTTTAAAAAAATCAAATATATAAACATAGTTAACCATGCCAGTAATAACACGAATACGTTTATTTGTGTTGGATTGAATTAAATTGTTAATTTAAATTATATTCATCTATATTTTAAAAAAAAACTAGCCGAAAACAGCTGGTTGACCGAACCGGAACCCAGCTAATGATTAAAAAAAAAACGTTACACGGTGCTGTTTCAGCAATTTTAAAAAAGAAAGAAAGAAAAACTAAAACACCCTAACTTCCCTTACCCTCAGCTCGATGACCTCACTCCCAAAAGGCCAAAACTCCAGAAGACTAGAACGTTGTTTGCTTCGAACGCAGCAGACAAGAAGATGCAACCCCCATCTCGTCGTCGTTCTTCAACTTGCCCAGCCACCACCGCCATCGCATCTGCTCCGCCGCGGTGCGTGCTGCTCCAGCGTCATCCAAATACCTCTGTCTCGTCGCGTGTTCGAGCCTTCACTCAGCCGCCGTTTCCCAGCTGTTCAGCCTCTCATCCGCTGCTATGTATCCCTCCATTCAGCCATCTCCATCGAGTATGAATGCTTCAACTCCCTCTCCCTCCTCTGTTGATTTTCAGAACATGTGAAAACTAAGGTTTTTTGTTTTCCATCTTCTTTATTGTATTAATTGTTCAGTTATTGTTTTAGTTTGTTTTTGTTTTGATTAGTGAGTTGCTATTTCAGTTCTTGTTGTTTCAGCCCTTGTGGTTTTCTATTCTTAAACTAGTTAAGTTGATAATTTGCTAAATTGTTGGGCTGGTGTTGTTTTAACTTGCTAAATTGTTAGGTTACAAAGTTGCTTGTGGTTTTCTATTTTGAGTAAAATATCGTTTTTGTCCCCAACGTTTGGGGTAAGTACCAAGTTGTCCCTAACGTTTCAACCATCCTATTTAAGTCTCTAATGTTTCAAAATTGACTCAATGTTGTCTTGCCGTTAGGGATCCGTTAACAGAATTGGCGGCGGGACAAAATTGAGACAATTTTGAAACGTTAGGGACTTAAATAGGACAAAAATGTTGGAGACAAAAACGATACATAGAAAAAAATTTTAATTTTATCCTTCAATAATATCAATTTTTTACTATACCTAGTATTCAATTATTTTTTAATCACATCTAAATAAATTACAGTTAATCACATTACTTTCATTCTAAATAAATTAATTTTTTTATAATTTTACTTTGAAAGTAATGTAATTTTTTTATAAATAAATAAATTTTACACTTTCATTCTAAATAATGTAATTTTACTTTCATTACTTAATCACATTACTTAAATTTTTTTTTTATAATTTTACACTTAAAGTAATGTAATTTTTTTATAAATAAATAACTTTTACACTTTCATTCTAAATAATGTAATTTTACTTTCATTACTTAATCACATTACTTAAATTTTTTTTTATAATTTTACACTTTCATTCTAAATAAATTATTTTTTTATAATTTTACGCTAATTTTTATATAAATAAATAAATTTTATACTTTCATTCTAAATAATGTAATTTTACTTTCTTTACTTAATCACATTACTTATAATTTTTTTTATAATTTTATACTTTCATTCTAAATAAATTAAATTTTTTATTATTTTACACTTAAAGTAATGTAATTTTTTTTATAAATAAATAAATTTATACTTTTATTCTAAATAATATAATTTTACTTTCATTGCTTAATCACATTACTTATAATTTTTTTTATAATTTTACACTTTCATTCTAATCACATTATATTATTTATTTAGAATGAAAGTGCAAAATTTATTTATTTATTAAAAAATAAATTTATTTAGAATGAAAGTAATGTGATTAAGTGTAATTTAATTAGATATGATTAAATAATAATTGAATACTATGTACAGTAAGAAATTGATACTATTAAAAGATAAAATTAAAATTTATTTCTATGTATCGTTTTTGCCCCCAACGTTTTCATACTATTTAAGTCCCTAACGTTTCAAAATCGTCTCAATTTTGTCCTGCCGTCAATTCTTTTAACGGATCTCTAACGGCAGGACAACATTGAGTCAATTTTGAAACGTTAAGAACTTAAATAGGACGATTGAAATGTTAGGGGCAACTTTGGGACTTACTCGAAACGTTGGAGACAAAAACGATACCCCAAATGTTCTTGAACTAGTTAAGTTGATAATTTGCTAAATTGTTGGACTGGTGTTGTTTTAACTTGCTAAATTGTTAGGTTGCAAAGTTGCTTGTGGTTTTCCATTTTAAATTTTATTAAAAATTAAATTATTCTTAAAAAAATATAAATTTCAACTTTAAAAAATAGGAACACAAAAATTTTAAAAAAATTATACTATACCTAATTTAAAAAAGCACTAAAAGCCAAAAACAAAAACCGCACACAGTGCCCTTTGCAGTTTGCAATACTTCAAATAAAAAATTAAAAACTCCACTATTCCCACTATCTCCCCTTCTGCCATTTAGCCCACTTAGAAAAAGAAAGAAAAACAAGGATTGCTGGTCATCGAGAAGGAAGGATTGCTATACTATTGGTGTCGTTTGTTTAAAGAAGGAGGTCCGCTGAAGGAGGTCCAATCAACGACACTACTAAAGGAGGTCCGATCCATAACACCGTTGAAGGAGGTCTGATCCACGACACCGCTGAAGGGGTCTGCTGCTCCTTTCAACACATTGCAGGTTATCTTAATCTCTTCCCATGCTTGTTCTTGTCGTTAATTTAATATGATTGTGATAGTACTTGCATTCAAAGTTTTCTTGGATTCTCGCATCTTTGTTGAATTAGATTTTGCTATTGCTGTAAATTTTAGTGTTTATTTTTTTAGAATAAATGACCATTTATATCCATAAAAGATGAAAACGCTGACATATGTATCCACACTAGATGGAAATTAAACTTGTACCCATGCAAGATATCTTCCGTGTGACAAAAGTACCCTACGTGGCACTCCAATCCTCCAAAGATAGGGTACTTTTGTCACACAAAGGGCATCTTGTATGGGTACAAGTTTAGTTTCGATTTAGTGTGGGTACATATGTCAGTGTTTTCATCTTTTATGGATACAAATGGTCATTTATTCTTTATAATAATCTATATCTGAGTTTGTTGCTTCTATATTTGAGTTGTTGAAAATATTGGTAGTGACTGCGCCAATCTTAAAAGAAAAATAACAAATTGAAGTGGAGGCAGTGGATGTGCTGTTATTGTGATATAGTGTTAATGAAGGAAAGAGACGAATAACATTAACATTTTAATATAATTGTGATTTGTGTATTGTGTTGTGTATTATTTACCAAACAAATAAAAAAAAATTGTTTATTGTTATGTCTATGGTTATTTGTGTTTATGTCTTATTTTCTTCCACCCATTAACTAAACACGACCTAAATTCACATCACGTGCAAGACTATATTCTTGCTTTAGCTAATTAGTAATGCTTTGAATAATGTTTGGTTGCCTTAGCTAATTAATGACTTGCAACTCTTTATGCATTAGTATCTAAGACATGGTTCAAGATTTTTTTTTCCAACATTAAACATGCTACTTTTTAACCAAATTATTGGTTCAAGTCCTTGCAAGCTTGGTGTATTGAGTTGTCCCTTTTTCAAAAAAATATATAATTCTATATGAATTCTTCCACTCTTTACATTAAAAAATTATAAACGTGTATTTATATTTATGTTACAATTGTCTATGAATTCTCCCTCAAAAAATCAGTAATGTGTATTATTGTTGCTAGAAATATTCTTTTGTTCTTATTAATCATGCTACAATTAGGCATCAATGATAAAAAAAATTTGCATATCACAAATAAATTAGTAATATATTATTGCAATTTAATTTCCAATTCGTTATTTTGGTACAGACTTATTATATGGTGTGCACATATTTTTCTTAACTTTTATTTCTTAATAAAGCTATTTTTTTAGTAAAAAGAAATGTATGTGTTTAGACATACATTCATTTAGGTTTCAATGAGGATTGTGTCAATACATGTAGTATTATGTGTCAGAAATCATGTTTATTATTTAAAGATGAATGCCAAATTATGATGAGGTATCTGGCTTAAAAACAGAATGGAAATGACAAGTGTTATGTGCACAAATGTAGGTAATAACTTGAATTGATAAATTATTTTATTCAGACAAAAAAAATGGGCAGTTAATACAACATATTTATAATTCTAAAAATATGCTAATTCAAATTTTGTGATCTAAATTGTGTAATAATGTTTTATTATTCTTTTTTATTGGTAACTATCATTTCTAAATATTTTAACTGGTTGTATTTAAATATTTTAATAACACTTTTTATTTATTTATTTTTATTTGATAGATAATCATGGCACCAAAAGGTAGAGGTGGACAAATAATACGAAACACTCGTATCGATCAATATCAGCTTTCCTCGTGTAGGCCAGGTATACATTTGCCGTTGAATTTATTTTACCATTATCAACTCTTGATTTAGGAAATATGATGTATGCCTATTTTATTGAGTTTAGGTGAGTAAACTGTTGATATTGATTCTTTTCAACCATTAGTACACGTGTTAAGTATCTAGTTGTACTATACATTTGAGTTATATGTTTTCATTGTGATTTATTTAATCCCAGGCTAGGAAGTGGTTTTATCCTATCTTTTTTTTTTTGGTCTTTTTTTATGTTTAGGTCAACAGAGCGATAATAATGGTGAACCTCATTTTACACAATTGAATGTTGGATCAGCATTACAACCATCCCCCACAATCTTTATCACAATCGTCACCATAATTAGATGGTATGACTTACTTCAACTGCTAAATGTTTACATATTTACAAGTGACTACACATCTAATTTAAAATTGTCTCTTATTCATTTTAAGTGCTAATTTGTCTGACACATCTGCGTTAGACGTAGAAGATAATGAGCTACATAATATTAGACAATCAACGGTGCATACTAAAAATAGGAGTAGCAGGAAGCTGATAATAGCTGTAAAGAAAGGCATTAAGTCGTAAGTAGTTATAACAATGTTATTTTGACTTTGCTATATCGACATGCTTTCTACTTAAAATAAAAAAAAGAAGGGTATCATTAAGTACACGGTCTTTAATTAATTAGTTTATTACTAGATTTTATCCTTGATTACGTTGTGACTTTTATATATATTTATTTCACACTTTATCATATTGAAATTATCACAAAGGTAGAATTCATGGATCTGATTTTTTCTGGATAGATACTAAATCAAATTTTGAGCATGTTTTGATGTTTGTGCATAGAGCAAAGTATTAAAACTCCGTTTGATTTTTTGTTCATAACCCAAACCTGCTATGCCATTCATTTTTGAATTTTGGTATACATTATGTCATTCATTAATCATTATTCTTGTTAGTAATGCATATGTTGTATTTTTTAAAAGAAGTATAATTTAATATATGAAAATTAAATTATAATAGTGTATTATTCTACTAATTGTATGTATTTGTATGATTGGTTTGCATTTGTAAGATCAATAGATTTTAGGCCTCATTTTATTTAGGATAAAGCTATTTTGACAAGAACACGATAATTTACAATTAACAATTACTGATTTTTGGAAAAAATTTATAGAGAGAAAGTTTGATCTTGACTGTTATTACATATAAATATAAGTATGGGAAAATAAAATTTACTTTAGCTCTATTTTAGTTCATTAAAATTTAAAGTAGCAATAATTTAAAGTGTGTTTAGAAGGAGATTAGATAAAAAATTCCGAGTAGAAAAAAGATTAAATCTGTCATATAACAAATTCTATTTGTTGTTGGGTATATGAAATTCTTATTGGGATTGCTTGCATGAAGATGAAAGCTGCTTTAGTCTTGCACTCTTGAGAGCTTTATATTCTTATGATCTATGTTATTTTCATGAATTATTTTAAGGTTATGAGTAGTATAGCTAAGCCTAGAATTTGTTATTGCTTTGATGATCTATGTTGTTGTGTGTTAAATAATTTTTGATAATTGTGTATTTTTTCAATGTAGGAAGAGATTTGCAAATCATACGGTAAATCGTGACATCACAAAAAGATTTAGTAGGATGCCTTCTTCAGCGCCAAAATGACAGGATTATTGTCCAAACATGAAGGACGAGTTGTTTAAAGATTTTCTGGTTAGTGATTATAATGTTGCTTCAATGAAATTTTTACAAATAATTGGATTGAGTAGTTGCTAAGTCTTTCACTTTTTAAATTTAGGAAAAATATGAATTTGCATCAAATTATGATAAGACTATGGCAAGAATTTTTTGAAATAAGACAATGCATTACTACTATCCTAATATTTTGAAAAGAGCAAGGGATAGAGTTTTTAAGGAGACAAACTCTACTAGTATTGCTAACATTAAGGGTTATGGACCTAAAGCAATGAAAGTTGATGTTTGGAATGACTTAGTTGATCATTGGTTAGATTCAAAGTTGCAAAACAAGTTTGTGGCTAGTCAAAAAAATAAGGCTGCTATGCCTGCTGATAAACTACACATTGCAGGGTCTATCAGTTTTGGAACATAAGAGAAGAAAGGTATAAAGAAAAATATTGCCTATCTCAAATGATATATGATAGTATATTCTAATAAATATTGTTACAGGAAGCTAAGTTGAATCATCGTGTATCTTTTCTTGAAGTATATGATGATGTTCATAAGAAAAAAAGTAGAGAATATATTTCTGAATTATCCAAGGAAATTATTGTAAGTGTCTTTAATTTTGTAGTATAATTTAGTTTTAGTTTTCTTAATAATATGTCCTTATTTTTCTGCTGTAGGACTTATATGGAGAGGCAATATCACAAAAATATAGAGAAATTTAATAGATCAACCTGAAGTTGATCCTGACTGTGGACAGAAGTTGTAGGAACCAACAAGAAAGGACAAGTTAATGGGTTAGGCCGCAGTTCAGATATTGGTATTCGTGATCATAGAGATGTGTTATTACCATAAGATACAGGTATTTCTACAGTCAAACTGATTTCACAAGCAGACATCACTGAAGCTATTAAAGAAGCATTGCCTAGTGCTATAAAAACAGTGTTGCCTAGTGTTGTAAATGAAGCTATACACAGTAATTTACTATTTCTCCTTTGTAAGATTCTAGGATTCCCCAAAGAAAACAATCCAAAATTAGGTAAGGTTAATGAAAAAGGACCATTAGAGTGATTTTGCTGGCAATAATATTGATTAAGTGGCTTATGTTAATGCATTTTGTTAGGCTTAGCTTATTTAGGTAGTTTATTTGTTTGATAGATAATTGATTGGAAAATTTGTTTCATTTTTAGGTTTTATAGAAGTTAGCCTACATTTATTGGTAGTTTACTTAGTTGATAAATAATTATTTGGATTGATTTTTATAGTTATTGATATTGATAGATTCAGCGTTTTTTTTTTTTTTTGGTATTTCATTTGTGAAGTGTCTATGTTGGAGATGTTACATTAGACTTTTATTTTAATAAATATGTTGGATTTGAATTTTTTTAAACATGTATAATTTTGATGAACTAATTTTATTTATATCCATTATAATCATTTAGTTCAATCACTAAAATAAAAAAATAATATGATGTTTATTTTAGTATTGCAACAAAATTGGCATTCTAACCGATATTTTAGAAAAATTAGCGACATACTCGCTGTTGATGATGGTGACAAATTAAAGACTCCATTGCGACTGAAACATTTGTGAGATACCTATCGATTTGTTACTAGTTTAAAAGAAATTTGCAATGACATTTTGTGATAGTATTGCAACTAATTGACTACATATTATTTCCTCTCAAATTAGTGATTATTTCACAACTCTACTTTCTCATTTCGAATAGCTTTGGTTTAGTGAGAAAATTCCTCCAAATTTGATTAATAATTTTCAAAGATTAACTATATATTTGTTATAAAATGTGACAGATTTGCGATCATATTAGCGGACAACTTGCGACGAGTTAGGTTCAGAAAAATTCCTCACTAATTAACGTCAACTAAGCATTCAATTTTGTCTACGAAGTTTTCTTTCATTTAGTGATGAGTCTACTGCAGTAGAGTTTGTCGCTAATTAGCGACTACCATTTAGTTTATTTTTTCTACGGAACTAGCTTTTACTTTAGTGATGGATTTGTGACTATCTATTCGGTAGCTAAAAAATTTTCCGATGAATTAGCGACTGTTGTGTTTGCCTCACTGATTTGCAACTTGTAATTAGCGAAGAAAGCATTAGTTGCTAGGCGGTAGCTAATCCTCCACAAATTTTCTTTTGCGTCAGATTAGCGATGATTTTACGACTCTTTTTGTGGTAGCTAATCGGCCATATTCTTGTAGTGATAAAAGCATTATTCATTCTTTTAATGACCTTAATAGGCAATAGGTTTCACCACATGCGTGTTGAAAATTCTAGGATTCCTCAACTCTAAGATCATCCATGTTAAATCATTGAGAAATAAATAACTGAGATCGAAAACGTACCTAAATTTGCGAACATGAATGACAAAATTTGATTCGTTGATCTTCCTCAACCAAAGCCTTCTTTATTCCTAATAGGGCTGAATTGCAACTCCTCTTATAACACCTAAGTTAAATCCTATCCTTGAAGACCTTTGGATATGGTGTCACTCTTTTGGGAAGCAAATAATCTCAATCGTCATGCAAGAAAGAAGAGGAATATGCATGAAGGTAAAATAAATAAGCGATTAAAAAACTGAATTGAACACACATAAGCAAGCTAAAAAAAAAGGTTTCCATGAGTACGGTCCCTAATTAAATAGAAATTCCTAACAAAAATAACTATGACGAAAGAAACCTGACGCGTCCTAACTAATTTCGTCGAAGAAACTCCCATCCTTGTATCATATCCTGTCCTTTGTTAGGACCCTTCAGTTGTCCATGAATCGGGGTACCAGCAATCCTCTTTCAACACTTTTTCGCAGGGAGAAGATCTAGTTCTGCTGTGTGGGGTGATGAGCGGATAATTTATACGCTTTTTGACATTGTTTTTAGTATGTTTTTAGTAGGATCTAGTTACTTTTAGGGATGTTTTTAATAGATTTTATGTTAAAATTCACATTTCTGGACTTTACTATGAGTTTGTGTGTTTTTCTGTGATTTCAGGTATTTTCTGGCTGAAATTGAGGGACTTGAGCAGAAATCAGATTCAGAGGTTGAAAAAGGACTGCTGATGCTGTTGGATTCTGACCTCCCTGCACTCAAAGTGGATTTTCTGGAGCTACAGAACTCGAAATGGCGCGCTTCCAATTGCGTTAGAAAGTAGACATCCAGGGCTTTCCAGAAATGTATAATAGTCCATACTTTGGCCAAGAATCGATGACGTAAACTGGCGTTCAACGCCAGCTTTCTGCCCAAATCTGGCGTCCAGCGCCAGAAAAGGATCCAAAACCAGAGTTGAACGCCCAAACTGGCACAGAAACTGGCGTTCAACTCCACAAATGGCCTCTGCACGTGTAACACTCAAGCCCAAGCCCAAGCACGCACCAAGTGGGCCCCGAAAGTGGATTTGTACATCAATTACTTACTCATGTAAACCCTAGTGACTAGTTTATTATAAATAGGACCTCTTACTATTGTATTAGACATCTTTGGATTACCTTATGATCCTTTGATCACGCTTTAGGGGGCTGGCCATCTCGGCCATGCCTGGACCTTCACTTATGTATTTTCATACGGTAGAGTTTCTACACTCCATAGATTAAGGTGTGGAGCTCTGCTGTTCCTCAAAGATTAATGCAAAGTACTACTGTTTTCTATTCAATTCTTCTTATTTCTCTTCTAAGATATCCATTCGCACCCAAGAACGTGATGAAGGTGATGATTATGTGTGACGCTCATCATCCTTCTCCTTTATGAACGCGTGTCTGACAAACACTTCTGTTCTACATGAATTAAGCTAGAATGAATATCTCTTAGATCTCTTAATCAGAATCTCCGTGGCGTAAGCTAGAATGATGGCGCATTCAAGAGAATCCAGAAAGTCTAAACCTTGTCTGTGGTATTCTGAGTAGGATTCGATGAATGAATGACTGTGACGAGCTCCTAACTCGCGATTGCAGGGCGTTAGTGACAGACGCAAAAGGATAGTAAATCCTATTCCAGCATGATCGAGAACCGACAGATGAATAGCCGTGCCGTGACAGGGTGCGTGAGCATATTATTCACTGAGAGGATAAGATGAAGCCATTGACAAGGGTGATGCCTCCAGACGATTAGCCGTGCCGTGACAGGGCATTGGATCATTTTCCCGAGAGATGACCGAAAGTAGCCATTGACAGTGGTGATGTATCACATAAAGCCAGCCATGGAAAGGAGTAAGACTGATTGGATGAAGATAGCAGGAAAGCAGAGGTTCAGAGGAACGAAAAGCATCTCCATTCGCTTATCTGAAATTCCTACCAATGATTTACATAAGTACCTCTATCCCTATTCTATTATATAATATTCGAAAACACCATTATCACTTTATATCTGCCTGACTGAGATTTACAAGGTGACCATAGCTTGCTTCATACCAACAATCTCCGTGGGATTCGACCCTTACTCACGTAAGGTATTACTTGGACGACCCAGTGCACTTGCTGGTTAGTTGTATCGAAGTTGTGACAGACTGTAAAACTAGATCAGAGTATCTGGCCTAAGAAGCCATTACCAGAGATCACAATTTCGTGCACCAAGTTTTTGGCGCCGTTGCCGGGGATTGTTTGAGTTTGGACAACTGACGGTTCATCCTGTTGCTCAGATTAGGTAATTTTCTTTTTATTTTATTTTCAAAAATTTTTCAAAAATATTTTCAAAAATCTCTCATCTGTTTTCGAAAAAAAATAAAAATGTTTTCAAAAATTTTATTCAAGATTTTTAAGAATGAATTCTAGTGTTTCATGGAGCATGTGAAGCCTGGCTGGCTGTAAAGCCATGTCTAAATTCTTTTGGACTGAGGCTTCCAAACCATCAGAGGTAAGTTACATACTTGGTAAATGATGAGCAGCAATTTGCTATCAAGATCAATATACTCTGATGTTACATGCTGAAGCTTGGCTGGCCATTGGCCATGTCTAGTGTTTTGGACCGGAGCTTTCATTGAAAGCTTGGCTGGCTAGTGAGCCATGTCTAATTCCTGGACTGAAGCTTTAGACTAAGAATGCAAGATTCCTGGAATTCATATTAAAAATTTTGGAATCCTTATTTTCCCTTTTCAATAAATTTTCGAAAAAAATCCAAAAAAAAATTAGAAAATCATAAAAATCAAAAATATTTTTGTGTTCTTGTTTGAGTCTTGAGTCATATCATAAGTTTGGTGTCAATTGCATATGCATCTTGCATTTTTCGAAAATATCATGCATTCATAGTGTTCTTCATGATCTTCAAGTTGTTCTTGGTAAGTCTTCTTGTTTGACCTTGATGTTTTCATGTTTTGTGTCTTTTCTTGTTTTACATGTGCATTTTTCGTTTCTTAGAGTCTAAACATGAAAGATTTCTAAGTTTGGTGTCTTACATGTTTTCTTTGCATTAAAAATTTTTCAAAAATGTGTTCTTGATGTTCATCATGATCTTCATAGTGTTCTTGGTGTTCATCTTGACATTCATAGTATTCTTGCATGCATCACATTGTTTTGATCTAAAAATTTCATGCATTGCATAATTTTCATGTTTTTCATAAAAAATTCAAAAATCAAAAAAATATCTTTCCCTTTTTCTCTCATCAAATTCGAAAATTTGAGTTGACTTTTTCAAAAATTTTTAAAATCAAATTGTTTCTCATGAGTCAAATCAAATTTTCAATTTGAAAATCTTATCTTTTTCAAAATCTTTTTCAAAAATCAAATCTTTTTCAAAATTCTTAGTTATTTTCGAAAATTCCAAAAATCTTTTTCAAAAATCTTTTTCTTATTTTATATCATAATTTTCGAAAATAACAATAACAATTAATGTTTTGATTCAAAAATTTCAAGTTTGTTACTTACTTGTTAAGAAAGATTCAAACTTTAAGTTCTAGAATCATATCTTGTGATTTCTTGTGAATCAAGTCATTAATTGTGATTTTAAAAAATCAAATCTTTTTCAAAACTAATTTCAATCATATCTTTTCAAAAATATCTTCTTATCTTATCTTTTTCAAAAATATCTTTTCAAAATATCTTTTCTAACTTCCTAACTTCTTATCTTTTCAAAATTTGTTTCAACTAACTAACAAACTTTTTGTTTGTTTCTTATCTTTTTCAAAACCACCTAACTAACTCTCTCTCTCTCATTTTCGAAAATATCTTCCATCTTTTTCAAAAATTTCTTTTTTATTAACTAATTATTTTTATTTTTGATTTTAAAAAAATTTTCGAAAAAAAAAAATACTAACTAATTTTCAAAAACCAATTTTCAAAAATCACTAACTCTTTTTCAAAATAATTTTCGAAAATTATTCCTCCCCCATCTCATTCTATTTATTCATTCATGTCCTAACATCTCATCTCACATTCCAATCCTCACAGTTGTGTTTCTTCCTTTACATCACATCCTTTATCTCCCCCTCTTCTTCTACTTACAAAGGGATCCCTATACTGTGGTATAAAGGATCTCTATTATTATTATCATTTTTCTGGCCATTCCTCCTTGTCATATGAGCAGGAGCAAGGATAAGAACATTCTTGTGGAAGCAGATCCAGAACCTGAAAGAACTCTGAAGAGAAAATTTAGAGAAGCTAAAATACAACAATCCAGAGATAACCTTTCAGAAATTTTCGAACAGGCAGAGGAGATGGCAGGCGAAAATAATAATAATGAAAGGAGGATGCTTGGTGACTTTACTGCACCTAATTCCAATTTACATGGAAAAAGCATCTCCATTCCTGCCATTGGAGCAAACAACTTTGAGCTGAAACCTCAATTAGTTTCTCTGATGCAGCAGAACTGCAAGTTTCATGGACTTCCATCTGAAGATCCTTTTCAGTTCTTAACTGAATTCTTGCAGATATGTGATACTGTTAAGACTAATGGAGTAGATCCCGAAGTCTACAGGCTCATGCTTTTCCCTTTTGCTGTAAGAGACAGAGCTAGATTATGGTTGGATTCTCAACCTAAAGACAGCCTGAACTCTTGGGATAAGCTGGTCACGGCTTTCTTAGCCAAGTACTTTCCTCCTCAAAAGCTGAGCAAGCTTAGAGCTGATGTTCAAACCTTCAGACAGAAAGAAGGTGAATCCCTCTATGAAGCTTGGGAAAGATACAAACAGTTGACCAAAAAGTGTCCTTCTGACATGCTTCCAGAATGGACCATCCTGGATATATTCTATGATGGTCTGTCTGAGCTATCAAAGATGTCACTGGACACTTCTGCAGGTGGATCCATTCACCTAAAGAAAACACCTGCAGAAGCTCAAGAACTCATTGACATGGTTGCTAATAACCAGTTCATGTACACTTCTGAAAGGAATCCTGTGAGTAATGGGACGCCTATGAAGAAGGGAGTTCTTGAGGTTGATACTCTGAATGCCATACTGGCTCAGAACAAAATATTGACTCAGCAAGTCAATATGATTTCTCAGAGTCTGCATGGAATGCAAGCTGCATCCAACAGTACTCAAGAGGCATCTTCTGAAGAAGAAGCCTATGATCCTGAGAACCCTGCAATAGCAGAGGTAAATTACTTAGGTGAACCTTATGGAAACACCTATAACTCAACATGGAGAAATCATCCAAATTTCTCATGGAAGGATCAAAAGCCTCAACAAGGCTTTAATAATGGTGGAAGAAACAGGTTTAGCAATAGCAAACCTTTTCCATCATCAACTCAGCAACAGACAGAGAACTCTGAACAAAATGCTTCTAATTTAGCAAATCTAGTCTCTGATCTATCTAAGGCCACTGTAAGTTTCATGAATGAAACAAGGTCTTCCATTAGAAATCTGGAAGCACAAGTGGGCCAGCTGAGTAAAAGGATCACTGAAATCCCTCCTAGTACTCTCCCAAGCAATACAGAAGAGAATCCAAAAGGAGAGTGCAAGGCCATTGACATAAGCGCCATGGCCGAACCTATGAGGAAAGGAGAGGACGTGAATCCCAAGGAGGAAGACCTCCTGGGACGTCCAGTGATCAATAAGGAGCTTCCCTCTGGGGAACCAAGGGACTCTGAGGCTCATCTAGAGACCATAGAGCTTCCATTGAACCTCCTTATGCCCTTCATGAGCTCTGATGAGTATTCCTCTTCTGAAGAGAATGAGGATGTCACTGAAGAGCAAACTGCCAAGTTTCTTGGTGCAATCATGAAGCTGAATGCCAAATTATTTGGCATTAATACTTGGGAAGTTGAACCTCCCTTGTTCATCAATGAACTAAGTGATCTGGATCAACTGACATTGCCTCAGAAGAGACAGGATCCTGGAAAGTTCATATTACCTTGTACCATAGGCACTATGATCTTTAAAGCTCTGTGTGACCTTGGTTCAGGAGTAAACCTCATGCCCCTCTCTGTGATAGAGAAACTGGGAATCTATGGGGTGCAAGCTGCTAAAATCTCACTAGAGATGGCAGACAGCTCAAGAAGACAGGCTTATGGACAAGTAGAAGATGTATTAGTAAAGGTTGAGGGCCTTTACATACCTACTGATTTCATAGTCCTGGATACTGGAAAGGAAGAGGATGAATCCATCATCCTAGGAAGACCTTTCCTGGCCACAGCAAGAGCTGTGATTGATGTTGACAGAGGTGAAATAGTCCTTCAATGGAATGAGAACTCCCTTGTATTCAAAACTCAAGGATCTCCCTCTGCAACCATGGAGAGGAAGCATGAAAAGCTTCTCTCAAAGCAGAGTCAACCAGAGCCCCCACAGTCAAACTCTAAGTTTGGTGTTGGGAGGCCACAACCAAACTCTAAGTTTGGTGTTGAACTCCCATATCCAAACTCTAAGTTTGGTGTCGGAGAGTCTCAACAAAGCTCTGCACATCTGTGAGACTCCATGAGAGCCCACTGTCAAGCTATTGACATTAAAGAAGCGCTTGTTGGGAGGCAACCCAATGTTTATCTAACTTTTATTTTCATTGTTTTTCATGTTTTCCTAGGTTTATGATCATGTGAAGTCACAAAATAAATAGAAAAATTGAAAACGGAATCAAAAACAGCAGAAGAAAAATCACACCCTGGAGGAGCATCTGTCTGGCGTTCAAACGCCAGAACAGAGCATAGTTCTGGCGCTGAACACCCAGAATGGGAGCATCCTGGCGCTAAACGCCCAGAACAAGCATGGTTCTGGCGTTCAACGCCAGAAATGGCAGCAAAGGGGCGTTGAACGCCCAAAATGGGCACCAACCTGGCGCTGAACGCCCAGAGTTGTGTGCAAGGGCATTTTACATGCCTAAATTGGTGCAGGGATGTAAATGCCTTGACACCTCAGGATCTGTGGATCCCACAGGATCATCTCAGGATCTGTGGACCCCACAGGATCCCCACCTACCTCATCATCTCTCTTTCCATTTACCACTCACATCCATACACCCACTACCTTCAAAATTCAACATCTCTCTCCCACCCAATCCCACCCATATGGCCGAATACACACTCCCATCCATCTCCTCCATATCTTCTTATTCTTCTATTCTTTCTTCTTTTGCTCGAGGGCGAGCAACATTCTAAGTTTGGTGTGGTAAAAGCATAGCTTTTTTGTTTTTTCCATAACCATTGATGGCACCTAAGGCCAGAGAAACCTCTAGAAAGAGGAAAGGAAAGACAAAAGCTTCCATCAAGGGTCTATAACTCAGTGGTAGAACATTTGACTGCAAATCAAGAGATCCCTGAGATACCTCAGGGGATACATTTTCTTCCACACAATTATTGGAAGCAACTAAGGGTGGAACATCAAGAGCACTCCATCATCCTTAATGAAATTAGAGAATATCTAAAAGCAATGAAGGAGGAGCAACAAAGACAAGGAAGAGATATAGAAGAGCTCAAGGACATCACTAAGGTGGATTCATTCCTTGTTCTTATTTCTTCTGTTTTTCGTTTTCTATGTTATGTGCTTATCTGTGTTTGTGTCTTCATTACATGATCATTAGTAGTTAGTAACTTTGTCTTAAAGATATAAATGTCCTATGAATCCATCACCTCTCTTAAATGAAAAATGTTTTAATTCAAAAGAACAAGAAGTACATGAGTTTTGAATTTATCCTTGAACTTAGTTTAATTATATTGATGTGGTGACAATGATTCTTGTTTTCTGAATGTATGCTTGAACAGTGCATATGTCTTTTGAATTTGTTGTTTAAGACTGTTAAATATGTTGGCTCTTGAAAGAATGATGAACATGAGACATGTTATTGATAATCTGAAAAATCATAAAAATGATTCTTGAAGCAAGAAAAAGCAGCAAAGAACAAAGCTTGCAGAAAAAAAAAATAGGTGAAAAAAAAAATAATAGAAAGAAAAAGAAAAAGCAAGCAGAAAAAGCCAATAACCCTTAAAACCAAAAGGCAAGGGCAAATAAAAAAAAAAGGATCCCAAGGCTTTGAGCATCAGTGGATAGGAGGGCCTAAAGGAATAAAATCCTGGTCTAAGCGGCTAAACCAAGCTGTCCCTAACCATGTGCTTGTGGCGTGTAGGTGTCAAGTGAAAACTTGAGACTGAGCGGTTAAAGTCAAGGTCCAAAGCAAAAAAAGAGTGTGCTTAAGAACCCTGGACACCTCTAATTGGGGACTTTAGCAAAGCTGAGTCACAATCTGAAAAGGTTCACCCAATTATGCGTCTGTGGCATTTATGTATCCGGTGGTAATACTGGAAAACAAAGTGCTTAGGGCCACGGCCAAGACTCATAAGGAAGCTGTGTTCAAGAATCATCATACTGAACTAGGAGAATCAATAACACTATCTAAACTCTGAGTTCCTATAGATGCCAATCATTCTGAACCTCAATGGATAAAGTGAGATGCCAAAACTATTCAAGAGGCAAAAAGCTATAAGTCCCGCTCATATGATTGAAGCTCTGTTTCATTGATAGTTTGGAATTTATAGTATATTCTATTCTTTTATCCTATTTTGATTTTCAGTTGCTTGGGGACAAGCAACAATTTAAGTTTGGTGTTGTGATGAGCGGATAATTTATACGCTTTTTGACATTGTTTTTAGTATGTTTTTAGTAGGATCTAGTTACTTTTAGGGATGTTTTTAATAGATTTTATGTTAAAATTCACATTTCTGGACTTTACTATGAGTTTGTGTGTTTTTCTGTGATTTCAGGTATTTTCTGGCTGAAATTGAGGGACTTGAGCAGAAATCAGATTCAGAGGTTGAAAAAGGACTGCTGATGCTGTTGGATTCTGACCTCCCTGCACTCAAAGTGGATTTTCTGGAGCTACAGAACTCGAAATGGCGCGCTTCCAATTGAGTTGGAAATTAGACATCCAGGGCTTTCCAGAAATGTATAATAGTCCATACTTTGGCCAAGAATCGACGACATAAACTGGCGTTCAACGCCAGCCTTCTGCCCAAATCTGGCGTCCAGCGCCAGAAAAGGATCCAAAACCAGAGTTGAACGCCCAAACTGGCACAGAAACTGGCGTTCAACTCCACAAATGGCCTCTGCACGTGTAACACTCAAGCCCAAGCCCAAGCACGCACCAAGTGGGCCCCGGAAGTGGATTTGTACATCAATTACTTACTCATGTAAACCCTAGTGACTAGTTTATTATAAATAGGACCTCTTACTATTGTATTAGACATCTTTGGACGCCTGGTTCTTAGATCAGAGGGGCTGGCCTCTCGGCCATGCCTGGACCTTTCACTTATGTATTTTTAACGGTAGAGCTTCTACACTCCATAGATTAAGGTGTGGAGCTCTGCTGTTCCTCAAAGATTAATGCAAAGTACTACTGTTTTCTATTCAATTCTTCTTATTTCTCTTCTAAGATAACCATTCGCACCCAAGAACGTGATGAAGGTGATGATTATGTGTGACGCTCATCATCCTTCCCCCTTATGAACGCGTGTCTGACAAACACTTCTGTTCTACATGAATAAAGCTAGAATGAGTATCTCTTAGATCTCCTAACCAGAATCTTCGTGGCGTAAGCTAGAATGATGGCGGCATTCAAGAGAATCCGGAAGGTCTAAACCTTGTCTGTGGTATTCTGAGTAGGATTCAATGATTGAATGACTGTGACGAGCTTCAAACTCGCGAGTGCTGGGCGTTAGTGACAGACGCAAAAGGAGGGTGAATCCTATTCCAGCACGATCGAGAACCGACAGATGAATAGCCGTGCCGTGACAGGGTGCGTGAGCATATGATTCACTGAGAGGAGGGGATGTAGCCACTGACAACAGTGATGCCCTTGCATACAGCCAGCCATGGAAAGGAGTAAGACTGATTGGATGAAGATAGTAGGAAAGCAGAGGTTCAGAGGAACGAAAAGCATCCCCATTCGCTTATCTGAAATCCCTGCCAATGAATCTACATAAGTATCTCTATCCCTTTTATTGTTTATTTTAATCTAATAAAGTATCATGTTTAAATCCGCCTGACTAAGATTTACAAGGTGACCATAGCTTGCTTCAAGCCAACAATCTCTGTGGGATCGACCCTTACTCACGTAAGGTTTATTACTTGGACGACCCAGTACACTTGCTGGTTAGTTGAACGGAGTTGTGTCCACACATAGTAAGGAGCCATAATAATGATTCCATACAATAACAAAGAGTACTACATTAATGTGATCACAATTTCGTCCACCATGGGGTGAACTATGATATGATATGGTGTTGAAGTGGGAGAATAGGGCACGTACTCCACCTTCGGACTTCCTTGAAAGGTCAATTTCTCCTCTAGGTCCTCCTCCATTGGGTTCTCTTCTTGGCTAGGGCTGCTGGACTCCTCTTCCTCTGTCTCAGAATCTTACTCGCGGTAGACCACCTCGAGTGACCGTTTCTTGGGTGCTGAAGTGTTTATATTCAGGAAGGTTATGACAGGCAGTTGGGAGTCTTCTCCTACAGAATCTCGACCTAAGAAGATAGTCTGGAGCATGGTAGTAGTGGTCGTAACTACCCACGCGTGCTTTGAGGGATCATACTCAGAAGTCACCATCGAGAGGAGCTACGTCGTCTCTATCTATTGTGCCATGCTCATCTGGAGATAGTATGGGAAAGAGAAGGGGTGAGAACTTAAAAAATCTCAGTAGAAATACTATGTGACACCTCCATATCTACCCCCATCCCACTTGCAAAATTTTAAAAATATGACATGGTATGCATATATAAAAGAAAATAATAACATAATCAACATAGATAAGCCAAACAGAGGAATAATAGCTTATGGATACTCAACATAATCACAACTTAAGCTGGATGCAACTTTGGGAGTAATAACACAATCAAACTTTTTCTTTATACTTTTTCTTTCTTAACTTATAGCTTTTATAGAAAGTTATTGAGCTCAAACAAGTATAAAAGGTGGGAGTCTCCTTCCTTTACCGAAGGATCTTATCGATATCTTGTCTTTGGGGATCACCTTCCCTTACCAAAAGATCATCCCCTCAATTCAATTTACAAACATGGTTGTTTAGACATACACAAGAAGAGAATCATGCAAAAAGATAGATACATATAATGATAAAAGGGGCATGTGAAATAATGATACCATATTAATGATAACGATACTATAGTTATAGGACACACATGTACTCTCTAATTAAAGAGATAATAATAACATAATAGCATCAGTTAAAAGATCCCGTAGTATCATATTTTTTTAATGCACATAATGAAAATAGGGCATATTAAATAATCGAACAAAGCTTATAGAAAGGCATGTACTCTTGACTTAAATGGCTTGTAAGGTAGTAGTAACAATTATAGGAATAACATTCATCACGAAAACACAAAAATATGCATGTACTCTTGATCAAAAAGTCTTAAACAATGATTAGTTTACGTATGGGAGAAACTTTGATGATGAACATCATGCATGCATGTAAGGTATAGGAAAAAGGAAAATAATGTCATAAAACACATAATCATGATAATAGAATAACAACATCATATAGCAGCAATATAGAAGGTAAATAATAAAATAGAACATAACGCATACGAAGCGTAAAAGTAACAAAACATAATTCCCTGCTTTTTTTCTAACGTCTCTTGAGTGACTATAGGATTGACCTTTGTGTTTGCACACAAAGTATTTTTTGTAGAAGAAAGGGGAAAGATTAGTCTTTGAGAGGAGTGATCTCCTACCTATCGGTATTCCCCTATTTATATACTTCTGGTGGTATGTGTGACTGGGGGTATTTTGAATTCAAAAGAAGGATGGTTGTTCGATTCCTATCCATAATTTAAAATTCTAAGCCTATCTCCTAACTGGTTTTTAAATTTTCAAATTGAATTTTCTAGGAAGGGGTGGTTGTTACACCTCTGATAGGAAAAGAGTTACGGAAGCGGCTTGTGAAACATTTTCTAGAGAGCGTTGGGGGAGAGCGAGGACACTCCCAGGAGAATGCTACGTTTGCCAAAGAACGCCCCCTGAGGGCGTGACTTGATGCTGGCGCTCTCCAGCAAGTTGGCTGGAGAGCGCCCCCTGAGAGCGCGACACCATCATGCTGTCGCTTGAACTAGCGTTCTTGAGCGTACTTGAGGGAGAGCATGGCCTTGAGGTTGTGACAAGGGTGTCAAGGTGTGATGGCTTGTCAAGATTGGTGTGAGGTGTGGTGAGTGAGTGGCGTTCTCCATGAAGTTGGCTGGAGAACGCTAGTGAAGAATGCCAGTTTAAGATGCTGGATGCTCTTGAGTGAGCTTGAGTTCTTGCTTCTCCAAGTCCCTATATCTCTGCCTTAGCTTTCCCTGTCACAAACCAAAGAAAGTGCATCAAAGATTGAAGTTCATAATCATACAAAACCTTCTTTTAAATGCCATGAAGATTATTTGATTGGCTCGCCTAATTCATGCATTGAATGCTCTCAAATTCTCATGAATTCACTCCACTTTTGATGCATGAAGGTATGCAACAATATTGAGTACAACTGGTTGCTTATTGCCTAAGAATGCATGAAACTATGTCCTAAACAAACAAAAAGATGGCTTGTAGAACTAGCCAAGATGCCCAGGCATCAAGCATCAGCCGGATGTGTGATCACCGATTCATCTTGGCGTACTCCATCCACATGCCACTTCATATATTGCGCAGTAGTTTTAGACATAAACAAACGTTGAAGTCTTGGAGTAATAGAAAAATATCTCAATATTGAGTATGGCACATCCCTACTGCTATTAGCTGTATCCCCTTCCTTTGGCTTAAATTATGGGTGTCCACAAATTGTGCAGGCTACATAACTAGTCTTGTCACTTGCTTTTTTTATATAATATAGCATGCAGTGATTAGGACAAATATCAATTTTCTCATATCCTAATCCCAATCCTTGAATAATTGTCTTTGATTAGTAGAAATCTTCTAGCAACTTCTTTGATTATGGGAGCATGCTCTTGATTATGGCAACCATTCGATTATAACAGCTCTCACTCATGTTGAATTCTTACTTCAAATTCACTAGCTGGGTTACAGTTGACAATATTGTATGCTTGGTGCAGCCATCCCACTAAAGTTCATCAGCAATCCTCAGCAACTTATAAAACTTTGAGCTGATAGATTTGGATCCTCTTCTAAACCATTCACTACGTTTAAGTTATCACCTACAGCATCAATAACCATGTCTACAAATGGATTTGTATTCTCCTCTTCATATTCTTGGGTAACATTTGTTGCATCCTATTCAACCCATCTTTTCTCATCGTGAGCAATCCAGTTTATATAACCCTCCATAAACCCACGATCATACAAATGCTTTTCAACCCAAAACATTTCATACTTAATTCTCTTCTTACATTTTTTGCATGGACAAAGAATGTGACCTATACTATCAATGACTATCGGGTTTCTTTCTACAAAATCTATGAATTTCACAACACCTTTCTTAAATTCCTCGCTTAGATGACCAGTGCAATCTTGCCTTCGTGACATCCAACTTCTATCGGGCGCCATGATTATCTCGACTAAGGTTTCATTTTAGTTGTAATACCAACGTTTAACATGCATATATATGACATAGTCTCGTGTGTTTTTTTGTAAATTTTATTAATATATTTTTATTCACAATCATACTAAATAACCCCTTCGACAAGTTATAAAGTAACAAATATAATACATTCAATTTGAAAATAAAGATATAAATCATAAAAAGATAATATACAAAGTTTGAAAGAAATAATAATAAACAATTTGAAGCATTAAAAACACCAAAAACAATTGGGTATAATTTATCTCATGTCAAGAACTTCAAATCATGAGGTTAAAAAGTATGGAGATATACGAAATTCAATAAAAAATATCAGTAACTAATTATATCTTTTAATACAATAAGAACCCAAGAGATTGATAGAACTACCATTATAGCAAGAAAAGAGGAACTTAAAATTCATGATAATATGAAGCAAGACAGCAAAATACTCAAGTTCAATCAGTAACAAATTCTTTCAGCAATGAACAAATTTAAGTGATCATTTCAGAACAACAACAAATTCAAGGTTCCAGTAACAAATTTCAACAACACATTCAACTTTCAACAACAAAATCAAAGTACATTGATGAATTTGACTTGTTTGGGTTTGCTACTTGTCATTGCTTGCTTATTTGTACATATTAAATGCCTATATGCTAATTGCTTTACTTGAATCTACTTGTATTTTACTTGTTTGTCTTGCTTGTGTTTGAACAACTAAGAGGTCCCTCATGCTGGTGTCGATTGACACTGAGGGTTGTTCTGTTTGGAGTTTGGAGAGTTGTGAAATTTTGTTGAAATTGAATTTGGTTGGTGATTGTGTATTTATGAATTTTGAGTTGAATTTATGAATGTTGGGCCGAAGGCCGTGAGAGGTAAGTTCGGTAAGTTGTTTGAATGATATGCTTGAAATTGAGATGTAAAGTTGATGATTTAGAGTTGTAATGTGTGAATTGAGTAGGCTTGAACTTGGTTAATTGTAAATGAGTAAATTGGGATGGTTTGGGGGTCATTATATTGAGTAGAAGTGATGTGGCTTGTGAATCTTAGAAAAAATTGGTAAATTCTGTTTTTGGACAAAAATTGATTTTTGACCAACTTTGGCGGGTTATAACTCGATCCTCGAAGTTGGAAGTTTAACGAAAATAGATTTTTATAAAAATTTATTTATTAATCTTTCCAATGGTTCAAAAATGGTTGAAAATGAATTTTGTAGAAAAAGTTATGAAAGTTTAAAGTTGGATTGAAAAATTGAATTTCTGCAGCATATCAGCTTTTTGAAAATCTGGTATGCATGTGTACGCGGTAGTGTCACGCGACGCGAGTCTAGGGCTCTGCCTAGCACTCTCATGTACATGACTATGGCATGCGTACGCGACAATGCCTTTTTGAAACTCATGTGTATGCGGCAGTCTCACGTGATGCGGGCAAGTTTTTCTGTCCAATACCCTCGCGTATGCGACATTGTCAAATTTTGAATTCATACGTATGGGGAAGGTGCTTGCATATACGACTTTGCCAAATTCTGAATTCATGTATACGTGGAAGGTTCTTGCATAGCGACCACCTTGTTTTTTTGAAAATGAATTTTTGTGTTCTTAACCATTCTTCTAGCCTTCTAAACTTCTATAATTCTTGTTATGAGTCTAGAGCTGGTGTAATAGAGGGTAGAAGAGTTAGGAATGAGACTTAATGAGTTGAGATAAGAAATTAAGAAAGATGGATTAAATGTAATGAGAAATGATGATGATTGATTTTGATTGAGAATGATGAGTATGATTATAATAATGAGGAATGATGATGATTGATTTTGATTAAGGATGATGAGTATGATTATGATATGAGAAATGATGATGATTAATGTGTAGCTTGATATTTGGTGATTATTGGAAGTGGTGTTGGCTTTGGATTGGTGTTGGTGGTTGAAACCTTGCAGAAGTTTGTTGGAATCAAGTTTTTGGGAGTTTTGAGTTGCATGGAAATTGGCCAAGGTATGGTTTCGGTTTCCTTTATGTAATATGTAATGTTTCGTGAAACTTAGTCTAGTGGACCTTAGGATAGGATTGAATTAATGGTGGTTGTTGATAATTATGATTATGAATTGAGCATAATTTGCTTGAACTTGAATATTCATTCCTGTAAAGTGCAACCCTAGAGAGATGGTGGAAGGTGAGAATTCCCTTCTTTGTTCCTCCTGTGAATATAAGATCGCCTCCAGTGAGATGGTGGAAGGATAGAATCCCCTTATTTGTTCCTCCTGAATATTTGTTAAACCTCCGTCGCAAAATGTGGCTGGACACTTAGACCTTTTCAGATAATTCCTCCAAGAGATGCAAATTCCTCTTGAGAGATGTGCGCACACATGGACTGTGTATAATTTTATAAATAGTTCTCAAAATAGTGACATTTTAGTAAAAAAAAGCCTATATGAGAGAATGCTCTTAATAAAGGAGAAAGAGGGTAAGAATGTGTATGAAAAATGCATCGAGTTAGAGAGGTATTTATAAGGTGGGAGGTGGATTTGGATTTGGGCTCATATCGAAAAGGTGTGGCCCGAAGTGTTGCTAGATCGAGTTTGAGTGCTCAAACTGCACCTACATTGGGTTGGATTTTGCTGAACTACCCCCAAACTAGGCTAGCTTATGACGATTTGCTGTGGATTAGGCCTAAGGATCGCAAAAAATCTATTCCTGCAGTATCCGCAAAAATTACCTACGACGAGGGGCTAACAAGGACCCGCAAATTCCTCGGAGTCCTTGCGAATAAATGAAAACAAAAATGCGAATTAAGATATCTGCCCCACAAGGACTCACAAAATCCCTACGAAAGAGATTTTACTTAAGTGCTTTTATATATATATATATATATATATATATATATATATATATATATATATATATATATATATATTCTATTTTATTTTATTTTAATTTATCTGTTGGAGATTTTGTATATTAATTATGTTGAGTTTGTGCTTTGATTGTGTTTAATTTAATACATTTAATTAAATTATATTAAATTTTATTATAATTATATTATTTTTTAAAACAAAATTAAAATTTAATATCCATAAATATTTACACGTCTATCTCTTCTACAAGAGAAAATAAACGAGACTCATAATAAGAAAGGAGTAAAAATAGAAACGTTTTATAAATCAGGCCTAACCCACCTGAATTGTCTCCCGTCTGCAAAGAGAAAAAAATTGATTTTAGTAATTAAATCATTTTTATTTGTTTTAGAAAATAATTTTTTTAATTTATTTCAAAAAAAAAATTCATTTGTAGTGATTATACTCCAATCCATCGCTTATCAATCATCTGCCACTTGACTAAAAATAGTACTGGTGAGCTATTATTGTTCTACTTTTAATTTGAATCCTTAAATTTATCATCCAATAATTTGAATGGACTCTATTGATTAGAATATTGATGTCTACTTTTTTTTACTAGAATATTATAGATGGATCTAAATCTTTTGAATTGAATTAGGGGTTTTCATGAGTCGGATGAAATCGAATTTGTCTTAACACAGATTTGGCTTTAAATATACAGCGGATCTATTTTTTAGATTCTAACCTGGCTCTAGACCCGATGAAACCTAAATATTTTTGGGCCATAACTATATTGAGTCCAAACCGGGTAAAACTCGGGTTTTTAAAGTTTTAATAATAATTTATAAAAAAATTTATTTATAAAGAAACTTACTTATGATGCACTTATTTATAAAGAAGAAACTTGTTACCGAAAAGTTTATATATATATATATATATGTTCATACCCTGGCCCAATAATAAAGGTCCAGGATCCAAGCAAATAGGCCCAACCCAAAGGGTTGGCCCTCACCCAGTACCCGCCTTCATCCCAAGAAGTCGGTACTGAACACGACCTGCTCCAAAGAAGTCGGATACGAGGGTTAGCTGGCAGATAACACTCATTCGAATGAGTAACTACCCCTAGAAACTCTCTAACCACTTCATAGAGCCATATCTTAACCTCCTTAAGATATGGGAACGGTTATCCACCTAAAAAGGTGGCACTACTTCAGCGGTGGTTATTGGTTCACCACTATAAATACGCTGACACCATTCAGGTATCCCTAAGTTCCAATACTCTCTAACCTGCTCACACTCTTGCTAACTTAGGCATCGGAGTGTCTTTGCAGGTACCACCCCCCATTCTTTCACACATACAAGTCGGACGGAGGAACGCCGAATAACAGATCCACTCGAAAGCCACCTCCTTCATACGTTTGGGCCAACCAACGCCATCCAGCCCATTAATCTCCGGTTACCCATCGTAACATTGGCACCGTTGCCGAGGACCCGAGAGATCAACCAGTGATGGCGGATAGATCCCCTGAAGAGGGTCATGTGGAGACAGATTCTGAACAAGAGAATCTGAACACTGGAAACAATGAGGCAGACCAGACCCTTCACCAGGAAGCCAATGATCAACACAGGGAAGGCACCTCCGGAATAAAAAACCCGAGTTTGCGACCCGGTCACCCTCCCTCAACGAAAGAGAGGGAGAGGGAAGCTAAGAAGAAGGAAGAACTCGACCTCGATAGGCCAAGAAAATATCACTCTTATACTCCACTGAAAGTTCCTGTAGTGGATGTATACAGAGAAATTTGCAATACCGAAAGGCTGCCTCCTCCCAGGCCCATTAAAAATAAAAGAGGGGGGAGCCGCGGTGATTACTGTGAGTACCATAAGATATATGGGCACTCCACAAACGACTGTTACGACCTTAAAAATGTGATAGAAAAACTGGCCAGAGAAGGTCGGCTTGACAGATATCTCATAGAAAGGTCGGACAGTCATGGAAAAAGAAAGTGAGATGATATGGATAGAAGAGACCCACCACCACAAACTCCGGAGAGACATATCCATATGATCTCAGGAGGGTTTGCGGGAGGGGGACTCACAAAATCCTCTCGTAAAAGACATCTCAAGAGAGTTTACCAGGTCGGAGAGGGGTCCTCCGACCTTCCAACCATTTCATTCACAAAGGAAGATGGGCGAGGAATAATCCCTGGGCACGACGACCCAGTGGTAATTACCATGATCTTGGCAAATGCCCATCTACACAGAACACTAGTAGACCAAGGAAGCTCAGCGGACATCCTCTTTAAGCCAGCTTTCGACAAACTAGGTTTAGATGAGAAAGAGTTAAGAGCCTACCCCGACACCTTGTACGGATTAGGCGACACGCCAATAAAGCCACTAGGATTTTTGCCCCTCCACACCACCTTTGGAAAGGGGGAGAAATCAAAGACTCTGAGTATAGACTTCATAGTCATCGACGTGGGGTCGGCCTATAATGCTTTAATCGGCAGAGCTACCCTTAATCGACTCGGAGCGGTGGTATCGACACCCCACCTCTGCATGAAATTCCCGACCTCAGCGGGGATAGCAACGGTGAGGGGAGATCAGAAGCTGGCAAGGAAATGCTACAATGAAAGCCTAAACCTGAGGGGAAAAGGCAAAGAAGTTCACACAATAGAGCTCGGTGGAGCAAGGATTAAAGAAGAGCTGCGACCACGACCCGGAGGAAAAACCGAGGAGATTCAGGTCGGAGAAGAGGAAGGAAAAAACACTCACATAGGAACCAACCTGGGGGAACCCTAAGACAAGAATTGATTAAGCTCCTAAGAGATAATTCCAATCTCTTCGCCTGGAAGGCCTCCGACATGCCTGGGATAGATCCAGAACTCATGTCCCACAAGCTCTCGGTCTACTCGGGATCTCGACCTGTACAACAACGAAGACGCAAGCTCGGCCCAGAGCGAGCTCTAATAGTAGAGGAGCAAGTACAAGCGCTCCTAGAAGCCGGTTTTATCAGAGAAGTCGAATATCCAACATGGCTAGCCAATGTGGTGCTAGTCAAAAAACAAAATGGTAAATGGAGAATGTGCGTCGACTATACCGACTTAAATAAGGCATGTCCCAAGGACCCTTATCCACTACCAAGCATTGACACCCTAGTAGACTCTAGCTCGGGGTATCAATACTTGTCGTTCATGGACGCCTACTCAGGGTATAACCAAATCCCGATGTATAAACCAGACCAGGAAAAAACATCATTCATCACGCCCAGAGCTAACTTTTGCTACGTGGTCATGCCATTTGGATTGAAAAATGCAGGGGCCACATATCAGAGGCTGATGAATAAGGTGTTTGCCCCTCACCTAGGGAGCTTAATGGAAGTGTACGTCGACGATATGCTGGTAAAGACCAAGAAAGAAGTCGACCTCTTGTATGACCTTTCACAAGTCTTTGACACCATAAGGTTGCACGGGATGAGACTAAATCCTGCAAAGTGCGCCTTCGCGGTGGAGGCAGGAAAATTTCTAGGATTCATGCTAACACAAAGAGGGATCGAAGCCAATCCCGACAAGTGTAGAGCTATCCTAGAAATGAGAAGCCCGACTTGTTTGAGAGAGGTCCAACAGCTGAATGGCCGACTAGCAGCTCTCTCCAGATTTTTGAAAGGATCAGCACTAAGATCCCTTCCACTGTTCTCCCTATTAAGAAAGCGACACCAATTTGAATGGACTCCCGAATGCGAGGAGGCGTTCCAAGAGTTCAAAAAGTTTTTGAGCCAACCTCCTATTTTGACCCGACCTGTAGCCGGAAAAGACCTCGTCCTATACCTATCCGTGGCAGACAAGGCCGTCTCAGCAGCCTTGATAAGAGAAGACGAGGACGGTCAACACCCAATCTATTTCATCAGTAAAGTTCTACAGGGCCCTGAGCTAAGGTATCACAAATTAGAGAAGTTTGCCTACTCCTTAGTGGTAGCCTCTCGAAGGCTACGGCCTTACTTTCAAGCTCACACAATAAGAGTCCGCACGAACCAACCCATGAAGCAAATCCTCCAAAAGACAGATGTTGCAGGAAGAATGGTTCAATGGGCAATAGAGCTCTCCGAGTTCGACTTGAAGTACGAAACTCGGACGGCGATTAAAGCCCAGTGCCTCGCCGACTTCATTGCAGAATATGCAGGGGATCAAGAGGATAAACCAACTACATGGGAACTCTATGTAGATGGATCCTCCAATAAAACAGGAAGCGGCGCAGGCATAATATTGGTAGATGAAAGGGGAACCCAGATAGAGGTTTCCCTCAAGTTTGAATTCCCAGCTTCAAATAATCAGGCAGAATATGAAGCCTTGATTGTAGGATTGAAGCTGGCAGAAGAAGTCGGTGCTACGAAGGTAATGATATACAGTGACTCTCAAGTGGTGACCTCCCAAATAAGTGGAGAATATCAAGCAAAAGACCCAAATATGAAGAGATACTTGGAAAAAACTCTAGAACACCTTGGGCGTTTTGCAGAAACCGAGGTCACGCACATAACTCGGGACCTAAATAGCAGAGCAGACGCCCTATCCAAGTTAGCAAGTACCAAGCCAGGAGGAAATAACAGAAGCCTGATCCAAGAAACCCTCCAGGAACCTTCAGTGGTAAAAGTGGAAGACAAACAAGAAGTCTTTGAAGTGGTCGGATTAAACCTCGGATGGATGAACCCCTTGGTCGAATACCTGAAATTCGACATCCTCCCCAAGGAGGAAAAGGAGGCCAAGAAAATCCGAAGGGAAGCACAACACTATACCTTGGTGAAAAATATTCTCTATAGAAGGGGGATATCAACACCATTGTTAAAGTGTGTACCGACCTCAGGAGCCACCGAGGTATTAGAGGAGGTACATAGTGGAATCTGCGGGAACCATCTCGGAGCAAGGTCATTAGCCAGAAAGGTGATCCGAGCTGGATTCTACTGGCCAACCTTGCAGAAAGATGCCACAGACTTTGTGAAAAAGTGCCAACCATGTCAAATGCATGCAAATTTCCACGTGGCCCCCCCAGAGGAGCTCATCAGTATCACCTCCCCATGGCCCTTTGCAAAATGGGGAATGGATTTATTAGGTCCTTTTCCCCAGGCGCCAGGACAAGTCAAATACCTGATAGTGGGAATAGATTATTTCACAAAGTGGATAGAAGCAGAACCACTGGTCACCATCACTGCACAAAGAATTCGGAGGTTCCTCTACAAAAATATAATCACAAGGTATGGGATACCTTATTCCATTACCACAGATAACGGAACCTAGTTCACCGACTCCACCTTTAGAAGCCTAGTAGCCAGTATGAACATCAAACACCAGTTCACCTCAGTGGAACACCCACAAGCCAATGGGCAAGCCGAAGCAGCCAACAAAGTCATACTGGCAGGGCTGAAGAAAAGATTACAAGATGCGAAAGGAGCTTGGGCTGAAGAGCTCCAACAAGTACTATGGGCTTACAGAACAACCCCCCAATCCGCCACTGGAGAAACACCCTTCCGACTAGTTTATGGCGTAGAAGCCATGATCCCAATAGAGGTCAATGAGCAAAGCCCAAGAGTGATTTTCCACGACGAGATCATGAATATACAAGGGCACAAAGAGGAGCTCGACTTGCTCCCCGAAATCCGAGAAGAAGCCCAGATAAGAGAAGCAGCGTTGAAGCAAAGGATGACCGCGAGATACAACAAAAAAGTCATTCGAAGGAGTTTCACCCCAGATGACTTGGTCATAATCAGAAACGATATTGGAGTCAACAAATCGAGGGAAGGAAAGCTCGCTACTAATTGGAAAGGACCATACAAGATCAACGAGGTCTTAGGAAAAGGCTATTATAGGGTAACCGACTTCGACGGCAACGAGTTACCAAGATCATGGCATGCTTGTAATATGAAAAGGTACTACAGCTAAAAGCGAACCCTACTCCCTGATGTACTCTTTTCCCAATTTCATGATTTTTTCCCAAAATCAAAGGGTTTTTTCTGAAAAGGGTTTTTAACGAGGCATCATAGTAGGGGCTAAGGGAAAATAAATTATCAAAAGCCCTTAGTAGCAATAAGGTACCTCCTCAATTAATAAAGATCTCTTTCATTTTAAATATCTCTTTTAAATTCCCTTTTTATTCTCTTTCTACGAAACGCGCCGATTTAAGCTCGACAAAACGTGAAAATCCCATGAACCGACCTAGATGGTCGTCAGGATAAAACGACGAGGTACAAGTCGGCGTAAAGAGGCTATAGAAGTCGATCATGATAAACTCGGGAGCAATCCGACTCATAAGTCGGAAAGCGAAGCTGAGTAAAATTAAAATGAATCGCAAAAGTAGCCTAAGTCACGAAAAACTCAATGAAACAAAATTGAGTACTAGGAATAACAAAAAGAGATAGGAAAAAGCTAAGAAAAAGTTATAAGGCTGCCTTGAAGATAAAAAAAGATTCAGAAAAGCAGGCAAGCCCCAAAGGAAAGGTTTTTTCCAGAAAAGATCAAAGAGTCAAAAGAACCACGAATAGCATGCGCGCATAAGGTAACTCAAAACCCTTATCCGAAAAAGGGCATTCATTTAAACGCTAAATTAAACCCTTATTAAAAAGGGTATCGAAAATTTGTTTTGTTTACGGCCCTAAGAGGGGCCCACAGGCCGGGCCCCAATAGTCAAAATCACTTCTTAGCAAGAGGAGTAGACGGATCACCACCACCAGGACCAGGAGTTGGAGAGAAAGTCGAAGGAGCGCCAGAAGAACTCGGAGCGTCCTTAGAGCGAGGAGGGGACTCTATGATCCTCTGCCGCCGAGTCTTCAAATCAGACTCAGACTCCACCACGGGGACAGGAGGATCCACGATGGCACCATCAATAACAATATTATCAGGGTCCAAAGGAGAAAGGTCCAAGTCAGGAGCAATGACTCCGACCTGCTCCTTAAAAACCCTCCAAGCCTCATCAGCACCATCCGCAATAGAGTCCTCCAACTCGGTATAGGCCTTCCGGGCATTCAGCAAGTCATTCTTTACAGACACAAGATCAGCAAATAAACTGTTGTAGCTGGCTTGCGCTGCCTTCCTCAAATCCACCTCCATGTTGCATTGGGCTTGCAACTTCTTCTCCTTCTCCCGGAGGCTGCCTCTCTCCTCTTTCAGCTTGGCAACTTCCCCCTCCAACTCCTTCTCATGCTCCTGATATATGCGAAGCCTGCCTTCCAGCTCCTCGACCCTCGAGGTCGTCCCTAAAGAGCTGAGAGGAGTCTTCTCAAATATATCTAAGAGTTTGCCACAAACCCCCGCCGTCTTGAGACTCTCCTCAACCACAGTGGTGAGGTAGTGCCGAACAGAAACATCATCCATACTCATACGAGCATGGGGATAAATGTTCTTTCGGACGAACGCAAGAGCGTCCGCCTCACCAGAAGCGCCAGACTCTAAGGTCTTGCGCTTCTTCGGCTCTGGTTCAGGAGTAGGTCGGACAGGAGGGGGTGGCAGAGAGGAAGCAGAGGAAGAAATTACAATAGGTTGGGAGGGAGTCCCGACGTTCCGAGGAGGAGGAGGAGGAGAGACAACCGCCCTAGCACCACCAGATCTGGCACGAGACTTTGCCTTGGCTTCCTGAACCCTCTGGTAAGACTCTTGAGTATTTTTCTTTGCCATCTCTGCAAAAACAAATTGGTAGCTAAAAGTCAGACAAGTCGGTAAAAGAAATTGCAAGTCGGAAATAAATGAGAAACGCAAAAAGCTACCTAGTTGTGACTGGACAAAAGTCGGCGGCCCCTGGAGAAATTTTTTAGTATCCAAGTATGGGGCCCTCCCCCACACTTCTCGGAGGAACCCTACGATGGCCGCCTCCACTTCGTCCAGGTCGTCCAGATCATATTTTTCACAGGGGGAGGCCTCTAACCAGTATAGAGAAAAGCGAGGAGAAGAACTCTCATCTAAGAAAAAGGGGTGGTGACCCTCTACTGCTTGAACTTTGAAAAAATAGCTTTTAAAATCGTGAAAGGATTCGTCAAAAAGGGTAAAAAGCCTCCGGCCTTGTATGGCTCGGAAGGACACCCACTGTTGCTTATTATTTAGCCCACTGAAGGGCTTGGTCATATGGAAGAGATAGAAGAAAATCCTCAGAGAAGTCGGGAACTCTAAGGCCTGGCTGATAAATTGGTAAATTTTCAAAAAGCCCCAAGAGTTGGGGTGAAGCTGGGTGGGAGCAACCCGGCAATGACGTAACACAGACATTTCAAACTCTGAAAATGGAAGAAAAACACCCAAATGGGTGACCATACTCTCATACATAAAAAAGAAATGAGGGGCCGCCTCGTCGGCCCTCCCGAAGCAAACCCGGTCTTCTGGACCCGGGACTACCAACTCATACTTCGGCTCATCCTCTTTAGAAGTACAAATTCTGTGGTGAGTACGAAGGTGGGTGATAAACTCGGTATCAACTGAAGGCTCCTCCCCTAGGACCGTGACATCAACCCACTGAGAGAGAACATCTACGGAAGCCATTTTCTTTTCTTAAAAAGGGGTGACAAGAAACCTACAAAAAGAAAAGGAAAATCAACACACGGTCTCTAAAGGGAGGGGGTACGGAACTAAAGCCTACAAACCAATCTACCCACAAAATAAAGGCACGCAAATAGAAAGCATGTTACAGAAGGGGAAAAAGCTAACCTTTAAGTCTGAAATCAAGACTGGAGGAAGTAAAAGCCTTCGAAACGCAAGAATGCAGCACGAACGAATGCAAGGGAAATTTGAAAGATCGCAGAAACGAAACAACGAAAGAGAGGGAAAGTATTTATAAGAACGTTAGGGGCATAATGGTAAAATTAGGGCAATCATTAATGAAGATGCACCGTTACCAAGGCCATTAAATCCCTACGCACACCCCTAACGGACACGACGCTTGATTTGACGTAACTGTCAGAACCGAAAGGTCAAGAAAAATCACGTCGGTCCTCTTGCAAATCGGCTACGACCCCGAGTTGAATACTCGAACCCCAATCCTAAAAAGAAATTGGGCTCGAGTAGGGGAACTGTTCATACCCTGGCCCAATAATAAAGGTCCAGGATCCAAGCAAATAGGCCCAACCCAAAGGGTTGGCCCTCACCCAGTACCCGCCTTCATCCCAAGAAGTCGGTACTGAACACGACCTGCTCCAAAGAAGTCGGATACGAGGGTTAGCTGGCAGATAACACTCATTCGAATGAGTAACTACCCCTAGAAACTCTCTAACCACTTCATAGAGCCATATCTTAACCTCCCTAAGATATGGGAACGGTTATCCACCTAAAAAGGTGGCACTACTTCAGCGGTGGTTATTGGTTCACCACTATAAATATGCTGACACCATTCAGGTATCCCTAAGTTCCAATACTCTCTAACCTGCTCACACTCTTGCTAACTTAGGCATCGGAGTGTCTTTGCAGGTACCACCCCCATTCTTTCACACATACAAGTCGGACGAGGAACGCCGAATAACAGATCCACTGGAAAGCCACCTCCTTCATACGTTTGGGCCAACCAACGCCATCCAGCCCATTAATCTCCGATTACCCATCGTAACAATATATATTTGAACTTGAATTTGTCCATAAATTCTAATTTGATACTTCTTTGATTTATTTTCTAATTCAACAAGTATGATTAAAAATAAAGCAATATGCTTATAATTAATATAACATAATATTAAAATTAATTTAAAACACACACACTAAATTAACTCTAAAATATTCAGAACCAAACTAAATTTTTGAACCGGACCGGACTATGTACACCCCTAAACTGAGCTGTGGATGAACTTTGACATTCAAAATTGCTTATGTAAGCTCTCGGCTATGCTAATATGGAGTTAAACCCCAAAATGGTCCCTGAGATTGGCGTCATGCACTAAAATCGTCCATGAGATTCCAATTGCACCAATTACATCCCTGAGATTGAAAAAAATGCACCATATTAGTCCCTGACCTATTTTCCATTAACGACGTGATGATATGGCATGATGATGTGGACTGTAAGTGACATGTGTCACTTCATGATTTGGCCACGTGTAATGGTATGATGATGTGGTGACCAGTGACACGTGGCATGCTGACGTAGATGGTTGTGCCACGTGTCACAATGTTATTTGGCCACGTGTCTGTTTGTGCCACGTGTCACAACAGTATTCGTCCACGTGTCATCCATTATGTCATCGTTGTATATGCACCAAATTAGTCCCTCACTTTGCATTAAGTGACTCATTTTAGTCCCTAAAATTGAATGTCGTACACCAAACTAGTCCCTTCACCAATTTTTTCTCATTTTTTAAATTTAAAATTTTAATATCTTGGATACACTAATTTCAATTATATTTTTTCATATATCGTTTAAATACAAGTGCTTTTATAAAAATTTTTAAGATTTTAGTTTTAATTATATAATTTTTTTAATAATTTAACATTAGTAAATTTTGTAATATATAAGTATCATATTATAAAAAAACTAATTATATGATTGATTAGACACATTTTTTCATAAAAAACATGTGTTTTTAACAAGAAATTAATAATTAAAATAAACATTTTTTTTCTTATGAAACACACGTTTTCGTTATGTGTAAATGAGTTAAATTGAAGGTACTTCAAGCACCCTCATTACCATCTTTGACCTCTGCAGTCTAGACGAAAGAGGTCGGAGATGGTAATGAGAGAAGCTTGAAATGCCTTTGATAAACCACTATTTTATGGTTTATCTTGTGCTAATTTGAGTGGTTTTTGTCAACTCTTTACTCACTTATTCATATAAATCGCATGGTTTTACATTTTCCTTCCTAATTTTGTTCTATAATTGGAAACTTGCTTCCCAAGCCCTTAAATTACCAAAAATTAATTTTCCTTTATACCATTCGATGCCGTGATATGTGTGTTAAGTGTTTTCAAGGTTTATAGGGCAGGAATAGCTTAGAGGATAGAAAGGAAGCATGCAAAAGTGGAAGGAATAAAAGAAATTGAAAGAACTGCAAAGCTGTCAGCCCTGACCTCTTCGCACTCAAATGGTCATAACTTGAGCTACAGAGGTCCAAATGAGGCGGTTCTAGTTGCGTTGGAAAGCTAACATCCGGGGCTTCTAAATGATATATAATTTGCCATAGTTTCTCTGAAGATAAGTGACACGCATGCGTGGTTCTACAGAAATTCCAGCGACCTGTACGTATTTGAATTCGCCCCCAGCGATTTCTGGGCTGTTTTTGACCCAGTTCTCGGCCCAGAAAACACATATTAGAGGCTATAAAGTGGGGGAATCCATTCATTCATAAAAAACAACTTTCATATTCACAATTTAGGTTTTAGATGTAGTTTTCTAGAGAGAGAAGCGCTCTCCTTTCTCTAGGTTTTAGGATTTAGGATTTCTCTTAGTTTTAGGTTTGTTTCTTCCCAATTCCAGGTTCAATGTTCCTTTAATTTAGTTTCTCTTCTACTTTTATTTATTATAGTATTTTGGTTTATCTATTTCACTTGTTAATTACTTATTTTTCCAATTTGGTTTATGAACCTTTCAATGTTAGATTTGATTTTATATTTAATGCAATTTGAGGTATTTCAGATTTATGATTTTAATTTAGCTTTTTACATCCTTAGCTTGAATTGAGTAATTGGTGACACTTGAGTTATCAAACTCCTTTGTAGATTGATAATTGGAATTTGCTGGTTGATTTGGATCCCTCTAAAGCTAATCTTTCCTCAGGAGTTGACTAGGACTTGAGGAATCCCATTGACTAGTCCACTTGACTTTCCTTTATTTAGTAAGGGTTAACTAAGTTGGAGCAATAAACAATTCTCATCACAATTGATAAGGATAACTAAGATGGGATTTCCAGTTCTTATACCTTGTAAGGGTTTTCATGATTATTAATTTACTTTCTTGCCAATTTATTTCCTTGTTCCCTATTTCAAAAATCCAAAAAGATACTTTTCCATAACCAATAATAAATACACCTCCCTGCAATTCCTTAAGAGATGACCCGAGATTTAAATACTTCGGTTATCAATTTTATTGGATTTGCTTTAGTGACAACTAAAACTTTTGTACGAAAGGATTCTCTGTTGGTTTAGAAACTATACTAGCAACGGGAATTTATTTGTGAATTTCTTTACCGATAGAAAATCCGATCGTCAAAATGGCGCCGTTGCCGGGGAATTGCAAACGTGTGCCTTATTATTGGTTATTGTAAATATTTGCTTTTTCGTTTCTTTGTTACTGTTTCTAGTTTTAGGAGTTTATTTTCACTAATTTTTATTAGTTTTTGTTTTTACTTGCTACTATGAATTCTCACCCCTTGCGCTTTGAGTTTGGTTCCAATGTTGTTGTAAGGAATGGGGGCTATAATAAGAACATGCATCAAGGTTGGAATAATCAAGGATATGAGAAGCCATAAGGATTTGATTAACCCACTTGGCAACAACCCCTCCAATGCACTATAACCAACAACCATTCTATGATGCATACTGATAAACCACTATTTTATGGTTTATCTTGTGCTCAATTGAGTGGATTTTATCAAATCTTTACCCACTTATTCATACTATTTGCATGGTTTTACATTTGCCTTCCTAATTATGTGCTTTGATTGAAAACATGCTTCTTTGGTCTTAATTTGCTAATATTAATCCTCTCTTATTACCATTAGATGCCTTGATATGTGTGTTAAGTGATTTCAGAAATTACAGGGCAGGAATGGCTCAGAGGATGGAAAGGAAGCATGCAAAAGTGGAAGGAATACAAGAAGTTGGAGAAATTGCTAAGCTGTCCAGCCTGACCTCTTCGCACTCAAATGGCTATAACTTTAGCTACAGAGATTCAAACGACGCGGTTCCAGTTGCGTTGGAAAGCTAACGTCCGGGGCTTCGATTTGATATATAATATACTATAGTTGCTCTGACGCTTGGTGACGCGACCGCGTGCTCCATGCGGCCGCGTCGCAGTGACGGAAATCAGCGTGTTTGAATTCTTCTCCAGCGATTTCTGGGCTGTTTTCGACCCAGTTCTCGGCTCAGAAAACACAGATTAGAGGCTATAAAGTGGGAAAATGCACTCATTCAAAGGGAGCTCGCCAATTTAGTTACTTCTCATGATTTAGATCTAGTTTTGAGAGAGGCTCTCTCCTCTCTCTCTTAGGATTTAGGACTTCTCTTAGTTTTAGGAGTAACTCTCAATCCCAGGTTCTTTATTTCTATTTATTCTTCCAATTTAGTTTATGAACTCTTCATGTTAGATCATAATTTCCCTTATTAATGTTATTTGAGGTATTTCAATTCATGATTGCTTTCTTTAATTTATGTTATTGTCGCTTTACATCTGAAGGCATTTTTATTTCAGCAAATTTACTTTTTTTCCTCTTTTGGTCTTGGTTAAGAAAGCAGTAACTCAGGAGTTATCTTATCTCAACATAATTGATAACTGTTATCTTTGCTAATTGAACTGAGCTTCAATAATCCCAACCTTTTCTTAGGAAATAAATAGGATTCGAAGATCAAACTAATTAGTCCCTTGACTTTCCTTTACTTTAGTAAATGTTGACTAAGTGGAATTAAGATTCAACTTTCATTATTATTGATAAGAATAACTAAGTCTGGACTTCCAATTTCTCATACCTTGCCAAAAGTTTGCTTTGCATTTATTTATTTATTTTAATTGCCATTTAATTTACTTGTCATTAAATTACTCATTCCTCATTCTTGAAACCCCAATTTACAATCTCCATAACCAATAATAAGAACATACTTCCCTGCAGTTCCTTGAAAAGACGACCCGAGGTTTAAATACTCAGTTATCAATTTTAAGGGGTTTGTTACTTGTGACAACCAAAACGTTTGTACGAAGGGATTTCTGTCGGTTTAGAGACTATATCTACAACGTGAATGTTTTTATGAAATTCTTTACTGGCAAAAATCCCAACGTCAAAATGGCGCCGTTGCCGGGGAACTGCTAACGTGTGCCTTATTATTGGTTATTGTAAATATTTTTCTTTTGCTTGTTTATTTATTTTTGTTTCTCCTTTTTATTTTTATTTGCTACTATGAACTCTCACCCCTCTCGCTTTGAGTTTAGCTCTAACTTTGTTGAAGGAAATAGAAGTTACAGCAAGAATATGCATCAAGGTCAGACCAATCAAGGATGGATGGAGCCAAGAGGATCTAATCAACCCTTTAGGAATCAACACCTCCAAGATATCACGGACAATGACCATTCTACAATGCATGCCCCGCTGAAAGATATGGTGGACAACCTTGTAACTACCAACAAGCCCCACCCCGTGCCTATAGACCATCCTCTCAACATAACCTCGAACCACCATACTCACAAGCTTCTCTTCACCATTCGCCACCGTATGATCCTTTCCTACCCCAGTTCCAATCCTCTCACTCCCAAGCACCACCACTTCCCCATGTTTCATGTCCAAATCCATCACCCCGAGAATCAGAGATTCGCCTCAAGGAAACAGTAAACAAACTTCAAACAACCATTCGACAACTGGAGCAAGCAGTAATTCAATTAGCTTCTAGACGTTCGAACATTCAAGGACCAACCACAGCCCCATGTGGACAATCTAACGAAGAGCGTAGCATGAAGGAAATACTAGAAACTCCAGTGAACAAGACAGAGAACGAATTCGTACTAGAACAAGTAGAAGAAGCTGTCATTATGCAAGAAGAAGAGTTGGTTAAAGATCTAGGAGACGCTGAACCTCCATGGGAATCCAAAGCTGAGGAGAACTCCGTCAAGGACGTTACAGTTGATGCTAAGGAGAATAGTGCACAATCCCCAAGGCAAGTCGTTTCTGAAGAATCAGACGGAATAATCCAAGAAGCAAATTCTCTTGATGATGACAGTCACAAGTCTAGCTCTCTTAGTAATGAACTTGCATCCGCAAGTGAATTCTCTGAGATCGAAGAATTTTCCCCAAGTGAATACGAAGATGATACGGAGGTAGACTTATCTCAACCTCCAATCTATGACTCAAGTGATGAGGAAGACATAGAAGACTTTGATCAGGACTCAGATGCATTTGAAGAACCTTACAAGGAAGTGGAGGAATTCACAGAAGAGCACAAGGGAGTAGAACTTACAGAACCACCAGAAACACCTTCCCCAAGGCCATTACCACCCAATACAAGCTTCAAGTGGGTACAATCCTTAACTTTTAACTTTACTTTTTCACTTGAATGCGGTTTGCTTGAAACAGATAGCCAGCTTAGAGCTCTCTGCGGCTTTAAGAGTAAGAGGGAAATGGCTCGTGCTCAGAGCTGGTGCACAAGGTTCAATAAGGTTCCACACTTCAACTTGAAGTGCACGGATTGGTATCATGTTCAATCGAATGGATCTCAGAAAATGTTTGGTCACCATGGTCAAAATCTACTTTCTAAACCGTCCGGATGGAAAAATATAGATCAAAATGGAGGCGGATTTAAAAACAAGGTTTGGGATCATGGATTCTATTCTGACATTCGTCACCCCGGGAGCCTGAGACTCTGTTTGAAGCTGCTCAGAAGCTTTACATGCCTAGTTTGGGACCCCGGAGGCTATTGGCATTCCAAGCATTGGTGGAGATTTCTGGATGAATTTAAGCATAAGCCGCCATAGCAGGAAGCTCTTCCAATGTCCAACTTAAGGACTTTAACTAAAAGTGCTAGGTGGGAGACAACCCACCATGGTATGATCGTTCCTTTTGCAATTTTAATTTTATTTAGTTTTGTTTGTTTTTGAATTTTATTTTATTTTATTGAACCTGGAATCGTGCTTAGCATTCACATTAAGCATTGCATCCTGCATACTGCATTTTGCATTCAAAAAAAAAATCACGCATGCGACGCGGCAGCATCACTGACGCGTCCGCGTCACCAGTGCAATGGGAAGAAAAGAAAATGAACAGAAAGTTACGCAGGAGCAGGGCTGGAGGCGTGCCAATGGCACAAATCACCCCACGGGACCGCATCGCTTACACGACCGCGACATATGGGAATAATGGCCACCCACGCGACCGCGTGCCCCACGCGGCCGCGTGACCAGGATTTCGACGTCAAAGTGGCGCACGACCGAAAGTTGTGCGATAGTGGTGCTGGATTGGTGCTGAATGCACAATCCTTCCCACGCGGACGCATGACCGACGCGTCCGCGTCATATGCTTATACTGGCCACTCATGCAATCGCATGCCCCACGCGATCGCGTCACCCTGGATTTTGGCAATACTGAGTTTTGAACAGAGAGTTGTGCGACCGCGAGGCTGCACTCGCGCCACTAGCACAAATCGAGTCACGCGATCGCGTACCCCATGCGTCCGCGTCAGCCAACCTTATTGCACACCACGCGACCGCGTCGCCAGCATCGCACAACCTATCCAGATTAGTGCCAATTTTCTTATCTTTTCTTTTCTAATCCTAATTTCTTCCTTCTCTCTCCTTTCTCACTTTCTTTTTCTACTTCTCATTCTTCTTATCTTTCATTTTATTTTACTTAATTTATTTGAATATTTCATTCATTGTATTTTAATTTTGTGCATATTTTTCTTTTCTTTTCTAAATTTATTATTTTACCATTGGTGTTCAAATGTTCTTATTCAACTGTTATATCTTTTCTGGTATTATCTTGGTGCTTATGACTTGTTTTATTCTGGTTAGGTAATACTATTTAAATCAATGCCAATCTTTTATACCTGTATTACTTTTTGCATTGACATGAATTTATATTATCTCTCTTTCCCCACTCTCTTCTCCATTGTTGCAATTTTGCACCACTGGTGTGCCATGGCTTCTATTGTTTTCTCACTTACATGTTGAAGCTTCCATGTAAATGAGACCCTTATCATTTGGCATTAACCCACCCATACTTCTTTTATTTTCTTATCTCTATTTCTGGGTTACTCTTCTTCCCTTTTTCTTTTAAGATGGCCACCCGAAAGGGAAGTGGAAGACGTTTTACATGGGGAAACAGACAAGTCCATCTGTACAATCCTTAGAGAAAAGCAACAGTTGAAACAACCCATCCACCTGCAAATCTCAGCATGCACCGAGGACAGTGCAATCTTTAAGTGTGGGGAGGTCGATACCGATCTCCATGGGTTAGTACCTTTCTGTTTCAACACCAATGTTTAAATTTTCTTTGTTAAATTAGTTATTGCAATTGCATGTTTATTTGATTTTGTGCATTTAGTTACTACTTGGTTAAAGTAATAAAATTCTTTTAAGACCCTATCTTTGAAAAATTTCACTAATTTAAATTGAAAAAAAATTTTTATGTTAAAACTTGTTTGAAGTTGTATTTGGAACATGGTTTTTGAGCCAAAGAACACACAACCTGTGAGATTTTGAGCTTATTTACATGGTTACATTATTTAACTATAAATTTTTTATTCTTGTGTGTTTTCTTCACTATGATTGCAATCTTTGCTTTGTTCCATTCTATATGTCTATTATTTAGTGTATTTACATGCTTGCATATGATTGAGGCCATTACTTGTTATTAGCTCACTTATCCCAAATAAGCCTACCTTTTACATCACCCTTGTTAGCCACCTTTAGCCTTTTTATCCCCATTTATTCTGTTCTATAACCACATCACTAGCCTTAAGCAGAAAAATAATTGAATATCCCAATTGAATCTTTGGTTAGCTTAAGATAGAGATTGTGTATCAATTAAGTGTGGGGAAATTATGGGAACATGGGTTCATAAGGGAATGTGTTAAGTTTTTACTTTGATAAAATATTGGAAATTTGGGTACCTACTCATATGAGACCAGAAAAATTAAAAATCCATGTGCATTGATAAGTTATGTTTATTTTTCAGCTTTAAAAAAAAGAGAGAGAGAAAAAAAAAAGAGAAAAAGAAAAAATATATATAATATAAGTAAATAAATAAGGGGACAAAATTACCCCAATATTAAGTTTAATAAAAGATCAATGCACATGTGATAAAAAAAATTAAAGAAAATTTGGTACATGAGTATGGGAATTATACAAAAGTGGGAATTATGGGTAACTAGGCATGAATTTAAAAGTATATAGAGTATATGTATATTAGGTGAGAGCTTAGGTTAATTAAAGATTCATATTATAGCTCACTTGGCCATACATATATCCTTACCTTTACCTCAGCCCCATTACAACCTTGAAAAGACCTCATGATGTTTGCACTGGTACATTAAATATTTGTTGATTGATTAGATGAAGAACAAGGTTTAGAAAGCATGACTAGAGAAGAGTAGAATGAATAATCCTATACACTTGAGAGATTAGAGTGATATACACTACCAGTGAGGGTTCAATGCTTGATTCTATGTTCCCTGCTTTCATGAGCTGTCTTCTTACAAGTTTACTTGCTTTTTATTGTACGATTTGAATTAGTGGAAATTGGTTTGTATTTGTCTTGGAGAACTTGTTTACTTTTAAACCAAGTAGGTAGAAACATTTTGCATGAGCTTCTCTTGAGCATTCCTCTTCATCTTTATAGCTTCTCTTGAGCTTCGCATGAGGACATGCTATTATTTAAGTGTGGGGAGGTTGATAAACCACTATTTTATGGTTTATCTTGTGCTCAATTGAGTGGATTTTATCAACTCTTTACCCACTTATTCATACTATTTGCATGGTTTTACATTTGCCTTCCTAATTATGTGCTTTGATTGAAAACATGCTTCTTTGGTCTTAATTTGCTAATATTAATCCTCTCTTATTACCATTAGATGCATTGATATGTGTGTTAAGTGATTTCAGAAATTACAGGGCAGGAATGGCTCAAAGGATGGAAAGGAAGCATGCAAAAGTGGAAGGAATACAAGAAGTTGGAGAAATTGCTAAGCTGTCCAGCCTGACCTCTTCGCACTCAAATGGCTATAACTTTAGCTACAGAGATCCAAACGACGCAGTTCCAGTTGCGTTGGAAAGCTAACGTCCGGGGCTTCGATTTGATATATAATATACTATAGTTGCTCTGACGCTAGGCGACGCGACCGTGTGCTCCATGCGGCCGCGTCGCAGTGACAGAAATCAGCGTGTTTGAATTCTTCTCCAGCGATTTTTGGGCTGTTTTCGACCCAGTTCTCGGCCCAGAAAACACAGATTAGAGGCTATAAAGTGGGAAAATGCACTCATTCAAAGGGAGCTCGCCAATTTAGTTACTTCTCATGATTTAGATCTAGTTTTGAGAGAGGCTCTCTCCTCTCTCTCTTAGGATTTAGGACTTCTCTTAGTTTTAGGAGTAACTCTCAATCCCAGGTTCTTTATTTCTATTTATTCTTCCAATTTAGTTTATGAACTCTTCATGTTAGATCATAATTTCCCTTATTAATGTTATTTGAGGTATTTCAATTCATGATTGCTTTCTTTAATTTATGTTATTGTCGCTTTACATCTGAAGGCATTTTTATTTCAGCAAATTTACTTTTTTTCCTCTTTTGGTCTTGGTTAAGAAAGCAGTAACTCAGGAGTTATCTTAGCTCAACATAATTGATAACTGTTATCTTTGCTAATTGAACTGAGCTTCAATAATCCCAACCTTTTCTTAGGAAATAAATAGGATTCGAAGATCAAACTAATTAGTCCCTTGACTTTCCTTTACTTTAGTAAAGGTTGACTAAGTGGAATTAAGATTCAACTTTCATTGTTATTGATAAGAATAACTAAGTCTGGACTTCCAATTTCTCATACCTTGCCAAAAGTTTACTTTGCAGTTATTTATTTATTTTAATTGCCATTTAATTTACTTGTCATTAAATTACTCATTCCTCATTCTTGAAACCCCAATTTACAATCTCCATAACAAATAATAAGAACATACTTCCCTGCAGTTCCTTGAGAAGACGACCCGAGGTTTAAATACTCGGTTATCAATTTTAAGGGGTTTGTTACTTGTAACAACCAAAACGTTTGTACGAAGGGATTTCTGTCAGTTTAGAGACTATATCTACAATGCGAATGTTTTTATGAAATTCTTTACTGGCAAAAATCCTAACGTCACATACCAAGACAATAGTTATGGTGGACCTCTTCGTGACGACCAACCTCCACCAAATTACTATGGTCAAGAGCCATTGCAGGGAGTGTACCAAGATGATGAATATGGTAGACCCCCTTGTATTTACCAACAAGCCCCACCATATGCTTATGAACCACTGGTGCACGAAATTGTGATCTCCAGGCTCGAGCAAATCCTGGTAATGGCTCCAAAGCTTGGTGCTCTGATCTTAATTCATAATTGTCACAACTTCGATACAACTAACCAGCAAGTGCACTGGGTCGTCCAAGTAATACCTTACGTGAGTAAGGATCGAATCCCACGGAGATTGTTGGTATGAAGCAAGCTATGGTCACCTTGTAAATCTCAGTCAGGCGGATATAAAATAATCATGGTTTTCGAATAATAAATAATAAAATAGGGATAGAGATACTTATGTAAATCATTGGTAGGAATTTCAGATAAGCGAATGGAGATGCTTTTCGTTCCTCTGAACCTCTGCTTTCCTGCTATCTTCATCCAATCAGTCTTACTCCTTTCCATGGCTGGCTTTATGTGATACATCACCACTGTCAATGGCTACTTTCGGTCATCTCACGGGAAAATGATCCAATGCCTTGTCACGGCACGGCTAATCGTCTGGAGGCATCACCCTTGTCAATGGCTTCATCTTATCCTCTCAGTGAATAATATGCTCACGCACCCTGTCACGGCACGGCTATTCATCTGTCGGTTCTCGATCATGCTGGAATAGGATTTACTATCCTTTTGCGTCTGTCACTAACGCCCTGCAATCGTGAGTTCGGAGCTCGTCACAGTCATTCAATCATTGAATCCTACTCGGAATACCACAGACAAGGTTTAGACCTTCCGGATTCTCTTGAATGCCGCCATCATTCTAGCTTACGCCACGAAGATTCTGGTTAGGAGATCTAAGAGATACTCATTCTAGCTTATTTCATGTAGAACGGAAGTGTTTGTCAGGCACGCGTTCATAAGGGAGAAGGATGATGAGCGTCACACATAATCATCACCTTCATCACGTTCTTAGGTGCGAATGGATATCTTAGAAGCGAAATAAGAAGAATTGAATAGAAAACAGAAGTACTTTGCATTAATCTTTGAGGAACAGCAGAGCTCCACACCTTAATCTATGGAGTGTAGAAACTCTACCGTATGAAAATACATAAGTGAAGGTCCAGGCATGGCCGAGATGGCCAGCCCCCTAAACGAGATCAATAGTCTCCTAAGATGAACAATGGAATAAAACTGAGACCAAAGATGGTCCAAAAGACTAGTAAGAGGTCCTATTTATAATAAACTAGTCACTAGGGTTTACATGAGTAAGTAATTGATGAATAAATCCACTTCCGGGGCCCACTTGGTGTGTGTTTGGGCTGAGCTTAAGTGTTGCACGTGCAGAGGCCATTTGTGGAGTTGAACGCCAGTTTCTGTGCCAGTTTGGGCGTTCAACTCTGGTTTTGGATCCTTATCTGGCGCTGGACGCCAGATTTGGGCAGAAGGCTGGCGTTGAACGCCAGTTTACGTCATCAATTCTTGGCCAAAGTATGGACTATTATATATTGCTGGAACGCCCTGGATGTCTACTTTCCATCGCAATTGGAAGCGAGCCATTTCGAGTTCTGTAGCTCCAGAAAATTCACTTTGAGTGCAGGGAGGTCAGAATCCAACAGCATCAGCAGTCCTTCTTCAACCTCTGAATCTGATTTCTGCTCAAGTCCCTCAATTTCAGCCAGAAAATACCTGAAAATCACAGAAAAACACACAATCTCATAGTAAAGTCCAGAAATGTGAATTTAACATAAAAACTAATGAAAACATCCCTAAAAGTAACTAGATCCTACTAAAAACATACTAAAAACAATGCCAAAAAGCGTATAAATTATCCGCTCATCACAACACTAAACTTAAATTGTTGCTTGTCCCCAAGCAACTTAAAATCAAATAGGATAAAAAGAAGAGAATATACTATAAATTCCAAACTATCAATGAAACAGAGCTCCAATCGTATGGGCGGGACTTATAGCTTTTTGCCTCTTGAATAGTTTTGGCATCTCACTTTATCCATTGAGGTTCAGAATGATTGGCATCTATAGGAACTCAGAGTTCAGATAGTGTTATTGACTCTCTTAGTTCAGTATGATGATTCTTGAACACAGCTTTTTTATGAGTCTTGGCCGTGGCCCTAAGCACTTTGTTTTCCAGTATTACTACCGAATACATAAATGCCACAGACACATAATTGGGTGAACCTTTTCAGATTGTGACTCAGCTTTGCTAAAGTCCCCAATTAGAGGTGTCCAGGGTTCTTAAGCACACTCTTTTTTTTGCTTTGGACCTTGACTTTAACCGCTCAGTCTCAAGTTTTCACTTGACACCTACACGCCACAAGCACATGGTTAGGGACAACTTGGTTTAGCCGCTTAGACCAGGATTTTATTCCTTTAGGCCTTCCTATCCACTGATGCTCAAAGCCTTGGGATCCTTTTTATTTGCCCTTGCCTTTTGGTTTTAAGGGTTATTGGCTTTTTGCTCTTGCCTCTTGGTTTTAAGAGCTTTTGGCTTTTTCTGCTTGCTTTTTCTTTCTATTTTTTTTTTCGCCTATTTTTTTTTTTCTGCAAGCTTTGTTCTTTGCTGCTTTTTCTTGCTTCAAGAATCATTTTTATGATTTTTCAGATTATCAAATAACATGTCTCCTAGTCATCATTCTTTCAAGAGCCAACATATTTAACATTCTTAAACAACAACTTCAAAAGACATATGCACTGTTCAGGCATACATTCAGAAAACAAAAAGCATTGTCACCACATCAATATAATTAAGCTAAGTTCAAGGATAAATTCGAAACTCATGTACTTCTTGTTCTTTTGAATTAAAACAGTTTTTATTTAAGAGAGGTGATGGATTCATAGGACATTCATAACTTTAAGACGTAGTTACTACTACTAATGATCATGTAATGAAGACACAAACATAGATAAGCACATAACATAGAAAACGAAAAACAGAGAAAGCAAGAACAAGGAATGAATCCACCTTAGTGATGGTGGCGTTTCCTTCTTGAGGAACCAATGATGTCCTTGAGCTCTTCTATGTCTCTTCCTTGTCTTTGTTGCTCCTCCCTCATTGCTTTTTGATCTTCTCTTATTTCATGAAGCATGATGGAGTGCTCTTGATGTTCCACCCTTAGTTGTCCCATATTGGAACTCAATTCTTCTAGGGAGGTGTTGATGTGCTCCCAATAGTTTTGTGGAGGAAAGTGCATTTGAGGCATTTCCGGAATCTCATGGAAATGAGCTTCTTGCGCCTCTTGAGCTCCATGACTGGGCTCTCTTGCTTGCTCCATCTTTTTCTTAGTGATGGGCTTGTCCTCTTTGATGAGGATATCTCCCTCTATGTCAATCCCAGCTGAATTGCATAGGTGGCAAATGAGGTGAGGAAAGGCTAACCTTGCCATAGTGGAGGACTTGTCAGCCACCTTGTAGAGTTCTTGAGGTATAATCTCATGAACTTCCACCTCTTCTCCAATCATGATGCTATGGATCATGATGGCCCGGTTTATAGTGACTTCAGACCGGTTGCTAGTGGGAATGATTGAGCATTGAATAAACTCCAACCATCCTCTAGCTATAGGCTTGAGGTCCAATCTTCTTAGTTGAACCGGCTTGCCTTTGGAGTCAATATTCCATTGAGCTCCTTCTACACATATGTCCATAAGGACTTGGTCCAACCTTTGATCAAAGTTGACTCTCCTTGTGTAGGGGCGTGCGTTCTCTTCCATGTATGGCAAGTTGAACGCTAACCTCACATTCTCCGGACTAAAATCTAAGTATTTCCCCCGAACCATTGTAACATAGTTCTTTGGATCCGGGTTCTTACTTTGATCATGGTTCTTGGTGATCCATGCATTGGCATAGAACTCTTGAACCATTAGGATGCCGACTTGTTGGATGGGATTTGTTAGAACTTCCCACCCTCTTCTTTGAATCTCATGTCGGATCTCCGGATACTCATTTCTTTTGAGTTTAAAAGGGACCTCAGGGATCACCTTCTTCTTGGCCACAACATCATAGAAGTGGTCTTGATGGGCTTTGGAGATGAACCTTTCCATCTCCCATGACTCGGATGTGGAAGCTTTTATCTTCCCTTTCCCTCTTCTAGAGGATTCTCCGGTCTTGGGTGCCGTCAATGGTAATGGAAAAACAAAAAAGCTATGCTTTTACCACACCAAACTTAGAATATTGCTCGCCCTCGAGCAATAAACAAAAGAATGGAAGAAGAAGAAGAAGAAATATGGAGAGGGAGAGTGAAATGTGGGTTCGGCCAAGAGGAGTGTAGAGGGGTGTGTTGTGTGAATTTGAAGAAGAATGGAGGGCTTTATATAGGGTAGGGAGGTGGGGTATTGGTTCGGCCATATGGGTGGGTTTGGGTGGGAAATTGGTTTTGAATTTTGAAGGTAGGTGGAGTTTATGAGGTAGGTTTATTGGGAAGAGTGGGTGGATGTGAGTGGTGAAGGTTTAGTGGGGAAGAGAGATTGAGGTGATTGGTGAGGGGTTTTTTTAGGGAAGAGTGTTTATGGGGTTGTGTGAAAGAGAGTGGTGAGAGGAAGTGAGTGGAGGTAGGTGGGGATCCTGTGGGGTCCACAGATCCTGAGTGGATCCTGTGGGGTCCACAGATCCTGAGTGGATCCTGTGGGGTCCACAGATCCTGAGGTGTCAAGACATTTACATCCCTGCACCCATTAGGCATGTAAAAATGCCCTTGTACCCAACTCTGGGCGTTCAGCGCCAGGTTGGTGGCCATTTTGGGCGTTCAACGCCCATCTGTGTGCCATTTCTGGCGTTGAACGCCAGAACCATGCTTGTTCTGGGCGTTCAGCGCCAGGATGTTGCCATTCTGGGTGTTCAGCGCCAGAACTATGCTCTGTTCTGGCGCTGAACGCCAGACAGATGCTCCTCCAGGGTATGATTTTTCTTCTGCTGTTTTTGATTCCGTTTTCAATTTTTATATTTATTTTGTGAGTCCACATGATCATGAACCTAAGAAAACATGAAAAATAATAACAATAAGAATTAGATAAACATTGGGTTGCCTCCCAACAAGCGCTTCTTTAATGTCAATAGCTTGACAGTGGGCTCTCATGGAGCCTCACAGATGTGCAGAGCTTTGTTGAGACTCTCCAACACCAAACTTAGAGTTTGGATATGGGAGTTCAACACCAAACTTAGAGTTTGGTTGTGGCCTCCCAACACCAAACTTAGAGTTTGACTGTGGGGGCTCTGGTTGACTCTGCTTTGAGAGAAGCTTTTCCTGCTTCCTCTCCATGGTTGCAGAGGGGGGTCCTTGAGTTTTGAATACAAGGGAGTTCTCATTCCATTGAAGGAATATTTCACCTCTGTCAACATCAATCACAGCTCTTGCTGTGGCCAGGAAAGGTCTTCCTAGGATGATGGATTCATCCTCTTCCTTTCCAGTATCCAGGACTATGAAATCAGTAGGTATGTAAAGGCCCTCAACCTTTACTAATACATCTTCTACTTGTCCATAAGCCTGTCTTCTTGAGCTGTCTGCCATCTCTAATGAGATTTTAGCAGCTTGCACCCCATAGATTCCCAGTTTCTCTATTACAGAGAGGGGCATGAGGTTTATCCCTGAACCAAGGTCACACAGAGCCTTACAGATCATGGTGCCTATGGTGCAAGGGATTATGAACTTTCCAGGATCCTGTCTCTTCTGAGGCAATGTCAGTTGATCCAGATCACTTAGTTCATTGATGAACAAGGGAGGTTCAACTTCCCAAGCATCAATGCCAAATAATTTGGCATTCAGCTTCATGATTGCACCAAGAAACTTGGCAGTTTGCTCCTCAGTAACATCCTCATTCTCTTCAGAAGAAGAATATTCATCAGAGCTCATGAAGGGCATAAGGAGGTTCAATGGAATCTCTATGGTCTCTAGATGAGCCTCAGAGTCCTTTGGTTCCCCAGAGGGAAGCTCCTTATTGATCACTGGACGTCCCAGGAGGTCTTCCTCCTTGGGATTCACGTCCTCTCCTTTCCTCACAGGTTCGGCCAGGGCACTTATGTCAATGGCCTTGCACTCTCCTTTTGGGTTCTCTTCTGTATTACTTGGGAGAGTACTAGGAGGGATTTCAGTGATCTTTTTACTCAGCTGGCCCACTTGTGCTTCCAAATTTCTAATGGAAGACCTTGTTTCATTCATGAAACTTACAGTGGCCTTAGATAGATCAGAGACTAGATTTGCTAAATTAGAAGCATTTTGTTCAGAGTTCTCTGTCTGTTGCTGAGTTGATGATGGAAAAGGCTTGCTATTGCTAAACCTGTTTCTTCCACCATTATTAACGCCTTGTTGGGGCTTTTGATCCTTCCATGAGAAATTTGGATGATTTCTCCATGTTGAGTTATAGGTGTTTCCATAAGGTTCACCTAAATAATTTACCTCTGCTATTGCAGGGTTCTCAGGATCATAGGCTTCTTCTTCAGAAGATGCCTCTTGAGTACTGTTGGATGCAGCTTGCATTCCATGCAGACTCTGAGAAATCATATTGACTTGCTGAGTCAATATTTTATTCTGAGCCAATATGGCATTCAGAGTATCAACCTCAAGAACTCCCTTCTTCATAGGCGTCCCATTATTCACAGGATTCCTTTCAGAAGTGTACATGAACTGGTTATTAGCAACCATGTCAATGAGTTCTTGAGCTTCTGCAGGCGTTTTCTTTAGGTGAATGGATCCACCTGCAGAAGTGTCCAGTGACATCTTTGATAGCTCAGATAAACCATCATAGAATATATCCAGGATGGTCCATTCTGAAAGCATGTCAGAAGGACACTTTTTGGTCAACTGTTTGTATCTTTCCCAAGCTTCATAGAGAGATTCACCTTCTTTTTGTCTGAAGGTTTGAACATCAGCTCTAAGCTTGCTCAGCTTTTGAGGAGGAAAGTACTTGGCTAAGAAAGCCGTGACCAGCTTATCCCAAGAGTTCAGGCTGTCTTTAGGTTGAGAATCCAACCATAATCTAGCTCTGTCTCTTACAGCAAAAGGGAAAAGCATGAGCCTGTAGACTTCAGGATCTACTCCATTAGTCTTAACAGTATCACATATCTGCAAGAATTCAGTTAAGAACTGAAAAGGATCTTCAGATGGAAGTCCATGAAACTTGCAGTTCTGCTGCATCAGAGAAACTAATTGAGGTTTCAGCTCAAAGTTGTTTGCTCCAATGGCAGGAATGGAGATGCTTCTTCCATGTAAATTGGAATTAGGTGCAGTAAAGTCACCAAGCATCTTCCTTACATTATTATTATTTTCGGCTGCCATCTCCTCTGCCTGTTCGAAAGTTTCTGAAAGGTTATCTCTGGATTGTTGTATTTTAGCTTCTCTTAATTTTCTCTTCAGAGTCCTTTCAGGTTCTGGATCTGCTTCCACAAGAATGTTCTTATCCTTGCTCCTGCTCATATGACAAGGAAGAATGGCCAGAAAAATGATAATAATAATAGAGATCCTCTATACCACAGTATAGGGATCCCTTTGTGAGTGGAAGAGAAGGGGGAGACAAAGAATGTGATGTAAAGGAAGAAATGCAACTGTACGAATGGAAGAGATGTGAGATGAGATGTTAGGATATGAATGAATAAATAGAATAAGATGAGAGAGAAGGAGGGAATTTTCGAAAATTATTTTTGAAAAAGAGTTAGTGATTTTCGAAAATGGTTTTTGAAAAATGTTAGTATTATTTTCGAAAATTTTTTTGAAATAAAAAAAAAATAAAAATAATTAGTTAATTAAAAAGAAATTTTTGAAAAAGAGGGGGATATTTTCGAAAATTAGAGAGAGAGAGTTAGTTAGGTGGTTTTGAAAAAGTTAAGAAACAAACAAAAAGTTAGTTAGTTAGTTGAAACAACTTTTGAAAAGATAGGAAGTTAGGAAGTTAGAGAAGATATTTTGAAAAGATATTTTTGAAAAAGATAAGATAAGAAGATATTTTAGAAAGTAGTTTTGAAAAAGTTAAGAAACAAACAAAAAGTTAGTTAGTTAGTTGAAACAAATTTTGAAAAGATAAGAAGTTAGGAGGTTAGGAAAGATATTTGAAAAGATATTTTTGAAAAAGATAAGATAAGAAGATATTTTTGAAAAGATATGATAAAATTAGTTTTGAAAAAGATTTGATTTTTAAAATCACAATTAATGACTTGATTCATAAGAAATCACAAGATATGATTCTAGAACTTAAAGTTTGAATCTTTCTTAACAAGCAAGTAACAAACTTCAAATTTTTGAATCAAAACATTAATTGATCATGTTATTTTCGAAAATTTGGTATAAAAATAAGAAAAATATTTTTGAAAAAAATTTTTGAAATTTTCAAAAATAACTAACAATTTTGAAAAAGATTTGATTTTTGAAAAAGATTTTGAAAAAGATAAGATTTTCAAATTGAAAATTTGATTTGACTCATAAGAAACAATTTGATTTTAAAATTTTTTGAAAAAGTCAATCCAAATTTTCGAATTTGATGAGAGAAAAAGGGAAAGATATTGTTTTGATTTTTGAATTTTTATGAAAAACATGAAAATTATGCAATGCATGAAATTTTTAGATCAAAACATGTGATGCATGCAAGAATGTTATGAATGTCAAGATGAACACCAAGAACACTTTGAATGTCATGATGAACATCAAGAACATATTTTTGAAAAATTTTTTATGCAAAGAAAACATGCAAGACACCAAACTTAGAAATCTTTCATGTTTAGACTCTAAGAAACGAAAAATGCACATGTAAAACATGATAAGACACAAAACAAAAAATCATCAAGATCAAACAAGAAGACTTACCAAGAACAACTTGAAGATCATGAAGAACACTATGAATGCATGATATTTTCGAAAAATGCAAGATGCATATGCAAGTGACACCAAACTTATAATGTGACTCAAGACTCAAACAAGAAACACAAAATATTTTTGATTTTTTTTTCTTTTATGATTTTCTAATTTTTTTGGATTTTGATTTATATTTTTCGAAAATTTAAAAGAAAAAATAAGGATTCCAAAATTTTTAATATGAATTCCAGGAATCTTGCCATGTTAGTCTAAAGCTTCAGTCCAGGAATTAGACATGGCTCACTAGCCAGCCAAGCTTTCAATGAAAGCTCCAGTCCAAAACACTAGACATGGCCAATGGCCAGCCAAGCTTCAGCATGTAAATCAGACATGACATGCCTGACATACCCTATAGTCGTGTAAAAGTGATGGTTGGAAGCCTCAGTCCAAAAGAATTTAGACATGGCTTTACAGCCAGCCAGGCTTCAACATGCTTCATGAAACACTAGAATTCATTCTTAAAAATTTTGAATAAAAAATTTTTTTTGAAAACATTTTTATTTTTTTTCGAAAACAGATGAGAAGATTTTTGAAAAATATTTTTGAAAGATTTTTGAAAATAAAATAAAAAGAAAATTACCTAATCTGAGCAACAAGATGAACCGTTAGTTGTCCAAACTCAAACAATCCCCGGCAACGGCGCCAAAAACTTGGTGCACGAAATTGTGATCTCCAGGCTCGAACAAATCCTGGTAATGGCTCCAAAGCTTGATGCTCTGATCTTAATTCATAATTGTCACAACTTCGATACAACTAACCAGCAAGTGCACTGGGTCGTCCAAGTAATACCTTACGTGAGTAAGGGTCGAATCCCACGGAGATTGTTGGTATGAAGCAAGCTATGGTCACCTTGTAAATCTCAGTCAGGCGGATATAAAATAATCATGGTTTTCGAATAATAAATAATAAAATAGGGATAGAGATACTTATGTAAATCATTGGTAGGAATTTCAGATAAGCGAATGGAGATGCTTTTCGTTCCTCTGAACCTCTGCTTTCCTGCTATCTTCATCCAATCAATCTTACTCCTTTCCATGGCTGGCTTTATGTGATACATCACCACTGTCAATGGCTACTTTCGGTCATCTCACGGGAAAATGATCCAATGCCCTGTCACGGCACGGCTAATCGTCTGGAGGCATCACCCTTGTCAATGGCTTCATCTTATCCTCTCAGTGAATAATATGCTCACGCACCCTGGCACGGCACGGCTATTCATCTGTCGGTTCTCGATCATGCTGGAATAGGATTTACTATCCTTTTGCGTCTGTCACTAACGCCCTGCAATCGCGAGTTCGGAGCTCGTCACAGTCATTCAATCATTGAATCCTACTCGGAATACCACAGACAAGGTTTAGACCTTCCGGATTCTCTTGAATGCCGCCATCATTCTAGCTTACGCCACGAAGATTCTGGTTAGGAGATCTAAGAGATACTCATTCTAGCTTATTTCATGTAGAACGGAAGTGTTTGTCAGGCACGCGTTCATAAGGGAGAAGGATGATGAGCGTCACACATAATCATCACCTTCATCACGTTCTTAGGTGCGAATGGATATCTTAGAAGCGAAATAAGAAGAATTGAATAGAAAACAGAAGTACTTTGCATTAATCTTTGAGGAACAGCAGAGCTCCACACCTTAATCTATGGAGTGTAGAAACTCTACCGTATGAAAATACATAAGTGAAGGTCCAGGCATGGCCGAGATGGCCAGCCCCCTAAACGAGATCAATAGTCTCCTAAGATGAACAATGGAATAAAACTGAGACCAAAGATGGTCCAAAAGACTAGTAAGAGGTCCTATTTATAATAAACTAGTCACTAGGGTTTACATGAGTAAGTAATTGATGAATAAATCCACTTCCGGGGCCCACTTGGTGTGTGTTTGGGCTGAGCTTAAGTGTTGCACGTGCAGAGGCCATTTGTGGAGTTGAACGCCAGTTTCTGTGCCAGTTTGGGCGTTCAACTCTGGTTTTGGATCCTTATCTGGCGCTGGACGCCAGATTTGGGCAGAAGGCTGGCGTTGAACGCCAGTTTACGTCGTCAATTCTTAGTCAAAGTATGGACTATTATATATTGCTGGAAAGCCCTGGATGTCTACTTTCCATCGCAATTGGAAGCGCGCCATTTCGAGTTCTGTAGCTCCAGAAAATTCACTTTGAGTGCAGGGAGGTCAGAATCCAACAGCATCAGCAGTCCTTCTTCAACCTCTGAATCTGATTTCTGCTCAAGTCCCTCAATTTCAGCCAGAAAATACCTGAAATCACAGAAAAACACACAATCTCATAGTAAAGTCCAGAAATGTGAATTTAACATAAAAACTAATGAAAACATCCCTAAAAGTAACTAGATCCTACTAAAAACATACTAAAAACAATGCCAAAAAGCGTATAAATTATCCGCTCATCAACCACCTCCCCAACACACCTTTGAACCACCATACTCACAAGCCACCTACAACCATTCACCTCCTTATGACCCTAACCCCTATCCACCCGATCAACCACCTTATGAGCCATACATAGATCCACCCCAATTCCAACCCAATTACTCCCAAGAACCACCACCTCCATATATACCATGTCCATATCCATCAACCCAAGAGCCATATGATCCTAATCATGTTATTCAAGCTGGACAAGAGTCAATGGATCGTCTCAAGGAAGCAATAGATCAACTTCAAGTAACCATCCGTCAAAAGTTTGGCCCAAGAGATTCATACAATGAACAAAGCATTCCCACGGATGAGTGTGTTGAGCAACAAGTGGAAAAGATGGAGAGTGTTGAACTGCCACATAATGATCTCTCCATCCCATCACCGCCCTCCATGGAAGAACACCCACATCCATCAGCCCAAGAACAACACGATCCCAATTATGCTAGTGACATGGAACAAGAGAGAAGGAATCGTCTTAGGGACGAAATGAATCTCATACTTCATAAGAAGCTAGAGGAGGCCCTAAAGGTGAAGGTAGGAGAGACCCTTGAAGATGAAGGAATAGTTGAAAGGAGTTATCATGGAAAGAAAATCATCAAGGATGAGTACGATTTTATACTAAAACAACTGGACAAAGCAGTAATTATTGAAGAGGAAGAAGTGGTTGAAGACTTGGGAGATGCAGAACCTCCATAGGAAAGTCCAGTCATAGAACCTCATTCCAAGATGTTTGAATTTGATGTTGAAAAGGGTGTACAACCTCCAAGGCATATCATGGTTGAGGCTTTTGAAGAGGTTGATCAAGAGATGGAGATTAAAGAAAAAGAAGCACAATCCCCCATGCCCTTGGTAAGCCATGAAGAAGAGTTTGAATTGGAAGAAAGCTACCAAGAGGAAGAGGTTGAAACTGAAGAAGCTCGCAAAGAGGTGGAAGTTGCCAAGGGAGAGCACAAGGGAATGGAGCTTGAAATCACCTTCCCAAAGCTGTTGGAGACCTCTCCCCTAAAGCCATTACAATCCAATACAACATTCAAGTGGGTAAAATTCTTATCCTTGACCTTTACTTTCCCACTTGAATATGGTTTACTTGAGATAGATGGTCAGCTTAGAGCTCTTTGTGGCTTTAAGAGTAAGAGGGAGATGGTTAGTGGTTGGCAACACAATTCTAGGTTCGTTGTGGTTGGGTGCTCAAAGTCTAAATGCAAGGGTTGGTATAGAGCTCGAATGAATGGGTCTAGGAAGCTGTTTGGATGCCTTAGTGAGAATTCGGATTGCTTACCACCCGGATGGAATCACCATGCTCCACTTGAAGATGGGTGCAGAAACAAGATTTGAGATCCAGGCATACATGAAGATTGACTTTGGGAGCTCAAAGCTTGTGAAGAACTCCATCAAAGCTTGGGGAATATATCTGGAATTGATAGAGAATGTTGGAAGTCCAAGCATTGGTGGAAGTTTCAAGATGAGTTCAAGCACAAGCCACCATGACACGGAGATCACCAAATGTCCAACTTAAGGACAATAACTAAAAGTGCTAGGTGGGAGACAACCCACCATGGTATAATCGTTTCTTTTTATTCTTAATCTTATTTTATTTTATTTTTACTAGTGTTCATTCATAATTTCTACATATTCACCTGCATTCTGTATTTTGCATTCTGCATACACATAAAAAAAAAAAAGGGGCAAACCACGCGTGCGCGCAGGCCACGCGTGGGCGTCGATAGCAATCTCGCTCCCCCATCCAACGAATAGAAAGTTGTGATGGAATCGTGCGGCTGGTGTGCTCTGCGCACAATTCGACCCACGCGTACGCGTCTAAGACGCATGCGCGTCATCTGCCACAAGGGAAATTCACGCCTACGCGTCAAGCACGCGCACGCGTGGATAGGAAAATCGGCGTAAATAGCATTTTGGACAAAAAGTTGTGCTGCCCCCACACTGGAACTGTGCTAGAGGCACAAGGTCATCCACGCGTACGCGTCCTTGACACGTGCGCATCCTTTTGCTTCCAAGACCACCCACGCGTACGCGTGGGCGACGCGTACGCGTCACATGGCGAATACAGTTCTCACGCGCACGCGCGTCGCGTCCCGACTTTTCATTCCCTTCTCCTTTCTTCCTTCATTTTTTTTATTGCATTTAATTACTTTTCTTTCTTCAAAAATTTTTTCTCTTTCATACTTAGTTATTTATGGTTTCTTTTTCATTCTTTTCTTTTTCTTCATGCATTTTAATGTTGGTGTTAGAGCTTTATTTGGGTCTTATATTATTATACTTGAGCTTGTGGATATCATCAAGAGTGATTTGACAATTAATATTAATTTTTGGATTGCATGCATGTTAGAGTTCTTACTTTCCTTAATATATTTTACATCCATACCAAGTGTTTGTGAAAATTCCGTATAGTATTATGAATTATTAATTATTCTATCCTTTCACTCTAATGCCTGTTTTTCACAAAACTGTTCTAATATTTTATTAATTAAATATAATTGTCAATACAAACGTTATTGTTAGTTTGTTACGGGTGATAATACATTTTGGCTTTTAATGCTTGATCTACGCTACTCATGCCTTTGCCAGCATGCCAATAAACATCTTGCATTTAATTGCCTCAATATATCATGCTATATTTCCATTGATGTCCTAATTACATGGAGTCGCGACCATGTGTTAACGACATTCTTCTTTACCTTGGCATGATTATCACTCGTACTGCCCTCTTCCTTGCTCTATCCCTTTGAATTCATGTCCCTTTCTCTTCTCCCTTTTTAGGATGGCCACTAGGAAGGGTGCAAAGAAAGCCTCTAACAAGTAACCGGCAAGGAGGAGAACGAAAAGTACAAGCATCTTCAACAAATCACTGCTCCTTCAGATACTTCAGAGGTTGGACCGGCTTGACCGGCAGGCAAAGCAAATGGAGCGCCGTAACAAGCGTCAATTTACATACCTCAAGGAGCTGATTGTTGGCAACCACCCACCTGAAGAAGAACCAGACACTCCGGACTCCACCTTACCTACTAGCACCGGGAGCCATGACGACCCCGACTGTGAAGATGCTGTTACCAACCTCCCTTTGTTCCTGACTGATGGCACCGAGGACGGTGCCAAGCTTTAAGTGTGGGGATGTCGGTCAGTACCTGACTTCCGGAGGTAATTATTTTTCTCAACACCAATAGGTTATTTTTCTTTTGTTAGGATAGGATAGATTGGATAGTAATAAGTGTTTGTATGTATGTTCTACTTGGTTGAAAAATAATAAGTTTCTTTTTAAGACCCTATTTTTGAAAAGAAAAAATTTTACTAATTCAAATTAAAATTTTGTGTTAAATTTTTTTTTAAAGACTGTAAATTGAAACATAAATTATAGCAAAGAATACACAACTTGTGAGATTTTAGCTTAATTATATGGTTACATTATTTAGCCATAATATTTTATTCTTGTGTGTTTTCTTCTCTATGGCTGCAATCTTTGCTTTGTTTCATTCTATATGTCCAATTTTTAATGTATTTACATGCTTGCATATGATTGAGGCCATTAATTGTTATTAGCTCACTTATCTCAAATAGCCTACCCTTTCAATCACCTTTGTTTGCCACCTTGAGCCTTTTAATCCCCGTTTGTTCTATATTTTACCACATCACTAGCCTTAAACAGAAAAACAAATTAATTACCCCAAATTGAATCTTTGGTTAGCATAAGTTAGAGATTGTGTATCAATTAAGTGTGGGGAACTGTGGGAACTTGGGTTAATGAAAGTGTATAATGTTTAAATAATAAAATCTTGGGAATTTGGGTACCTACTCATGCGAAACCAGAAAAATTAAAAATCCATGTGCATTGATAATGTTATGTTTACTTTTATGCTTTCAAAAAAAATCGAAAATATTCAATAAGGGGACAAAATTACCCCAAATGCTAAGTTTAATAAAAGATCAATGCATATGTGATAAAAATTAAAAGAAAAGTTGATGCATGAGTATGTGAAATATGCAAAAGTGGAAATTTTGGGTAGCTAGGCCTGATTTAAGAAGAATATAGAGTATGTATAGGTGATAGCTTAGGTTAGTTAAGGATTCAATTTATAGCTCACTTAGCCATATATATACCATCACCTTTACCTTAGCCCCATTACAACCTTGAAAAGACCTCATGATGTTTGCATTGGTACATTAAATACTTGTTGATTGGTTAGGTGAAGAACAAAGTTTAGAAAGTATGATTAGAGAAGAGTAGAGTGAATTACCCTATACACTTGAGAGATTAGAGTGCACAAACACTACCAGTAAGGGTTCAATGCTTGATTCTATGTTCCCTACTTTCATGAGCTGTCTTCTTACAAGTTTACTTGTCTTTACTGTATAATTTTAATTAGTGGAATTGGATTTATGTTTGTCTTGGAGAACTTATTTACTTTTAACCAAGTAGACAGAATTATCTTAGCATATAGTTATATTCATATACATAGGTTGTATTGCATTGCATTGCATGAGTCTTACTTTCCCCATTCATTCTTTATAGCTTCTCTTGAGCTTAGCATGAGGATATGCTAATGTTTAAGTGTAGGAAGTTTGATAAACCACTATTTTATGGTTTATCTTATGCTAATTTGAGTGGTTTTTATTAACTCTTTACTCACTTATTCATATAAATAGCATGGTTTTACATTTTCCTTCCTAATTTTGTTCTATAATTGGAAACTTGCTTCCCAAGCCTTTAAATTACCAAAAATTTATTCCCCTTTATACCATTCGATGCCGTGATATGTGTGTTAAGTTTTTTCAGGGTTTATAGGGCAGGAATGGCTTAGAGAATGGAAAGGAAGCATGCAAAAGTGGAAGGAATAAAAGAAATTGAAGGAACTGCAAAGCTGTCAACCCTGACCTCTTCGCACTCAAACGGTTATAACTTGAGCTACAGATGTCCAAATGAGGCGGTTCTAGTTGCGTTGGAAAGCTAACATCCGGGTTTCGAAATGATATATAATTTGCCATAGTTTCTCTGAAGATAAGTGACGCGCACGCGTGAATCCACGCGCACGCGTGGTTCTGCAGAAATTCCAGCGACCTGTACATATTTGAATTCGTCCCCAGCGATTTCTGGGCTGTTTTTGACCCAGTTCTCGACCCAAAAAACACATATTAGAGGCTATAAAGTGGGAAAATTTATTCATTCATAAAAAATAATTTTTATATTCACAATTTAGATTTTAGATGTAGTTTTCTAGAGATTATGATTTAGAATTTCTCTTAGTTTTAGGTTTGTTTCTTCCCAATTCCAGGTTCAATGTTCTTTTAATTTAGTTTCTCTTCTACTTTTATTTATTCTAGTATTTTGGTTTATCTATTTCACTTGTTAATTACTTATTTTCCCAATTTAGTTTATGAACCTTCCAATGTTATATTTGATTTTATATTTAATTCAATTTAAGGTATTTCAGATTTATTATTTTAATTTAGCTTTTTACATCCTTAGCTTGAATTGAGTAATTGGTGACACTTGAGTTATCAAACTCTTTTGTAGATTGATAATTGGAATTTGCTGGTTGATTTGGATCCCTCTAAAGCTAATCTTTCCTCAGGAGTTGACTAGGACTTGAGGAATCCCATTGACTAGTCCACTTGATTTTCTTTTATTTAATAAGGGTTAACTAGGTGGGAGTAATAAACAATTCTCATCACAATTGATAAGGATAACTAGGATGAAATTTCCAGTTCTTATACCTTGCAAGGGTTTTCATGATTATTAATTTACTTTCTTGCCAATTTATTTTCTTGTTCCCTATTTCAAAAACCCAAAAAGATACTTTTCCATAACCAATAATAAATACACCTCCCTGCAATTCCTTGAGAGACGACCCGAGTTTTAAATACTTCGGTTATCAATTTTATTGGGTTTGTTTTAGTGACAACCAAAATTTTTGTAAGAAATAATTCTCTGTTGGTTTAGAAACTATACTAGCAACGGGAATTTATTTGTGAATTTCTTTATCGATAGAAAATCCGATCGTCAGCTTTCACGTCAACTCCAAGACGGCGGTTATTAGGGGTATCTGCAAGAAATTTTTTTTTATAAAAGTACTAAAAGAGGTCGGAGATGGTAGTGAAGGTACTTGAAAAGCCTTCATGTCAACTCCAAGTCAGTGGTTAGCATATTCGCAAGAGAAAAAATATTTTATAAAAATACTTTTATTTGAAGAACATGTGAAAAAATAGAATTGAAATTAATGTATTAAAAAATATTGAGAATTTTGAATTTATAGAAAAAAATGAGAAAAAACTGGTGAAGGGGCTAGTTTGGTGCACGACATTCAATTTTAAGGACTAAAATGAGTCACTTGATGTAAAGTGAGGGACTAATTTGGTGCATATACAACGATGACATAATAGATGACACGTGGACGAATACTGTTGCGACACGTGGCACAAATAAACACGTGGCCAAATAACATTGTGACACGTGACACAACTATCTACGTCAGCATGCCACATGTTACTGGTCACCACATCATCATACTATTACACGTGACCAAATCATGAAGTGACATGTGTCACTTACAGTCTACGTTATCATGTCATATCATCACGTCGTTAATGGAAAATGGTCAGGGACTAATATGGTGCATTTTTTTCAATTTAAAAAATGTAATTTGTACAATTAGAATTTTAAAAATGATTTTAGTGCACGACGTCAATGTCAAGAACTATTTTGGGATTTAATTCTGCTAATATGTATCCAATTTTTAGTGGATATCGGATATTCTTATAGTCAACAGTCCAAAAAGCACTACTACTACCCTTCAATTAGAATTTAGAAACACAAGTCAAAGGGACAGTGGTTTGTTGTGATTTTCCCTTGTCATCAATTGATTCACCTACTTCAATATTTTCTGCTAATATGAATTAATTGGCATTAAAGAGAATGTGCATGATACAGTAAAGAAGAAAAATTGTGAAAAGATAAAGATTCACTTTATAAATAATTAGATATATATCGAAAAAATATGTTATTTTATTTTTATTAATTTTTTAATATAAATTTTTTTTTTTAATTTTTCACACAAAAACATTTTTTATTGTAGAATTATCCTAAAGGAAAACACTAATTTTTTTCCTGCACTCAAATCTCTTTTTTACCACCTCAATTAACGACATACAGTATAAAAGTAATCAAAAGATGTTTTAAATGAAAAATATTTTTCTGATGCCATATAGCTATAGGCATTTACATTATAGGCGGCTTCTTGACTGGTCCTATAAATAAAATAATGCCTTTGCAGCCCTTTGTTTGAAACTATATCATAATTTTTAATCTTAATATCTTATCAATCAATGTGCAATTTTGTTTTTTTATTTTCCAAACCATCCAAACAATAGACAAATCCCCAGAAGTTATGTTCCTCTGGATTTTCAAATTTAACCCTGTGTTTACACTTGTAAGTACTTATAAATCATATTAATTCATATAAAAAATTGATAAAGAAACTGTCAAATATTTTAATAAACAAAATGCATTCTTATAAACACTTAGAAATGACTACATTATTTTTAAATAACATTTTCTTTATTTTAAACTAAAGTGATGCATTAAATAATAGTCTTAGATAAATAAGTCTTCTATGTAATTTAGTCATGTTTGCAAAGAAAAGGAAAATACTAGAATGCCATCAGTTTTAGTTTAAAAGAAAGAAAAAAAAAATAATTGATATTAATTTAAATATAAAATAAAAAATGCTGACTTTTTAAAATTTCTCTTAGGAAAACCTACTGACTTGTGGTTTATCAGGTTTATCAACTTAGTTAAATAACTTGTTTTAAAAAAAAACACAAATCTTAGTTAAAATAAATAACTTGGAGAGGTAGCCTTGCAAATTTGACTACTTTCTCGAATACTTTATATTGTGTATAGCATCGTCCCTTATTCTCCCAAACCACTATGAAAAATTGACTTCCACTACCCAGAACCTCCTATGTTGTTTCCTTCATACTAGAAATCATATAACTTGTACCGATTCAGTTTGAAGTTTGAACCTAGAAAATTTATAATAGTATAATAATATATTCTTACGTAAATTTCAAGTTACAATTTGAATGAAGACATAATATAAATAGGACTCGCATATTCTCCATGCTTTACAAGTATCAGTGTATCACACACAAATAATAATATCCTCCTTCAATTCCCTATCTCTCTTTTCATAGTCGGTCTCTAAAATTGTCTTCCCTTTGCTTCAACATTGAAATAAAGGTGATGATGATGAAACCCACCATTATTGTGAAAACACATACCTTCTTATTAACTCTGTTCTTATTAGCTTTTGTGGTCTTAGAAGCACGTCCATTGAGCATAATTGGGAGCGGAAGCTCAGAGGAATTGGCAGTTGATTTCTTTGATTGGTTATCTGTGGGTGCAATCAAATCTGGGCCAAGCCTAAGGAAGGGGCACAAGTTCACAAACACTAAAGATGAGACCCTACTTGGTGGGATTATGGATTCAGGTCCAAGTGGGTCAGGGGTGGGTCACTCTTTCACCGATGCTAACACACTGGGTGGAATTAAGGACTCTGGTCCAAGCCCTGGCCAAGGACACTAGCTATATACCATTCATTATATTTTACAAATTTAGATTTTCTGGAATAAAAAAATCAGTAAAGTGATAAAATAAAAAATTAATCATCTTAATTTAAGAATGATTAATTTTTCACTTTATCATTCACATGTTAGCGCTGGCGATTCGATTTCACAGCTTCCACAATTCTACTTATAGGCTAGCGCTGATGATTCGCCTATTGGCAAACGTGTTACAAATTAATTGATTTCTTTTTTTTTTATTTCTTTTATTATTTTTTTTTTCGTTTGTTTCATGATGTATAATTGTATACTATTGTTAGTTATATATAGATGGGATATCTCAGACAATTCTTTGCTTTCTTTTTGAAGTGTCTCATTAACAAAATATTATGCTTCAATAATTTATCCGTGCAGTATTTAAGCTAATTATTGATTTATTATATGAAATAGAAATTTTACTTTCATGTTCAAGAGATCGTAATGGGTGTGTGTACGCACAAAATTTAATAAAATAGTTTTGTATAAAACTTCTAATAGTTTTCTATTTGAGTTTGATCTTTGATATTACGTGTAACACAATACCCGTGGGCGGGTCATGAGCTGAATTTCGAAATGTGTAAAATAGCATGAGGGAGAGACATACATGGATACGGTCAAATTATTAGATTATTAAATTATTAGTTTAATCAATAAATTATAGATTGAATGGATTAATTGATCATAATTAAATAATTATATAAAATTTTATTATTATTTTTATAATAAATATTATTTTTAATTTTATTTTTATATTAAAATAATTATTATTTTTATATTTTAATAATTTTTTAATTAATTTATATTTTTATATTATTATATACTATAAATATTTTTTAGTTTTTTTTAATTTATACGTTCTTACTAAAATTTAATGTCTATTTTAATAATTTTATAAAATTATAAATATAATTAATTAAAAGAAGTGAGTATGAAAATTAAAATTGGGATAATAAACATCTCATGTAACCACTTATCCCAAAAGTTTAAGTTAATTTTAGAGTTCACCAAAGATCGAACTCTTAACCTTTTAGATCTAGAACTCTAATACCATGTCATGCAACCACTCATTCCAAAAACGTAAGTTGATAGAAAAAGGTAATTTTAATGGTTATATCTCTAATACTCCCTAAACCTTCATTGTGCGTATTGTACAAATATTTCATTGGCTCTCCATACTTTCTTTTAAATGAATATAGCTTTTACATATTACTAGCGGCTCAACAGGCACTAACGTGCCTGTTCAGCCGCTTTTCTATTGTTTTTAGGAAATTAATTTTATTTTTTATTAATATATTATTTACTTTTTATATTTATTAGATAAGTATTTTTTATTTTAATATTAACGTGATCTTATTTATATCATATTTTGTTGAAATTAAAATTACTATAAAACACTTTAAAATGTTAAATTATAAAATCACACAATAAAGAGGTAATATAAAATGGTTATAGTTTAAAATTTTAGGTAATATATGAGGTGAAATATTCGATAGAGTAAATTTTTATTCTCAACTATGCTAAAATATACAAAAAATATTTTTAGAATGATAATGCTTCTATTGTATTTATTTATTTATTTAAAAATTTTAAATGTCGTCTATTAATTTATAATATTTTTAATTTAATTTTTTAAATTTATTATGACAAAATAACGATATGATGAGGATTTTGTCCGCTAAAGTTGCAAAAATATTTTCAAAAATTAGTTTATTCATTGTACTTTATTTTTTTTTTTGGGTGTTTATGTTATATTTCATACATTATTAAATTTTAATTTGATAAGTTTTTTTTTATCATCAAGGGCTTATTATCTAGTTACTGTAATTTAATTAAGATTTATTTTTCATCACTAAATAATGTTATGTGTATTATGGTTATTGCCATTAAATAATACTAGCGGCTCAACAGGCACTATCGTGCCTGTTCAGCCGCTTTTCTATTATTTTTAAAAAATTAATTTTATTTTTTTGTTAATATAGTATTCCCTCTTCAAATTTATTAGATAAGTATTTTTTATTTTAATATTGACGTGACCTTATTTATATCATATTTTATTAAAATTAAAATTACTATAAATTTTTTTAAAATATTAAATTATAAAAGCTCGCAATAGAGAGGTATATATATTATCAGAAAAAATATAGTTTAAAAAATGATAATAACATTATCCTAATTCAAAAAGAGTATACATAAACCAAAATATATGTTAGTTATTTACAAAAAATAATTTTTACTTAAATGTCATGAATATTCATATTTGTCTTCATATATTTTAAGTGGTAGGTCAAAATATGAATCTAAATATAAAGTGACCTTCATTTTTTTATAAATAGTGAAAGATAGAAGAAATGTGAGTGCTTATTTTTTTTTGTTTTGTTTTAAATATCAAACTGAAAGAATAATTAATAAAAAAATAGGAGAGTATAAAAATTATGTATTTAGAAAAAATCATTCATAATTCGTCATACATCTCCTTATCAATAACTTTTCGAGTTTTAAAAAACTGTCAATTTATTGACCATAAAAATAATTATTTAAACACTTTAATATTATTCAATTAAAAATTATGTGTAACAAAATCAAAATATAAATTTAAAAATATTATTTACAAATTTAATATTTATAAACGTTATTAAGTAGTTTAATTATTTATTTTTAATAGTATTTAATTTGAGACCGACATAAAAATTTATATTCAAAAGACTCTTTATCTTCGTGCATAATTACAATTGTTAAAAAATATTTTATTTTTTTAAATTTTATATTTAATTTTTAAATTTTTTTAATCTCATTATTTTTAAAATTTTTAATTTATATTTTTATTATATCCCCTTACTATATTAAACATTATTCTTTCTCTTACTATCTTTCTCTAAACACATACTTATCATTATCTGATCGCCATTATTATATTTCCTTGTTTTCCTTTCTCATTTTTTTCTTCTTCTTCCACCTTCTCTTCACCCGACCGTAATTAATTATTACCAAGTATTATTATCGCAATTTTTAATCTTGTCTATCACTTTGATTTATAACCATCTATTATATTAACTTTTATGAGTTGTTGAAGTTTCGCTAAAAGAAGTAAGACATAAAGCATTTAAAATTTTTATCCAAATTATCAAATTAACTTTTAGAACGTATAAAATTTATAAATTTAAATTAAATAAGATATTAAACAAATTTAGTATGTTGTTATTATAGGTAACAAAATCAAAATAAAAATTTAAAAACATTATTTACAAATTAACTATTTATAAACGTTATTAAGTTTATTTATTTATTTTTAATAGTATTTAATTTGAAGTCGAGATAAAAATTTGTATTTAAAACACTTATTTATCTTCATGCATAATTCTAATTGATAAAAAATATTTTAATTTTCTTTTTAATTTTATATTTAATTTTTTTAAATTATCTTTAATTTTGTTATTTTTTTAAAATTATTAATTTATATTTTATTATATCCCTTTATTATATCAAACACTTTTTTTTCTTATTATTATTCTTTATACACATACTTGTCATGGTTTCATCGCCATTATTATATTACCTTGTTCTCCTTTCTCATTTTTTTCTTCTCCTTCCACCTTCTCTTCACCCGACCGTAATTAATTATCACCAAGTATTATTCTCGCAACTTTCAATCTTGTCTATCACTTTGATTTATAACTATATGTTCTGTTAACTTTTATGAGTTGTTGAAGTTTTGTCAAAAGAAGTAAGATATAAAGCATTTAATTTTTTTTTCAAATTATCATCAACATATATTACTTTTAACTAAAATAATAAAAAAAATACATAATTGTAAGTTTTTAAACTAATAATTATAAATTTAAGTCGCAATTTAATATAGTACATTGGGACAAAAGGCAACCATTGCTATTCATATTTGACTGCTACTATTTAAGTTTTACATTTATTTTATTGTGCACATTAATTTAAGTGCACTTTATTATTTTATTTTTCATATTTTGAAATAATGCCATTGTATTATAAGGATGAGATTAACTTTCATAATCTAATGCGAATCTTTTTATTATTTTGTTTGTTCATAAAATAGTTTTGAAAACTTTTAGATTTATCGTTCTGGTTTGCTTCTTATTAATCCTCACTTAATATACTCAAATTTAATGGCTTTAATGGTGGTGAATTTTTGTAATTAGTTAAAAAATTTTAACTTTTTTTTCTCTATCTACGATTTTGAACAAACTCAATTTTATTATTAAATAGTTTTTTAAATTCAGAATATTTTTAACCTTTTGTATAAAAATTAGACTTAATAAATTACCAAAATTCAAACCTATTCTCTTGAACTACTTTTTAATTGTATAATTAGAATTGTTTAAACGGAAGATCATTAGACCCCTAAAGTTTTTAAAGGAAAAGAAAAATACAATAAAATAAATTAATTAAAAAATCTATTAAAATAAAATGGTTTAAAAAATAGAATATATATAAAATTTACATGGCTCATGAGTTAGAAACATAAAGAGAAGAAAATAATTATAAAGGTTGAAACAATAAAAAATGTATAACATAGTTTTTATTTTGCCACATTTAAATGTTATATGTAAATCTAATAATTAATAAAAAATAATATTATCTAATATAAAATAAATTAAAAATAAAAAAGAGATTAACAAAATCAATTAACAAAATTCTTATCTTAGGTCACCAGATCATTTAAAAAATCAATTAACAAAGTTTTTATATTGCTACATTTGTTGTGTGTCGAACTAATAATTAATAAAAATAATATTATCCAATGTAAAATAGATTACAAATAAAAAAAAAGAAGTAAACAAAATATGTGTGAGAATTTTTCATTCTACTGATAGGTGTAGGCTTTTTTTTATCTGTTATATGTTAATTATGTGACAAACAAATAATATAAAATTAACTAATTTTTTTGCAATACAATTTAGAAAATTAATAAATGTCAACCATAGTACTCTATATAATTAAATATCAAATCCAGTACTCTACATAATTAATAGCTTAGATAGTTTAGAAAATTAACATATTAATGTTTTTAACGAATCTTTCATGGGTGCGAATTTTCTTGCGTCCTATATATATATATATATATGCCAATCATATAACTTAGCCAATATGCAAAATAAATAATATTATGGTAGACAAAATTAATAATTTAATTTATTTTCAAAGTAAATATTTATGTATTCAAATTTTGAACATAATATTCTACATAATTAATATTTTAAAAAGTTTAAAAAATATTATTACAAAGTAATTTAAAAAAAATAAGTTAACAAAATATTTATGAAACTCTTTCATTCAATTAGTGATAGGTAAGGACATATAAAAAATAGAAAACACATATCAAATAAAAAGAAACTGTTTTCTTTCTGCATCAAATTGATAAGACAAAAAAAATATTTCTTTCTACATTAAATGGATAAAAAAAAAGACATAGTAATATTTTCATACGTCAAAAGTTGAGAATAAATTAAAAAGGTAGAGGAATGATTGAAAATATAGATTAGATAAGTAAACTAAAGAGAAGAAAAGATATAAGTGGATGTTATATGTGAAAGTAGTAACCGCTGTAAAACTGAATGAAATTAACAACTGCAGTTGATGAAGGCAATAAAAGAAGACGAAGGCGAGAGTGTTGAAGAAAGGAGAATAACAGAATAGAAAGAAAAATACAAAAAAATAAAAACTAAACTACTGAAAGGATAACGTACTCAAAACAAAAGGATATAAATTAAAATTAATATAAAATTAAACAAAATATGAACATGATAAAGAATGCGAAGACATTGACAGAACAAACTATATAAACTAAAACTAACATAGAATTAAACAAAGCATGAAGATATTGATAGAACAAACGATATAAACTAAAACTAACGTAGAATTAAACAAAGCATGAAGATGATGAAGAATGTGAAGATATTGATATTCATATCAGTTCATTTTCTTTTTATTTATTAGCAATTTGCAGACTGTCTTACATTTTTTAAAACTGTCATTTTAGTAGGAAGTTATTGGATTTTTCAAAACAAATTTTATGTCTATTTTGTCCTTATAATTTAGTTTCCAAAATAGTTTATTGTAGGATTAATATAGTCCAAAAAATTAGACACCAAAATCATAGTCAATTCTCTGTATTGACTCTATATATTGTTGTTAGATGTATAATATATATGAAAAATAATAAATTAAAACTTACATGGCTCATGAGATAGAAAAATAAAGAGAAGAAAATAATCATAAAGATTAAAACAATAAAAAATGTATAACATAGTTCTTATCTTGCCACATTTAAATGTTATATATCAATCTAATAAATTGATAAAAATAAAAAGAGATACAGTACTGTTTTCATACGTCAAAAGTTGGGAATAAATTAAAAAAGCAGAGAAATAACTGAAAATATAGATTAGATAAGTAAACTAAAGAGAAGAAGAGATATAAATGAATGTTATGCGTAAAAGTAGTAACTGAATAAAATTTGTAACTGCAGTGGATGAATGCAATGGAAGAGGATGGAGGCGAGAGTGTTGAAGGAAGGAGAGGAACCAAACAGCAAGAAAAATATAGAAAAGTAAAATCCAAACTGCAGTGGATGGAGGCAATAGAAGATGTGTTGTTATATTTATAGAAGTAACAGAACTGTTTTCATTTTAGTGGGAAGTTAATAGAAGTAACAAAACTGTTTTCATTTTAGTGGGTAGTTATTTGACTTTTTTGTGGGTTAATGATTTTTAATTAAAAACAAAAATGTATTTTTACTATTTTGTCCATAATTTTAGTTTGTAAAATAAATTATTTGAGGGTAAATGATGTCTATCAAAATTGGACACCAAACTCTGGTATTGCCTTTATATATTGGTATAGATATATAATAATTATCAAGTACGTCGGTAAAAAAATCACTAAGCGGCAAAAGGGAGATTCTCAAAGTCTCTCTAATCTAATTCCGTTCCATCTTACAATAATTCGTATAAAACTTATTTCACTTATATTTACAGATAATAAAAAGTTAAACTTTAATCTGTTTTTGCATATATCCATTCTGCTTCTATCCATCTCTATAATTATTAAAATTCAATAAATAAAATAAAATTTTAAAATTTATATAACTATCATTATATATATAATATAAATTAAAATAAAAATTTAAATATAATATAATATTATTAATTATTTTACTAATTATTTTATATATATTATATATATACCGAGATTGGTAAAAATAAATATTATCTAAATTCGATTTCGTTTAAGATTTTGCCTTATAAAAAACCTATTTTAAATGAATAGAAATGGAATAAATATTTGTGAGTTTGAATAGTGTTGTCATCCTTACTATTATGCAGGGAGGATGCAAGAAAGCTTGCGTGATAAGTTTTAAGATTTTGTTGGTTAATTATTTTATTATCACTAGTGAGTGTTAACATCATCATGGACCTATAATAAATTGGATTTTATTTTCTTTTTAGATAAAAATATGTATTTTCATTTAAGGCAATAAAGGTTTCTATTTGTTATATACCCATTGTTAATAAACGAATAAATATATTGTTTTATTGTTGTAATATTTTATTCTTAAGAAAAAAAAATTCAGAATTCAGCACCACCTGTAACACCCTACCATACAGAGACTTATGCTTAAGTCATAAGTCAGAGATGGCAAGGTATTACGACCTCTAAAACAAAAATTTAGTACGTATAGTAGTATGAATGATTGATTATAACTAGGAGCCTTGTAGAAAAAGGGGTAAACAAAAACCGCAACTCGAAAGCGCAACACTCCGATCACTAACACAACGAGCAAAGGATAAGCTAACGCAAGATCATATATATAAAGAGTGTCAAAAACGGGAATATCAAGACTCGAAATCCGGCTGCGAAGATAACCGGTCCGAGCATAATAATATATACATATAATAAAATAAGGAAACCCCAAAGGAAACCCAAAGGGACACAAATACATACAACCTATTCTCCAAAATCCCCTCTAGAAGGAGTCATCACAGTTTGTATTATTTAATGGAGATAAAAGTATCTAAACAAGATATATAAACCAAAACAGAGTCCCAAGAACAAAGGATCTTCGCTAATCCAGAAGTCTCCAGCATGCCTCAACGAGAAGCCTCGCGTCCTGCATCTGAAAACCACAAAATCCGCATGGGTGAGAACCAGAGGTCCCCAGCACGGTAACAGCTTTCCACATATATAATACATAATAATAGAGAAAAGCCGAAGGCAATCCTAGAACTTCCTCCAGATAATATCAAAGCTTATAAACAAGCTAAACCGTAAGTGGCAACTGACTAAAGATCCTTCAGTCTAACTAATACTTCCCTTTCCAATTCCTTCAGACCTCCCAACCACCAGCAGGAGTATAATATAGCAAACACAGTTATATCAGACAAGAGATATACAAATAAGAACAATTAAGGCATTTAGACAAATAGCAAGTAATATGCAGTCAAATAGGCAATCTCAAACAATTCATGTAGTATGCTTATGATGCATGCCTGTCCCTAGTGGCTAATGATATCATCTGTCGGTTATAGAGCCAACCCGACAAGTCCTGGTAGCTAACCATTGGACTGTCCCTCTGTCGTGCATCCCCAACTCGAGTTATACTCATCAAAAACTTGATCATAATCATGATCCATATCCATCACCCTCACTGGTGAATATTTATCCATCACCATCACTGGTGAATATTTACGGGGGCGAGCTCATCCGGGCCTTTCACAGTGCCCGGCCACACTTACGACATAGGGTCAAAAGAGCTTCGAGTCTCAACCTGGAGCACATGGTGGCTAGCCATTGCTACTACCCAGGGAAACCCTCATCTCCAATGGTGGAAGTGCAAACCTTCACAATTCAATCAACATCATATATGCATTTATACTTGGCCATAAACATGGCTCCGCCGTAACACGGCAATAATCTAGCCATCCGGCTCACGGTTAAATCCATAACCAGCCAATTCATTAACAATTACGGCCCTTCGGCCCATGGCACAACAAGCACTTCCACCGCCATTCTCCGCATCTCACATAATCATCTTTGATCCTCAATGATCATTCATTTTTTCCCTTGCTTCACTCGCAAGTTACCACATTCACTAGCCCTTTTTCTCATGCTAGGCATATCATAATGATTTAAGACATAAGTGGTGAGATCGGAGGCTTAGAAGTATGAAATTTGGCTTTTAAAACTCAAAAATCAACTTTGGGATGAAAACAGGTCCACGCGTACGCGCACTCCACGCGCACGCGTGGATGGCGCTTTCTCGAAGAACGGCGCGTACGCACCAAGTGCGCCTATGCGCGAGGGGTCATTCTGCTAAAAATTTTCTAAGTTAAAAGCTGCAGAATTTACAGATTCAAACCCCAATCTTCCGACGGACATAACTTCCTCATTTTAAATCGTTTTTCACTCGTTCTTCGAACGGCATGGACATCCTGGATCCAATTTCATTTCTAAACAGATTTGGCACAAATCAGAGATCCGTAGTCCAAGTTATGTCCCGTCAAAGTATGCCCAAAAACCATGTTTTCATACAAAACCACAAGGTGCCATTTTCAAAACAAGCCACTTTCAACTCTTTTCAAAATCAATCAAACATGCCAATTTCAATCCTTCTCTTTGAAATCATTCAAAATGTACCAAAATCAACAACAAGCCATCCTCAACTCACACATTGACACTTTACCAAGGTTTCCAAAACCACATCCAACCATTTTAACACTTCTCAATCAAATGGCTAAAGGACAAACACAATATCATGTCATACATCCTTTCTCATCCCAATTTCCAATAATACCATTTCCAATTAACCATCATTATACATAATCAACATCATACTCACCATCAACATGGTACCACCCATCAATTCAACCTCAATCATCCATCAAGCATATATCACAACATGCATTTCTCATATTTCACACAATCAAGGCATCAATATTCATAATCACATATATGAACACATCATATATTTCAACCATTCAACAACACCAACAATTCAATGCCTATCTTAGGGCCTCTAGCCTAAGTATTTCCTACCACATTACATATTAGATACGGGAAACTAAAACCATACCTTAGCCGATTCCCCAAGCTCAACCGGAGCACTTCCAAACCACTTGTCCACAAGCTCTCAAGGTATCAACACCTCCAAGAACAGATTTTATCACACAAAACCCTCTTCCAAGCTTTCCAAAATCACCAATCAAGCTCCAATATTCACATATACACAACCTAAGCCACAATCATCATACCCATACACAACATCTCAAAACCCAAACATCATAGAACAACAAAATCACACTAGGGTTGAGAATCTTACCACACCCAAGGTCCAAGGAGACAACATTAACCTTCTCCTTCAAGAGAGTTGGGTCCTATAACATCAAAGAACCCAAAATCTCAACATTTTACCCATGAAACTCGAAAATAAGGGCTGGAATTTCGAACAGAAACACGTGGCTTACCTCAAGATTAGTTGTATGGGTTTTGTAGAGCTCTCCGCGGTGAACGCGTGGCCGCAAACGGAGCGGCAATCGGAGCTCTAGATCAAAAGTTATGGTGGTTTGAAGATCAAGTGAGAGAAAGAACTCGAGAGAGTGTTCTTCCTCCCCTCTCTTCAATTTCAGCGTGTTTGAGTGTGTTGTGAGGAGAGAGAGTGCTGAAAACTAGGGTTTTGGTTTAGTTATGTTGGGCCAAGGGCCCACTTTGGGTCCGGTTGGCCCAGTTTGGCCCGTTCGGTCCAATCTTGGTCCGAATTCTATAAAATTGGTACCGAAATTCTCGTCTCAATTTCCTCTATCATATTAAGCCATAAAAATATCATTTTTGGCTTTCTAGAATAAATTCTCGTATATGGGTTAATTAGCCGTTAATTAACCGGGTCTTACACCACCAACTACTGTAGCATCTTCCCAACACAGTAACATCTCGTATATGAACTAAAAATCGACTATATAAATTCAAGTGAATATTTGTATTTGCTAACAATAATAATATTTGTAGGAATATTTAATTTCTGATAATTAAAATATTAAAATATTATTATAATGATATAATATTTTTTCGATAATTGTTTCTATATTATTGAATTTGAAAATAACAATAATGAAATATTCAATCTCAATCGGAGATTAAAAAAAAAAAAACAGAATTAAATAGTAATGCTATTGATGAAAGAAATCATATATTGCGTAATTTAGGTATTGAAATGAATTTTTTTAAAAGTAAATATTGGTATATGGTTGTCATATATTTTTCTTTTCTATCTTCCTATATTTTTCTTAACTTATTTGCAGATTCGGTTAGAATCATATTTTTTAGCATTGTGATCGTGTAATTTATATTTTTCTGTCGTGTTATTTATCTAAAAAAAAAGGACAAAACAACATGAAAATGTTAAAATCAGTGAAAAGACAACAATATTCATTATTCTAGAATTAGAGTTATTTGATTATTTTAAAGAATAAGATTTATATTTGAATTTAGTAAAATAATAATACCTCTTTCGAAGATTAATTCTAATGTTCTAAAATATCCATTTAAAGAGTAATTTAGAAGACAAAAAAAAATCTTAAATTATGTTAAAAAAAATTTGGTTGCCATCAATTTCTGTATGTATAAAATAGAATTCAAATCTTTAATATTTATTTAAGCATACTAATAACTAGTGAATTAACTATTAGACCAATCCAAATTAATTAAACGATATTAAAATTATTTCTGTGAATCTAATATTTATTTATTTATTAATATAGAAACAATTATAAATAAATATTATATAATTATAATAATATTCTAATATTTTAATTATCAGAAATATTATTCATACGAATATTATTATTGTTAGCAAATACAAATATTCACCTGAATTTATATAAATTTTTAATTCATATACGAGATGCTACTGTGTTGGGAAGAGGCTACAGTACTCGGTGGTGCTGGGTTTTGGATTGTTTTTCTTAAGAAAAAATATTATAATTAACAATAAACAATATATTTATTCGTTTATTAACAATTGAGTATATGACAAATAGAAACCTTTATTGCCTTAAACAAAAATTATATAAAAGAGTCAGGTTAAAATTATAATTAAAATAAAATGTTAAATTTAAATAAAAATTTTAATAAAAATTAAGAGTAAAAGTAAAAAATATTGTAATCAAACTAATAAGAAAACTAATCTAAGGGCGAAATAGTCTTTTATTTATTAAGGGTAAAAGTGACATTAATTAAAAGTGTTAGAAATAAATTGGTAAAAGAAGAGTTATAGGGTTAGTTTGATAATTTTGTCTCTAAACAAGACTAAAAAGTAATATTTAAAACATTTAAAGATATAATAATAATTTTAAAATAAAGTAAATATAAAAATAATTAATTAACTTTATATAAAAAGATTTTTGTGAAAAACTATGATAGTATAATAGTAAATTAGTAACTATAAGGGTAAAAGTGTCATTATAAATCTAAGGAGAGAAGTTAAAGAAAAAGTTAGTGTAAAAAAGAAAATATGAGAATCTTGTAAAAAGACTAAGGGCAAAAAGGTCTCTTAGTAAAGAAGAGAGCACCATTGTAGTTATATTGAAAGATTGAGAGAAAAAGGATCCCATGCTGAGAATGAAACAATGTATTATAAGAAGAAAGGGTTAAAAACTTTAAGATTTCAGAATGTACATCTTTTCAGACTGTATGCTTGGCAAGGATAGCGGTTGCGTCTCCCTAATCCACTACTAGATTGAGATTGATGGTAGGAACACCCATTAGAATGCACATTGTTTCTCCAACTGTTAGTATACTATGGCGTCGAGCTCTGCGACGATTGTCAGTTGCTAGAATGTATGTGTCTTTAAACATTACGCACGTATGCAGAACGTACATATGCAGTTGGAACCAATAGGGAGTGTCCTAAACCTAACTCACAGTTGATGAAACTCTAAGGAGTGTCGTACTCTCTTGCGGTGAATGGTAGATGATAGTGAATGATAAAAGAAAGGGATTGGAATTTAGTGGTGGTGACGGTGAATGGTGGTAGTAGAGAGGGGGGTGAATGGTTAATGACAATGAATGAAAAAAGAAAGGGATTGGATTTTAGTGGTGGTGACGGTGAATGGTGGCAGTAAAGAGGGGGATGGGAGGCAATGATAATCAGAAAAGGTGCTAGTGGTGGTTAGAATTGTGAAAGTTTGAAATTTGGAAAAGAAGATAAAAGGTGGAAGTAATTTGAGAATTTTATTAAAAAGTAAAAAAAAAAAGTCGGATTTAGGTACTTTTGTCATATGGAACCCATCTTTTATGGATATAAGGTTAATTTCCTTGTTTAATGGGTATTTTTGTCAGTATTCATAAAATTCATGAGTACAAATGGTAGTTTTCAGTTGGACACTTGTGCATGGTAGACCCACGTGGTTCAGGAGTCTGAATTGCCCATCTGCGACCGGTTCAGTGAAAAATCTCCCAATTTTGACCAATATTGACCGAGTTGGACCAGTTCTTTAGCATAAACGATCCTAGACTTGGACAACTATGCTTGGAACAACACAATAGTTCGATTCACGACAAAGAAACCTCAACAATTATATCAAATTTTTTGAAAGACGACCAATCATTCACCCAAGGTATCTCAAACTATAGTTTTTGCCAAGTAAGAGATATCATGTTTTACAACAAATTATAGAACAACAACATTTAACTGTCTTGGTTGAGATTAAAGAGGATTTTTATCCAAATCTTCTTGTTATTGTCTATACTTCATTAATTTATGACTTATAATCATAATCCAAGAATTAAGTTTAAATTGGCTAGAATCACTAATAAGATTTAGTTCAGTTAGCTAAAATTTAGGAATCAACGTACAAAGGGGCATTTTGAAGGTAATTTTAAGGTTGATCATTATTGGAGATGTTAGGATCTTTAAGTAGGACTAAAGGCTAATCAACTTAGTCCTCAAATTAGCGCAAAATTTTTCTACATTTAGGGATGCCAATGCTATCCGAACCCGCGGGTATCCACTCTGCTCCTACCCGCTTGGGACGGGTAATTATCCGTTCTGATACGAGGCATTTTTTAGTGGGGCGGGTCTTGGACGGAGTCAGGTTTAGGGTACTACTTGCTTTTACCCGTCTTGGTGTGTATATATATATATATATATATATATATATATATATATGGTGAATTCTACTATATTATCTCTAAAATAATATGTAACTTACCCTCTATGATATGTTTTAATTTTTGATTGGTTAATATTTTAACAACCTCCCCCAAGTCTTCTCCGTTCAAACTTCAAACAAAAAGAAAGGAAGAAAACTCATAGTGTTATTTTTTCTCTCAACATAACAGTTATTATTCTGCGTGGATTGAATTTCTCATTTTTACTGGCGTAGATCATTGTTCACCCTAACATACATATGTCTTTTACACTTTAAACCTTCCAGTGTTTTCATGTTTATTACTTTCTTAATATTAAAATCAAAAGGTCTTCCATCAGTTTTTCATTCTTTTTTTTTGTTTCACTGGTAATTTATTTCATTCTTAAAAGAAAAAAGTCCACACAAAAAATATTATAATGTAAGTCATAGAAGAGCCAGTTACTTTCTTTCATCCCTTTCTTACTATTGAGGTTTATGTTTGAATTCTGATTTTGGATTCAATCTTCTCCATCACTTGTAATTAATTGAATATTTATCATGATTATGTTTTTTGTTTTGTTCGACAGAAAAAAGATTTGAAAAAGAGAGGTTTGTTTATTAATACTTTTAAAAATATATGATGATCTATTATAATAAGTTAATTACAAACTAATTTTATTATAGTTAAAATATTAATTCTAGTTAAATTTAAGCAACTCAAGTTACTAATATAGTCGATAACTAAATTAAAATATCAACTAATCCGAAATTAGCACATCACATAGAGTAAATTACATGTTATTTTAGAGAGGATTGGGTAGAATTTACCTATATATAAATATATAATTTTAATATAAAATATATGTAATATATAAAATAATTAGTAAAATGATTATATTGTATCATATTTAAGTTTTTACTTTAATTTATGTTATGTATGTGATAATGGTTATATAAGTTTTGAAATTTAATTTTATTTGTTAGATTTTAATAATTATAGGGGCGGGTAGGATACTCGCAAAAACGAGTTAGAGTTCAACTTTTTGCTACCCGTAAGTAAGAACATGATGGATTCTATGTGGATTATTGTAAGACAGGACGGGGATTAGGGCAAAAACTTGTAACACCCTTACTACGAGAATGTCACGCTTCCCGCTGCGCCACTCTAATAGTAAGAATATTACAACAACTTATTTATTTATATATATATATATATATATATAAAATAAGTAGGAGCCTTTAACGAAAAACCTTATCGACTTTTCTTTGAAAAAACCGAAAATACTTTTTTTATTCGTACATACATACATACAAATATATATACACAACACTATTACATTCACATTCAAACGTAATATATATATATATACACAAAGCCATATCATAAATCACAACTCCTATACCACTTTACAAAATATAAATATCAATAACAAGGGCGAGAGAAAAATATCTAAGATAATACAACAAATAAAGCACAACCAAATACACAGTAATCTTTTCATAAGTTTTCTCGTTCGTTTCTTAAAAAAGATAGGATTGTAGGGGGTAAGAACCTAACCATATGGTCTCACCAGAGAGATTTCAGAATTGTTATAGAAGGATATATATATATATATAATAAAAATTCTTTTAACGGCAGTGATCATTGCTCGTCTTATGAATCTTTTCTCTAATTTAATTATTTTATTCTTAAAGCCATCCAATCCCTTACTCATTAATTCACCAGAACTTCAATCTTTATTTCAAAGTCATGTGATTATCCATCCAAAATCAAAATCATCAAAATTGCAATCTCAACAATATTTCGTAACATTTCACTACATACTAAAGAAACAATTTCACCAAACTTACCAAGGCATATAACTTACCTAGTCACGGCCTTCAGCCCAAATAATCATGGTCTCCAGCCCAAACAGTCACCACAACTCATCAAGAAATACAACTCAAATTAAACACGGCCTCCAGCCCATAATGCGTCCAGCATTCAAACCATCATAAAGTCAATCAATCACGGCCTCCGGCCCATAATACCTCAACACAACTACCATAAATTCGGACCAACAATTCACAATCACAAGTAATCAAACAATCACACATAGAGAATAATTATGACAAGTAGTACAATTAGCAGTTACACAAATTATCAATTAGGCAAACCAAATCAAATATGTACACCCAAACAATTACAAACAAATGTAGTATGATGCATGCTTGTACTACTGGCCATGAGCTCATTTGTCGGTTAAATTACCAGAACCCGACACATCCAGTAACTAACCCGGATATTGTCTCTCGGTTATGCATCCCCAGGAAGAACATAAACGAAGGAGAGTGCCTTTCCACCTTCTTCTGGAGAAATTACGAAGGAGTGTGCCTTTCCACATTCGAAGGAGTGTGCCTTTCCACGATATCTACCTTTCTCAGAAGCGTAAAACTAGCAAGGTGTATCTTTCTGCTTTTGTAAGGTATACAATGAAAGGGGATGTTCTGAAGGCTATCACAGAGATGAATCACAAAAGGTTACGAGGTAAGATTATTTCTATAAGAGAGGCTAAATATAA